>NC_133335.1:126248070-126857653 GCF_042186555.1 Aquarana catesbeiana
TACATCAGGGTCCCCAGAGAGCCCCTCCTTACATCAGGGTCCCCAGAGAGCCCCTCCATACATCAGGGTCCCCAGTGAGCCCAGCCATACATCAGGGTCCCCAGAGAGCTCCTCCTTACATCAGGGTCCCCAGAGAGCCCCTCCTTACATCAGGGACCCCAGAGAGCCCCTCCATACATCAGGGTCCCCAGTGAGCCCAGCCATACATCAGGGTCCCCAGAGAGCTCCTCCTTACATCAGGGTCCCCAGAGAGCCCCTCCTTACATCAGGGACCCCAGAGAGCCCCTCCATACATCAGGGTCCCCAGTGAGCCCCGCCATACATCAGGGTCCCCAGAGAGCTCCTCCTTACATCAGGGTCCCCAGAGAGCCCCTCCTTACATCAGGGACCCCAGAGGGCCCCTTCCTTACATTAATGTCCCCAGAAAGCCCCCCTACATCAGGTTCCCCAGACAGCTGACCCCCCCCTCCTTCAAGAGGTTCCCCATGTACCTGGCTGGTGGAGGTGGGAGGCGGCGATCGGCAGCTCTATGGTGTCCACAGGCAGGGAATCTCCACGAGGCTTGTAGTTCTTCACCCAAGTGTATACAGTGGAGAGGGGAGGGGCCTCTGACCCGGGCATGTATCAGCAGCAGTGTACAAGCAGAGCAACTCACTGAAAGTGAAACTGATACCTTCCCGGGTCAGGGGCCCTCCCCTCTTCTCTCCACTGTATACACTGACACTCGGGAAGAAAGAACTACAAGCTCCAGCGAGATCCCACCGCCCACAGGCACAATAGAGCTGCCGATCGCTGCCTCCCACCTCCCCCCACTGCATTCTAAACAGCAAGCCAGAGGTGCAGGGGTAGATGCCGGGTCTTGGGCCCCTCCACAGTGGCAGAATGGCAGGGCCCAGTCGCAAGTGCAACTGCAGCGACCCCCTATAGTTCCGCCACTGATTTCAGTGTCACCCGGGGGCCTCGAGAGGTTTCACTGATCGTCCAAACATCTAAGCAGAGTTAACCCCTTCACTGGGGTTTTTTTTTGCTAATTAAAACAAAAGACCGAAAAAAAAAGTTTTTTCCTTGTTTCTGTTATAAAATTTTGTAAATAAGTACGTTTTTACCTTCTCTGGCACTGTTAAGGTGGCACTGATGGGCACTCATGGGCACTGATGATGAGGCAATTATAGGCCACACTGATGGGCACTGATAGGCGGCACGTGATGGGCACTGATAGGCAGCACGTGATGGGCACTGATAGGTGGCACTGATGGGTGGCACTGATAGGCAGCACTGATGAGAAGGCACTCGCAGGCATTACTGATGGCCACTGATTGCCACCTCTAATGGGCACTGATTGGCATATCTAATGGGCACTGATTGGCAACCCTGGTGGTCCTGGGGGGATCCCTGGTGGACATGGGTGGGCATCCTGGGGGGCTGCGCTGATAATCAATCAGCGCAGATCCCCCTTGTCATCGCCGTGCTGCGTGCCCCCGTGGGCGTGTGATCGCGGCTTATTCTGCTGGATGTCATATGATGTCCAGTCAGGATAACTTAACCACTTTGCGCACGTCATTCTGTTATATGGCGGGCGGGAAGTGGTTAAGAGAGATTTTGTGGTAAGTACAAAATACAAATTTTTTATTTTTGTTTTGGATCGAGTAAGTAAGTTGGAGGTGGGGGCAAGCCTCTTCGCGCCCTCGCTATAGCCGAAAGATGGCTGCAGCGCGGACACTAATTGCCGGGAGGCCGTACCTAGACGTCCTCCTGTTTACTTTCGCGAGGAAGTTCTGTGCTGGCCGTGTCCCTTGGACACAGCCAGTCACAGATCGCTGTAAATGGCCAATCATAGCGGCCGTTTTCAGCGCGATCGGTGGTGCCAATGAGAGATGATCTCAACATCTCTCATTGAGAGATCATCTCTCATATGAGATCATCTCTCATCGCCGGGTCTCCCTCCTCACACAGAGACAGCGTGTGAGGAGGGAGAGCGAACCGCTGCAGCGGTAAGTGTAAAAAAAAAAACGAAAAAAGTGTTCCCACTGCCATCTGTCCCTGCCATCTGTCCCCACTGTCATGTCCCTGCCATCTGTCCCCACTGTCATGTCCCTGCCATCTGTCCCCACTGTCATGTCCCTGCCATCTGTCCCCACTGTCATGTCCCTGCCATCTGTCCCCACTGTCATGTCCCTGCCATCTGTCCCCACTGCCATCTGTCCCCAGTGCCATCTGTCCCCAGTGCCACGTATAAGTGCCATCTGTCATCAGTGCCATCTGTCATCAGTGCCACCTGTTAGTGTCACGTGCCACCTGTCAGTGTCACGTGCCATCTGTGATCAGTGCCACATATTAATGCCATCTGTCATCAGTGCCACCTGTCAGTGTCACGTGCCATCTGTCATCAGTGCCATGTGTCATCAGTGCCATCTGTCATCAGTGTCATGTGTCATCAGTGCCACGTATTAGTGCCATCTGTCAGTGCCATGTATTAGTGCCATCTGTCATCAATGTCACGTATTAGTGCCATCTGTCATCAGTGCCGCATCAGTGTCATCAGTGCCACATATCAGTGCCACGTCAGTGTCACGTGTCATTGTCCTGGTGCTCTAGGGCCTTCAAAAGTGTAATAGATAGTCAACAAGTTAGATGTGTAATTTATGCTCCTGAAACACGTGATGGTGCTCCCTGCATGTTGGGTGTCTCTATGTGGCCTGGCTGTGAAAAAGTCCCACACATGTGGTATCGTAATACTCAGGAGGAGTAGCAGAATGTATTTTGGGGTGTTATTTGTGGTATATACATGCCATGTGAGAGAAATAACCTATTACAATGACAATTTTGTGGGGGGAAAAAAAAAATCTTCATTTTGCAAAGAATTGTGGGAAAAAATGACAACATCAAAAAGCTCACCATGCATCTTATTAATACCTTGGAATGTCTACTTTCAAAAAAGGGGTCATTTGGGGGGTATTTGTACTTTCCTGACTTGTTCGGGTCGCAAGAAATGAGATGCCACCAGTACATCAAGTGTGATCATTTTTTTATGATTTGCACCATAGTTTGTAGACTCTCTAACTTTCACAAAGACCAAATAATATCCACTAATTTGGGTTATTTTTACCAAAGATATGTAGCAGTATAAATTGTGGCCAAAATTTATGAAGAAAAACTAATAATTTGCAAAATTTTATCACAGAAACTAAGAAAAATGCGTTCTTTTTTCAAAATTTTCGATCTTTTTTCATTTATAGCGCAAAAAATAAAAAACTCAGAAGTGATCAAATACCACCAAAAGAAAGTTCTATTTGTATGAAAAAAAGGACAAAAAATGTGTTTGGGTACAGTATTACATGACTGAGTAATTGTCATTCAAAGTGTGAGATCGCTGAAAGCTGAAAATTGGTCTGGGCAGGAGGGGGGTTTAAGTGCCCAGTTGTCAAGTGGTTAAACAGGTGCTGGCTTAATATTTTTGTTTGTCAGTGTCAAAACCTACTGTCCAAGTATAATTACATTCCTGTGTCCCTCAATGGAATTTAACTAGTTCGGCTCTAGAGCAAATTTTTTCATTTTTGCCCACAATTTTGGCAAAATGATTTTGTACCCCAGAACATTTATATATTTTCTGAAAGCAGAAGTCCTGTAGAATAAAAAGATGAGAGTTGCAAATTTTTATGTCACATGATATTTGTGCAACTGTTTATTAAACACAATTTTTTAGGAAAAACAAAATAAAAGATGAGGTTGTGTCGAATAAATAGATAACAAACATGCCAAATCCTAAAATTGTGTGTTCCCATGATATCGCAAGAAATGCAGTACCCAAAATATCCATAGATGACGCTTTAAAAGCCTTTACAGCTTTTCGGCTTAGCGTTAACCAGGAGCTCTTGTGTTAGAATTATTGCTCTCACATTCGTGGTAATACATCACACGTGTAGTGTGACCACGGTTTACATACATGTGCGCATCCTGGGCGTGCGCATGTGTGCAGGGCAACAAGGGTAATGGGAATTTTTTTATTTTTAACCACTTGCCGACCAGCGCCGTCATTATACTGCGGCAGGTTGGCACGTTCCCGCGAATCGCCATAGCTGTTCGTTGGCCCTTTAAACAGCTCTAGATGTCCGCCGGCCACATACAATCGATTTTTCTATACAAATAATTGTACAACTTTTGTCTACTGCTTATTTAGTAAGGCTTGACATATATACTTATGCTAGAGTACACATGCTCTCATACAAAAATATTATTACATTATATAACTTAATGTTCATCTTACTAAATTTAGTAAATCATTGAGACATATACACCTATGTTTACAGCTGATATCTATCAAGTTACATACTGAGACAATTAGGACCATTCACCTTCACCTATGCCATGTCTGCCGCCTGGCATCCCCCCTGGGGGGGGGTACCTGTGTCCGTCTTCTCCCCCCTTAGCTCCTGTGCCATACTCTGGCTGCTGCCGTCCATTTGGGGGTTCAGCGATGGAAACTCTGGTTTCGTTCATTGGTAAGTATTGGGCCGTTTTGCTCTGGCCCATTCTGCCATTATTCTCACATGTACCACTGTGACACATCTTTTTGTCTATTTAGATACATCTCATCCGCATCCACCCCTGATGAGCGAGCAATGATCTCGCGAAACGCGTGCCGGTTTTCTGATGTGTGCATTTGTATATACTGCATTGTATAAGGTTTGTATCAACTTTATTTATTCTCTTCATTATGTGCAAATCCATTGGCTGAGCTAATATGCTATATTATCCATGTATGTACATTAATTTTAATAAACATTTTTACTGCTATTACTCTTGTTACTCAGTGGCTAACTGTGACAACCTCATTTAAAGTCCCAGGGCGACTCTATCTTTTTTTGTATATTTACTGACCCCTTTCTTCGCTCTCCATCCTGATACATCCCCCCCATCCGGCGGGAGAGGAGAGGAGGGAAGCTGGCTGCGAGGGGACGGAGAAGGACACAGAGAGGGGCTGGAGGAAAAGGAGGATACGGAGAGGGGCTGGAGGAGGACACACAGGCCAGAGGAGGAGGAGTACGCGTGGGACGGAGGAGGACACAGAGGGCTGCTGGAGGAGGAGGACACAGGCCGGATGATCGGTGTGGTGGGGGAAAGTTGCAAGCACAGATTTCCCTGTATGACTTTTCAGCTGACAGCTAAAGGGAGGGAAAGGAAGAAAAGTGGGAGGGAGAGCGGGAGGGAGAGCGTGAGGAAGGGAGAGAAGGAGAAGCGGCTGTCAGCTGAAAAGGGAGATCTGTGCTTGCAACTATCCCCTGCTGCACCGATCATCTGGACTGTCAACCCTGAGATCATCCATGGGTACAGTGTGGGTCACAGTGGCCCCCCCTCGGGAGCCTGTGTGAAGTGAAGAACCTGCACCCATGGATGATACGCCACTGCCTGTCCACCTGTCGACGATCTCTGAAAACTCGTCCCCTCAGGAAAGCTTTTCCCATCTCCACCTAACTACGGAACGTTTTATCCTTCCATCACCTTATCCCTCACAGTTCTTACCTTTTGTACCACTTGCTCCTCCATATTAGATTGTACATTTTTACAAGCAGGGCCCTCCTAACCATTCTGTATTGTAACTGCTTTATTCCTTTATATTGTAAAGCACTGTGCAAACTGTAAGTTATTATTATTATTATTATTATACATAATTTATATAGCACCAACAGTTTACGCAGCACTTTACAATATAAAAGGGAGACAATACCGTTACAATACAATAAAATACAAGAGGATTAAGAGGGCCCTGCTCAGAAAAGCTTACAATCTAATAGGGTGGAGTAGGTGGTACAAAAGGTTGTAACTGTGGGGAATAAGCTGATGGAAGTGGTAAAAGACTAGTTGGAGGTGTGATAGGCTTCCCTGAAGAGATGGGTTTTCAGGGATTGTCTGAAGGCAGCTAGAGTAGGAGATAGCTGGACAGGTTGAGGTAGAGAGTTCCAGAGCATACGAGAGGCTCTGGAGAAATCCTGGAGACGAGCATGGGAGGAGGAGACAAGGGAGCTTGAGAGTAGGAGGTTTTGAGAGGAGCATAGAGGACGGTTTGGGTGATATTTGGAGGCAAGATTGGTGATGTAGCTCAGGGCAGAGTTGTGAATGGCTTTGTATGTTGTGGTTAGTATTTTGAATTTAATTCGCTAGGCGTTTGGGAGCTAGTGTAGTGACTGGCGGAGAGGGGTGGCAGACACTGAGTAAGGTGGATAAGTCTGGCAGCAGCATTCATGATAGACTGAAGAGGGAATAGCCTATGGGCCAATGAGAACTTGAGAAGGGAGTTGCAATAGTCAAGGCGAGAGATAACGAGGGAGTGAATTAGTAGCTTGGTGGTTTCATTTGTTAAAAAGGGGTGTATTTTAGAGATGTTATAAAGGTGAAGTCTACAAGCTTTCAACAGCGTTTGAATATAGGGCTGAAAGGACAGGTCAGAGTCTATAATTACACCTAGTACCCTGGCATGAGGGGAGGGATTGATTGTTGCATTATTGATTTTGATGGAAAAGTCATGGAGGGGGGCACGGGCAGGGGGGAATATTACAAGCTCGGTTTTAGAAAGATTTAGTTGAAGGAAGTGGTGTGACATCCATGCTGATATGTCAGTTAGTAATGTGAGAGGAGACTGAAGGAGTCAGGTGAGGAGTATATAGATTTGGGTGTCATCGGTGTATAGATGGTATTGGAAGCCGTGGGCGGTTATCAAGTGACCAAGGGGGAAGTGTAGATAGAGAATAGAAGGGGTCCAAGAACAGAGCCTAGGGGGACCCCCACAGAAAGGGGCAATGGAGAGGAGGAGATAGAGTTTTAGGTAACACTGATGGAGCGCTGTGATAGGTAGGAGGAGAACCAGGATAGAGTGGAATCTTGGAGTCCAAGGGAATTGAGTTTATTGAGAAGGAGCGGGTGGTCAAAAGTATCAAAGGCCGCAGAGAGGTCAAGCAGTATGGAGTAGTGGCCATTGGTTTTAGCAGTTAGTAAATTTTTAGTGAGTAGGGATGGGATTTATGTTCGAGTCGAACATGAGTTGGCTGTTCGCCCAATAGCGAACAATTTGGGGTGTTCATGGCAAATTAGAAAGCCGCGGAACACCCTTTAAAAGTCTATGGGAGAAATCTAAAGTGCTGATTTTAAAGGTTAATATACAATTTATTGTCACAAAAAGTGTTTGGGGACCTGGGTTCTGCCCCAGAGTACATGTATCAATGCAAAAAAAAGTTTTAAAAACTGACGTTTTTTCGGGAGCAGTGATTTTAGTAATGCTTAAAGTAAAACAATAAAAGTGAAATATTCCTTTAAATTTCATACCTGGGGGTGTCTATAGTATGCCTGTAAAGTGGCGCATGTTTCCCATGTTTACAACAGTCTGAGAGCAAAATGACATTTCTTTTGTTTTTCCATTTCTTTATTAGGTTTTTTTTTTGAGACAGAAATTCATACAAAACAAGTTCAGTCAGAACCGGGTTGCCACTACCGGCCCTACATATGCATATACGAACAATCTATAAATAATACCTCCCTCTCTCTCAAAACCCCCCCTCCCACCCTCCCTTCATCTCTCCAAGTGCCTGACTTCAGTTCCACCCTCTCTCACTCACTCCCTCAACCTGCCCTCTACTATCCTTTCGGCGTATCTCAGTGATTGCTTATACTTTAACCAGTCTTCGCATCTGCTTTCAAACCTTACTTCTCCTACTTCACCACTGAACCTTAGAAACTTCATATTGTAAGATTTATTAATTTTACAAAACCAACTCCTCACTGAAGGGCTCTCGGGTTCCTTCCACTGTCTGGGGATTAAACTTTTAGCTGCATTAAGGAGATGGGGCAGCAATGTTCTCCTATATTGTTTGATGGACATTCTGACCCCATGGAACAGACAAACCCATGGCTCCTCAGGTATTTTAGTTCCAGTAATTTCTTCTATTATTAATATTACTTCTTTCCAGTATACTTTTATTTTAGGGCATGTCCACCAAATGTTCCAATTTCCATCCTTTGATAGTGGTATAATTTATCTGGAGTTATGTACCAGCGTGCCAAGCACTTCTAATTCAATTCTGTCGAGCTACAATCTGAAGATGTAGCATGTGTCATCCATAGTATTTTACAAACATCTACCTCCATGTTTCCTGTTCCCATCTCTTCCTCCCATTTTTTAATAAATGGCGGGGGCCCAGATATTTTTAAACCATTCAGAATTTTGTAGATCCTCGAGATCCCTCTCCTTCCATCTGTCGCTAAGCACAGCCGCTCTAGTGGGAGCAGGCTGTCCTCCGACCTGATCGGTTGGGAAAGGGACTCCACAAAGTGTTTCAACTGTGCGTACCTCCACCTATTTACTTCCAATACATCTTTTTTTATTAGTCAATTCCTGAAAAGTGCGTATTTTACCATTTACTGTAATATCTTTTAATTGTGCATCTTTTTGCTTAATCCAATTACCAAACAAACGCTCTTTCCCTTTTCTTTGGTGCAAAATAATATGTGCCTCTTAGTGGTATCAGGGGGGAATTATATCCCCACTTTTCCCTTTTGTGAACCGTGTCCCACATAGCCATTGCTATCCTTGTAATCGTGTGAGTGTGCTTGTCTAAATCTCTTATGTGTAGCGGAATCCAAATCATTTTCCCTAGAGTAACTTTATTAATCCTACTTTCCAATTTGACCCACTTTTTTTCCTTATTATTTTTTTACCCATTTAACCACCCATGACATAAGAATTGCAATACAATAGGTTTTATTATCAGGTACCCCCAAACTACCTTGTGCCTTATCTCTCGTTAGTACCGCAAAACTTATATGGGGCTTTTTGCTCTGCCAAATAAACCTGTTTAGTAGCTTATTTAATATTTTAAAATATGTTTCTGGGATTAAGTTTGGTAACAATTGCATCTTATATAGTATTTTAGGGACGATTATCATTTTAAAGCTGTTTATCCTACCAATCCAAGACCTTTGTCTAGAAGCGATTTTATTTAAATCGGCTTTGATATCTTTCAACAGAGGAATAAAATTTTGTTGGTAAATGGTCTCAAGTGAGGGTGTTATTTTAACTTCTAAATACTTTAACTCTGTGTCCCTCCATATAAATGGGAAGTCCTGTTTGTATATTCGTTCCTCCTGTGGCTTAACGCTTATGTTAAGTATTTCCGATTTTGAGGGGTTCATTTTGAAATTTGATACATCGCCGTAGGTTTTTAGAGTTTTCAGTAGGTTGGGGAGGGTTATCCTAGGACTTGTAATGTAAAACAAGATGTCATTGGCATATGCCGCTAGTTTATGTTCCTCCTCATCAATCTGTATCCCCCTAATATTGGGATTTTGTATAACCCCTGCCAACAACGTTTCTAATGAGGACAAACAGTAATGGGGACAGGGGACAATCCTGTCAAGTCCCATTATACATCTCAAAGGACCCTGATACTGTCCCATTAAGTTTAACCCTTGCTGTAGGATGGTTATATAGGGCGTTTAACCAGCGAATCATCTTAGGGCCAACTCCAAATGCCTCCAATGTGTTCTGCATAAATCCCAGGTCTACTCTGTCAAACGCTTTTTCGGTGTCTATAGACAATAGCAGTCCTGGGGATTTACTATCTTTTAACTTTTGTACAAGTAAAGGAGTTCTAATGCCATTGTCCTTACTTTCCCTACCTGGGATAAAGCCCACTTGGTCAGTGTGCACCAAGTCATTCATTACTATCTTCATTCTGCCTGCTAGTATCTTCGCGAACAACTTCACATTCAGTAGGGAAATGGGCCGATAGCTTGAACACAGGATGGTAGTAATAGCGGCCTCCAGTGCTTCACATCGTATCTCCCATTTGGCACCTATCCCATTCATATAAGAACACATCTTGGGGACTAAGATGTCACTGAACTTTTTATAATATACGATCGACAATACGACCGCTTATGTCACGGGTGACCCCTCCCCCTCTGACACCACACGGGTGTCAGAGGGGGGCGGGGTCACCCGTAACATAAACGGGTGACCCCGCCCACCCTGACACCACGGGGGAAGCCATAGGGATGTCCCCGTGCATCAGAGGGGCGTCGGGGTCACCGGGTGGCCCCGCCCTCAGTTAGAAAAGAGCTGTCACAAGAACAGAAGCATCACACAGCGGGAGACTCCCATTGAGGCGGATTGTCCGGAGGTCGAAGTGGGGAAGAAGCAGGAGAAAGATGCCGGACGAGAAGACTCGGTACAGTTCAGGAGGGAGGGCGTTCTCTCGTCCCCCCTCTTTTCCTGTGGCCTGCCAGGTTGCGTGCTCAGATAAGGGTCTGGTATGGATTTTTGGGGGGACCCCACCCCATTTTTCTTTTAATTTTGGTGCTGGGTTCCCCTTAAAATTTGAGGGGGACCCCCACGCCATTTTTTATAAAATTTTGGCGCAGGGTTCCCCTTAATATCCATACCAGACCTGAAGGGCCTGGTATGAAATTTGGGGGTCCCCCACCCTTTTTGTTTTAAATTTTGGTTCGGGGTTCCTCTGTGGGGGAATCCCATGCTGTTTTTTTCAATGACTTTTATGTGTATTGCCGGGACCGATAATTCATTATAACCACGAGTGGGTCTCAAATGTTCGAAATCAAAAGTGCTCATTTTAAAGGCTAATTTGCTTGGTATTGTCCTAAAAAGGGTTTGGGGACTGGGGTCCTGCCCCAGGGGACATGTATCAATGCAAAAAAAAGTTTTAAAAACGGCCGTTTTTTCGGGAGTGAAAAAAGTGAAAAAAAAGTGAAATATTCCTTTAAATATCGTACCTGGGGGGTGTCTATAGTATGCCTGTAAAGTGGCACGTGTTTCCCGTGCTTAGAACAGTCCCTGCAACAAAGTGACATTTTTAAAGGAATAAAAGTCATTTAAAACTGCTTACGGCTTTAATGCAATACGAGGGAAATCTTGTGAGCCACAATAATCCAATGCTCAATGTGCATCAATGTGAAACGTGAAACTCAAAAAATCAAACATAAACGATTATATAAAATATATAAAATATCTAGCCGCAAACGCAGTTCACGCATTCATAATCGTGCAAAGATATAGATAGGAAATGTTTGCGCTGCGCTTGATAATTTTATAAAATGGTGTCCAAGATCCCTAATATAGAAATAAATAAACATATAACCACTTAAGAACTTCCTATATATACTGTGTACATTAACTTTTACAATGTGCTTAAATATCGAACAATTAAAGTGCATGTACAATAACGCCAAATCAAAAATGATCAAGTGATGTATCAAACAACATGCAATATCTCACATCTAGTGCAGCATGCAAAAAAATTATATATATAAAAAAATAATAATATAATAAAATAATAAAATAGCATGAAAAGTGCTCAGTGCTTCTTTATATAAACGCAGTCACTAAAACCTGCGTTTAGTGATCTCCATATTATAGTGTCCTTAAAATGTCCAAAAACAAGTGCATCTGTGTTCAGCGAAATCCACAACATCCAGTGCAATAAATTCAGGTGCTGCAAACCACCATGATGTATTCTTGTAACCCCCCCAAAGTGATTGCGCTCACCTCAGAGCGTGTGACACAGTGATTAGCTATGTCAAATCACGCTTGGTAGCCACTCATTGGGCTCTGCTAGGTACAAAAGATGCGATCTCCACTAACTTTGGGCTGAAAAGGCTCCATAGACATCCAATCATAAAATGAAGAGAGACTTGAAGAGAAGCGTTGTATACAGCCTGGGCCTAGGATCCAAGGTATTTAACCGTATATATTCCTTCAGCTCCTCGTAACGCCTCCCACTGATAGAGCCGCGAATGATTCATATCCTCATAGCAAAGAGCGGTTTGAGATGGTCAGAACATAGAATGGCTGTGCGTACCGCGAGCAGCTCCCCGCACAGCTGGAGGAAACAAAGCCTAATAGAATCCCGATGGGCGGCTCACGTCCTCCATACTCTGGGCTTTACAAGCAATTATTTCCACTGTCTGAGATCAGACAGTGGAAATAATTGCTTGTAAAGCCCAGAGTATGGAGGACGTGAGCCGCCCATCGGGATTCTATTAGGCTTTGTTTCCTCCAGCTGTGCGGGGAGCTGCTCGCGGTACGCACAGCCATTCTATGTTCTGACCATCTCAAACCGCTCTTTGCTATGAGGATATGAATCATTCGCGGCTCTATCAGTGGGAGGCGTTACGAGGAGCTGAAGGAATATATACGGTTAAATACCTTGGGTCCTAGGCCCAGGCTGTATACAACGCTTCTCTTCAAGTCTCTCTTCATTTTATGATTGGATGTCTATGGAGCCTTTTCAGCCCAAAGTGAGTGGAGATCGCATCTTTTGTACCTAGCAGAGCCCAATGAGTGGCTACCAAGCGTGATTTGACATAGCTAATCACTGTGTCACACGCTCTGAGGTGAGCGCAATCACTTTGGGGGGGTTACAAGAATACATCATGGTGGTTTGCAGCACCTGAATTTATTGCACTGGATGTTGTGGATTTCGCTGAACACAGATGCACTTGTTTTTGGACATTTTAAGGACACTATAATATGGAGATCACTAAACGCAGGTTTTAGTGACTGCGTTTATATAAAGAAGCACTGAGCACTTTTCATGCTATTTTATTATTTTATTATATTATTATTTTTTTATATATATAATTTTTTTGCATGCTGCACTAGATGTGAGATATTGCATGTTGTTTGATACATCACTTGATCATTTTTGATTTGGTGTTATTGTACATGCACTTTAATTGTTCGATATTTAAGCACATTGTAAAAGTTAATGTACACAGTATATATAGGAAGTTCTTAAGTGGTTATATGTTTATTTATTTCTATATTAGGGATCTTGGGCTTTAATGCAATGTCGGGTCCCGGTAATAGGGATGAAAATCAGTGAGACAAACGGCATGGGTACCCCCCAGTCCATTTCCAGGACCTTTGGGTCTTGTATGGATATTAAGGGGAATCCCGCACCCAAATTAAAAGAAGGAAAGGCGCGGGGCCCCCAGGCCCTATATACTCTGAACAGCAGTATAGATTTCACCTCACTTTCTGTCCCAATGACAAATGTTTTTAGAAAATTTGGTGTTTTTAGTGAAACAAGGATTGGTGATAAAGCATCAGTGGAAAGGAGACACGTTTTTCCCTTATTAACTCTTACAGGAGAGAATTTCCCTACCTAGGGGTAGATTTCATCTCACGTCCTGTTGTCTCCTTCCGTTTGCAAGTAGGAGTCGTTTGTAAGTTGGATGTTTGAAAGTAGGGGCCTGCCCTATATACTCTGCAGAAATTATGGCCTTAGGTGTTGGTGTTGCCAGAGCACTGTAAGCCCTCACAGGGCCCTGCTGTGAAGTATTAGATCAAGAATTGTAATTACATGCCCCTGTTGAACAGGGGCAGAAAAATTGGGCCTTTGGTGATGGTGGTGGTGGTGCAACAACACTGTAAGTCCTCACAGTTACACTTGGTGGGCGCTGGAATGGACCCTGCTGTGAAATATCAGATCAAGAATTGTAATTACACACCCCTGTTTAACAGGGGCTGAAAAATTGGGCCTTAGGCACTGGTGCTGGTGCCACAATACTGCAACCCCTCACAGATACTCTAGTTGAAGCTCAGGAACGAGCCCTGCTTCAAAGAATTGCATCAAAAATTGTAATTACACGCCCCTGTTAAACAGGGGCTGAAAAATTGGGCCTTAGGCACTGGTGCTGGTGCCACAACACTGCAACCCCTCACAGATACTCTAGTTGGAGTGCAGGAACGAGCCCTGCTGCAAAGAATTGCATCAAAAATTGTAATTACACGCCCCTGTTAAACAGGAGCTGAAAAATTGTGCTTTAGCCACTGGTGGCTGCACCCAGAAACAAAAATATTCTTACAAGCTATCAGCATGATCATTGAGGAGGAAGAGGATAGTCACTCAGCATAACAGGATAGTCACTCAGCATCAGCATAGTCTTGAAGGGACCTGACATTTCAAAAAAAATTATTCGGTTACGTCAGCATCAGGTGCTTGGTATCTGGTGGTGATCCAAGACTGATTCATTTTCATGAAGGTCAGTCGATCGACCGAGTCGGTGGACAGGCGCACCCTGTGACTGGTTACAAAGCCTCCAGCAACACTGAATGTGCGTTCCAAAAGAACGCTGGATGCAGGACAGGCCAGTAGCTCAATTGCATACTGTGCAAGCTCTGGCCAGTGATCCATCCTCAAGACCCAGTAACCCAGAGGATTTTCGGTGGGAAAGGTTTTCAAGTCATATCTTGCCCCTAGGTATTCCTGCACCATGTAAAACAGACGCTGGCAATGGTTGCTAGAACTGATCATACCTTGGGGCTGCGGACTAAAAAATTGTCTGAACGCATCGGTCAGATGGCCACCTTCTCCACCGCTCCTTCTTTGACTGACCGAAGCCTCAGCAACACGTTGTCCAGGATCAGGAGTTTGTAACCTCCCAGTCTCTGTGAACACGTTGCACGGACCTTTCTGCAAGGCCTCCCGAAGATGTTTCATCTGCTCCCTCTGCGACGGCAAGATAAGGTCCGCAACCTTACCCTTGTAACGTGGATCAAGGAGGGTTGCCAGCCAGTAACCATCCCCCTCCTTGATACCACGAATACGAGGATCCTTTTGCAGGCTTTGCAGGATCAGGGAAGCCATGCAGCGTAGGTTTGCTGAGGCATTCGGTCCGGAGTCCTCTGGGTCACTAAGGATGACATGATCCGCAGCCACCTCCTCCCAGCCATGTACAAGTCCATGGGTTTCTTGGGACTGTAAATGATACCTTAAAGACTGCTGCTGATGCTGAGTGCCAGGCTTCACCTCCATGCTGACACAATCCTCCTCCTCCTCCTTGTCCTCTTCCTGTGTGATCGGCGGGCACGCAGGAACACTGTCTGGATAAAGGGGGCCTTGAGAGTTAAGGAAGTCCTCCTCTTCCTGCTTCTGTTCTGCCTCAAGTGCCCTGTCCATTATTCCACGCAGCGTGTGCTCCAACAGGTGGACAAGGGGGACAGTGTCACTGATGCATGCACTGTCACTGCTCACCATCCTTGTGGCCTCCTCAAATGGTGACAGGACAGTGCATGCATCCCTTATCATGGCCCACTGGCGTGGGGAAAAACCCAAGCTCCCCTGACCTTGTCCTGGTGCCATAGTCGCATAGGTACTCATTGATGGCCCTCTGCTGCGTGTGCAGCCGCTGCAGCATGGCCAACGTTGAGTTCCACCTGGTGGGCATGTCACAGATTAGGCGGTTCTTAGGCAGGTTAAATTCCTTTTGGAGGGGTGCCAGCCGAGCACTGGCATTAGCCCGGTACCTGTCCAAGAACTGCTGCACCACCAAGTTAAGGACGTGAGCCAAACAGGGCACATGGATCAGTTGTCCCTGTCAGAGGGCGGAGAGGAGGTTGGTGCCATTGTCGCAAACCACCATTCCTGCCTTAAGTTGGCATGGCATCAACCACCTCTGAACCTGCCCCTGCAGAGCTGACAGAATCTCTGCCCCAGTGTGGCTCCTGTTCCCCAAGCACACCAGCTCAAGCACCGCATGGCATCTTTTGGCCTATGTACTTGCGCAGCCCCTTGAATGCTTATGGAGCACCGCTGGTTCCGAGGACAAAGCACAGGAAGAGGCCATGGAGGAAGAAGAAGAGGAGGGGGTGGAGGAGAGAGGTGTGTCAGAATCACCAGTAGTGGCATTTTGGAGGCGTGGTGGCGGAACAACCTCCAACCTCCCTGTCCATGCCTGCTGGACCATGAGTCAGCGGTAATATGCCTCTTACGGCTGACTGCCCTGTCCAGCGAGGCCAAGACATTGCCTTCCACATGCCGGTAGAAAACCGGAATCACCTTTCGTGAGAAAAAGTGGCGTTTGGGAACCTGCCACTGAGGAACCGCACATTCCACAAACTCACTGAAAGGGGCAGAGTCTACCAACTGAAAAGGTAGCAGTTGAAGTGCTAGAAATTTTGCCAAGCTAGCATTCAACCGCTGGGCATGTGGATGGCTGGGAGCGAACTTCTTTCTGCGGTGCAGCAGCTGGGGCAGGGAAATTTGCCTGGTACTGTGACAGACTCACCCGGGACAGAGGCTATTGGAGGGGATTGAATGTGAACCTCTTGCCAACAGATTATGGGCCCTGGATTTTAAGGGAACAATACTCTGCAAGGTGAATTAGAAACCCAGTCTGATCTGTACTAATCAGACTCAATTGTGTATATATGTATATATTGTATATTTTCTCATTCTGTTGTGGACTCTTTGCTGTGGTCATTTGGGATGTGTGTCCCTGTAGAGGGAGGGGGGATTCCTTCAGCAGCCCCCCTGCTGATAAGACTGATTCATAATGCTGGGACAAATACTGTTAGGAGATGCTGATGTCAATTCCAGCCACCTGTCTGTCTGTTGCCTGCTAGAATGTGTTTATTGTAAATAAGTCTAGTATGGGATCTAAGAGTCATTAGATCCCTATTGTTGTTTGTGTTAATTAACTCTGCTATTGTGTGAAGAAGAGTTCTGTGTTGATTTGTGATAATACTGATTGTGTTTTCTGAGCTACAAGACGGCCAGTCTGGTCTAAAGGTCATGACTGAGTCATCTAGGCTGTCTAAAGGGATTAGTTAATTAGCCCATGTTAATTAGGTTTCTGGTCACAGGTGTATGTGTCCTTTACTGTATAAAAGAGCCTGTATTCCTTTCAATAAAAGAGATTCCTGGTTGAACTTACATACAGCCTGCCTGGTGTTTGTTCTGAGCTATCACAACTGGATTTGCATGGCACATAGCTGTAGTTCAATTCCCGGAGCATCGGATGACCGAACCATCAAACATTGCAATCTGTCTCAATAGCCACAGAGGAGTGTCGGGAGAGTGGAACCAAGCGAGCAGGGGCTTGTTACAGGTACAATCTGACGTTGGTGTACCGATAGCAGATTGCCCGCAAGTACTTGGCTGTGACACACCTAATTCTACACCTTCATTCCTCTCAGTGCAGGTCTCAGAGAGGACTGAAGGTGTAGTGGGGTTGGAGATCCCAGCTGATGAGGAGCAAGGAGAGGTTCTCTTTGTTCTTTGGGTGGGTCTTTTAGGTACGCATGCCAACGAACTGCATGGCAGGTCAACATATGTCTGGTCAAGCATGTGGTGCCCAAGCGGGAGATGTTTTGGCCACCCGAGATACGCTTGAGACATATGTTTCAAATAGCAGCGGTGCGATCTGATGCACTCGTCTCAAAAAGGTCCTGCCTCGTTGGTGATGTGCCTCCTCCTCCTCTCTCCTATCAGGCACCCACGTGGAGTCAGTGACCTCATCATCCCCTCCCTCCTCATCACTGGAGCAAACCTGGCAGTATGCTGCAGCAGGGGGAACATGACTGCCAGATTGCTGTCCTCCTTAGGCACCCCCTCTGTCTGGGCTCACGTTACTGCCTTCCTCTAGCTGAGTACCATCATCGGAGCCTTCAAAACGCTGGGCATCCTCCTGGAGCATGTACCCAACACTGTGATCAAACAGTTCGGGGGACTCCTCAGGAGGACATGGTGGGGCTAGGGAAGGAGTGACGCCATTGAGCCGAGGGAAGAGGCCGCGTTGGCAGCTGCTTTGCCAGACAAAGTACCTTTTTGTAATTCTTTATTTTTTCCATAGAACGTGTGTACAACAAATAACATATCCAGTATAGGTACAAAGCAAAAGTCAGGTAAAAAATTCAGACAAGATTACAAAGGCAAGGTCAATAAATCAAGTTTTCTGACTTTGCACCGTACTCAAGGCATATGGGGGAAAGACCCGGTATAGCAATACTGAGAATGAACGGGGCCTGGGGGTGCTCCGAGAGGTAGTTATTTGACCTGAAGCTGGCGTTAGAACATATCTAAGCATGCCACACAGTAATATAGTATACATTTTTATAATTAATTGGGGAGCTAGGGGATCCGAAGAACTAATGAGCCCAAACATGAGACGTGGAAATGTAGTGAATTTTAGGATCTTCACTGTATCTGTTCAGATAACCCATGAGTGCAGGAAAGTTATAAGAAAACTGGTATCCCCAAAAGTAAGAGAAGGATAAGAGCCGGGAAAGGAGGGAGGGAAGGGGAAGGGGGAGGGAGGAAGGAGAGCGAGGAAAGCTAGTAGCAGGAGATGTAGAGGGAGCAGTGTAAGGTAGAATAAAGTAAAGTAAATGTGATGCAATGCTATGTGAAGCCCTCTGCCTAGGGGGCAGAAATGGCCCATCGGGTCAGTTAGTTTGTGCCATTTCTTGGAGATAGGCATCTGTGTATATAAAATGTTGCCAGGGTCTCCAGGTCTCTCGGAAGGTCTCCTCCCTATTGTGCAGGGTAGCGGTGAGATCCTCCATATCTCTCAGTTCATTCACTTTAGCAAACCAGAGGGACTTTGCCAGTGGCTTCTCCGATCTCCAACAGAGAGGAATACAAGCCTTGGCAGCATTCAGTAACTGAATGGTGAGGGAGGTCTTATATTTCTTAATGGGTCGTTCCGATAAGTGAAGCAGGCAGGCCGCAGGGTTCCCTTCTAGTGAAACACCAGTTAAGTGTCGTATCGTGCGAGCCACCTCAAGCCAAAATGAGGTGAGCTTGGGACATGCCCAAATGACATGTAGCATCGTCCCTTCTGCAGTGCCACAGCGCCAACAGGAGCTAGGCACCTGAGGGAAGAAGCGATGTAGAATGGTGGGAACTCTATACCAGCGAGTCATTATTTTATTTATGTTTCTTGGACTCTGGTGGCTATAGAGGATTTCTGGGCAAAGTGGAGAATCTTCTTTCTCTGTGTGTCAGTGAATTGGGTTCCAAGTTCCGCCTCCCACTTAGTAAGAAACGGGGGGACATACCCTTCCGCTGGTTGAGTCAAGGCGGAGTAGATAAGCGAGAGACAGTGTCGCACTGGTTCTCCACGATGACAGATGAGCTCTAATTCAGTGAGTTGTCAGAAGATGCCCGGTTTCCGCAAGCAGCTACGCAAATCATTACGCAGCTGTAAGCCGCTTAAGAAGTCCAGGGGAGGGTCCATTGCTGATGCCCCAGCTTCTAAGGAAAGCTGACCATTAGGCCCCAAAAAGTCGCATAGGCAGAGTCGAGTGCCCATTGCCAGTCGTTTAAGATAGGGGTTTTGCAAACCAGGTGTAAATTCTGGATTGCCCAGAACCGGCACCATGGGGGAGGGCATTGGAGACACCGAGGAGTGCCAAAAGGCATCTCTGACCACTGATAAAGTGCTGCCTAGTGTAGGGTGCTCTACAAGATCCCTCGGCAGAGGTGTGGTGATCCAAGGCCAGCTCTTGACCAAATCTCCGGAGTCCTCCACTTCCATGGCTACCCAGTGTTTTGCCTCTGCATGGCAGTGCCAGTCCACTAACCTGTTGAGGTGAACCACCCTGTAATAGGCTTTCATGTCTGGGAGGCCGACCCCGCCCCTACTTTTCGCTAGGTAAAGGAGTTGAAGTTTAAGGCGTGATTTGCGATGGGACCAGACGAATGCACAAAACATACAGTCAATTCGTTTGAAAAAAGCTGAGGGTAGATGGATGGGAAGAGCCTGCATCAAGTACAGAACCCTTGGAAACAGGGTCATCTTGAGGGCATTGCATCTACCATACCACGTCAGAGTGAGAGAATGACAGTGCAGGAGGTCCATCCTGAGATGAAGGAGTAGCGAGGCAAAGTTTGCCGAGTATAAATCGGCAGGATCCAGGGTAATGTCGACTGCCAGGTAGCGGATGAGGTTGGTCGCCCATCTCAGCGAAAAGGCCGATCGCAAACGTTGGACAATGTTTCCGCCTACCGTTATATTAAGGATGGAGGATTTGGTTAGGTTAATTTGAAAAAGAGAAAGAGTACCTGTCATGAAGCTTGGAATACTGACGTATTTCTCCTTTGATCCTATTACACAGTGGGGGGGGTCTTCTGCCCTGTTTTAAGGCTAACCCCCTCCAGACGGCTCCATGGTCTGGAAGGAAGGCATTGTTCGGTGTTTGACTGTTTGTTTATGTACTTTAATTACCCCCTGGGGCTTCTCTGTGTCATTACACATATCAGTCCTCCTATTCAAGCTATCGGTCCAATCCCTGCTGACCCTGTTTCAAGTCCTCATTTGCATGGCCAAGAGGACCTAATTGAAGACTAAAGTGTACTTTACAATTGACCAATAGGAAAGCGGTTGTTGGGGGCGGGGTGTTCAAACTGCTGTGTATAAAATTGTGTTTTGTGCATCCAATAAAAGTGAGATTCCTGTTTGAACTTACATACAGCCTGCCTGGTGTTTGTTCTGAGCTATCCCAACTGGATTCGAATGGCACATAGCTGTAGTTCGAATCCCAGAGCATCGGATGACTGAACCATCAGACGTTGTGATCTGCAATCTGATTCAATAGCCACAGAGGAGTGTCGGGAGAGTGGAACCGAGCGAGCAGGGGCTCGTTACAGTACCATATTCTTGGAGGGATTGGAGCAGGTTGGGAAGGGAGGTAAGTGGTTCCGTTAGAAAAAAGATAAGGTCGTCCGCAAATGCGGCCACCTTGTGGGACCCTGAGGGTTTAGGGTAGCCTACGATGCCCGCATTTGCCCTTATTTTACACAGGAGGGGCTCTAATGATAGAATAAAGATCAGAGGGGACAAGGGGCAACCCTGCCAGGTGCCATTATGGATGTTAAAAAAGTCTGACCTCGCCTGTTGACTTTAACTGCTGCAGTGGGGTGTGTATAGAGGGACAGTATCAACTTCAACATGGACAATCGAAGGCCTATGTGTTCTAGAGTAGCCAATGAAAAGAAAAATCCACACGGTCAAAGGCCTTCTCCGCGTCAGTAGACAGCAGGAGAAGAGCCCGTTTAGAAGTCCTGGCCGCGTGGATCAGATTCACCACTCGGGTGGTATTATCTCGAGGCTCCCGTAGCAGTACAAAACCCGCCTGATCTCTATGAATAAGACTTGGTATATGAGGGAGTAATCTGTTGGTCAAGATTTTGGCGAAGAGTTTCAGTTCCGTATTCAGGAGTGCAATCGGACGGTAACTCCCACACTGCAGCGGGTCTTTTCCTTATTTTGGAATAAGGGAAATATATGCCCTTAAGGTATCTACTGGGAAGGAGTTTCCTTCTGTTATGATATTGAGGGCAGAGACTAAGGGTTGCCACAGTGTATCAAAGAAGGTTTTATAGTATGCCGGAGACAGGCCGCCTGGGCCAGGGGCCTTTTTTGGTTTCGAGGTGGCTAGGGCCATTCCCAGCTCAGTTACCGTGATGGGTTCCTCCAACTCCTCCAGTACAGTACTTGGGAGTGATGGCATGCCCGAAGCAGCTACATACGACTGAGGGGTATGTCTACCTTCCACTGGGGGACCAGCAGATGGGGGTCTGCCTAGATTGTAGAGACCTTCATAGAAAGAGCGGAACTCCTTCCCTATATCTGATAAGGTATTCAGCTTTTGTTTAGTGGAAGTCAGAATGTGGGGGGATATAAGTTTTCATATGTGGGCCTTGCAGAGCCATAGCCAGGAGTGACCCGGGTTTATTTGAGAATTCGTACATAGTACGACGCTCCCAAGCCAATTTCTGCTTTGTTTTGCGAAACAGAAGCACACAAAGTTCCTCACGAGCCTTGAGGAGATCCTGAAATGTTGCACGTGCAAGACTTGCCTTGTGAGAGCACTCCAGGCTACGGATCAAGGCGAGGAGTTCTTCCGTGCGTCGGGTTCTATCTCGTTTAAGGCGAGCTCCTATTTTAATTAGTGTGCCCCTGACGACCGTCTTGTGGGCCTCCCAGACCACTAGAGGGTTGGTTACGGACCCCCCATTGATGGAAAAATACTCCCGCAGAGTATTCAAAATCTCGGAGCGGGTTTTCTCTGACTGGAGCAAGGCTTCGTTCAGTCTCCAGGATGAGGGGGGACCGGGACACAGATCCCAGCTCAAGTGTCAGGTGAACTGGCGCATGGTCCGAGAAAGACACAACATCAATAGATGTAGACACCACTCTGGTTAGGTCTTTATGTGACAACAGTAGATAGTCTAGTCCTGAATAAGTGTGATGCACCTGGGAAAAGAACGTATAATCCCGTTCCTGCGTATGGACCAGCCGCCAGGGGTCCACTAAGTGTAGGGCATGGAGATCCACCTTCAGACGTTTTAAATGTAATAAAGGACAGATGGGAAGCGCCGCGTGAGACATCGAGGGTCGGGTCCATGGCAAAATTAAGATCCTCGCCGAAAATAAGCATCCCCTCTGAGAACTCCAGGAGCTCAGGAAGGAGTTTCCGCAGGAACTGTGAGTGATCTACGTTGGGGAAGTAAACATTAGCGAAAGTGACCCGCACATCAGACACCCTCCCCTTTGAGAGGATAAAACGGCCCTGCGCGTCTGCCCGCTACGCCTCAAACACCCATGGTATCGATTTGGCCAATAGGATGCTAACCCCTTTCGACTTAGAGATCAGAGAGACGCTATGGTATGCCAGTGGAAAAGTCCCGTTGGTCAATTTAGGAATATTATCGGCACAAAAGTGCGTTTCCTGCAAGAATGCTACTTGAGTTTTGCCCCTGTGCAGGTCAGCTAAGAGCTGCTAGCGCTTTTCCGGTGTATTGAGGCCGCGCACATTGAGGGAGGTGATCTTGAGATGACCCATTATGTTGTCTGACGTGGAGATGAGCGTCAGTGAGTGCGCAAGAGGGTCCCAACCAAGGCATTCCCCCCCAGGCAGAGGTCAGCAGCCAAGAGAAATGAGAACAAGAAGGAAGGGAAGGGGGACAGTAGCAGAGGAAGGAAGAACAAGCGAAAGCAGGGAGCTAAAGGGGGGGGTAGGAGAAGAAAAGAGAGGATAGGAAGGGGGGAGGGAGAAGGAGGTGTGAGAGGAAAGGAAAGGGGAGGGGGGGAGATGGAGAGGGGAGGGAGAGGGAAGGGAGGGAGGGAAAGAAGGGGAGTGAACGGTTCCTGTCGTAGACTTACTGTGGACCCCTGTTGAGCACTCAAAGTGTCCACGCAGGGGCCCGCCCTAACGGGGGGTGGAAGGAGCGTTAAAGTCTGCTCAAAATCGAGCAGCAATAAGGCATTAAATAGAATAAACAATACGAATGGAGATGCATGAGGTGAGACCACAGAGAACCACAATGTGTGTAGCATATGAGCCAACATAACATAACATCAACTTAACCATCGGTAATCAGTAACTGGAACTATACATCAGAACTCTGTCTGCCTCGACCATACGGCAGTGGTGTCCCGGGGAGGTGCAGGTGGATCAGGGGAGGCCCCAGACCCACAGTAAACATTAGGAGTCAGGACTCACACAGACACCCTGCAGCATGACCCAGTGCATCAGGACCGAGGGTCTATCCATAGACCTGCTGGGAAATTATATGTAAGACGGAGGGTAGTTAAACATGGTGGGATGGGTGGATACAATGTGTGCAAATTAAATAGAATAAAATACAATACCACCCACACCTTCTGTAAACCAGTGGGAGCCAGCAGACAGGCCACAGTCCCCCCCTCCAAAAAACAGTTGCTTCGGCATATTAAGGAAGATTGGGAAGGACGAGTGGTCCGGAAGGCTCGTAAAACATATAACATCAACATTAAACAGAGAACAAGGCTCCCAGGGCGCCCATCTAGAGTGGTAGATTCAACATGATCGGGGAACGGTATTGTGAGCGAGATAGGCCGAGAGTGTAGGAGCCTGCCGCCTGTCTACAAGCCCCCATCCAGTGCACCCATCGCCCCCACCGGTCACCCTAAAGCAAACCTGCAGGGGAGGAGTGGCGCTCAGGGCAGGGCAGCCCATTATCAGTTAAGGCCCAATATCTAATACAGGAAGTTTACATACATATAATGCACAATATACCTTCCCCCAAATCTGATTGAGAGGATCCCCCATGAGCCAGTAGTCTGTGGGGTATACTGCGTATGATGAGCAGCAGGGGCAGATAGGGGGGACCATCGAGGCAGTTCTATTAAATCAGAGTAACTAAGATCCAGATGCTTAGGGGACCTGGGAAACTAATGGGATAGTTTGACAGGAGGTCAATAGCAGAGCAGTCATCATATCTTACCAATCCCCAGGGTAGTGGGGAGAATCAGGATTCGGAGGACCTTGGATGAGGTCTGACAGTCTTCCGGCTAGTAGCGCGTGAACGGGATCGGGGGACTCGTTGTGGCCTGGGCACTGGTGGGCCGAGAGCCTCTGGAGATAACAAATAGTCAAACCAATTAGGGAAACTTACAGCAGGTCTGTCGATGAAACTGAACAGGTCCAGAAGTTGGTCTGGTGAGCAGAGGTAAAGCTCGGCACCCCGCCGTCGTACAATTAGATAGAAAGGATGACTCCAATGGTAGGTGGCTTCAGCTTCATGGATCACTTCAAGGAGGGGTCTCAGAAGCCCCCGCATGGCTCTCGTTTGCCTGGAGATGTCAGGGTAGATCCGGACCAGCGTGCCATCAAAGTCAATTGGGCCTCTTTCCCAGGCCAGGCGCAGGATCTCCTCCTTTATGGTGAAGAACTGCACCCGACACAAGACATCTCGTGGAGGGTCCATGGCATTAGGATCTTGTGACACTGTGGAGGGTGCTCTGGGCCCTGGTATACATTGAACCCTGTCCAGTTCCACCTCCAAAGTCGGCGGTTTTCCGAGAATCTGGTTCAGGATGGCCACAACAGTGGCGCGCAAATCTGGACCCAAGGTGGCTTCAGGAATGCCGCACAGGCGCAGTTTGTTTCGTCTGCTCCTGTTCTCTCTGTCATCTAACTTCAATTGCACCTCCACAAGATGGCGGTGAAAGGCACGCCGTTCTGTTTCAAGGGAGGTGATACGGGCATCTGTGGTGGAGGTGGAGGACTCCAGAACAGTGACTCTCTCCTCCACTGTATCCACCTGTTGGCGCAGATCGTGTAGTTCCCAGGAGAGGGCATTCACTATAGACGATGCCATTTCCTGCAGGTCCTGCCTGGTGAGCAGACCTGCCATAATGTCCCGGATGGAGCCCTCTGTGTTGCAATTCCGACTCACAAATTCCGACGCACAAAATTCCACGCATGCTCGGAATCAAGCAGAAAAGCTGGCTATTGAACTTAATTTTTCTCGGCTCGTTGTACGTGTTGTACGTCACCGCATTCTTCACGTTCGGAATTTCTGATAACATTTTGTGCGACCGTGTGTATGCAAGACAAGTTTCAGCCAAAATCTGTCGGAAATAAATCCATGGTTTGGTTGTCGGAAATTCCGATCGTCTGTACGCGGCATAACAGTAAATAAACCTCTACGCAGTTTAAGGTTAAACCGCTTCTCTTATAATTTTAGTGAATGGCCACTAAAATTGCTTTTTAAATTCCCTTGCACGGAAGAGTTTTATCCCTATTGTTGGGTCACCAGTATGGCATTTGTACATAGAAATCATATCCCCTCTCAAGTGTCTCTTCTCCAGAGAGAATAAGTTCAGTGCTTGCAGTCTTTCCCCATAGCTGAGATCCTCCATTCCCTTTATTAGCTTTGTTGCCCTTCTCTGGATCCTCTCCAGCTCCAGCACATCCCTTCTGAGGACTGCATACTCCAGGTGCCGCCGGACCAGAGTCTTGTAGAGTGGGATAATTATCATTTTATCTCTGGAGTGAATCCCCTTTTTAATGCATGCCAATATTCTGTTGGCTTTGCTTGCAGCAGCCTGGCATTGCATGCCATTGCTGAGCCTCTACTAAGACCCCCAGGTCCCCCCAGAGGTTCTTCCCCTAGCAAGTAGATTGCATTCATATTTTTGGCACTGAAATGCATCATTTTAAATTTTTCAACATTAAACCTCATTTGCTATGTAGTTGCCCACCCCATTAATTTGTTTAGATCTTCTTGCAAAGTTTCCACATCCTGCGTAGAAGTTATTGCCCTGCTCAGCTTAGTATCATCCACAAATACTGAGATTGAGCTGTTTATCCCATCCTCCAGATCGTTTATGAATAAATTAAGTAGGATTGGTCCCAGGACAGAACCTTGGGGGACCCCGCATTCTACACAAGGCCATTTCGTGTACTCCCTATTTATCACCACCTTCTGTACTTGCCCCCGTAGCCAGTTTTTATTCCATGTACTCACCCTTTGGTCCATGCCGACAGACCTTAGTTTGTATAGTAAATGTCTATGGGGAACTGTATCGAATGCCTTTGCAAAATCCAGATACACCACGTTTACAGGCCTTCCTTTATCTAGATGGCAGCTCACCTCCTCATAGAAGGTTAATAGGTTGGTTTGTCAAGAACGATTCTTCATGAATCCATGCTGATTACTGCTAACAATACAGTTTTTATTACTAAAATCCTGTATATAGTCCCTTATCATCCCCTCCAAGAGCTTGCAAACTATTGATGTTAGGCTAACTGGTCTGTAGTTCCCAGGGATATATCTTGGCCCTATTTTAAATATTGGTGCTACAGTGGCTTTTCTCCAATAAGCTGGTACCATTCCAGTCAGTAGACTGTTCGTAAAAAGTAGAAGCAATGGTCTGGCAATCACTTGACTGAGTTCATTAATGACCCTCAGTTGTAAGCCATCTGGTCCTGGTGATTTATTAATGTTATGTTTTTAAAGTCTATTTCTAATTCTATCCTCTGTTAGCCATGAGGGTGCTTCCTGTGACGTGTCATGAGGATAAAGGAAGTGAGAAGGAAGGGTAGAAGGAGTAGAAGGAGCATGTTAGTGGATAGAGAGTGGGAATCTGACTTCAAATAAATTCAATGTCAAATGCTGGTTTGCTTGCCATCTTTCCAGAGTGGAGCAGAGTTCTTGTTGTATCTTCATCCAGCTTTAGTTATTCTGCTTTTTTTAAACTGCAGCAGTGAAACTGCGCACCACTCGTGACAGAGCCACTCAGAAAAGAGACATGGTGTCTGCGCCTTGCCCCTGTCTGCACCTCCCCATAGGTTGCATTAAATTTATAGGGAGACTGAGTAGTAGGGATGGGCCGAACACCCCTTGGTTTGATTTGCAACAGAACATGCGAACAGGCAAATAGTTCTTAAAAACTAAGGGCAATCAGCGCAAAAATAACTATTGAAATAAAAAATGCAAGCTGAACACTAAAGGATTCACCAACCTAAAGAATACATTAAATAAAAAGTAAGTGCAGCGCAATAACAAATAAAAGATTAAAAGTCCTTCAAATCTTATAGACAATATCAAAAAATCTTGATGGAGCAGACACCGATGTAGTTCTTCACAAGCACCAATGATATTCAAACCAATAGGAAAATGCAATTACCGGACGTGATGGACCTCTAAATTATAGGAGGTCAAATGACCCACGGGGGCGGAGTTTACCTGTGACGTCACCCACAGCCTTCTCAGCTGTTCGGACGCGAACAGTCTGGGTTTTAACTGGATGATTTATTGCATTAAACGGCTTTGCTTTTTCAACTTGCGCTGTAGCGCTGTTTAATTTAACTCTGCTTTGGATTCCTTTAATAAACTGTTAAACAGTACACACTTAGAGGATCTCCATTTTTTCTATTTTTGGGGAACTTCACCGAATATTTCACTATACACCGCACTGAGGATTTTACAAGGAATCTACAGAGTGATTTGATTCACTGTTTCCAGCTTGTATGAGATTACTGGCGGATGTGGGTATTGTCCAAGAGATCCAGGCCATTACCAAGTCTTTGTGAACCAGGCTCATTTGACCTCCTATAATTTAGAGGTCCATCACGTCCGGTAAGCGCATTTTCCTATTGGTTTGAATTGGTTTGAATATCATTGGTGCTTGTGAAGAACTCCATCAAGATTTTTTGATACTGTCTATAAGATTTGAAGGACTTTTAATCTTTTATTTGTTATTGCGCTGCACTTTTTATTTAAGGCAAATAGTTCTAGCAAGCATGCAAACCCTATTAAAGTCTATGGGACACGAACATGAAAAACCAAACGTGCTCATTTTAAAGGCTTATATGCAAGTTATTGCCATAAAAAGTGTATGGGGACCCGGGTACTGCCCTAGGGGACATGTATCAATGCAAAAAAAAGTTTTTTAAACTACAGTTTTTTCAGGAGCAGTGATTTTAATAATCCTTAAAGTGAAACAATAAAAAATATCCCCCTAAGGTCCCCCTTAGTCTGCCTGTAAAGTGGCGCATCTGTGCAATGTGTAGAACAGTGCCGCAGCAAAATTACATTTCTATAGGAAAAAATTTCATTTAAACTTGCTCCCCCCCAGTCCATATCAGGCCCTTTGGGTCAAGTATGAATTTTAAGGGGAACTCCACGCCAAAATGTAAAAAAAAATTGGCGTGGGGTCCCCCCCAAAATCCATACAAAGACCCTTATCCGAGCATGTAGCCTGGAGGTCAGGATGGGGGGGACATGCAAGCGCCCCCCCCTTCTGAACCATAACAGGCCCCCCATGTTGATGGGGACAAGAGCCTCTTCCCGACAACCCTGGCCTGGTCAGGGTCTGGACCGCCCGACGCACCCTAAAAAAGAAAAAAAATGAAAAAACTCTGCCTCCATGGGAGGCTTCCTAGCAACTGCTGTCTTTTGGCTTTTACAGCTGTTATATAAGCAAGGGCAGGGCCACCCGCTGACTAACCGGATGACACTACCCCTTCTGATGTCATATGATGTCAGAAGGGGCGGGGTCACTTGGTTTCATCAGTGTGTGGCCCCGCTCTTTCCTATATAACAGCTGCCACAGCCAAGAGACAGCAGTTGACAGGAGGCAGAGCTTTTTTATTTTTTCTATTTTTCAGGTTCATCGGGTGGCGTGATTGAAGATGGATGGAGATCACGGGACACTTTTTTCCCCCTTTTTTAATAAAAGAATGGTCAAAAACTGTCTGTTGTGGTTTTTACTTTTTGACACTTTTTTGGTGAATGGGTAGGGGTATTCACATGGGGGGGGCAGGATCTGGGGGCCATCCTGTTTAAGGGGGTATTTCCAGATTGTGATAAGCCCCCCGCCCACAGACCCTGACAACCAATGGCCAGGGTTGTCGGGAAGAGGCTCTTGTCCCCATCAATATGGGGACAAGGTGCTTTGGGGGGCAAGCAGCCTGGTATGGTTCAGGAGGGGGGTCGCTTGTCCCCCCCTTTCCTGGTCTACCAGGCTGCTTGCTTGGATAAGGGTCTGGTATTGATTTTGGGGGGACCCTACACCAATATTTTATTTTTTTGGAGTGGCGTTCCCCTTAAAATCTATGCTATACCCGAAGGGCCTGGTTTGGATTTTGGGGGGCCCCACGCTGTTTTTTTTTTGGCGTGGAGTTCCCCTAAAACCCCCTTCGACTTAGAGATCAGAGAGACGCTATGGTATGCCAGTGGAAAAGTCCCGTTGGTCAATTTAGGAATATTATCGGCACAAAAGTGCGTTTTCTGCAAGAATGCTACTTGAGTTTTGCCCCTGTGCAGGTCAGCTAAGAGCTGCTAGCGCTTTTCCGGTGTATTGAGGCCGCGCACATTGAGGGTGGTGATCTTGAGATGACCCATTATGTTGTCTGACGTGGAGATGAGCGTCAGTGGGTGCGCAAGAGGGTCCCAACCAAGGCATTCCCCCCCAGGCAGAGGCCAGCAGCCAAGAGAAATGAGAACAAGAAGGAAGGGAAGGGGGACAGTAGCAGAGGGAGGAAGAACAAGCGAAAGCAGGGAGCTAAAGGGGGGGAGGAGAAGAAAAGAGAGGATAGGAAGGGGGGAGGGAGAAGGAGGTGTGAGAGGAAAGGAAAGGGGAGGGGGGGAGATGGAGAGGGGAGGGAGAGGGGAGGGAGGGAGGGAAAGAAGGGGAGTGAACGGTTCCTGTCGTAGACTTACTGTGGACCCCTGTTGAGCACTCAAAGTGTCCACGCAGGGACCCGCCCTAACGGGGG
This sequence comes from Aquarana catesbeiana, assembly GCF_042186555.1. Lineage (NCBI taxonomy): Eukaryota > Metazoa > Chordata > Amphibia > Anura > Ranidae > Aquarana > Aquarana catesbeiana. The sequence goes on from NC_133335.1 coordinate 126,277,916, forward strand.
GTGGAAGGAGCGTTAAAGTCTGCTCAAAATCGAGCAGCAATAAGGCATTAAATAGAATAAACAATACGAATGGAGATGCATGAGGTGAGACCACAGAGAACCACAATGTGTGTAGCATATGAGCCAACATAACATAACATCAACTTAACCATCGGTAATCAGTAACTGGAACTATACATCAGAACTCTGTCTGCCTCGACCATACGGCAGTGGTGTCCCGGGGAGGTGCAGGTGGATCAGGGGAGGCCCCAGACCCACAGTAAACATTAGGAGTCAGGACTCACACAGACACCCTGCAGCATGACCCAGTGCATCAGGACCGAGGGTCTATCCATAGACCTGCGGGGAAATTATATGTAAGACGGAGGGTAGTTAAACATGGTGGGATGGGTGGATACAATGTGTGCAAATTAAATAGAATAAAATACAATACCACCCACACCTTCTGTAAACCAGTGGGAGCTGGCAGACAGGCCACAGTCCCCCCCTCCAAAAAACAGTTGCTTCGGCATATTAAGGAAGATTGGGAAGGGCGAGTGGTCCGGAAGGCTCGTAAAACATATAACATCAACATTAAACAGAGAACAAGGCTCCCAGGGCGCCCATCTAGAGTGGTAGATTCAACATGATCGGGGAACGGTATTGTGAGCGAGATAGGCCGAGAGTGTAGGAGCCTGCCGCCTGTCTACAAGCCCCCATCCAGTGCACCCATCGCCCCCACCGGTCACCCTAAAGCAAACCTGCAAGGGGGGAGTGGCGCTCAGGGCAGGACAGCCCATTATCAGTTAAGGCCCAATATCTAATACAGGAAGTTTACATACATATAATGCACAATATACCTTCCCCCAAATCTGATTGAGAGGATCCCCCATGAGCCAGTAGTCTGTGGGGTATACTGCGTATGATGAGCAGCAGGGGCAGATAGGGGGGACCATCGAGGCAGTTCCATTAAATCAGAGTAACTAAGATCCAGATGCTTAGGGGACCTGGGAAACTAATGGGATAGTTTGACAGGAGGTCAATAGCAGAGCAGTCATCATATCTTACCAATCCCCAGGGTAGTGGGGAGAATCAGGATTCGGAGGACCTTGGATGAGGTCTGACAGTCTTCCGGCTAGTAGCGCGTGAACGGGGTCGGGGGACTCGTTGTGGCCTGGGCACTGGTGGGCCGAGAGCCTCTGGAGATAACAAATAGTCAAACCAATTAGGGAAACTTACAGCAGGTCTGTCGATGAAACTGAACAGGTCCAGAAGTTGGTCTGGTGAGCAGAGGTAAAGCTCGGCACCCCGCCGTCGTACAATTAGATAGAAAGGATGACTCCAATGGTAGGTGGCTTCAGCTTCATGGATCACTTCAAGGAGGGGTCTCAGAAGCCCCCGCATGGCTCTCGTTTGCCTGGAGATGTCAGGGTAGATCCGGACCAGCGTGCCATCAAAGTCAATTGGGCCTCTTTCCCAGGCCAGGCGCAGGATCTCCTCCTTTATGGTGAAGAACTGCACCCGACACAAGACATCTCGTGGAGGGTCCATGGCATTAGGATCTTGTGACACTGTGGAGGGTGCTCTGGGCCCTGGTATACATTGAACCCTGTCCAGTTCCACCTCCAAAGTCGGCGGTTTTCCGAGAATCTGGTTCAGGATGGCCACAACAGTGGCGCGCAAATCTGGACCCAAGGTGGCTTCAGGAATGCCGCACAGGCGCAGTTTGTTTCGTCTGCTCCTGTTCTCTCTGTCATCTAACTTCAATTGCACCTCCACAAGATGGCGGTGAAAGGCACGCCGTTCTGTTTCAAGGGAGGTGATACGGGCATCTGTGGTGGAGGTGGAGGACTCCAGAACAGTGACTCTCTCCTCCACTGTATCCACCTGTTGGCGCAGATCGTGTAGTTCCCAGGAGAGGGCATTCACTATAGATATAGACGATGCCACTTCCTGCAGGTCCTGCCTGGTGAGCAGACCTGCCATAATGTCCCGGATGGAGCCCTCTGTGTTGCAATTCCGACTCACAAATTCCGACGCACAAAATTCCACGCATGCTCGGAATCAAGCAGAAAAGCTGGCTATTGAACTTAATTTTTCTCGGCTCGTTGTACGTGTTGTACGTCACCGCATTCTTCACGTTCGGAATTTCTGATAACATTTTGTGCGACCGTGTGTATGCAAGACAAGTTTCAGCCAAAATCTGTCGGAAATAAATCCATGGTTTGGTTGTCGGAAATTCCGATCGTCTGTACGCGGCATAACAGTAAATAAACCTCTACGCAGTTTAAGGTTAAACCGCTTCTCTTATAATTTTAGTGAATGGCCACTAAAATTGCTTTTTAAATTCCCTTGCACGGAAGAGTCTTATCCCTATTGTTGGGTCACCAGTATGGCATTTGTACATAGAAATCATATCCCCTCTCAAGTGTCTCTTCTCCAGAGAGAATAAGTTCAGTGCTTGCAGTCTTTCCCCATAGCTGAGATCCTCAATTCCCTTTATTAGCTTTGTTGCCCTTCTCTGGATCCTCTCCAGCTCCAGCACATCCCTTCTGAGGACTGCATACACCAGGTGCCGCCGGACCAGAGTCTTGTAGAGTGGGATAATTATCATTTTATCTCTGGAGTGAATCCCCTTTTTAATGCATGCCAATATTCTGTTGGCTTTGCTTGCAGCACCCTGGCATTGCATGCCATTGCTGAGCCTCTACTAAGACCCCCAGGTCCCCCCAGAGGTTCTTCCCCTAGCAAGTAGATTGCATTCATATTTTTGGCACTGAAATGCATCATTTTAAATTTTTCAACATTAAACCTCATTTGCTATGTAGTTGCCCACCCCATTAATTTGTTTAGATCTTCTTGCAAAGTTTCCACATCCTGCGTAGAAGTTATTGCCCTGCTTAGCTTAGTATCATCCACAAATACTGAGATTGAGCTGTTTATCCCATCCTCCAGATCGTTTATGAATAAATTAAGTAGGATTGGTCCCAGGACAGAACCTTGGGGGACCCCGCATTCTACACAAGGCCATTTCGTGTACTCCCTATTTATCACCACCTTCTGTACTTGCCCCCGTAGCCAGTTTTTATTCCATGTACTCACCCTTTGGTCCATGCCGACAGACCTTAGTTTGTATAGTAAATGTCTATGGGGAACTGTATCGAATGCCTTTGCAAAATCCAGATACACCACGTTTACAGGCCTTCCTTTATCTAGATGGCAGCTCACCTCCTCATAGAAGGTTAATAGGTTGGTTTGTCAAGAACGATTCTTCATGAATCCATGCTGATTACTGCTAACAATACAGTTTTTATTACTAAAATCCTGTATATAGTCCCTTATCATCCCCTCCAAGAGCTTGCAAACTATTGATGTTAGGCTAACTGGTCTGTAGTTCCCAGGGATATATCTTGGCCCTATTTTAAATATTGGTGCTACAGTGGCTTTTCTCCAATAAGCTGGTACCATTCCAGTCAGTAGACTGTTCGTAAAAAGTAGAAGCAATGGTCTGGCAATCACTTGACTGAGTTCATTAATGACCCTCAGTTGTAAGCCATCTGGTCCTGGTGATTTATTAATGTTATGTTTTTAAAGTCTATTTCTAATTCTATCCTCTGTTAGCCATGAGGGTGCTTCCTGTGACGTGTCATGAGGATAAAGGAAGTGAGAAGGAAGGGTAGAAGAAGTAGAAGGAGCATGTTAGTGGATAGAGAGTGGGAATCTGACTTCAAATAAATTCAATGTCAAATGTTGGTTTGCTTGCCATCTTTCCAGAGTGGAGCAGAGTTCTTGTTGTATCTTCATCCAGCTTTAGTTATTCTGCTTTTTTTAAACTGCAGCAGTGAAACTGCGCACCACTCGTGACAGAGCCACTCAGAAAAGAGACATGGTGTCTGCGCCTTGCCCCTGTCTGCACCTCCCCATAGGTTGCATTAAATTTATAGGGAGACTGAGTAGTAGGGATGGGCTGAACACCCCTTGGTTTGATTTGCACCAGAACATGCGAACAGGCAAATAGTTCTTAAAAACTAAGGGCAATCAGCGCAAAAATAACTATTGAAATAAAAAATGCAAGCTGAACACTAAAGGATTCACCAACCTAAAGAATACATTAAATAAAAAGTAAGTGCAGCGCAATAACAAATAAAAGATTAAAAGTCCTTCAAATCTTATAGACAATATCAAAAAATCTTGATGGAGCAGACACCGATGTAGTTCTTCACAAGCACCAATGATATTCAAACCAATAGGAAAATGCAATTACCAGACGTGATGGACCTCTAAATTATAGGAGGTCAAATGACCCACGGGGGCGGAGTTTACCTGTGACATCACCCACAGCCTTCTCAGCTGTTCGGACGCGAACAGTCTGGGTTTTAACTGGATGATTTATTGCATTAAACGGCTTTGCTTTTTCAACTTGCGCTGTAGCGCTGTTTAATTTAACTCTGCTTTGGATTCCTTTAATAAACTGTTAAACAGTACACACTTAGAGGATCTCCCTTTTTTCTATTTTTGGGGAACTTCACCGGATATTTCACTATACACCGCACTGAGGATTTTACAAGGAATCTACAGAGTGATTTGATTCACTGTTTCCAGCTTGTATGAGATTACTGGCGGATGTGGGTATTGTCCAAGAGATCCAGGCCGTTACCAAGTCTTTGTGAACCAGGCTCATTTGACCTCCTATAATTTAGAGGTCCATCACGTCCGGTAAGCGCATTTTCCTATTGGTTTGAATTGGTTTGAATATCATTGGTGCTTGTGAAGAACTCCATCAAGATTTTTTGATACTGTCTATAAGATTTGAAGGACTTTTAATCTTTTATTTGTTATTGCGCTGCACTTTTTATTTAAGGCAAATAGTTCTAGCAAGCATGCAAACCCTATTAAAGTCTATGGGACACGAACATGAAAAACCAAACGTGCTCATTTTAAAGGCTTATATGCAAGTTATTGCCATAAAAAGTGTATGGGGACCCGGGTACTGCCCTAGGGGACATGTATCAATGCAAAAAAAAGTTTTTTAACCACTTAAGGACCGCCTAACGCCGATTTACGTCGGCAAGGCGGCACGGGCAGGCAAAATCACGTACATGTACGTGATTTGCCTCTCGCGGGTGGGGGGTCCGATCGGACCCCCCCCCGGTGCCCGAAGCGGTCCCGTTCTGTTCCCCGGCGATCCGAGATGAGGGGGAGGCCATCCGTTCGTGGCCCCCCCCTCGCGATCGCCGCCAGCCAATGGGAACACTCCTTTGCTGCTGTATGCTAAACAGCAGCAAAGGAAATGATGTCATCTCCCCTCGGCTCGGTATTTTCCGTTCCAGCGCCGAGGGGAGAAGACATCAATGTGAGTGCACAACACACTACACACACAGTAGAACATGCCAGGCATACAAAACACCCCGATCCCCCCCCCGATCGCCCCCCGATCCCCCCCCAATCACCCCCCCCCCCCTGTCACAAACTGACACCAGCAGGTTTTTTTTTTTTTTTTTTTTTTTTTTTTCTGATTACTGCATAGTGTCAGTTTGTGACAGTTACAGTGTTGGGACAGTTAGTATTACCCCCCTTTAGGTCTAGGGTACCCCCCTAACCCCCCCTAATAAAGTTTTAACCCCTTGATCACCCCCCGTCACCAGTGTTGCTAAGCGATCATTTTTCTGATCGCTGTATTAGTGTCGCTGGTGACGCTAGTTAGTGAGGTAAATATTTAGGTTCGCCGTCAGCGTTTTATAGTGACAGGGACCCCCATATACTACCTAATAAATGTTTTAACCCCTTGATTGCCCCCTAGTTAACCCTTTCACCACTGATCACCGTATAACCGTTACGGGTGACGCTGGTTAGTTTGTTTATTTTTTATAGTGTCAGGGCACCCGCCGTTTATTACCTAATAAAGGTTTAGCCCCCTGATCGCCCGGCGGTGATATGCGTCGCCCCAGGCAGCGTCAGATTAGCGCCAGTACCGCTAACACCCACGCACGCAGCATGCGCCTCCCTTAGTGGTATAGTATCTGATCGGATCAATATCTGATCTGATCAGATCTATACTAGCGTCCCCAGCAGTTTAGGGTTCCCAAAAACACAGTGTTAGCGGGATCAGCCCAGATACCCGCTAGCACCTGCGTTTTGCCCCTCCGCCCAGCCCACCCAAGTGCAGTATCGATCGATCACTGTCACTTACAAAACACTAAACGCATAACTGCAGCGTTCGCAGAGTCAGGCCTGATCCCTGCGATCGCTAACAGTTTTTTTGGTAGCATTTTGGTGAACTGGCAAGCAAGCACCAGGCAGCGTCAGGTTAGCGCCAGTACCGCTAACACCCACGCACGCACCGTACACCTCCCTTAGTGGTATAGTATCTGATCGGATCAATATCTGATCCGATCAGATCTATACTAGCGTCCCCAGCAGTTTAGGGTTCCCAAAAACGCAGTGTTAGCGGGATCAGCCCAGATACCTGCTAGCACCTGCGTTTTGCCCCTCCGCCCAGCCCACCCAAGTGCAGTATCGATCGATCACTGACACTTACAAGGCACTAAACGCATAACTGCAGCGTTCGCAGAGTCAGGCCTGATCCCTGCGATCGCTAACAGTTTTTTTGGTAGCATTTTGGTGAACTAGCAAGCACCGGCCCCAGGCAGCGTCAGGTTAGCGCCAGTACCGCTAACACCCACGCACGCAGCATACGCCTCCTTTAGTGGTATAGTATCTGAACGGATCAATATCTGATCCGATCAGATCAGATCTATACTAGCGTCCCCAGCAGTTTAGGGTTCCCAAAAACGCAGTGTTAGCGGGATCAACCCAGATACCTGCTAGCACCTGCGTTTTGCCCCTCCGCCCGGCCCAGTCCAGCCCACCCAAGTGCAGTATCGATCGATCACTGTCACTTACAAAACACTAAACGCATAACTGCAGCGTTCGCAGAGTCAGGCCTGATCCCTGCGATCGCTAACAGTTTTTTTGGAAGCTTTTTATTGAACTGGCAAGCACCAGCGGCCTAGTACACCCCGGTCATAGTCAAACCAGCACTGCAGTAACACTTGGTGACGTGGCGAGTCCCATAAGTGCAGTTCAAGCTGGTGAGGTGACAAGCACAAGTAGTGTCCCGCTGCCACCAAAAAGACAAACACAGGCCCGTCGTGCCCATAGTGCCCTTCCTGCTGCATTCGCCAATCCTAATTGGGAACCCACCACTTCTGCAGCGCCCGTACTTCCCCCATTCACATCCCCCAACGAAATGCAGTCGGCTGCATGAGAGGCATTTTTATGTGCTCCCGAGTACCCCTACCCAACGAACCCCCCCAAAAAAGATGTTGTGTCTGCAGCAAACGCGGATATAGGCGTGACACCCGCTATTATTGTCCCTTCTGTCCTGACAATCCTGGTCTTTGCATTGGTGAATGTTTTGAACGCTACCATACACTAGTTGAGTATTAGCGTAGGGTACAGCATTGCACAGACTAGGCACACTTTCACAGGGTCTCCCAAGATGCCATCGCATTTTGAGAGACCCGAACCTGGAACCGGTTACAGTTATAAAAGTTAGTTACAAAAAAAGTGTAAAAAAAAAAAAAATATATATAAAATAAAAAAAAATAGTTGTCGTTTTATTGTTCTCTCTCTCTATTCTCTCTCTCTATTGTTCTGCTCTTTTTTTACTGTATTCTATTCTGCAGTGTTTTATTGTTATTGTTATTGTTATTGTTATTGTTATTATGTTTTATCATGTTTGTTTTTCAGGTATGTAATTATTTATACTTTATTGTTTACTGTGCTTTATTGTTAACCATTTTTTTGTCTTCAGGTACGCCATTCACAACTTTGAGTGGTTATACCAGAATGATGCCTGCAGGTTTAGGTATCATCTTGGTATCATTCTTTTCAGCCAGCGGTCGGCTTTCATGTAAAAGCAATCCTAGCGGCTAATTAGCCTCTAGACTGCCTTTACAAGCCGTGGGAGGGAATGCCCCCCCCCCCCCACCGTCTTCCGTGTTTTTCTCTGGCTCTCCTGTCTCAACAGGGAACCTGAGAATGCAGCCGGTGATTCAGCCAGCTGACCATAGAGCTGATCAGAGACAAGAGTGGCTCCAAACATCTCTATGGCCTAAGAAACCGGAAGCTACGAGCATTTTATGACTTAGATTTCGCCGGATGTAAATAGCGCCATTGGGAAATTGGGGAAGCATTTTATCACACCGATCTTGGTGTGGTCAGATGCTTTGAGGGCAGAGGAGAGATCTAGGGTCTAATAGACCCCAATTTTTTCAAAAAAGAGTACCTGTCACTACCTATTGCTATCATAGGGGATATTTACATTCCCCGAGATAACAATAAAAATGATTTAAAAAAAAAAAAAATGAAAGGAACAGTTTAAAAATAAGATAAAAAAGCAAAAAAATAATAAAGAAAAAAAAAAAAAAAAAAAAAAAAAAAGCACCCCTGTCGCCCCCTGCTCTTGCGCTAAGGCGAACGCAAGCGGCGGTCTGTCGTCAAACGTAAACAGCAATTGCACCATGCATGTGAGGTATCGCCGCGAAGGTCAGATCGAGGGCAGTAATTTTTGCAGTAGACCTCCTCTGTAGATCTAAAGTGGTAACCTGTAAAGGCTTTTAAAGGCTTTTAAAAATGTATTTATTTTGTTGCCACTGCACGTTTGTGCGCAATTGTAAAGCATGTCATGTTTGGTATCCATGTACTCGGTCTAAGATCATCTTTTTTATTTCATCAAACATTTGGGCAATATAGTGTGTTTTAGTGCATTAAAATTTAAAAAAGTGTGTTTTTTCCCCAAAAAATGCGTTTGAAAAATCGCTGCGCAAATACTGTGTGAAAAAAAAAAATGAAACACCCACCATTTTAATCTGTAGGGCATTTGCTTTAAAAAAATATATAATGTTTGGGGGTTCAAAGTAATTTTCTTGCAAAAAAAAAAAAACTTTTTCATGTAAAAAATAAGTGTCAGAAAGGGCTTTGTCTTCAAGTGGTTAGAAGAGTGGGTGATGTGTGACATAAGCTTCTAAATGTTGTGCATAAAATGCCAGGACAGTTCAAAACCCCCCCAAATGACCCCATTTTGGAAAGTAGACACCCCAAGCTATTTGCTGAGAGGCATGTCGAGTCCATGGAATATTTTATATTGCGACACAAGTTGCGGGAAAGAGACAAATTTTTTTTTTTTTTTTTTTTTTTTTGCACAAAGTTGTCACTAAATGATATATTGCTCAAACATGCCATGGGGATTTGTGAAATTACACCCCAAAATACATTCTGCTGCTTCTCCTGAGTACGGGGATACCACATGTGTGAGACTTTTTGGGAGCCTAGCCGTGTACGGGACCCCGAAAACCAAGCACCGCCTTCAGGCTTTCTAAGGGGCGTGAATTTTTGATTTCACTCTTCACTGCCTATCACAGTTTCGGAGGCCATGGAATGCCCAGGTGGCACAAAACCCCCCCAAATGACCCCATTTTGGAAAGTAGACACCCCAAGCTATTTGCTGAGAGGTATAGTGAGTATTTTGCAGACCTCACTTTTTGTCACAAAGTTTTGAAATTTGAAAAAAGAAAAAAAAAAAAAGTTTTTTCTTGTCTTTCTTCATTTTCAAAAACAAATGAGAGCTGCAAAATACTCACCATGCCTCTCAGCAAATAGCTTGGGGTGTCTACTTTCCAAAATGGGGTCATTTGGGGGGGGTTTGTGCCACCTGGGCATTCCATGGCCTCCGAAACGGTGTTAGGCAGTGAAGAGTAAAATCAAAAATTCACGCCCTTAAAAACGCTGAAGGCGGTGATTGGTTTTCGGGGCCCCGTACGCGGCTAGGCTCCCAAAAAGTCCCACACATGTGGTATCCCCATACTCAGGAGAAGCAGCTAAATGTATTTTGGGGTGCAATTCCACATAGGCCCATGGCCTGTGTGAGCAATATATCATTTAGTGACAACTTTGTGCAAAAAAAAAAAAAAAAAAAAAAAAAGTGTCACTTTCCCGCAACTTGTGTCAAAATATAAAATATTCCATGGACTCAATATGCCTCTCAGCAAATAGCTTGGGGTGTCTACTTTCCAAAATGGGGTCATTTGGGGGGGGGGTTGTGCCACCTGGGCATTCCATGGCCTCCGAAACTGTGATAGGCAGTGAAGAGTGAAATCAAAAAGTTACACCCTTAGAAATCCTGAAGGCGGTGATTGGTTTTCGGGGTCCCATACGCGGCTAGGCTCCCAAAAAGTCCCACACATGTGGTATCCCCGTACTCAGGAGAAGTAGCTGAATATATTTTGGGGTGCAATTCCACATAGGCCCATGGCCTGTGTGAGCAATATATCATTTAGTGACAACTTTTTGTAAATATTTTTTTTTTTTTTTTTTTTTGTCATTATTCAATCACTTGGGACAAAAAAAATAAATATTCAATGGGTTCAACATGCCTATCAGCAATTTCCTTGGGGTGTCTACTTTCCAAAATGGGGTCATTTGGGGGGGTTTTGTACTGCCCTGCCATTTTAGCACCTCAAGAAATGACATAGGCAGTCATAAACTAAAAGCTGTGTAAATTCCAGAAAATGTACCCTAGTTTGTAGACGCTATAACTTTTGCGCAAACCAATAAATATACGCTTATTGACATTTTTTTTACCAAAGACATGTGGCCGAATACATTTTGGCCTAAATGTATGACTAAAATTGAGTTTATTGGATTTTTTTTATAACAAAAAGTAGAAAATATCATTTTTTTTCAAAATTTTCGGTCTTTTTCCGTTTATAGCGCAAAAAATAAAAACTGCAGAAGTGATCAAATACCATCAAAAGAAAGCTCTATTTGTGGGAAGAAAAGGACGCAAATTTCGTTTGGGTACAGCATTGCATAACCGCGCAATTAGCAGTTAAAGCGACGCAGTGCCAAATTGGAAAAAGACCTCTGGTCCTTAGGCAGCATAATGGTCCGGGGCTCAAGTGGTTAAACTACAGTTTTTTCAGGAGCAGTGATTTTAATAATCCTTAAAGTGAAACAATAAAAAATATCCCCCTAAGGTCCCCCTTAGTCTGCCTGTAAAGTGGCGCATCTGTGCAATGTGTAGAACAGTGCCGCAGCAAAATTACATTTCTAAAGGAAAAAATTTCATTTAAACTTGCTCCCCCCCAGTCCATATCAGGCCCTTTGGGTCAAGTATGAATTTTAAGGGGAACTCCACGCCAAAATGTAAAAAAAAATTGGCGTGGGGTCCCCCCCAAAATCCATACCAGACCCTTATCCGAGCATGTAGCCTGGAGGTCAGGATGGGGGGGACAAGCAAGCGCCCCCCCTTCTGAACCATAACAGGCCACATGCCCTCAACATGGGGAGGGTGCTTTTGGGTCCCCCCCAAAGCACCTTGTCCCCATGTTGATGGGGACAAGAGCCTCTTCCCGACAACCCTGGCCTGGTCAGGGTCTGGACCGCCCGACGCACCCTAAAAAAGAAAAAAAATGAAAAAACTCTGCCTCCATGGGAGGCTTCCTAGCAACTGCTGTCTTTTGGCTTTTACAGCTGTTATATAAGCAAGGGCAGGGCCACCCGCTGACTAACCGGATGACACTACCCCTTCTGATGTCATATGATGTCAGAAGGGGTGGGGTCACTTGGTTTCATCAGTGTGTGGCCCCGCTCTTTCCTATATAACAGCTGCCACAGCCAAGAGACAGCAGTTGACAGGAGGCAGAGCTTTTTTATTTTTTCTATTTTTCAGGTTCATCGGGTGGCGTGATTGAAGATGGATGGAGATCACGGGACACTTTTTTCCCCCTTTTTTAATAAAGGAATGGTCAAAAACTGTCTGTTGTGGTTTTTACTTTTTGACACTTTTTTGGTGAATGGGTAGGGGTATTCACATGGGGGGGGGGGCAGGATCTGGGGGCCATCCTGTTTAAGGGGGCATTTCCAGATTGTGATAAGCCCCCCGCCCACAGACCCTGACAACCAATGGCCAGGGTTGCCGGGAAGAGGCTCTTGTCCCCATCAATATGGGGACAAGGTGCTTTGGGGGGCAAGCAGCCTGGTATGGTTCAGGAGGGGGGTCGCTTGTCCCCCCCTTTCCTGGTCTACCAGGCTGCTTGCTCGGATAAGGGTCTGGTATTGATTTTGGGGGGACCCTACACCAATATTTTATTTTTTTGGAGTGGAGTTCCCCTTAAAATCTATGCTATACCCGAAGGGCCTGGTTTGGATTTTGGGGGGCCCCACGCTGTTTTTTTTTTGGCGTGGAGTTCCCCTAAAATCTATACCAGACTTGAAGGGCCTGGTATAGATTTAGGGGGGACCCCATGCCATTTTTCTTCTTAATTCTGTCATAGGGTTCCCCTTAACCACTTCAATACACTGTATTATATACTCTGCACTATATACCCTGCACTGTATATATACAGTATGTCACAAAAGTGAGTACACCGCTCACATTTTTGTAAACATTTTATGTCGTTTCATGCGACAACACTGAAGAAATGACACTTTGCTACAATGTAATTTGCTATCCCCTCAAAATAACTCAACACAGCCATTAATGTCTAAACCGCTGGCAACAAAAGTGAGTACACCTGTTGGAGGTCAACATGGTTTAATATCATATTTTTGGAGTTTTACTTCCTGGTTGATACAGCCAGGTGGCCTAAGTTGAAAGTTGCAAGTTGACCCAGCAGGGTGTTGATTCATGCCCCCTGGCAGGGGAGTAGAGCTTGACTCCAGACCCCCCCCCCCCCCCCCCCCCCCCCCGGTGTAATAAAGATGGAAGTGCTTGATTAACACTTCTGCAAACAAAGCTTCAAAGAAAGCCACTGCTGCCAAGATGACTGATTGGCTGAGTTCAAAGGACAGCTGTCATTGAGGATTTGACCAAGATCCAGCAATCCAAGGCATAGAGGCCATAGTAAACAGGAAAGGCATCACTATGTAGAACAGTTGCATAAATTAAAAATGGAGATAGCCGCATGTTCATTAAATTATAGCACTGGGGGAAACAATGTTAGCAGGCCTTAGTGAGCTGCATGGATGGTAAGAATTTTCTGGTTAATGTTTCTTTGCTGTGAATAAGGTTTAGATGTGAGTTTCAGAGATTTGGCCTCCATGTTTGGAGAGTTATAGACGATCTTGAAGTATTTTTAGTATTTTCAAGGATAAGCCTCTGGATTTCTATTTTTTTTTTCTCTCGTTTTGGTATTTTTATTTTTTATTTTTGTTATTTGTTTATTCATTTATTTTATTTTTGTTATGTTCAGGTGGAAAAAATCCAAATTGTTAGGTTTAGTCCACCTGAAAGGGGGGTCATTGGCTATGCCCTCAATTAGCAGCTGAATACATGGTGATTGGCTATACCCTCAGTTAGCAGCTGAATACATGGTCATTGGCTATGCCCTCAATTAGCAGCTGAATACATTCTGTTTAAGACAAGAGTTGGTAGAAAGTCATTTTAGCTGTTGGAGTTGTTGTAGGTTTTTCTGTTTTTATTTTCATTCAGGTGGAAAAAGTTCCAAAATGTTTAGGTTTTGTCCAACTGAAAGGGGAGTTAGTGCATAGGTCTTAAAGTGATACTAAACCCTTGGCTTTTTTCTGCTAATTCTGCTCCTTTAAGGTAGTGGTGTGTGTTCACTTACCTTTTCATTAATTTTTGTTTCCAGGGGCGTAACTACCACCATATCTACCCATGTGGGCGCTATGGGGCCCACAGCCGAGTGGGGCCCAGTGAGGATAAGAGCACCGCCGACACAGTCTCCCAGCCAGGGGAAGAGAGAGGAAAGGAAGAGGCGAGCTGTCCGTATCAGCAGAGAGCTGAATTGTCTGATGTAAGAGCTTTCATTAGAACTTCCAGTGTTCCCGGGGCTCACGTCACATAGCTCCACCTTTTGGCCCGGTGCCTTTGATAGACAGAACGCCGATCCAATGCGGGACATGTGACGTCATGAAAGGCGTCAGGGGCAAGAGGTGGGGCTATGTGACGATGAGCCCCGGGAAGACAGGAAATTCAAATGAAAGCTATTACAGCGGGCAATCCCACTCTCTGCTGATCCGGGTGGCTTGCCTCTTCCTCTGCATAAGTGGGGCTGTATGGGGCACAGGCAGACCAGGCTGTATGGGGCACAGGTCACGTTGTATGGGGCACAGGTCACGCTGTATTGGGCACAGGTCACGCTGTATTGGGCACAGGTAACGTTGCATTGGGCACAGGTCACGCTGTATGTGGCACAGGTCACACTGCATTGACACTAGGGCAGCTGTGGGGGGGGCTGTTTGCAGGGGGGCCCCATGCAACATTTTGCTATGGGGCCTTCTATTTCTAGTTACGCCCCTGTTTGTTTCCAAATGCTTTTTTGGTCTCCGGAGGCATGGGAGCCACGGGCGTGTAAGACGCTGTAGCTCTGCCTCCCATGCCATTTTATTGTAATGAGAATCAGGATCTCATCACCACAGCCCTGCCTTTCCTCAGCCCCTTTTTTTTTTAGAAGTGAAGTTTATAAATACATTTATTCTGCAGAATATGGTCGTGCTGGGGAGGCGGGAATGGGCGTGGCTGCTGGGAGGTGTGTACAGAAGGCTGTAATACACATCGAGAACAAGGCTTGTTCTCGTTCATGCAGTCAGTGAAAAAGCGGTAATGCGCATGCGCGATGACGCTACGCATAAAGGGAATTGTAGTTCCTATTCACATATGATGTAGCAGCAGGGAGCGCGATCCAACACCCGGAAGCTAAGGCAATCAAAAGGGACTGTAAAGGAGAAAGTGCCGAAAATAGGTATGAATAAAACAGGGAAAATAAAAATTTTGGTGGAAATAATATATAGATTCCCGATGTATGCAGCATATATATCAGACATATGCAAAAAAATAGGTACCTTTACAACCCCTTTAAGGTAAAAATAAATGCATTGTTTTTTTAGCGTTTAAAATTAGAATTTAGAGAAGCAACGTTCACGTTCATTTTTTATTTTTTTTTGCTCTTACCATGGGGATCCATTTTAGAGTGGGTTCATCCTAAAGAAATTATGGTTGTTTTGATAATGTGTTCAGGGTTGGAGTAGACAGGAATACTAAGTTCCTGGGTTCCAAGGAAGGAACTATAAATAAAAATAGCAAACGAGTAGATATTGTGGCTAGGGATGAGCCGAACACCATTCGGTTCGCGGCAGAACATGCGTTAAAGTCTATGGGACCCGAACGTGAAAAATCAAAAGTGCGAATTTTAAAGGCTAATATGCAAGTTATTGTCTTAAAAAGTGTTTGGGGACCCGCGTCCTGCCCCAGGGGACATGTATCAATGCAAAAAAAAGTTTTAAAACGGCAGTGATTTTAATAATTCTTAAAGTGAAAAAATAAAAGTGAAATATTCCATTAAATATCGTACCTGGGGGTGACTATAGTATGCCTGTAAAGTGGCGCATGTTTCTCGTGTTTAGAACAGTCCCTGGACAAAATGACATTTCTAAAGAAATAAAAGTCATTTAAAACTGCTTGCGGCTGTAATGTAATGTCGGGTCCCGGCAATATGGATGAAAATTATTGAGAAAAACGGCATGGGTACACCCCCCCACCCAGACAGTTACCAGGCCCTTTGGGTCTTGTATGGATATTAAGGGGAACCCCGCACCCAAATTAAAAAAAGAAAAGGTGTGGAGCCCCCAGGCCCTATATACTCTGAACAGCAGTATACAGGCGGTCCAAACAAGGCAGGGACTGTAGGTTTGTTTTTTAGTTGAATCTGTTTGTAATTTGGAAAAGGTACATTTTGTAAGTGTAGCTCCAGCCAAAAAATACATTTTTAAGCTTTTTGGATAACATAAGGAAGGGTTATCACCCCTGTGACATTTGTTTTGCTGTCTGTGCCCCTGTTCAGAAGATTTCACCTCACTTTCTGTCCCAATGACAACTGGATTTTGAAAATTTGGGGTTATTAGGGAAATAAGGATTGGTGATAAAGCATCAGTGGAGACACCTTTTTTCCCATATTAACTCTTATGCCCTGTACACACGGTCTGACATTGATCGGACATTCCGACAACAAAATCCATGGATTTTTTCTGACGGATGTTGGCTCAAACTTGTCTTGCATACACATGGTCACACAAAGTTGTCGGAAAATCCGATAGTTCTGAACGTGGTGACGTAATACACGTACGTCGGGACTATAAACGGGGCAGTAGTCAATAG
The DNA here is from genome assembly GCF_042186555.1 of Aquarana catesbeiana. Taxonomy (NCBI): domain Eukaryota; kingdom Metazoa; phylum Chordata; class Amphibia; order Anura; family Ranidae; genus Aquarana; species Aquarana catesbeiana. The sequence continues at coordinate 126,294,075 of NC_133335.1, forward strand.
CTTTCGTCTCTTAATTTATTGTGAGCATGCGTGGCACTTTGTGCATCGGATTTGTGTACACACGATCAGAATTTCCGACAACGGATTTTGTTGTCGGAAAATTTATAGCAAGCTCTCAAACTTTGTGTGTCGGAAATTCCAATGGAAAATGTGTGATGGAGCCCACACACGGTCGGAATTTCTGACAACAAGGTCCTATCACACATTTTCTGTCGGAAAATCCGACCGTGTGTACAGGGCATTACAGGAGAGAAGTTCCCTTCCTAGGGGTAGATTTCCTCTCACTTCCTGTTGTCTTCCTCCGTTTGTAAGTAGGAGTTGTTTGTAAGTGGGATGTTTGAAAGTAGGGGACCGCCTGTATATAATATACAGCCTGCCCTATATACGCTGCAGAAAATTGGACCTTAGATGTTGGTGGTACCAGAACACTGTAAGCCCTCAGTTAGTCTTGGTGGGCGCTGGAATGGGCCCTGCTGTGAAATATTATATAAAGAATTGTAATTACATGCCCCTGTTCAACAGGGGCACAAAAATGGGCCTTTGGTGGTGTGGTGGTGGTGCCATATCACTGTAAGCCCTCACAGTTACTCTTTGTGGGCGCAAGTACGGGCCCTGCTGTGAAATATTAGATCAAAAATTGTAATTACACACCCCTGTTAAACTGGGGCAGAAAAATTGGGTCTTAGGCAGTGGTGATGGTGCCACAACACTGTAACCCCTCACAGATTCTGTTGTTGAGTGCAGGAACGAGACCTGCTGTGAAATGTTTATTGTAATTACATGCCCCGGTTAAACAGGGGCAGAAAAATTGGGTCTTAGGCAGTGGTGGTGGTGCCACAACACTGTAACCCCTCACAGATTCTGTTGTTGAGTGCAGGAACGAGCCCTGCTGTGAAATATTAGAGCAAATGTTGTAATTACATGCACCTGTTAAACAGGGGCAGAAAAATTGGGCCTTAGGCACTGGTGGTGGTGCCACAACACTGCAACCCCTCACAGATACTCTAGTTGAGCACAAGAACGAGCCCTGCTGCGAGATATTACGGCAAAAATTGTAATTACACGCCCCTGTTAACCAGGGGCAGAAAAATTGGGCCTTAGGCACTGGTGGTGGTGCCCTGAAACAAAAATGTTCTTAGAAGCCATGAACATGAACATTGAGGAGGAATTAGGATAGTCACTCAGCATAGGCAGTCTTCAAGGGATCTCGCATTCATATAAAAATTAATCGGTTACATCAACATCAGGTGCTTGGTAGCTGGTGATCCAAGACTGATTCATTTTCATGAAGGTGAGCCGATCAACCGAGTCTGTGGACAGGCACACTCTGTGATCGGTTACAAAGCCTCCAGCAGCACTGAATGTACGTTCAGAAAGAAAGCTGGATGCAGGACAGGCCAGTAGCTCAATTGCATATTGTGGAAGCTCTGGCCAGTGATCCATCCTCAAGACCCAGTAACCAAGTGGATTTGCAGTTGTAAAGGTCTCCAAGTCTGATCTTGCCCCTAGGTATTCCTGCACCATGTAAATCAGACGCTGGCGATGGTTGCTGGAACGATCAGACCTTGGGGCTGCGGACTAAAGAACTGTCTGAACGCATCGCAATAGCAGATTGCCCGCAAGTACTTGGCACACCTAATTATACACCTTCATTCCTCTCAGTGTAGGTTTCTGAGAGGACTGAAGGTATAGTGGGGTTGGAGATCCCAGCTGATGAGGAGCAAGGAGAGGTCCGCCTTGTTCTTTGGTGTGGGTCTTTTAAGTACTGTTGCCAACAGACTGCATGGGAGGTAGACATATGTCTGGTGAAGCATGTGGTGCCCAAGCAGCTGCTGTTTTAGCCACGCTTGACACGCTTCAGACATATGTTGCAAACAGCAACGGTGCGATCTGCTGCACACGTATCAAAAAAAGCCCACACCAAAGAACTTTTCAAAATACACGGGAGTCAGCAGCACCCTGCACATGAGGAGCTCTGCGGTGTGATGCATTCGGGTGGCTGCCCTTAAGCTGGCTCCTGGAGGGCATCCTGCCTCATTGGAGATGTGCCTTCTCCTCCTCCTCTCTTCTATCAGGCACCCACATAGAGTCAGTGACCTCATCATCCCCTCCCTCTTCATCACTGGAGCAAATCTGGGAGCAAACCTGGCAGTATGCTGCAGCTGGGGGAACATGACTGCCAGTTTCTTGGGCACCCCCTCCCTCTGGACTCACGTTACTGCCTTCCTCAACCTGGGTACCATCATCAGAGCCTTCAAAATGCTGCACATCCTCTTGCAGTATGTACCCGACACTATGGTTGAACAGTTCGAGGGACTCCTCTGTGCATGATGGTGAGGCTAGGGAAGGACTGATGACATTGAGCCAATGGAATAGGCTGCTTTGGAAGCTGCATTGGCAGGAAAACTACTTTAAGCCTGGGTGACAGAGGATGAGGACAGCTTAGCTATCCACTCTACCAACTCTTCTGCATGTTGTGGATCAACACAGCCAGCTGCCGATAAAAAGGACAAGCATACCCCACGGCCACGTGCTGAGGATGCACCGTGTCCTTGACCAGCACTGTTGGCTGTAGACACAGAGCCTGCTTGCCCGCTTTTAGTGGCCTGTGAGCGTCTGCCTCTCCTTGGTGGCCTTCCAGACATGCTGTAAAATTTTATTAGCAAAGCACCGCTTGAAGTTTACTAGAAAAAGTACACCAGGAATGGCCTGCAGTCAGATATAGGCTTGGCTAGACTAGAATGCAGTGGATATATATATTTAGGAGACTGTATATATATTTAATGCACTGCAGATCACTGAATCACCTACCTGCCTGCCTGAAAGTATATTTGAAAACGTACACCAGGAATGGCCTGCAGTCAGATATAGGCTTGGCTAGACTAGAATGCAGTGGATATATATGTAGGAGACTGTACATACATTTTATGCACTGCAGATCACTGAATCACCTGCCTGCCTGCCTGAAAGTGTATTTGAAAATGTACACCAGGAATGGCCTGCAGTCAGATATAGGCTTGGCTAGACTAGAATGCAGTGGATATATATTTATTAGACTGTATATATATTTTATGCACTGCAACTCACTGAATCACCTGCCTGCCTGAAAGTATATTTGAAAACGTACACCAGGAATGGCCTGCAGTCAGATATAGGCTTGGCTAGACTAGAATGCAGTGGATATATATGTAGGAGACTATATATATAGTATCTCACAAAAGTGAGTACACCCCTCACATTTTTGTAAATATTTTATTATATCTTTTTATGTGACAACACTGAAGAAATGACACAGGCATTGAGCCACCAAGACTATTAGAGGCATAGGAGATCTGACGGTGGGAAGGAGAAGGCGGATGTGGGCGAGGCCGTGCTGCCGTGGCTGAGCCTGGGTTGCTTGGCGTCCCTCCAGCCGTGATGTCTGCTAAAACAGGCTCACGGACCACACGCTAGCCTCCCGCTGCCCCCTCTCCGGAACGACGCTGTCGGCCCCAGCAATCTCCGCACTCCGCATCTCGGTCCCGGGGTTCCAGCGGCGGAAGGTGGAGGCGGTGGGAGCAGTGCCCCAAATCCATAGCTGTTAACGGCCATCACGGCCGGGAGCTTGGACGGGATCGCCGTGCCTCCGCAAACGTGTGCCGGTGCCCGCTAGGAGAGGAGAGGAGACAGTAAGAAGCGGCACGTAGCAGAGCTGGAGGAGACTGCTCGCCGGGAGCCGATGATGGAGGAGAGATAGAGAGCGGCAGAATCAGACAGAATTGGACAGAAGCTCAATGGTAGTTCTAAGAAAACGTATGGAACAGGTGAAAGCCCCAGGAGTCTAAAAAGTGGGTAAGATTCTGGTCTATTTTTGAGCTGGAGGATGGGTAAGTGATGCACAGGATCTCCTTAAATACTGCCAAGCTGCATGGAAACTTTGCAACTGATGTGACTGTTATATTGCCTCACCTGCATATGTGATTATACTATAATAAGATACCACCACAATATAATAACAATATAATAATCACGGCACAACAAAATAAATATTTTGGGGATTAAGCTGGGTATTAAGTGTATACGAAAAGATTCTGAAGGTTAACCAAGGTAAGGACTAAGTATTAGTAGAAGACGTGCATAGAGGTCGGTACCCCTTACCAGGTGGTCTCAAGGGGAAACAGCAGCTCTCAGTAATAGGGGAAACAGCTAGAAAATAGCAGTACACAAAGTAGAAAAGGAGCCTTTAATTCCGTGGAGGTGGAGGGACTAGCGAGGGGGCTCCAGGTAACTACCTGTTGTTTTTGTCTTATTTCGATACACTATTCGGGCCCCTCAAGCATTGAGAAGAAGGGAAAAAAATGAGAGGAAAATCAACAAGAGGAGCGCCCGCGAACCCGCCCAGAACAAGTGCAAGCCCGGGAACCATCAGGAAATATATGGTGAATGAAAGCAGCAAAGAAAGTCCGTGCAATTTAACAGGCGCTAAAAATAAAACTCCAGATCGCCCAGCTAAAACTGGAACAAGAAGACAATTGGCTGATACAGAAACAAGACCCTCCAGCAGCGAGATAGAAGCAGAAATGCCAGTAGAGACCCTGCAGGTAAATCAGCTCCCTACCAAGGGAGAAATCGCTGAAATGTTTGCAAAACTGGAGGCCTCAATCAAAGAAGAGATCAGTACTGTGCACGAGAACATGAGCCACCTACTAACAAGAGTGGAGGAAGTAGAAACAACAGTGGACAAGCAAGGTGAGAAAATTTGAAACACAAGTTGGAAGTGGAAGGAACAGAGGAATATAAGGTACAAAATGGAAGACCAAGAGAACCGCAGCAGAAGAAAAAACCTCCGGATTAAAGGTCTCCCGGAAACGCAAGGTGAAAAAGAGAATTTACAGGAAAAAATGGAGGAAATTTTTAAAGATCTGAAGAACCCTAGCAACATCAGCGGTAACTTAAAGCTAGATAGAGTTCATCGGATTAGAAAGCCAGCTAAAATCAGGGGAGACGTTCCGCGTGATGTTATTGTGCGGTTTCATAATTACCGGGACAAAGAGCAGATTAATTCAAACTTAAGGAAAAACCCGCAAGTGAACTATGGTGAAACAAGCCTACACATCTTTCAGGATTTAGCCGCAGAGACCCTAAGCAGGAGAAGAACTCTGAAACCATTACTAGCTGCCTTAAAGGCGCATGAGGTCCAATACTCCTGGGGCTTCCCTGCCAGTCTAACTGGACGTAAGGATGGCCGTAAGGCGGTGCTGAGATTTCCGGAGGAAACACAGAATTTCTGCGACCGTCTTGGAGTCCCATTAATGGAGATCCTGGGGTGGTGGGAGAGAAATGGAAACCAGGAGCAAACAGGGGACTTAACCACATGGAAACCAATACTAATGGCAAAAGAACACAGGGGTTAAAAGGGTCCCCGGCCCTAAAATGACTGAAAATAGGCTTTTTCTGTCTGTTCTTTTTTTTTTCTCTCTCCTTATATAATCTAAAGTCGGTGGGGGGCGGGGGGGGGCAGGTGGGATGGCCGCGATTATACCTAGGGGGAAGCTCTCGGCTCAGATTTGACCCCTCTTCGAGCTCAACCTCTGAAGAGTCAACCGTGAGGCCAGGTGGAGTTGGAGGGCCACGGTTTTGTAGGGGGCTCATGTGGAACCCCAATACTTCCCCAATCATGTTGGGAAAGGGTGGGGGGGAGTGGGGGGGGTTCGGGGAGGTGGGGGAGGGGGATGGAGGGGGGCCAAGGGAGGAGAGGGCGCAGGGGGGGACGAAGGGAGGGGCTCTTCAACGTAATGGAACCTAGAGCTTGTATCGCAAAGCGAAGAACATAAATTAGGATGAGTGAGGATGGCCAGCTTAAAAATTATCTCTTATAACGTCAGGGGCTTGAATTCCCACGTGAAACGTGCTAATATCCTATGTGAATTGAAGATATTGAAAGCTGAGGTGGTAATGCTTCAAGAGACACATTTAAGCGCCAGTAAGAACCAAAAAATCTATTCTAGAGACTTCCCAGTATGGTATTACGGTGACTCACCAATAAAAGGGGCGAAAGGTGTTGCCATAGGGTTTGCCAGGGAGACCAGGTTTGAAATGGAGGAGGCAATGGCCGACCCGGAGGGGCGGTTTCTCTTCTTAAAAGGCAAAATCAATGGTTCGAAGTGCTCTTTGGCAAATATCTATGGGCCTAACAGAAATACGTATAAAAAGTAATAGGTATATTGGCAAAGTTTGAAGAATTTAAGACAGGGAAGGCTATTATTGCGGGAGACTTCAATCCATGTTTAGACCCTGGAAAGGACTGTTCGTCACATGTCCGGGGGAGGGATGGAGCTTGGGTAGGTAAATTTAAAAAAAAGCTGCAACAGCTCCAGCTGGTAGATGTATGGAGGATCCAACATGGTGATACAAGAGATTATACTTTTTACTCCCCTGTACATGTGACGTATTCGAGACTTGACTTCTTCCTGATTGAACATAGGTTGCTGGAGGATGTTATGGAGGTAGTTATCGGTAATATGTTGTTTTCTGATCATGCACCAGTGAGCTTACAAATAAAAATAGGGGAAACCCACACCCAGGGCTCAGGGTGGACATTGAATGAGGATCTGTTACAAGACAAAGATATTTTGGAGAGAATCAAGGAAGAACTGGAGTGGTACTTTAAAATAAACATCCCTGGGGAGGTAAACGAGGCTACAGTTTGGGAGGCCCACAAAGTGTATATCAGGAGTATATTTATGATGGTAGGTACGGAAAAAAAAAGAGATGGAAAAAAGAAAGGGCAGCCCTGATAAAAGAAATCCAAGAACTAGAGCAACAACATAAAACGTTGGGAGGGAGGGAGGCTTGGATAAACCTACTGAAAAGAAGAGAAGAGCTGAGGGCTTGTACAGAACAGGAAACGCGTAAAACCTATAACCTGGTTAAGAAAGATAGATACATTAACGGTAACAAACCAGGCAAGCTCCTAGCCAGGGCCTTAAAAAAAAAGAAAACGAGTAATTTTATAGAAAAAATCAAGACCAAATCTGGTGAAATTAAATACAAGACGTGCGACATCGCGAAAGCATTCCGAGACTTTTACGGCGAGTTGTATGCAATAAACGCAAACAGCTCACACGAGTCAAATAGACGTAAGCGCGATGACAACAAAATTTTTTTGAAAGAAGTAAAATTAACAAAAATCACAGATGATGATAAAGTCTTATTAGATGCCCCGATTACCGAGCAGGAACTTAAGAAAGCCATACAGGATACACCAAACGGGAAAAGCCCAGGCCCTGATGGGTTGACGGTCCTTTACTACAAAAAACTACAGGAAACATTGATTCCCATAATGTGTTCATATATGAATGGGATAGGGGAAAACTGAGAGATGAGGAAGGAAGCACTAGAAGCAAGCATCGCCATCATCAGGAAAGAAGGGAGAGATAGCACGTTATGTTCTAGTTACAGACCCATTTCGCTCTTGAACGTTGACACGAAGCTATTTGCAAAGATTTTAGCCGACAGATTGAAAAAGATAATTAATGAGATAGTCCACTCTGACCAAGTAGGTTTCGTGCCGGGTAGAGAAGGGAGAGACAATGGCATTAAAACGTTATTGGTGACCGAGATAATGAAGGATAGGGGAGCCCCAGGTCTACTCCTGTCAATGGATGCTGAAAAAGCTTTCGACAGGGTAGACTGGGGCTTCATGTGGGATACACTTGAGGAGATTGGCATAGGTAATAAAATGCTTAGTAAGATTAAATCCTTATACACTCTGCCTACAGCAAGGGTTAAGACGAACGGTACGCTCTCTGAACCTTTTATAATGCATAACGGCATTAGACAGGGGTGCCCACTTTCCCTGCTGCTTTTCATGCTGACGTTGGAACCTTTATTGCCTAAGATAAGACTCAGTCTGGACATCAGCGGGGTCAAAATTGGGGAAGAAGAGTACAAAATAGCCACATTTGCGGACGACGTCCTACTGTACGTCACCCGCCCGAGGATCACCCTTCCGAACCTGCTAGAGACTATCAAGACTTATGCTAGATTATCCAACTTCCGGGTTAATGCAACTAAGTCGGAAATACTGGAAATAGTGGAAGATAAAGCAGGGGATAAGGCCTATCAAGAGAGTCTCCCATTCAAATGGGGGATAAAAGAACTTAACTATCTAGGAGTTAAAATTACCCCAGATAAAGAGACACTGTTCCAAGTTAATTACATGGCATTTCTTAATGAGATCAGGACTGATTTGAATAGAATCCCAGGAAATCAATTCTCATGGGGAGGCAGAATAAATTTACTTAAAATGTCAGTTCTCCCGAAAATCACGTATAAAATGCAAATGGTCCCAATTTCAATACTGCAGAGTTTTTTTAATAAATTGCACACTTTGTTTTTAATGTTTATATGGCGGGGGAAAAAAACACAAATTAAGTTTACACAATTAGTCAATGATAAGAGGAAGGGGGGGGTGGGGGGCACCGGATATTAAAAAATATTACGTAGCCATAGTTATATCACGGATTATAGATTGGGTGAAAAAAAATAAAGAAAAACAGTGGGCTAAAATAGAGGGTATAATGAGTGGGGTGGATTTGGGTAAAAATGTGTGGATTCCACCACAATTTAGAAAATTGAGCACGAAAACACTGGGTACCACCAAACACGTTTTAAACATGTTGGATAAAATACATGACAGGGAGAAATGGGGGTATAACTCACCGCTAATCCCGCTTAAGGACACCGATTATTTCCTGCCCGGGAGGGAAGATTTGTTTGGGAGATGGATACTGAAGGAAGAGGCCCAATTAAAAGACATCATGAGTCAGGGCAAGTTGTGTACCTACCAGGAGTTAAAAGCAAAAGATAAATGGTTCATTATGGACTTTTTTAAGTACAGGCAGTTGAAACATTTTGTTGACACACTCCCGCAGCCAATAAGGTCGATGGAAGATCTTCGTCCCCTCGAAAAAGCGCTTTTGGAGAAAAAAGGAAGGGGAGGAGTGTCTAGGATTTATAGAACATTGATTAAAATGGGAGAAGTTGAGTGCCCGATATTCCTTAGGAGGTGGGAGGAGGAATTGGGAAATAAGATCAGTGTAAGCGAGGTGGGGTTGCTCCTGGGAAGAGTGAACGCTACCTCAGTGAACTACAGGTTATCTGAGATGAATTTTAGAATTTTGGCGAGAATGTACATCACCCCGGATAGAACACATAAAATACAGAAAGAAACATCGCAACTATGTTGGAGGGGTTGTAAGGACATAGGGACAATGGCGCATTTATGGTGACAGTGCCCGGAAATGAAAAAATTCTGGGGGAAGATAAGGAGTATTATTTTTGAGATCACTAGTATGAGGATCCCAGATGACCCCTGGGTGTGCTTACATCACGGGAGTAACATGCCCACAAAGAGGTACTTGAAATCACTGTTACCACATCCCCTTAATGCGGCCAAGAGTCTTATTCCTAGATACTGGTTAGACAGAAGAAGACCTACAATGAGTAAGCCACAATGATGTCAAATTATTAAGGGATGAGATTGACTTGAAAGTTGAAACAATATCTCCCAAAAAAAAAACACAGAAGAAATGACACTTTGCTACAATGCAAAGTAGTGAGTATACAGCTTGTATAACAGTGTAAGTTTGCTGTCCTCTCAAAATAACTCAACACACAGCCATTAATGTCTAAACTGCTGGCAAAAAAGTGAGTACACCCCTTAGTGAAAATGACACTGCTTTAACCGTCTTGGGCATGGAGTTCACCAGAGCTTCACAGGTTGCCACTGGAGTCCTCTTCCACTCCTCCATGAGGACATCACAGAGATGGTGGATGTTAGAGACCTTGCGCTCCTCCACCTTCCGTTTGAGGATGCCCCACAGATGCTCAATAGGGTTTAGGTCTGGAGACATGCTAGGCCAGTCCATCACCTTTACCCTCAGCTTCTTTAGCAAGGCAGTGGTCGTCTTGGAGGTGTGCTTGGGGTCGTTATCATGTTGCAATACTGCCCTGTGGCCCAGTCTCCGAAGGCAGGGGATCATGCTCTGCTTCAGTATGTCACAGTACATGTTGGCATTCATGGTTCCCACAATGAACTGTAGCTCCCCAGTGGCGGCAGCACTCATGCAGCCCCAGACCATGACACTCCTACCACCATGCTTGACTGTAGGCAAGACACACCTGTCTTTGTACTCCTCACCTGGTTGCCACCACACACGCTTGACACCATCTGAACCAAATAAGTTTATCTTGGTCTAATCAGACCACAGGACATGGTTCCAGTAATCCATATCCTTAGTCTGCTTGTCTTCAGCAAAGTGTTTGTGGGCTTTCTTGTGTATCATCTTTAGAAGAGGCTTCCTTCCGGGGAGGACAGCCATGCAGACCAATTAGATGCAGTGTGCGGCATATGGTCTGAGCACTGTCTGGCTGAGCCCCCACCCCTTCAACCTCTGCAGCAATGCTGGGAGCACTCATACATCTATTTCCCAATGACACCCTCTGGATATGACGCTGAGCATGTGCACTCAACTTCTTTGGTCGACCATGGTGAGGCCTGTTCTGAGTGGAACCTGTCCTGTTAAACCACTGTATGGTCTTGGCCACCGTGCTGCAGCTCAGTTTCAGGGTCTTGGCAATCTTCTTATAGCATAGGCCATCTTTACGTAGAGCAAAAATTTTTTTTATTTAGATCCTCAGAGAGTTCTTTGCCATGAGGTGTCATGTTAAACTTCCAGTGACCAGTATGAGAGAGTGAGAGCGATAACACCAAATTTAACACACCTGCTCCCCATTCACACCTGAGACCTTGTAACACTAACGAGTCACATGACACTGGGAGGGAAAATGGCTAATTGGAGACCAATTTGGACATTTTGACTTAAGGGTGTACTCACTTTTGTTGCCAGCGGTTTAGGCATTAATGGCTGTGTGTTGAGTTATATTGAGGGGACAGCAAATTTGCACTGTTATACAAGCTGTACACTCACTACTTTACATTGTAGCAAAGTATCATTTCTTTAGTGTTGTCACATGAAAAGATATAATATAATACATTCAAAAATGTGAGGGGTGTACTCGCTTTTGTGAGATACTGTATATTTAATGCACTGCAGATCACTGAATCACCTGCCTGCCTGCCTGAAAGTGTATTTGAAAACGTACACCAGGAATGGCCTGCAGTCAGCTATAGGCTTGGCTAGACTAGAATGCAGTGGATAAATACCGTATTTATCGGCGTATAACACGCACCCCAATTTAGGAGGGAATTTTAAGGAAAAAAAAAACTTTTAGGAGGGAAGTTGAAGGGAAAAAAACTTACATTTAAATGCCCATCATTGCAGCCTTGTCAGTGCAGCCTTGTCAGTGCAGCCTTGCCAGTGCAGCCATGCCAGTGCAGCCATGTCAGTGCTGCCATGTCAGTGCAGCCTTGTCAGTGCAGCCTTGTCAGTGCAGCCTTCCCCAGTGTCCATTGCAGCCTTGCCCCAGTGCAGCCTTGCCCCAGTCCAGCCTTGCCCCAGTGCAGCCTTGCAGCTCGCTGAGCTTCAAAATTGCCGACCGCGATTTTAAAATGGCGCCGCCGGCGCCGAAATACACAGAGCCGGTCCTCGGCTCTTCTCGGCGGCTCTCGTTCACTTTCGGCTCCACTCGGGATGGGCGTGACGGTGAGCGGAGCTATCCGAACCTAGCCGAGTACACTCGGCTAGGTTCGGGCGGCGCTCAAGTGAAGCCGAAAGTGGCCGAGAAGAGCCGAGGACCAGCACTGTGTATTTCGGTGCCGGCGGCGCCATTTTCAAATTGCGGTCTGCGATTTTTTAGATATGACAACAGGGGATCGCAGGGGATCGGCGTATAACACGCACCCGCGATTTTCCCCTGATTTTAAGGGGAAAAAAGTGCGTGTTATACGCCGATAAATACGGTATGTAGGAGACTGTATAAATATTTAATGCACTGATGATCACTGAATCACCTGCCTGAAAGTATATTTGAAAACGTACACGAGGAATGGCCTGCAGTCAGATATAGGCTTGGCTAGACTGGAATACAGTGGATATATATATGTAGGAGACTGTATATATATTTTATGCACTGCAGCTCACTGAATCACCTGCCTGCCAGAAGTATATTAGGAACAGTACACCAGGAATGGCCTGCAGTGAGATATAGCTAAACTGTACGCAGTGGATATATATATAATATATATATATATGTATATATATATATATATATATATATATATATATATAGTTACATAGTTAGTCAGGTTGAAAAAAGACACAAGTCCATCCAGTTCAACCTTAAAAACAATAAATAAAATAAAAAATATCGTACAATCCAATATACCCAATTGTTTACCCTCAGTTGATTCAGAGGAAGGCAAAAAACCCCAGCAGAGCATGCTCCAATTTGCTACAGCAGGGGGAAAAATTCCTTCCTGATCCCTCAAGAGGCAATCGGATTTTCCCTGGATCAACTTTACCTATAAATGTTAGTACCCAGTTATATTATGTACATTTAGGAAAGTATCTAGGCCTTTCTTAAAGCATATCTACTGAGCTGGCCAGAACCACCTCTGTCGGGAGTCTATTCCACATTTTCACAGCTCTTACTGTGAAGAAACCTTTGCGTATTTGGAGATGAAATCTCTTTTCCTCTAGACGTAAAGAGTGCCCCCGTGTCCTCTGGGTTGACCGTAAAGAGAATAACTCAACACCAAGATCACTATATGGACCCCTTATATATTTGAACATGTTGATCATATCCCCCCTTATTCTCCTCTTCTCAAGAGTGAATAAATTCAGTTCCTCTAATCTTTCCTCATAGCTGAGCTCCTCCATGCCTCTTATCAGTTTGGTTGCCCTTCTCTGCACTTTCTCCAGTTCCCCGATATCCTTTTTGAGAACTTGTGCCCAAAACTGAACTGCATATTCCAGATGAGGTCTTACTAATGATTTGTAGAGGGGCAAAATTATCTCTCTCTCTCTAGAGTCCATACCTCTCTTAATATAAAAAAGGACTTTGCTCGCTTTGGAAACCGCAGCTTGGCATTGCATGCTATTATTGAGCTTATGATCTACTTATGGTCCAAAACCCCCAGATCCTTCTCCCCCATGGATTCCACCAGGGTGACTGTATATATATATATATATATATATATATATATATATATATATATATATATATATATATACACTGCAGCTAACCAAATCACCTGTATGCCTGAAGTATATTAGAAGTGGGGGGGCATGACCGGAAGCGGATGCGGATTCAGGTGTGGACACTGATGTGAGATGTGAGAGTGAAAATGCTCTCCCCCTTCCTCTCCCTTCCCTCTTTCCAAGACTAACCCTCTCCCCCCTTCGGATGTGTGGGCAGACTAGGAGCTAGTGCCGCCTGTGAGATGCAGCCTATGACAGGCGCACTGTGGAAAAACACATGCCGATATCACTGCTGAAAGCTGTACATCATTTCCCCCCTTTGCTATCTCCTGTCTGACAGACACATGCTGCAGCGGGGGTAACTGGCGGTGGTGAGAGTATCTCCCTTTCATTCCTTGGAACGTAACGGCGCTCTGATTAGAGGTGGACAGTGGGGATGTGAGAAGACCCCCCCTCTGAACTCCTATTACGGCTCTATATCCTGGCAAGAAAGATAAAATGTGGAGAGTTTGCTCCCCCACCCTCTGAAATTCTTCTGATATCAGCGCAATGGCTGGGTGAGACAATTCTAATTACTTACTTGTGGGAGGAAGGAGCCTGTATAGAGATAGTGCTAGAAACATTTTTTTTTCCTTCCCCCTCTCCCATTCCTTCCATGATAATACGCTGGTGCAAATACAGAAGGCTGGACTGTGAAGTGCAATCCTTTTTTTTTTTTTTGCCTGGCTGGGACTGACGGTGCTGGAAATCTAATGTGTGCTGATGGAGAAACAATCATTCAGTCTCCCTTGTATTATGCACTGAACTATCTCTGAAAGTCATTGTGAGAGGCTGATAGGGACAGTCCCTTTACAAAACATTACAGAGAACTGAGATTTAAATGGCTAATCCCTGCAGCACATGCTACCTTGCTACCTTGCTACCTTGCCGGTTTTTTCAACCGCCGGATTTAGGGATTAAGGATTGTTTGTTTGTTTTTGTTTATAAAACCGGAGAGAGCGCCATATAACGGCATGTTAATCTGCAACGGAAATTGATGATCTACATGTGTATTGGCAGCGGCAGATGGTAAAACTGAAAAACTGTCAGCGCACCGTTGGAGGTCACTACAGAGAAGAGGCGGAGGAAACCGCGGAGGAAACCGCCGGAATACAGGTGGAATACAGGGGTTATTCGTGACTGTGAAAAACTGGGGTTCAACTGATTGATGAGTGATATTCTCATAACTAAAAGCTTGCAGTTTTTTATCAGTCCCTGGACAAAAACGCTAAGAGCCTGTAGCTGTTGTGAAATCCGACACCCTGTACACCTGGTTATATTATTCAACAAGCGCTGACCGCTAATATCTGTTGGAAGCATTTTGATATTTTGAAATAGTTTCTTTTTATGTGCTTATTGTGCGCTTATTGTGAGCCCGGACTGAATTGATTTATGAAACTTTCTTTTTTCCCTGAGGGGGTATAACCAATAAAAATTCCAAATAAAGGTTCTTGCTCAGTGCACTGTATAGTTAGCAGCAAGCGCTACAGTGCAATATTAGTGGACATTCTTGCTGTTGAAAAGCTGCTAAAACCGCTTAAGTTTCTGTGATTATCAAACACAGGATACCTTGTAGTTTTCCTTCAAACCATCAAACACTGGGACAATGAATGTACCAATAAGGCACTGACACTTTATACTCCAAGTGAATTTAATCTTTGAGCGCCTGTACTCTGTGCCACTAGATTGGGGTGGCATAAGGCTCTTCTTTTTTTTTCTTTTTTGTTGAACATTTACTGGCTCTTGAGGTTTTTTTTAGGTTGTCCCCGCCCTCCCCGTCCTATTTCCCTCCTTTTCAGCCATAAAGGCAAACAGCATGACTAAAAAGAAGGGAGAGGAGCATTCATCACAGGATAACACTGGTACTTCGGTTACACATGCTGCAAAGGAAAAGGAAAAGGGGAGCCAGGCTGTGGCTGCAGCCAAGCTGGAGAGATTTGCTCATACTCCTGGCAAGTCACCTAATAAAGGGGTTATGCAGTTAAGTGTAAAAGCTCAATCCGGACCCTCCCAGGATAGAAAGAGCCAAGGCCAGGGACAAAAAGGGGCTACATCAACGGGCACCAAGATGACAGATAACCGAGGGGCAAAGGGGGGGGGACCCCAGTATCGCCCACTGTTGAAGTAGCCCCTCACACCAGTGTTGCAGGAGGAACCAACTTTAAAGGATATACTCATAGCGGTAAATGCATGTAAATGCTCACTGAATAGCTTAAGCGAACAAATAATGGGAATTAAGGAGGAACTGCTCTTGATAGGTCAGGACTTGAAAAAGTTTGGGGAAAGGACAAGAGCTCTAGAGGAGAGACTGAGCCTAGTTGAAGATTAATTTTTCCCCTTAAAAAAGGAAATTAAAGAAATGAGAGAGTTAATGGACTTTCAGGCCTTAAAGCTGGACGAGCTCGGAAACAGGGCACATAAAAGCAATGTATGAGCAGTGGGATTCCCTGAAATGTGTGAAGGCCCTCACCCGATTGAATTCTTAGAAAAATGGATCAGGGAGACATTTGGGGAAAATTCTTTTTCTTCCTCATTTGCAATTGAGAGAGCTCATCGAGTTCCTGCCAGGGCACCCCCATCCGATGGATACCCCCGGTCAATCCTTTTAAAATTCCTAAACTACAAGGACAAAGAAACCTTGCTAAGAAAAGCCAGGGAGATGGGGAACATCTTATTCAACGGTATCAGGATATCATTCTACCCAGATTATTCCCCAACAGTACAGAAGCGGAGAGCAGAATTTGTAGGAATCAAACGCTCTCTCCAGAAACATAATATTAAATATGGCTTATTATATCCGGCACGCCTGCGAGTAACGGCAGCTGGGGGTACACATTATTTTGATACACCGACCGACGCGGCAAGATGGTTTGAAGAAAATCAAAAGAACTTATAGAACTGCGAGCCATTAGCATAAAAGGGATGGACATGAGGGTTGTTGGGGGGGAGGGGGGAGGTATTTGTATGGTAGTGTGGAAATGTATGCTGCAGGCAGTATACCTGTGGGGATGTTTTTGATTGTTTTGATGGTGATGGGGGGGTGGAGAGGGTGGATTAACAACAAAAAGAAACAACACATAACACATGGGCGGTATGAGTGGGTGGAAGGGGGAGGAGAGTGGGGACTGGTCACGTATAAAACCTCAGGATTTAGCCCAGATAGGCAGGTACAAGAGGAGGGGAGGGGGGGTGAGGAGGGTGGGAGTTGGGTGTGTGTGTGTGTGGGGGGGGGGCACATTTTTATTGTTATTTACATAAAATGTCATACACAAGAGAGTGAAGAGGATATAATGACAATGCACAAAGACACAAAGAAAGTATGGAGTGGTTTAACACAAAAAAGGACACTTATAATAATACACTTCTTTAACCACTTCAGCCCCGGAAGGTTTTACCCCCTTCCTGACCAGAGCACTTTTTACAATTCAGCACTGCGTCGCTTTAACTGCTAATTGCGCGGTCATGCAATGCTGTACCCAAACTAAATTTGCGTCCTTTTCTTCCCACAAATAGAGCTTTCTTTTGATGGTATTTGATCACCTCTGCCGTTTTTATTTTTTGCACTATACACGGAAAAAGACCGAAAATTTTGAAAAAAAATGATATTTTCTACTTTTTGTTCTAAAAAAAATCCAATAAACTCAATTTTAGTCATACATTTAGGCCAAAATGTATTCGGCCACATGTCTTTGGTAGAAAAAATGTCAATAAGTGTATATTTATTGGTTTGCGCAAAAGTTATAGTGCATAGGGTACATTTTCTGGAATTTACACAGCCTTTAATTTATGACTGCCTATGTCGTTTCTTGAGGTGCTAAAATGGCAGGACAGTACAAAACCCCCACAAATGACCCCATTTTGGAAAGTAGACACCCCAAGGAATTTGCTGAGAGGCATGTTGAGCCCATTGAATATTCATTTTTTTTGTCCCAAGTGATTGAATAATGACAAAAAAAAAAAAAATTACAAAAAGTTGTCACTAAATGATATATTGCTCACACAGGCCATGGGCATATGTGGAATTGCACCCCAAAATACATTTAGCTGCTTCTCCTGAGTATGGGGATACCACATGTGTGGGACTTTTTGGGAGCCTAGCCGCGTACGGGGCCCCGAAAACCAATCACTGCCTTCAGGATTTCTAAGGGCGTACATTTTTGATTTTACTCCTCACTACCTATCACAGTTTTGAAGGCCATAAAATGCCCAGGTGGCACAAACCCCCCCAAATGACCCCATTTTGGAAAGTAGACACCCCAAGCTATTTGCTGAGAGGCATGGTGAGTATTTTGCAGCTCTCATTTGTTTTTGAAAATAAAGAAAGACGAGAAAAAAAAATTTTTTTTTTCTTTTTTCAATTTTCAAAACTTTGTGACAAAAAGTGAGGTCTGCAAAATACTCACTATACCGCTCAGCAAATAGCTTGGGGTGTCTACTTTCCAAAATGGGGTCATTTGGGGGGGGGTTTTGCCACCTGGGCATTCCATGGCCTCCGAGACTGTGATAGGCAGTGAAGAGTGAAATCAAAAATTTACGGCCTTAGAAAGCCTGAAGGCGGTGCTTGGTTTTCCCGTTGCTTGGGTCCCGTACGCGGCTAGGCTCCCAAAAAGTCTCATACATGTGGTATCCCCGTACTCAGGAGAAGCAACAGAATGTATTTTGGGGTGTAATTTCACATATTCCCATGGCATGTTTGAGCAATATATCATTTAGTGACAACTTTGCGCAAAAAAAAAAAAAAAAAATTGTCTCTTTCCCGCAACTTGTGTCACAATATAAAATATTCCATGGACTCGACATGCCTCTCAGCAAATAGCTTGGGGTGTCTACTTTCCAAAATGGGGTCATTTGGGGGGGTTTTGAACTGTCCTGGCATTTTATGCACAACATCTAGAAGCTTATGTCACACATCACCCACTCTTCTAACCACTTGAAGACAAAGCCCTTTCTGACACTTTTTGATTACATAAAAAAATAATTTGTTTTTGCAAGAAAATTACTTTGAACCCCCAAACATTATATATTTTTTTAAAGCAAATGCCCTACAGATTAAAATGGTGGGTGTTTCATTTTTTTTTTTTACACAGTATTTGCGCAGCGATTTTTCAAACGCATTTTTTGGGGAAAAAACACACTTTTTTAAATTTTAATGCACTAAAACACACTATATTGCCCAAATGTTTGATGAAATAAAAAAGGTGATCTTAGGCCGAGTACATGGATACCAAACATGACATGCTTTAAAATTGCGCACAAACGTGCAGTGGCGACAAACTAAATACATTTTTAAAAGCCTTTAAAAGCCTTTACAGGTTACCACTTTAGATTTACAGAGGAGGTCTACTGCTAAAATTACTGCCCTCGATCTGACGTTCGCGTTGATACCTCACATGCATGGTGCAATTGCTGTTTACATTTGACGCCAGACCGACGCTTGCGTTCGCCTTAGCGCGAGAGCAGGGGGGACAGGGGTGCTTTTTTTTTTTTTTTTTTTTTTTTCTTTATTATTATTATTTTTTTATCTTATTTTTAAACTGTTCCTTTCATTTTTTTTTTTTTAAATCATTTTTATTGTTATCTCAGGGAATGTAAATATCCCCTATCATAGCAATAGGTAGTGACAGGTACTCTTTTTTGCAAAAATTAGACCCTAGATTTCTCCTCTGCCCTCAAAGCATCTGACCACACCAAGATCGGTGTGATAAAATGCTTTCCCAATTTCCCAGTGGCGCTGTTTACATCCGGCGAAATCTAAGTCATAAAATGCTCGTAGCTTCCGGTTTCTTAGGCCATAGAGATGTTTGGAGCCACTCTGGTCTCTGATCAGCTCTATGGTCAGCTGGCTGAATCACCGGCTGCATTCTCAGGTTCCCTGTTGAGACAGGAGAGCCAGAGAAAAACACGGAAGATGTTGGGGGGGGGGGCATTCCCTCCCACTGCTTGTAAAAGCAGTCTAGAGGCTAATTAGCTGCTAGGATTGCTTTTACATGAAAGCCAATCGCTGGCTGAAAAGAATGATACCAAGATGATACCTAAACCTGCAGACATCATTCTGGTATAACCACTCAAAGTCGTGAATGGCGTACCTGAAGACAAAAAAATGGTTAACAATAAAGCACAGTAAACGGTAAGGTATAAAAAATTGCATATCTGAAAAGCAAGCATGATAAAACATAATAACAATAAAACATTGCAGAAAAGAATACAGTAAAAAAGAGCAGAACAATAGAGAGAGAAAAGAGAGAGAGAGAACAATAAAATGACAACTATTTTTTTTTTATTTTATATTTTTGTTTGTGTTTTTTTTTTTTTTTTACACTTTTTTTTTGTAACTAACTTTTATAACTGTAACTGGTTCCAGGTTCGGGTCTCTCAAAATGCGATGGCATCTTGGGAGACCCTGTGAAAGTGTGCCTAGTCTGTGCAATGCTGTACCCTACGCTAATACTCAACTAGTGAATGGTAGCGTTCAAAACATTCACCAATGCAAAGACCAGGATTGTCAGGACAGGAGGGACAATAATAGCGGGTGTCACGCCTATATCCGCGCTTGCTGCAGACACAACATCTTTTTTGGGGGGGTTCGCTGGGTAGGGGTACTCGGGAGGACATAAAGAAAATGCCTCTCATGCAGCCGACTGCATTTGGTTGGGGATGTGAATGGGGGAAGTACGGGCGCTGCAGAAGCGGTGGGTTCCCAATTAGGATTGGCGAATGCAGCAGGAAGGGCACTATGGACACGACGGGCCTGTGTTTGTCTTCTTGGTGGCAGCGGGACACTACTTGTGCTTGCCACCTCACCAGCTTGAACTGCACTTATGGGACTCGCCACGTCACCAAGTGTTACTGCAGTGCTGGTTTGACTACGACCGGGGTGTACTAGGCTGCTGGTGCTTGCCAGTTCACCAAAACGCTACCAAAAAAACTGTTAGCGATCGCAGGGATCAGGCCTGACTCTGCGAACGCTGCAGTTATGCATTTAGTGTTTTGTAAGTGTCAGTGATCGATCGATACTGCACTTGGGTGGGCTGGGCTGGGCCGGGCGGAGGGGCAAAACGCAGGTGCTAGCAGGTATCTGGGCTGATCCCGCTAACACTGCGTTTGTGGGAACCCTAAACTGCTGGGGACGCTAGTATAGATCTGATCAGATCAGATATTGATCCGATCAGATACTATACCACTAAGGGAGGTGTACGGTGCGTGCGTGGGTGTTAGCGGTACTGGCGCTAACCTGACGCTGCCTGGGGCTGGTGCTTGCCAGTTCACCAAAACGCTACCAAAAAAACTGTTAGCGATCGCAGGGATCAGGCCTGACTCTGCGAACGCTGCAGTTATGCGTTTAGTGTTTTGTAAGTGTCAGTGATCGATCGATACTGCACTTGGGTGGGCTGGGCTGGGCCGGGCGGAGGGGCAAAACGCAGGTGCTAGCAGGTATCTGGGCTGATCCCGCTAACACTGCGTTTGTGGGAACCCTAAACTGCTGGGGACGCTAGTATAGATCTGATCAGATATTGAACCGATCAGATACTATACCACTAAGGGAGGTGTACGGTGTGTGCGTGGGTGTTAGCGGTACTGGCGCTAACCTGACGCTGCCTGGGGCTGGTGCTTGCCAGTTCACCAAAACGCTACCAAGAAAACTGTTAGCGATCGCAGGGATCAGGCCTGACTCTGTGAACGCTGCAGTTATGCGTTTAGTGTTTTGTAAGTGACAGTGATCGATCGATACTGCACTTGGGCTGGGCCGGGCGGAGGGGAAAAACGCAGGTGCTAGCGGGTATCTGGGCTGATCCCGCTAACACTGCGTTTTTGGGAACCCTAAACTGCTGGGGACACTAGTATAGATCTGATCGGATCAGATATTGATCCGTACAGATACTATACCACTAAGGGAGGCGTATGCTGCGTGCGTGGGTGTTAGCGGTACTGGCGCTAATCTGACGCTGCCTGGGGCGACGCATATCACCGCCGGGCGATCAGGGGCTAAACCTTTATTCGGTAATAAACGGCGGGTCCCCTGACACTATAAAAAATAAACGAACTAACCAGCGTCACCCGTAACGGTTATACGGTGATCAGTGGTGAAAGGGTTAACTAGGGGGCAATCAAGGGGTTAAAACATTTATTAGATAGTATATGGGGGTCCCTGTCACTATAAAACGCTGACGGCGAACCTAAATATTTACGTTCCTAACTAGCGTCACCAGCGACACTAATACAGCGATCAGAAAAATGATCGCTTAGTGACACTGGTGACAGGGGGTGATCAAGGGGTTAAAACTTTATTAGGGGGGGTTAGGGGGGTATCCTAGACCTAAAGGGGGGTAATACTCACTGCCCTAACACTGTAACTGTCACAAACTGACACCATGCAGTAATCAGAAAAAAAAAAAATACTGCTTGCTGTCAGTTTGTGACAGGGGGGGGGGTGATTGGGGGGGGATCGGGGGGGGATCGGGGGTGTAAAGTATGCCTGGCATGTTCTACTGTGTGTGTGTGTTGTGCACTTACATGTCTTCTCTCCTCGGCGCTGGAACGGAAACTGCCGAGCCGAGGAGAGATGACATCACATCCTCTGCCTGTGTGAAACTACACACAGGCAGGGGAGGATTCCGATTGGCTGGGAGCGATCGCGAGGGGGGGGCCACGATCGGATGGTCTCCCCCTCGCCTCCCGACGCTCCCAGTCAAATGCCGACCGCCGCTGGCACCGGGGGGGGGGGGGGGTCCGATCGGACCCCCCGCCCGCGGGAGGCAGATCACGTACAGGTACGTGATTCTGCCTGCCCGTGCCATTCTGCCGACGTATATATACGTTAGGCGGTCGGCAAGTGGTTAAAGAACAAGTAGTGATAAATGACACATATATGAGTATAGAAATGGGTGAAAACTCCTTTTTAAGGAAGGGGCATAATTCCCCCGCCCCAGGTCATCGCCCCCTATTCCCCCAGGTACACTATAGAAACCCCTGGGATGCAGCCTAACACTTTCACAATAGCCTCTTGGAATGTTAGGGGGCTTGGGAACCCGGTTAAAAAAAATGGCGGTTCTCTCCTTACTTGAAAAAGGGAGGGTGGACATGGCCTGTTTACAGGAGACCCATCTAACGAGAAATACCAAAACAGGTCTTTATGGTAATAAATACTGGTTTCAATACCACTAGGATTATTCCTCATATTCTAGGGGGGTGAGCATATTGGTAAGAACCGGGGTGCGTTTTATTTGTCGAGATACCAAAGTAGATACTGATGGGCGTTATTTGTTTCTACACTGTCAGAGAGAAAACAAACCACATATAGTTGCCAATCTGTATATTCCTCCTTCTTTTAAAATGGAGGTCTTATACAAACTGGCAGAATTTTTGCACGATAAGGAGGATCTACTGATCATTGTGGTTGGGGACTTTAACGAGGTTCTTGATAAAAGTAAAGATAGATTCCCGCCCGGGAAACAATCTGACAGGGTTATGGAGGGACGGCTAAACCAATTTATAGAAGAGATGGGAATGTGTGATATTTGGAGAACCCGTAATCCAATGAGTCACCAGTAAGGATGAGTTTCGGTTTCTAGTCGAACCCATGTTCAACTCGAACATCGCATGTTCGACCATTCGTCGAATTACAAACGATATGGGCCATTCGCGCCAAATTCTAATGGCACGTCACAGCCCATAATTCACTGCGGCATCGCAGTGCATTGCTGGCTGATGATTGGCCAAGCATGCACTATGACCCGCATGCTTGGCCAATCACAGCGCCGTCTGTACAGAGAGTCGTAATTGGCCAATTATGGCTCAGGGGGTTTAGTACATGCCCCACACTATATAAGGCCACCTGCACATCGGCCCTGTGTAGTGTGTTCTGGTGTTGAGAGAGAGATAGAGAGAGAGAGAGACAGTGTCATTTGATTTAAGTTAGATAGAGTAGGCAGGCGAGTCAGTTAGCTGCACTTACAGTGTATTATGTAAATATATACATCCTAGGTGTTGCATATACACTGTATTCAGTTTAGCTAGATCCGTTCCTGTTATTCTCTTCCTACTGACAGGCAGGCAGGTGTTTTTACAGTATTTACAGCTACCTGAAGAAAATTGCTGGTGTTCTTCTGATCCTATTAGTATTTATAGCTACAGTATTTACAGTTAGTGTAGTGCGTCCTCTGCACAGTGTGCAACTAAAGCTACCTGAAGAAAATTGGTGGTGTTCTTCTGATCCTATTAGTATCGCAGGCAGCTGTAGTATTTACAAGTTAGTGTAGTGTGTCCTCTGCACAGTGTGCATCTAAAGCTACCTGAAGAAAATTGGTGCTGTTCTACTCCTATTAATACCACAGGTAGGCAGCTACAGTATTTACAGTTAGTGTTCTGCATCCTCTGCACAGTGTGCACCTAAAGCTACCTGAAGACAATTGCTGTTGTTCTGCTCCTATTATTACCACAGGCAGGCAGCTACAGTATTTACAGTTGGTGTACTGTGTCCTCTGCACAGTGTGCACCTAAAGCTACCTGAAGACAATTGCTGGTTTTCTCATACTAATAATACTACAGGCAGGCAGTTGATTCTGCTAGCTGCAGTATCAGTATATATATACACATATAGTTACATAGTTACATAGTTACATAGTAGGTGAGGTTGAAAAAAGACACAAGTCCATCAAGTCCAACCTATACATCCCAGCTTTGTGCAGCTACATCTCACTGCAGGCCATTAGTATGTCTGGAAGGCCAATAAGGAGAGGCAGACAGTCACAAGCCAATAAAAGAGGGCAAGCAGGCTCTGTGTCTAGAGGCAACAGTGCTGGTCATGGAGACGGTGCATCCTCATCAGCACGTGGCCGTGGGACACGCTTGTCCTTTTTTTCGGCAGCTGGCCGCATTGAGCCGTGACATACGGAAGACTTGGTAGAGTGGATGACCAAGCTGTCCTCATCCTCTCTCACCCAGGCTCAGGGTACTTTGTCTGGCAAAGCAGCTGCCAACGTGGCCTCTTCCCTCGGCTCAATGGCATCAGTCACTCCTTCCCTAGCCCCACCATGTCCTCCTGAGGAGTCCCCCAAACTGTTTGACCACAGGAGGATGCCCAGCGTTTTGAAGGCTCCGATGATGGTACCCAGCTAGAGGAAGGCAGTAACATGAGCCCAGAGAGAGGGGGTGCCCAAGAAGGACAGCAATCTGGCAGTCATGTTCCCCCAGCTGCAGCATACTGCCAGCTTTGCTCCAGTGATGAGAAGGAGGGGATGATGAGGTCACTGACGTGGGTGCCTGATAGGAGAGAGGAGGCACATCACCAATGAGGCAGGATGCCCTCCAGGTGCCATCTTAAAGGCAGCATACCGACTGCATCACTCCTCAGAGCTCCGCATGTGCAGGGTGCTGCTGTCTCTGCACATTATTCCAAAAGTTCTTTGGTGTGGGCCTTTTTTGGGACGAGTGCATCAGATCCCACCGCTGCTATTTGCAACATATGTCTCAAGTGTATTTCGCGTGGCCAAAAGATCACCCACTTGGGCACCACATGCTTGACCAGACATATGTCGACCTGCCATACAGTTCGTTAGCAAGCGTACCTAAAAGACCCACACCAAAGAACAAAGAGGACCTCTCCTTGCTCCTCATCAGCTGGGATCTCCAACCCCACTATACCTTCAGTCCTCTCTGAGACCTGCACTGAGAGGAATGAAGATGTAGAATTAGGTGTGTCACAGCCAAGTACTTGGGGGCAATCTGCTATCGGTACGCCGACATCAGATTGTACCAGGCAAATTTCCCTGCCCCAGCTGTTGCACCGCCGAAAGAAGTTCGCTCCCAGCCATCCACATGCCCAGCAAATCGGAAGGCGATTTCAGCTCTCTACCGGCATGTGGAAGGCAATGTCTTGGCCTCGCTGGACAGGGCGGTCAGTGGTAAGGTGCATATTACCGCTGACTCATGGTCCAGCAGGCATGGACAGGGACGTTACCTATTTTTCACCGCGCACTGGGTGACTCTTCTGGCAGCTGGGAAGGATGCAGGATAGGGTGCAGTAGTGTTGGAGGTTGTTCCGCCACCACGCCTCCAAAATTCTACTAGTGGTGATTCTGCTACACCTCTCTCCTCCACCCCTTCCTCCTCTTCCTCCATGGCCTCTTCCTGTGCTGATTTGTCCTCGGAACCAGCGGTGCTCCGTAGGCGTTCAAGGGGCTACGCAAGCACGCAGGCAAAAAGATGCCATGCGGTGCTTGAGCTGGTGTGCTTGGGAGACAGGAGCCACACTGGGGCAGAGATTCTGTCAGCTCTGCAGGGGCAGGTTCAGAGGTGGTTGACGCCATGCCAGCTTAAGGCAGGTAAGGTGGTTTGCGACAATGGCACCAACCTCCTCTCCGTCCTCCGACAGGGACAACTGACCCATGTGCCCTGTTTGGCTCACATCCTTAACTTGGTGGCGCAGCGGTTCTTGGGCAGGTACCCGGGTACCCGGATGTCCTGAGGCAGGCCAGGAAAGTCTGTGTGCATTTCCTGCAGGTCATATAATGCCAGTGCCCAGCTGGTTGACCTCCAAAAGGAATTTAACATGCCCAAGAACCGCCTAATCTGTGACATGCCCACCAGGTGGAACTCAACGTTGGCCATGCTGCATCGGCTGCACACGTAGCAGAGGGCCATCAATGAGTACCTTTGCGACTATGGCACCAGGACAGGGTGAGGGGAGCTTGTTTTTTTCCCACGCCAGTGGGCTATGATCAGGGATGCATACACTGTCCTGTCACCATTTGAGGAGGCCACGGGGATGGTGAGCAGTGACAGTGTATGCATCAGTGACACTGTACCTCTTGTCCACCTGTTGGAGCACACACTGCATGGAATAATGGACAGGGCACTTGAGGCAGAACAGAAGGTGGAAGAGGAGGACTTCCTTACCTCTCAAGGCCACCTTTATCCAGACAGTGTTCCTGCGTGCCCGCCGATCATACAGGACGAGGAGGAGGTTTGTGTCAGCATGTAGGTGGTGCCTGGCACTCAGCATCAGCAGCAGTCTTCAAGGGATCATTTACAGTCCCAAGAAACCCATGGACTTGTACGTGGCTGGGAGGAGGTGGCTGCGGATCATGTCGTCCTTAGTGACCCAGATGACTCCAGACCGAATGCCTCAGCAAACCTACGCTGCATGGCCTCCCTGATCCTGCAAAGCCTGCGGAAGGATCCTCGTATTCGTGGTATCAAGGAGAGGGATCAATACTGGCTGGTAACCCTCCTTGATCCACGATACAAGGGTAAGGTTGCGGACCATATCTTGCCGTCGCAGAGGGAGCAGAGGATGAAACATCTTCGGGAGGCCTTGCAGAAAGGTCTGTGCAACGCATTCCCAGAGACTGGGAGGTTACAAACACCTGTTCCTGGACAACACGTTGTCCAGCAACACGTTGTCCTGTTCCTGGACAACGTGTTGCTGAGGCTTCGATCAGTCAAAGAAGGAGCGGTGGAGAAGGTGGCCGTCTGACCGATGCGTTCAGACAATTTTTTTAGTCCGCAGCCCCAAGGTATGTTCGGTTCCAGCAACCATTGCCAGCGTCTGTTTTACATGATGCAGAAATACCTAGGGGCAGGATCTGACTTGGACACCGAAAATCCTCTGGATTGCTGGGTCTTGAGGATGGATCACTGGCCAGAGCTTGCACTGTATGCAATTGAGCTACTGGCCTGTCCTGCATCCAGCGTTCTTTAAGAACACACATTCAGTGCTGCTGGAGGCTTTGTAACCGATCACAGGGTACGCCTGTGCATCGACTCGGTCGATCGACTGACCTTCATAAAAATGAATCAGTCTTGGATCACCACCAGCTACCAGGCACCTGGTGCTAAAGTAACCGAATATTTTTTTTTTGAAATGTCAGATCCCTTCAAGACTGCCTATGCTGATGCTGAGTGACTATCCTGTTATGCTGAGTGATTATCCTCTTCCTCCTCAATGATCATGCTGATAGCTTGTAAGAACAATTTTGGTTCTGGGCGCCACCACCAGTGGCTAAGGCCCAATTTTTCAGCCCCTGTTTAACAGGGGCGTGTAATTACAATTTTTGATGCAATACTTTGCAGCAGGGATCATTCCTGCACTCCAACTAGAGTATCTGTAAGGGGTTGCAGTGTTGTGGCATCAGCACCAGTGCTGAAGGCCCAATTTTTCTGCCCCCGTTCAACAGAGACATGTAAATACAATTCTTGATCTAATATTTCACAGCAGGACCCATTTCTGCGCCCACCAAGAGTAACTGTGAGGGCTTACAGTGTTATGGCAACACTAACATCTAAGGCCCCAATTTCTGCAGAGTATATAGGGAAGGCCCCTACTTTCAAACATCCAACTTACAAACGACTCCTACTTGCAAACGGAAGGAGACAACAGGAAGTGAAATGAAATCTACCCCTAGGAAGGGAAATTCTCTCCTGTAAGAGTTAATATGGGAAAAACGTGTCTCCTCTCCACTGATGATTTATCACTAATCCTTGTTTCACTAAAAACACCAAATTTTCAAAAAACATTTGTCATTGGGACAGAAAGTGAGGTGAAATCTTCTGAAGAGGTGCACAGACAGCAAAACAAATGTTACAGGGGTGATAACCCTTCCCTATGTTTTCCAAAAAGCTTAAAAATAGATTTTTTGGCTGGGCTACACTTTAAAAATGTACCAGTTCAAAATTACAAACAGATTCTACTTAACAACAAACCTACAGTCCCTGTCTTGTTTGCACTGCCTGTATACTGCTGTTCAGAGTATATAGGGCATGGGGGCCCCACGCCTTTCCTTTTTTTAATTTGGGCGCCGGGTTCCCCTTAATAACCATACAAGACCCAAAGGGCCTGGTAATGGACTGGGGGGGTACCCGTGACATTTGTCTCACTGATTTTCATCCATATTGCTGGGACCCGACATTACATTAAAGCCGCAAGCAGTTTTAAATGACTTTTATTCCTTTAAAAATGTCATTTTGTGCAGAGACTGTTCTAAGCAAGGGAAACACGACCCACATTACAGGCATACTATAGACACCCCCCAGGTACTTTTTTTTGCATTGATACATGTCTCCTGGGGCAGGACCCGGGTCCCCAAACCCTTTTTAGGACAATACCATGCATATTAGCCTTTAAAATTAGCACTTTTGATTTCGAACGTTCGAGTCCCATAGACTTTAATGGGGTTCTCATGCGAACTTTCGATCCGTTCGCAGGTTCTGGTGCAAACCAAACTGGGGTGTGTTCGGCTCATCCCTAGTCACCAGTACTCATGTTTTTCTAGCTCATACACAACACTATCAAGAATTTAAATGGCATTAGGAAACGGGGATATGTTACAGCTGGTAAGAAGTATAGAGTATGCGACCAGGGGAGTGTTGGATCACTCACCATTAATAGTTACAATTCAGCTTCAGGGTCAAAAGCCCCCGAGAGAGTGGAGTAAGTCCATATTGGCTGGAGTTAATGGGGGAACTAGGAGAGGTAATATTAAAACTAAAGGAATTTGTAGCAGTAAATAAGAGCTCAGCTACCGCTAGGATTGTGTGGGACACCTTTAAGGCCTTTTTAAGGGGGTTAATAATACAGCAGGTTGCAAAGATCAAAAGGAAGTCTAGGGAATGGGAGGAGGTGATCGGGAGGGAAGTTAGAGAATTTGAAAAACAATATGTAGAAGATCCAACTTCAGAAAAACAAGCTAGGTGGTTGAAAAGTCAACAAAAATATAAAAACATCTTTACTAGAAAAGCAGAGAATAAGCGCCTTTTTCAGAGCCAATCCACTTTCTCAGATAGGGAGGGCGCAGGTTGTATGCTTGCCCAGCTGTTGAAGACCAATAACTCCCCATCAGTGATTGCAGCAATTAGGACTCCTGGAGAGAAAATCACCTCTCGGACTCCTGAAATGCTGGACCCTTACACAGTATTATACAAACTTATACAGGTCTAGGTCAGGAGAAAAGACGAGAGAGATGGATTTCTTTTTTGAGGGGTTTGAGGTACCCGCTCTTTCAGAACAGGGGAAAAATGAATTAGACTCTCCTATAACGCTAGAGGAACTATACTCTGCAGTGGCTGGGATGGCAAACCAGAAGTCCCTCGGCCCAGATGGTTTACCCACTGAAATTTATAGGCGATATGGTGAGGTGATGCTCCCGGAAATGTTACGGATGCTAGAGGAAGTGGTGGCGGGGGGGGGATGCCCAGCTCAATGTCAGAAGCTACAATTGTAGTCCTGCCAAAAAAGGGGAAAGACCCATTGGAGACCTCATCATATAGACCAATATCATTAATATGCTCTGATGCTAAAATATTGGCAAGAGTACTCGTGGCCAGGCTGAACAAGTATATACAAAATATTATACACCTGGACCAATCCGGGTTTATCTCCAACAGAGCTACTAGCATTATTATAAGGCGAATATATCTCAACCTCCAGACCCCGACGCTAGGTAGGGGCTCGCGAGCTGTAGTTTCCCTGGATGCCGCTTAGGCATTTAACAGCCTGGATTGGAACTATCTGTGGCGGGTCCTGGAGGTATTTGGGTTCGGATCTAACTTTGTCAGCTGGATAAAAACCCTCTATATGGCTCCAAGGGTCAGGATAAGGATTAATAATATCCATTCTGACCCGATTCTGCTTGAGAGGGGGACACGACAGGGATGTCCTCTGTCGCCCCTGATATTCGCCCTGGCAATAGAGCCATTAGCAATTGCAATTAGATCTATAGGGGGGAGACAGGGATTTAAAAGAGAGTCAGGGGATGAAAGGATTGCATTATATGCAGATGATATCCTGCTTTTCCTGGGGGACACGGACTCATCCCTTGCTACAGCTATGAGTAACATAGAGGACTTTGGGCAGTTCTCAGGTTTAACAATCAATTGGAATAAATCCGCCTTGATGCCGGTAGATACAGTAAAGACTTTACCATCTTTGGCTGGGCAAATGAGGGTGGTGGACAGGATGAAATACTTGGGAATTCGGCTAACAAAGGACCCCAATCAATATATAGAGGAGAACCTCGCCCCCCTTGTGCTTAGGTTTAGACGTAAGTATGATATCTGGTGCCACCTCCCCCTGTCAGCAGCTGGCAGAATTAATTTGATCAAGATGATCTGGATGCCCCAACTGCTGTACCAGTTACATAACTCCCCGATTTGGATCAGAATGGACTAGTTTAAGAAAATTGAAACCCTGTTTAGGGAATTAATTTGGAAGAAGGGACAGGCGCGAATAGGCTTACAGATATTGCAGTTAACAATAAAAGAAGGAGGAGCGGCAGTTCCACTATTTCTTAGCTGCCCAGCTGCAACATCTGAGGGGAGGTAGTATATTGGGGGATAGCAACAGAAATATACGACTGATGCTGCACGGAGCTTTGCATAGTAACCTGGTCGAGTCCTTGAAGGCAGACTCTCTCTCGCCTGGGCCCCCTACACTAAAATTAATGTCTAAGGTATGGCAGGCATCTAAAACAATTATGGGATATAATGGGGTATCAGATTATGCCCCGATATGGGATAATAAAACATTTCCCAGAGCTGATCCCAGTGGGTAACATAGAAGAATGGGAGGTCTGCGGTATCAGAAAACTCGCTCAATTTTATAAAGGGAATATTCTGAAGTCATTTGCCGAGTTGAGGGACGAGTACGGTATCCCAAACCACTAATTTTATCTGTATCTCCAAGTTAGACACGTCCTGAATGCTCAGTTTAAAACACAAACAATGGAATGGTGTAGACTCTCCCTTATGCAAAAAAATAGTTAACTCTAGCTCGTCCAAAGGTTTGATATCCAAGATATATGAACAAATATGTGGGAAAATAATTAATGGGGAAAGACTGGCTAAAAATAAAAATAGATGGGAGGAAGACCCCCCTCACAAAGAATGTCGCAATTATTTTTCCTACATAGAGCTTACTACACTCCAAAGAAGCTTTTTCGGTATGGATATAGAGCGGATGATGAATGCCCAAAGTGTCAAGGTACAGGTGATTTAATTCATCTGATGTGGAGGTGCCCAAAACTATTCAGGTACTGGAATGACATACTTGAGGAAATTAATAGGACCTTTGGGATTAAGCTGGAGATGGATGCTGGTGAAAATAGAGGTAAACAGTATATCTAAACAGTAACAAAATGTCTATTCCAGGCACGAAAGATAATTGCCCAAAATTGGCAATCCGCAAGGCCCCCTACATTGGAAGAATGGGGTAAGGTGATGGACGCCAATGTATGGAGGGAAAAAGTGGTATTTACAAGGCGGAAGAATTTGGATAAATTCTTAAAAATGTGGAAGCGCTGGTTGGATAAAATAGGGTGCCCATTATAAAGGGGAATAGAGAATATGCCTAAAGAAAATGTGGAGAGGGAGGCGTAGAGAGGGGTGTGGAGAGGACTGGGGTGGGGGGAAAGGCGAGGGAGAAAGAAAGAAATAAAACACACTATACTTAATGATCACAAACAATGAATAATGTGTATAGAGTGGAAGGTTTATAATGCACTGGGGGGTGGGGGGAGAGAAGAGGGAGGGGTTAAAAAAAAAAAGGGAAACGGTATTAATTGAGGGAATGGAATCATAATTAGGGTAGCACATACATTTTTCATTGTCCCTTTCCAGGAACCATTTCCTGATATGCTGTATAATAACTCGCTCCCTCCATTTTTTTGAAAGAGGTTGAGCAAACAGTAATGGCTTACACTAAGGTATAGATAGGTAACCAATTTCGAGAATTGATGAGGAGATGTAAATATGGTTGACAAAATGTTTCTGAATTGTATGAGCCTTTTGAGAGGCGGTGTATTTATATGTATGAAAAAGCATAAAAATAAAAGAGTATAAAAAAGAAACAGTACACCAGAAACGGACTGCAGTCAGATCTAGCTAACCTGGATACAGTGGATATATATATAAACGAGACTGACTGTATGTATATATTAAATACACTGTGGCTAACTGAATCACCTGCCTGCCTGAAGTATATTAGAAACAGTACACCAGGAACGGACTGCAGTCAGATCTAGCTAAACTGGATACAGTAGATATATATATATATATATATATATATATATATATATATATATATATATATATATATATATAAACCTGGATGTATATATATATACTAAATACACTACAGCTAACTGCCTGCTCAATCTAAATGAAATGACACTCTCTCTCGGTCAACGCCAGCAACACACTACTCAGGGCAGACATGCAGGTGACCTTATATAGTGTGGGGCGTGGACTTAACCCCCTGAGCCATAATTGGCCAAAGGCACCCTGCCGTTGGCCAATTATGGCTCTCTTTGTTGACGGCGCTGTGATTGGCCAAAGCATGCGGGTCATAGTGCATGCTTGGCCAATCATCAGACAGCAATGCACTGCGATGTTGCAGTGCATTATGGGGCATAACGCGCCGCTCGAATTTGGCGCCAACGCCCCATAATGTTTGTGTTTCGAACAGCCGAACAGCCGTTTGTGATCGAACAGCCAATGTTCGAGTGGAACTCACGTTCGACCCGACTATAAAACTCATCCCAAATTGTGGCTAAGAATTTGATTCTGCTCTTGTTTTTCACTTCCAGAGTCTTGGTGGAGCGAGATTGGAGAGATCTCTGTAACATGGATGAAAGATGTTCATCTGGTTGCCAGTTTGTCTGTGCCATATCACACCGCAAATTTGTTCTGACAAACAGTAAGGGGAGAAGGGACAAATGAAAAGATTTAGATTAATACATGCAATCTAAGGTTTATTTTCCTTATGGAAAATTTAATGCTAAAGCTGCATCTGAAAGACTTTGCCCAGCAACAAGACTTGTGGAACATTTTGCTTGTCATTTATGAATGTAAACGTACTATGAATACATGTGCAATGGGTTGGAGGTTAGGGAAGGAATATAGCCAATCCAATCTGTCAGAACAAGAAATGTAAACTGTGTTTTTTTTTGGAGGGAGGAATTGAAAGAAGGAAATCATGTTTTTAATGTGTGACATGTATTGGCATAACTAAATTAATATGGTGGAGGTACACAGGAGGCTGGCACTTGTGCATAGTAAAGTGTCTGTTGGCCAGACTAGAGAGTGCAAGGTGACACATCAATGGGGTGAAAATTTCCTTGTGGGGATGGTGTCCTAATCTCAGTCCTACAGAGAGGTTTTTGGTTACTGGACATGTGGGACACCAGAGCTTGACATGGGGGAGATACACCTGGTTGATGTCTCACTTGAGAGGTTGGAACCTTGCACAGGTAATGCCAGTGACTACACACAGAAGCATGCTCCGTTAGAGAAAGGAGAATCAATGCTGGCTACCAGAGTACAGTATGCCGCCACCACATGGCACTTCAGCATCTCACAGTGGTTAAAAAAACCTATTACCCTATATGTGCTGAATATACACTGAATCAATTGCAGTCATGGTACCAGTGGCTTACTCCCAGAGATGTGCGGACACAGAATGAGATTCATTCAGGAAGCTTATTTCTGAGGAGTAACCGAAAGAGGAGGGATGTATTCAGCACTATTTTGGGGGGGAATAGGAGCTGGTATGGGTATTGTTAATGAAGTGGACATCAGTATCCTGAGGAAAAAACTCTCAGCCTTAGCTTCAGACAGTAAGTGGGGCTTTGTTACTCAGAGAAAGATTGATGACATCCTTAATAACTTTCAACAAATTCACATATATACCCAGGTTAAAGTGGCTCAGGATTTTGTCCACCATTTTGAGAGGTTGGTAGAGAGTGTGGTGGTGCAGGGCAGAAATATGTCATGGGCTCTGGCGTGCACGCAGGGGTAGGTGGAGTTATCAACCAACATCAAGCTGATTGTACAGTCTCTGTATGAGGGGCAGTGGCCTTATGAGTTATCATCACAGCTCAGTAACATTTTGCCAAAACACATCTCTTATACATAATCCAAATGCCTGGATGGGCTGTGCTAGTTTGAATTATGAAAGGTGTTATGCTTCCTCATTGATCCAACATACAGAAGTGCAGACTCGGTCTGTATATTTGGTAGTATCAATGGGCTTACTGACTGGGGATTCTACCTTGTTGCATCTGAGGCTAAATTACCCATATGTGATCAGAGAGGATGGAAGCTGGAGGTGGGTTGATATTTCCCTCTGTCGGAGGCATGACCATGATGTCCTTTGTGTGCCAGGTCATTACACGGTGGTGAACAAGAAATGTTGGGAAGATATTTCACTCTATGTTCTGGATGGAGAGATCATTGCTGGGAAGGAATAACCTGGGTATTATTTGACATAGACAAGTTTGTTTATTTGTCCTAAAGCAGGGATATGCAATTAGCGGACCTCCAGCTGTTGCAAAACTACAAGTCCTGTCATGCCTCTGCCTCTGGGTGTCATGCTTGTGACTGTCAGAGTTTTGCTATGCCTCATGGGAATTGTTGTTCTGCAACAGCTGGAGGTCCGCTAATTGCATATCCCTGTCCTAAAGGATACCGATGTGACGTTAGAACTAGGGTGTTCCTTGAACCTAACAATAGATAGAGGTGTATGGTATACCCTGGGCATGGTCTCTGAAATCCAGGCACAGGGGTGGAATTTTGTAGTTTTGTTATTGTTTAAGGTTTATATGTGTTGTTGAACTCGACATTTATATAAAAAGGTCTCACATTTATCTATGCAAGTTGAGGGACGAATTGACGGTAAGGTCTCTTAGTACAAGTGAGGGGCTTTGCTGTCAATTCAGAGTCCCGAAGTACCGCGGACATGCCAAAATGCGGTAGAAAAGACCGTATTGAGCAAGCCTGCCTAATCCCGACCCGTATATACAATGAAGGGTTATAGGAGGTTGGGAGTGGGACGCTTAATTTGGTGGGTCGAATATATATGTACAGTTGTGCTCATAAGTTTACATACCCTGGCAGAAGTTATGATTTCTTAGCCATTTATCAGAGAATATGAATGATAACACAAAAAAAATTCTTTCACTCATGGTTAGTGTTTGGCTGAAGCCATTTATTATCAACCAACTGTGTTTACTCTTTTTAAATCATAATGAAAACAGAAACTTCCCAAATGACCCTAATCAAAAGTTTACATACCCTGGTGATTTTGGCCTGATAACATGCACACAAGTTGACACAAAGGGGTTTGAATGGCTATTAAAGGTGATCTGTTTGCTTGTAATTAGTGTGTGTGTAGAAAAGGTCAATGAGTTTCTGGACTCCTGACAGACCCTTGCATCTTTTATCTAGTGCTGCACTGATGTTTCTGGATTCTGAGTCATAGGGAAGGCAAAAGAATTGTCAAAGGATCTGTGGGAAAATGTAGTTGAACTGTATAAAACAGAAAAGGGATATAAAAAGATATCCAAGGAATTGAGAATGCCCATCAGCAGTGTTCAAACTCTAATCAAGAAGTGGAAAACGAGGGGTTCTGTTGAAACCAAACCATGGTCAGGTAGACCAACTAAAATTTCAGCCACAACTGCCAGGAAAATTGTTCGGGATGCAAAAAAAATCCACAAATAACTTCAGGTGAAATACAGGACTTTCTGAAAACATGTAGTGTGGCTGTTTCAAGATGCACAATAAGGAGGCACTTGAAGAAAGATGGGCTGCATGTTCGATTCACCAGAAGAAAGCCGTTACTACACAAATGTTACAAAGTATCCTGCTTACAATACGCCAAACAGCACAGAGACAAGCTTCAAACCTTCTGGCATAGTCATTTGGAGTGATGAGACCAAAATTTAGCTTTTTGGCTACAACTATAAACGCTTCATTTAGAGAGGAGGCAACAAGGCCTATGATGAAAGGTACACCATTCCTACTATGAAACACGGAGGTGGATTGCTGATGTTTTGGGGATGTGTGAGCTACAAAGGCATAGGAAATTTGGTCAAAATTGATGGCAAGATGAATGCAGTATGTTATCAAAAAATACTGAAGGAACAGGTTAGGCCCCTAACCTGAGGGAGGAAGTGGAGATGGATCTCCTATCACAAATTGGATTAGCAGCAAGGATGGGAAGTGTTATCATAATGGGGGATTTTAATTATCCAGACATAGACTGGGCGGAGGGAACCGCGCATTCATTTAAGGCTCGCCAGTTCCTTAGTGTCTTGCAGGACAATTTTATGGGTCAGATGGTAGACGCACCAACTAGAAATAAAACATTACTAGATCTACCGAAGCTTTTTCGGTATGGATATAGAGCGGATGATGAATGCCCAAAGTGTCAAGGTACAGGTGATTTAATTCATCTGATGTGGAGGTGCCCAAAACTATTCAGGTACTGGAATGACATACTTGAGGAAATTAATAGGACCTTTGGGATTAAGCTGGAGATGGATGCTGGTGAAAATAGAGGTAAACAGTATATCTAAACAGTAACAAAATGTCTATTCCAGGCACGAAATATAATTGCCCAAAATTGGCAATCCGCAAGGCCCCCTACATTGGAAGAATGGGGTAAGGTGATGGACGCCAATGTATGGAGGGAAAAAGTGGTATTTACAAGGCGGAAGAATTTGGATAAATTCTTAAAAATGTGGAAGCGCTGGTTGGATAAAATAGGGTGCCCATTATAAAGGGGAATAGAGAATATGCCTAAAGAAAATGTGGAGAGGGAGGCGTAGAGAGGGGTGTGGAGAGGACTGGGGTGGGGGGAAAGGCGAGGGAGAAAGAAAGAAATAAAACACACTATACTTAATGATCACAAACAATGAATAATGTGTATAGAGTGGAAGGTTTATAATGCACTGGGGGGTGGGGGGAGAGAAGAGGGAGGGGTTAAAAAAAAAAAGGGAAACGGTATTAATTGAGGGAATGGAATCATAATTAGGGTAGCACATACATTTTTCATTGTCCCTTTCCAGGAACCATTTCCTGATATGCTGTATAATAACTCGCTCCCTCCATTTTTTTGAAAGAGGTTGAGCAAACAGTAATGGCTTACACTAAGGTATAGATAGGTAACCAATTTCGAGAATTGATGAGGAGATGTAAATATGGTTGACAAAATGTTTCTGAATTGTATGAGCCTTTTGAGAGGCGGTGTATTTATATGTATGAAAAAGCATAAAAATAAAAGAGTATAAAAAAGAAACAGTACACCAGAAACGGACTGCAGTCAGATCTAGCTAACCTGGATACAGTGGATATATATATAAACGAGACTGACTGTATGTATATATTAAATACACTGTGGCTAACTGAATCACCTGCCTGCCTGAAGTATATTAGAAACAGTACACCAGGAACGGACTGCAGTCAGATCTAGCTAAACTGGATACAGTAGATATATATATATATATATATATATATATATATATATATATATATAAACCTGGATGTATATATATATACTAAATACACTACAGCTAACTGCCTGCTCAATCTAAATGAAATGACACTCTCTCTCGGTCAACGCCAGCAACACACTACTCAGGGCAGACATGCAGGTGACCTTATATAGTGTGGGGCGTGGACTTAACCCCCTGAGCCATAATTGGCCAAAGGCACCCTGCCGTTGGCCAATTATGGCTCTCTTTGTTGACGGCGCTGTGATTGGCCAAAGCATGCGGGTCATAGTGCATGCTTGGCCAATCATCAGACAGCAATGCACTGCGATGTTGCAGTGCATTATGGGGCATAACGCGCCGCTCGAATTTGGCGCCAACGCCCCATAATGTTTGTGTTTCAAACAGCCGAACAGCCGTTTGTGATCGAACAGCCAATGTTCGAGTGGAACTCACGTTCGACCCGACTATAAAACTCATCCCAAATTGTGGCTAAGAATTTGATTCTGCTCTTGTTTTTCACTTCCAGAGTCTTGGTGGAGCGAGATTGGAGAGATCTCTGTAACATGGATGAAAGATGTTCATCTGGTTGCCAGTTTGTCTGTGCCATATCACACCGCAAATTTGTTCTGACAAACAGTAAGGGGAGAAGGGACAAATGAAAAGATTTAGATTAATACATGCAATCTAAGGTTTATTTTCCTTATGGACAATTTAATGCTAAAGCTGCATCTGAAAGACTTTGCCCAGCAACAAGACTTGTGGAACATTTTGCTTGTCATTTATGAATGTAAACGTACTATGAATACATGTGCAATGGGTTGGAGGTTAGGGAAGGAATATAGCCAATCCAATCTGTCAGAACAAGAAATGTAAACTGTGTTTTTTTTTGGAGGGAGGAATTGAAAGAAGGAAATCATGTTTTTAATGTGTGACATGTATTGGCATAACTAAATTAATATGGTGGAGGTACACAGGAGGCTGGCACTTGTGCATAGTAAAGTGTCTGTTGGCCAGACTAGAGAGTG
The DNA here is from genome assembly GCF_042186555.1 of Aquarana catesbeiana. Classification (NCBI taxonomy): domain Eukaryota; kingdom Metazoa; phylum Chordata; class Amphibia; order Anura; family Ranidae; genus Aquarana; species Aquarana catesbeiana. The sequence continues at coordinate 126,332,550 of NC_133335.1, forward strand.
CAAGGTGACACATCAATGGGGTGAAAATTTCCTTGTGGGGTTGGTGTCCTAATCTCAGTCCTACAGAGAGGTTTTTGGTTACTGGACATGTGGGACACCAGAGCTTGACATGGGGGAGATACACCTGGTTGATGTCTCACTTGAGAGGTTGGAACCTTGCACAGGTAATGCCAGTGACTACACACAGAAGCATGCTCCGTTAGAGAAAGGAGAATCAATGCTGGCTACCAGAGTACAGTATGCCGCCACCACATGGCACTTCAGCATCTCACAGTGGTTAAAAAAACCTATTACCCTATATGTGCTGAATATACACTGAATCAATTGCTGTCATGGTACCAGTGGCTTACTCCCAGAGATGTGCGGACACAGAATGAGATTCATTCAGGAAGCTTATTTCTGAGGAGTAACCGAAAGAGGAGGGATGTATTCAGCACTATTTTGGGGGGGAATAGGAGCTGGTATGGGTATTGTTAATGAAGTGGACATCAGTATCCTGAGGAAAAAACTCTCAGCCTTAGCTTCAGACAGTAAGTGGGGCTTTGTTACTCAGAGAAAGATTGATGACATCCTTAATAACTTTCAACAAATTCACATATATACCCAGGTTAAAGTGGCTCAGGATTTTGTCCACCATTTTGAGAGGTTGGTAGAGAGTGTGGTGGTGCAGGGCAGAAATATGTCATGGGCTCTGGCGTGCACGCAGGGGTAGGTGGAGTTATCAACCAACATCAAGCTGATTGTACAGTCTCTGTATGAGGGGCAGTGGCCTTATGAGTTATCATCACAGCTCAGTAACATTTTGCCAAAACACATCTCTTATACATAATCCGAATGCCTGGATGGGCTGTGCTAGTTTGAATTATGAAAGGTGTTATGCTTCCTCATTGATCCAACATACAGAAGTGCAGACTCGGTCTGTATATTTGGTAGTATCAATGGGCTTACTGACTGGGGATTCTACCTTGTTGCATCTGAGGCTAAATTACCCATATGTGATCAGAGAGGATGGAAGCTGGAGGTGGGTTGATATTTCCCTCTGTCGGAGGCATGACCATGATGTCCTTTGTGTGCCAGGTCATTACACGGTGGTGAACAAGAAATGTTGGGAAGATATTTCACTCTATGTTCTGGATGGAGAGATCATTGCTGGGAAGGAATAACCTGGGTATTATTTGACATAGACAAGTTTGTTTATTTGTCCTAAAGCAGGGATATGCAATTAGCGGACCTCCAGCTGTTGCAAAACTACAAGTCCTGTCATGCCTCTGCCTCTGGGTGTCATGCTTGTGACTGTCAGAGTTTTGCTATGCCTCATGGGAATTGTTGTTCTGCAACAGCTGGAGGTCCGCTAATTGCATATCCCTGTCCTAAAGGATACCGATGTGACGTTAGAACTAGGGTGTTCCTTGAACCTAACAATAGATAGAGGTGTATGGTATACCCTGGGCATGGTCTCTGAAATCCAGGCACAGGGGTGGAATTTTGTAGTTTTGTTATTGTTTAAGGTTTATATGTGTTGTTGAACTCGACATTTATATAAAAAGGTCTCACATTTATCTATGCAAGTTGAGGGACGAATTGACGGTAAGGTCTCTTAGTACAAGTGAGGGGCTTTGCTGTCAATTCAGAGTCCCGAAGTACCGCGGACATGCCAAAATGCGGTAGAAAAGACCGTATTGAGCAAGCCTGCCTAATCCCGACCCGTATATACAATGAAGGGTTATAGGAGGTTGGGAGTGGGACGCTTAATTTGGTGGGTCGAATATATATGTACAGTTGTGCTCATAAGTTTACATACCCTGGCAGAAGTTATGATTTCTTAGCCATTTATCAGAGAATATGAATGATAACACAAAAAAAATTCTTTCACTCATGGTTAGTTTTTGGCTGAAGCCATTTATTATCAACCAACTGTGTTTACTCTTTTTAAATCATAATGAAAACAGAAACTACCCAAATGACCCTAATCAAAAGTTTACATACCCTGGTGATTTTGGCCTGATAACATGCACACAAGTTGACATAAAGGGGTTTGAATGGCTATTAAAGGTGATCTGTTTGCTTGTAATTAGTGTGTCTGTAGAAAAGGTCAATGAGTTTCTGGACTCCTGACAGACCCTTGCATCTTTTATCTAGTGCTGCACTGATGTTTCTGGATTCTGAGTCATAGGGAAGGCAAAAGAATTGTCAAAGGATCTGTGGGAAAATGTAGTTGAACTGTATAAAACAGAAAAGGGATATAAAAAGATATCCAAGGAATTGAGAATGCCCATCAGCAGTGTTCAAACTCTAATCAAGAAGTGGAAAACGAGGGGTTCTGTTGAAACCAAACCATGGTCAGGTAGACCAACTAAAATTTCAGCCACAACTGCCAGGAAAATTGTTCGGGATGCAAAAAAAATCCACAAATAACTTCAGGTGAAATACAGGACTTTCTGAAAACATGTAGTGTGGCTGTTTCAAGATGCACAATAAGGGGGCACTTGAAGAAAGATGGGCTGCATGGTCGATTCACCAGAAGAAAGCCGTTACTACACAAATGTTACAAAGTATCCTGCTTACAATACGCCAAACAGCACAGAGACAAGCTTCAAACCTTCTGGCATAGTCATTTGGAGTGATGAGACCAAAATTTAGCTTTTTGGCTACAACTATAAACGCTTCATTTAGAGAGGAGGCAACAAGGCCTATGATGAAAGGTACACCATTCCTACTATGAAACACGGAGGTGGATTGCTGATGTTTTGGGGATGTGTGAGCTACAAAGGCATAGGAAATTTGGTCAAAATTGATGGCAAGATGAATGCAGTATGTTATCAAAAAATACTGAAGGAACAGGTTAGGCCCCTAACCTGAGGGAGGAAGTGGAGATGGATCTCCTATCACAAATTGGATTAGCAGCAAGGATGGGAAGTGTTATCATAATGGGGGATTTTAATTATCCAGACATAGACTGGGCGGAGGGAACCGCGCATTCATTTAAGGCTCGCCAGTTCCTTAGTGTCTTGCAGGACAATTTTATGGGTCAGATGGTAGACGCACCAACTAGAAATAAAACATTACTAGATCTACTGATTACCAACAATACAGACCTGATAACAGATGTGGAAATACGGGGCAATTTAGGTAACAGCGATCACAGGTCAATTAGTTTCAGTATAAATCACACAAATAGGAAACATGAAGGGAACACAAAGACACTGAATTTCAAAAGAGCCAACTTCCCTAAACTACAAACCTTGCTAAAAGGCATAAATTGGGATAAAACATTAGGAACAAAGAATACGGAGGAGAGATGGGTTTGCTTTAAGAGCATATTAAATAAGGGCATTAGCCAATGTATCCCATTGGGTAATAAATTTAAAAGAGCAAACAAACATCCTGGATGGCTTAACTCCAATGTAAAAATGCATATAAAAGCAAAGGAGAAGGCCTTCAAAAAATACAAGGTTGAGGGATCATCCTCAGCATTCAGAATTTATAAAGAATGCAATAAGAAATGTAAGGGTGCAATTAGGATGGCTAAGATAGAACATGAAAGACACATAGCGGAGGAGAGCAAAAAAAATCCCAAGAAATTCTTTAAGTATGTAAACAGTAAAAAAGGGAGGACAGACCATATTGGCCCCATAAAGAATGAGGAAGGACATCTGGTTACAAAGGATGGGGAGATGGCAAAGGTATTGAATTTATTCTTCTCCTCAGTCTTCACGAGTGAATCAGGGGGCTTCAGTAACCAAAACTGCAGTGTTTATCCTCATGACACAACACAGGAAGCAACTACATGGTTAACAGAGGACGGAATTAAAATTAGACTTGAGAAACTTAACATTAATAAATCACCGGGACCAGATGGCTTGCATCCGAGGGTACTTAGGGAACTCAGTCAGGTGATTGCCAGACCGTTGTTCCTAATTTTTACAGACAGTCTATTGACTGGAATGGTACCAGCTGATTGGAGAAAAGCCAATGTAGCACCAATATTTAAAAAGGGCCCAAAAAACATCCCTGGGAATTACAGACCAGTTAGCCTAACATCAATAGTATGTAAACTCTTGGAGGGGATGATAAGGGACTATATACAAGATTTTAGTAATAAGAATGATATCATTAGCAGTAATCAGCATGGATTCATGAAGAATCGTTCTTGCCAAACCAATCTATTAACCTTCTATGAGGAGGTGAGTTGCCATCTAGATAAAGGAAGGCCCGTAGACGTGGTGTATCTGGATTTTGCAAAGGCATTTGACACAGTTCCCCATAAACGTTTACTGTACAAAATAAGGTGCGTTGGCATGGACCATAGGGTGAGTACATGGATTGAAAACTGGCTACAAGGGCATGTTCAGAGGGTGGTGATAAATGGGGAGTACTCAGAATGGTCAGGGGTGGGTAGTGGGGTTCCCCAGGGTTCTGTGCTGGGACCAATCCTATTTAATTTGTTCATAAACGACCTGGAGGATGGGATAAACAGTTCAATCTCTGTATTTGCAGACGATACTAAGCTAAGCAGGGCAATAACTTCTCCGCAGGATGTGGAAATCTTGCAAAAAGACCTGAACAAATTAATGGGGTGGGCGACTACATGGCAAATGAGGTTCAATGTAGAAAAATGTAAAATAATGCATTTGGGTGGCAAAAATATGAATGCAATCTATACACTGGGGGGAGAACCTCTGGGGGAATCTAGGATGGAAAAGGACCTGGGGGTCCTAGTAGATGATAGGCTCAGCAATGACATGCAATGCCAAGCTGCTGCTAATAAAGCAAACAGAATATTGGCATGCATTATAAGGGGGATCAAATGCAGAAATAAAACGATAATTCTCCCGCTCTACAAGACTCTGGTCCGGCCGCACCTGGAGTATGCTGTTCAGTTTTGGGCACCAGTCCTCAGGAGGGGCGTACTGGAAATGGAGCGAGTACAAAGAAGGGCAACAAAGCTAATAAAGGGTCTGGAGGATCTTAGTTATAAGGAAAGGTTGCGAACACTGAACTTATTCTCTCTGGAGAAGAGACGCTTGAGAGGGGATATGATTTCAATTTACAAATACTGTACTGGTGACCCCACAATAGGGATAAAACTTTTTCGCAGAAGAGAGTTTAATAAGACTCGTGGCCACTCATTACAATTAGAAGAAAAGAGGTTTAACCTTAAACTACGTAAAGGGTTCTTTACTATAAGAGCGGCAAGGATGTGGAATTCCCTTCCACAGGTGGTGGTCTCAGTGGGGAGCATTGATAGCTTCAAAAAAACTATTAGATAATCACCTGAATGACCGCAATATACAGGGATATGTAATGTAATACTGACACATAATCACACACATAGGTTGGACTTGATGGACTTGTGTCTTTTTTCAACCTCACCTACTATGTAACTATGTAACATTTGCATCCATCAGCCAGGAAGCTGCGCATTGGACGTACTTGGACATTCCCACATGACAATGATCCAAAACACAAGGCCAAGTCGACTTGTCATTGGCTACAGCAGAATAAAGTGAAGGTTCTGGCCATCTCAATCTCCTGACCTCAATATCATTGAGCCACTCTGGGGAGATCTTAAACATGCAGTTTATGCAAGACAGCCCAAAAATTTACAGGAACTGGAGGCTTTTTGCCAAGAGGAATGGGCAGCTTTACCATCTGAGAAGATAAAGAGCCTCATCCACAAATACCACAAAACACTTCAAGCTTTCATTTGATGTTAAAGGGGGCAATACACAATATTAAGGATTGGGATATGTAAACTTTTGATCAGGGTCATTTGGGTAGTTTGTTTTCATTATGATTTAAAAAGAGTAAACACAGTTGACTGATAATAAATGGCTTCAGCAAAACACTATCCATGAGTGAAAGAAAAGTTTTTTGTTATCATTCATATTCTCTGAAAAATGGCCAAGAAATCATAAATTCTGCCAGGGTATGTAAACTTATGAGCACAACTGTATATATTATGGTAATGGGTTGATTTGTGTGATGGTGTAATTTGACATATGTGTATTTTAGGTTAGTAACATGGGTGAGTAAGGCCCTCCTTGAGGTTCTGTATCTAAAAGCTGGTTAATATCTGGCTCTGAGTGTGTGCTGGCGAATGGCGAGTGAATGGACACTCCTGGCCTGTATTGCACCCAGTCTTGAAGATACTGAAAAGGAGAAGACACCAAAAAGGAGAAGACACCGAATGGTGCCATGGAAGCTGTCGATGAAGAATGGTGGTGGTGTGTCACTCAGGGGCAAAGCAGCACATGTTGGGAAGCACAACATGTTAAGACCGTTATGGACTGTTCCATAGGATCTGTTTCTGAAAAAGGGTAATATGCGCCTTTTAGGCGCAAAGCGGCTATGTTGGAAGTCAACATGGTTTAATATCATATTTCTGGAGTTTTACTTCCTGGATGATACAGCCAGGTGGCCTAAGTTTGAGGTTGCAAGTTGACCCAGCAGGGTGTTGATTCATGCCCTCTGGCAGGGGAGTAGAGCTTGGCTCCAGACCACCTGATGTAATAAGGATGGAAGTGCTTGATTAACAGGTCTGCAAACAAAGCTTCAAAGAAAGCCACTGCTGCCAAGATGACTGATGGGCTGAGTTCAAAGAACAGCTGTCATTGAGGATTTGACCAGGGTCAGATGGCAGTGATTCATGGACAAACGCTGCCCCTAGTGGACACTACAGCATGCTTCCTGGAGGATGGACAGATATTAGAAAGACTACCTCTTATCTCTTTTCCATTGGATAGAAGGCTAGATGGGAGCAGGCAGAGGATGCTGACGTGACACGTCAGAGTGTGGGGAGGGGCCTGATGGCGGCGCTGGTGTGAGGGAGCTGAGGCGGGATGGTCAGACCGAGCTGTGTGAGCGGAGAGCGGGGTGAGAGCCCGCAGTGGGAACGGCAAAGGAAGCCCCGGGACAGACCTCCACACACTGCACCATTACAGTACTACTGCAATTGCCAGGAGAAGCTGGAGGTTGACGGTACCTCCATGTGAGAGGCTTGTCCCTGTGCAGCTGGACAAGCGCTACTCCCCTTGTGTGATTCCCCCCCCCTGCAGCCCTTCTCACATCCTTACAAATCACCCGGAGCTGACATCGGTTTGAGAGAAGACAGGAGAAGATAAGAGGAACGGAGGTGGTGCATACAAGCAGCTTGCGATACCAGTGAACCAGGACATCTCTGGCACGGTGCAATCAACAGCTGAGTGCGATATCCTGCAGAAAACAAGTATTGGTCTCAGAACATCCCGGGAGGTATGGAGATAAGATAAGGAATTATTCCAAGGTATGAAAATTAACCCTCTTTTACCTCAAAGAACTGTAGTATCAAGCATTTGAAAATTAAGGAAGAGGAGGGGCAGGAAAAGAAAGGAAAGTATACCTAAAGTTATTTAAAGATATTTAAAGTGACTTGCCTAAATAACTATCTCCACTGACTGTATGGTACACTGTATGGCACACTATAAACTCTCTCCTGTGTATCTATCTACCCCTCTGTTTGTGCTAAGCAATCTTAAAGAGATTTTTAACGAGATCGCTTCCCAAATAAAAATATAATATTGGGACGGACATTTGGTTGGAAAAATATTAAACACAACATACGCTAGGATATATCAACAGGCCCCTGAAAAAGAATATACTATCATAAAAGTGGTGTTCTCCCAGCCCTTAGGGGGTCTAGCTGGACAGTCTGCCACCTGCGCCCCCCTGGTTAAATACAAGTCGCAGCACTGGGTAAATAAAGAGGAAGGGGAAAAGATAAAGGAGGTAATATGAGAGGTCGATCACAAAAAGCAGCAGAACCCAAGACCCCAAGAGAAAGCCTAAATTCCAGCACAATCCAGAAATATATTAAAGACGTGAGTGCAAAAAGTCCAGGGTTGGAAAAGAAACAAACAGGAACAAAAGAGAAAAAGAAAGAATTGGCGATACAAAAAGGGGAACAGGGGGAGAGGTCCAGGGAGGAGCTGGAACAGGCAAGAGGGCTTGATTGCAGTGAGATGGAGGAGCAGAGAAACATCGCTCTAATCCCAACCAAGTCAGAAATGCTGGAAGTGTTTTCCAAGTTAGAAAACTCTATAAAGTCAGAGATATTGAATGTACGGACTGACATGGGCCACTTGCTGCAAAGAGTAGAGGTGGCAGAGGAAGCATCAGGAAACCAGGCTAAAGAAATACTAGAATTAAAATCACAGATGAGGAAAATGCAGAGAGACTATCGCATCCTGTTATATAAATTAGAAGAGCAAGAAAATCAAAGTCGTCGCCAAAATTTGCGCATTAGATCTCTACCCGAACAACTGAATGAAGACCTGGTGATCAAAATGAAAAAAATCTTTAACCCACTCTTGGTCAGATGGGAGGATGAGGCCCTAAAGATAGACAGGGTTCATAGGATTAGAAAGCCCCCAAACCTGAGACAGGACGCACCCAGGGATGTAATTATTAAATTCCACTCATATGAAGATAAAGAAAAAATCTGGAGAGGACTTCAGGGAGCGCCCCCAGTTTGTTTTGAGAATACGGAATTACAAATATTTTCGGATCTATCAGCAGGAACTTTGGCGTGGAGAAGACAGTTAAGACCGCTGCTTGATCAACTATGAAAGTCCAACATAAAGTACAGTTGGGGATTTCCTTCATCCCTAGTAGTCCTGAAAGAGGGAGGATCGATTAGGCTGAGGTTCCTGGAAGACCTCCAGGACTTTTGTGAAAATTTGGGCATTCCCGTACCGGACATTCCTAGATAAAAGTTGCAAGGACTCTCTTTTTCTAGACCCCAGAGAGGAGCTTGTTTTTGGACTGGGGCGCTTATTGGTATAGGCTCTACCTCTTCCTCAAATTATAAATTATAATTATTATGATTTGGGATGGTGGGGGGGTTGAGGGGGGGGACTAATACAGGTAAAATGTGATGCTGGAGTGGGGGGTCTCGGGGAAGGGCGTGGTTTGGTTCGGATTACCCGTCCCTGCTCCTCCCCCCCTCCCCGCTTGTTGTGGGGGGGCACCGGTGGCCGCGGTCAGAGTCGCACCCTGGGTAAGGAAGCGCGTGGCACGGGATCAGTTGTGATTCACGGATACGGGCTTAGGACCAGACCGAGGCCAGGGATGGAGGGAAGGGAGTTGGGGGGACTCAGGGAGGGAGGGTTCAGAGAGGGAGGGGGAGGGTGGATTTCTATCCTGCTGGGATGTGAACAAATTCCCTTTGTAAGGTTGTTGATGTTAGGCAGACAAAACCCCTTAACAGATTGAAAAAAATGACAGAGTTAAACTTTTTATCATACAATGTGAAGGGCCTGAACTCTCCGGTTAAGAGACACAAAGTATTAAAAGAGCTACATCATTATAGAGCACATGTGGTATTCCTCCAGGAGACTCACCTTGCCCTGGATACAAGCATTAGGTTATACTCTCCCGCATTGCCTGTTTGGTTTTATAGTGATTCTCCCATAAGGAGAGCTAAGGGGGTTGCAATTGGGTTTTCATGGTTGGCTAGTTTCACCCTGATTAATAGATTAACGGACCCTGAGGGCTGCTATCTTTTCCTGAAGGGTAAGCTGGGGGGTAAAATAATCACTCTCGCTAATGTTTATTGTCCGAACAAAAACCCGACCGTATTCTTAAAGCAGGTGCTGGACAACCTGATGGAGTTTAAGATGGGGGAGGTAGTCCTGGCAGGAGATTTTAATTTTTGTCTTAATCCTGCTTTGGATAGTACATCCCGGGCACAGGGGACAAGTAAGGTCCAATTAAAGAAGATTGGGCGTAAGCTGCATCAATGCCACATTATGGATGTGTGGAGAGTGCAGCATGCAAAAGTAAATGATTATACCTTCTTCTCCCCTGTGCACGGGACGTACTCAAGACTAGATTATATCATGACCGATCATAGTTTACTGGATTTAGTGGAGGAAACCAGAATAGAAATAACCACGCTATCGGACCATGCACCGATCTTAATGAGGATTAGGTTACTGGGGCCCCAAAGACAACCATTCTCATGGAAGCTAAATGAAAATTTACTAAAAGACGATAAAACAGCAGAAATAGTACAGAAAGAGATCGAATTTTTCTTTAAGGCTAATGAAATAGGTGAAATAGCTGCCTCTACACTTTGGGAGGCTTTCAAGGCATATATTAGGGGGATCCTTATATCTATTGGTGTAAGGGAAAAAAAAGAGAGATTAAAAAGAAGGGGAAAACTTATAGAGGAAATACACTTATTGGAACAAGAACATAAAAAATATAAGGGACACCATCAGGAAAGCTTTCACCAGCTGAACATTAAAAGGGAGGAGTTAAGGGACTGTCTGGAACAGGATTCGAGGAGGGCCCTAAATAAAATAACAAGAGATAGATACTTTTGGGGAAACAAGTCAAGCAAGTTTCATTCCGGGTAGAGAGGGTAGGGACAATGGAGTGCGTTCGTTGCTCTTCTCAAGTCCACCAAGTCTGGTGGGTCCCCAGCTCTATTCCTGTTGATGGATGCCGAGAAAGCGTTTGACAGGGTAGACTGGGGACTCATGATTAAAACACTGGAATTTATGGGAGTAGGCCCAAGATTTATCACATGGTTAGTATTTTATATAACCACCCGCCGACATCTGTTAAAGTTAATGGGGTCCTTTCAAGACCATTTAAGATGGAGAATGGAACCAGACAAGGGTTTCCATTGTCTCCCCTTCTATTTGTTTTAACCTTGGAACCTTTGCTGGCGTTTATCCGAAACAACCCAGATTGTAGTGGGATAAGGGTAGGAATAGAGGAATATAAACTAGCGGCGTTTGCTGATAATGTCCTTTTCTACATTACTAACCCTAGGATTACGATTCCAAACTTGCTGCAGATTCTAAAAAGATATGGCGACATCTCAAATTTTAAGATAAATCTCAGCAAGTCTGAAATCTTAAACATCAACATAGACAAACAAAAAGAAGAAAAACTTTCAAGGGAATTTCATTTTCCCTGGAGAAAGGACATAAAATATTTAGGAGTTAAACTATCCAATTCCCTGAAGAAATTGTACTTAATAAACTACATACCCTTATTAGATTTAATCAAGCAAGAAATAAAAAATATGTCCACTCGCCCACTTTCTTGGATCGGACGCATAAATACAGTAAAAATGGTGTTGGCCCCGAAAATCCTTTATAAATTCCAGATGCTTCCAATTTCCCTCCCACAGCCATATATGAGAGCCCTACGAGGCCTAGTAGTGAGGTTTGTCTGGTGTAACAAAAAGCCACAAATTGCATACAAGGTTTTGACTATAAACAGGGAGGGCTTGCTCTACCAGATTTTAACAAATATTATATTTCAGTGACACTTTCACGGGTTATGGAATGGTCAAGGGAGGCCTCGGATAGGAGATGGGTTAACCACTTGACGGTGATATACGTCAGCAGAATGGCAAGGGCAGGCAAAATCACGTACCTGGTACGTGATTGCCTTCCCGCGGGCGGGGGGTCCGATAGGACCCCCCCGGTGCCAGAGGCGGCCGTCATTTCTTCGCGGGTGATGAGAGGTGAGGGGGAGGCCATCCATTCGTGGCCACCCCCTCCCGATCGCTCCCGGCGAATGAAAATTCATCCTCTGCCTCTGTAATGTAAACAGAGGGAGAGGAAGTGATGTCATCCCTCCTCGAGCCGGTCTTTTCGTTCCGGCGCCGAGGAGAGAAGACATCAAGTAAGTGCACCAACACTACACTTTCAGTAGAACATGCCAGGCACACTTTTCACCCCCCAGTCACCCCGAGATCACCCCCCGATCACCCCCCTGTATCCCCTGTCACAGTGACACCAATAGCAGTTTTTTTTTTTGCATTGGTGTCAGTTTGTGACAGTTATAAGTGTTAGGGCAGTTAGGGTTAGCCCCCTTTAGGTCTAGGGTACCCCCCTTTAGGTCCAGGGTACCGCCCTAACCCCCCTAATAAAGGTTAACCCCTTGATCACCCCCCGTCGCCAGTGTTGCTAAGCGATCGTTTTTCTGATCGCTGTATTAGTGACACAGGTGACGCTAGTTAGGGAGGTAAGTATATAGGTTCGCTGTCAGTGTTTTATAGTGATAGGGACCCCCATATACTACCTACTAAAGGTTTTAACCCCCTGATTGCCCTCTAGTTAACCCTTTCACCAGCGATCACCGTATAAGTGTTACGGGTGACGCTGGTTAGTTTGTTTGTTTTTTATAGTTTATTATAGTTTTAGGGCACCCGCCGTTTATTACCTTATAAAGGTTTAACCCCCTAATTGCCAGGCAGCCTCAGGTTAGCGCCAGTACCATTAACACCCACGCACTCAGCATACACCTCCCTTAGTGCTATAGTATCTGAACGGATCGATATCTGATCCGATCAGATCTATACTAGCGTCCCCAGCAGTTTAGGGTTCCCAAAAACACAGTGTTAGCGGGATCAGCCCAGATACCTGCTAGCACCTGCGTTTTTCCCCTCGGCCCAGCCCAGCCCAGCCCACCCAAGTACAGTATCGATCGATAACTGTCACTTACAAAACACTAAGCACACATAACTGCAGTGTTCGCAGAGTCAGGCCTGATCCCTGCGATCGCTAACAGTTTTTTGGTAGCGTTTTGATACAGTCGCTAACAGTCAGGAGCTTTTTTGCCTGTGAGTCTCACTAGTGTACCCCTAAATTTAGAGCCCAAAATGCCAAATCGAAGGTACACTAGTGAAGAGGCCTACACGTTTCTGAGCATGACAGATAGTGAAGAGGAAGTCACTCATCTGTCAGATTCAGGCTCAGAATACGATCCTGTAGAGGGCAGCGGCTTCATGACAGATAGCTCTGACGACGGAGTTGTGGTCCCTGCTAAGGTCAGGCGTACCAGACCCCAAACTTCTTCTTCTGTCCTTGAAGTGCAAGAACCGCAGGTCCCTCGTATGGAGCAGAGAAGTACTAGCGCCGCTATTCCTTCTGGTGAACTGGCAAGCACCAGCGGCCTAGTACACCCTGGTCGTAAATCCAGCACTGCAGTATCACGTCGTGACGTGGCGAGTCCCATAAGTGCAGTTCAAGCTGGCGAGGTGGCAAGCACAAGTAGTGTCCCGCTGCCACCAAGAAGACAAACACAGGCCCGTCGTGCCCATAGTGCCCTTCCTGCTGCATTCGCCAATCCGAATTGGCAACCCACCACTTCTGCAGCACCCGTACCTTCCCCATTCACTGGCCAACCCGGAATTCAGGTGGAAACAATTGATTTTACGCCACTGGATTTTTATTCGCTGTTTTTCACCGAAGATCTCTATAGATCTATTGTGGACCAAAGCAATTTGTACGCTGGTCAACACATCGCCACTATTCCCCAGTCCTCCCTTGCCAGAGATTGGAAACCAATTACGGTTTCCGAATTTAAGCTCTTTCTGGGCCTTTCCCTCAACATGGGCAAAAATAAAAAGAGTAAGTTGCGGTCATATTGGTCCACTGACCCAATTTACCATATGCCCGTGTTCTCTGCCTCCATGACCAGGGCACGATACGAGCAGATTTTGCGGTTCATGCACTTCAACGACAATGAACTCCGTCGTCCTCGTGGAGACCCTGGATACGATCGGCTCTACAAAATTCGCTCCCTCGTAAACCACTTCAACCAACGTTTTGCAGACTTGTTTACTCCCCATCAAGTTGTTTGCGTTGATGAGTCCCTGATTAAATTTTCTGGCCGCTTGTCATTCGAACAGTACCTTCCCAGCAAGCGTGCCATATACGGGGTCAAGATGTATAAGCTCTGTGACAGGGCCACAGGCTATACATGTAGATTTATGGTTTACGAGGGCAAAGATAGTCACGTAGAGCCGACAAACTGCCCTGACTACATAGGAAGCGCTGGCAAGATAGTGTGGGACTTGGTGTCACCCTTAGCACCCCTGTCCCCCCCTGCTCTCGCGCAAAGGCGAACGCAAGCGTCGGTCTGGCATCAAATGTAAACAGCAATTGCACCATGCATGTGAGGTATCACCGTGAAGGTCAGATCGAGGGCAGTAATTTTAGCAGTAGACCTCCTCTGTAAATCTAAAGTGGTAACCTGTAAAGGCTTTTAAAGGCTTTTAAAAATGTATTTAGTTTGTCACCACTGCACGTTTGTGCGCAATTTTAAAGCATGTCATGTTTGGTATCCATGTACTCGGCCTAAGATCATCTTTTTTATTTCATCAAACATTTGGGAAATATAGTGTGTTTTAGTGCATTAAAATTTTAAAAAGTGTGTTTTTTCCCCAAAAAAATGCGTTTGAAAAATCGCTGCACAAATACTGTGCGAAAAAAAATTAAACGCCCACCATTTTAATCTGTAGGGCATTTGCTTTAAAAAATATATATAATGTTTGGGGGTTCAAAGTAATTTTCTTCCAAAAAAAAAAATGTTTTCATGTAAACAAAAAGTGTCAGAAAGGGCTTTGTCTTCAAGTGGTTAGAAGAGTGGGTGATGTGTGACAAAAGCCTCTAAATGTTGTGCATAAAATGCCAGGACAGTTCAAACCCCCCCCCCAAATGACCCCATTTTAGAAAGTAGACACCCCAAGCTATTTGCTGAGAGGCATGTCGAGTCCATGGAATATTTTATATTGTGACACAAGTTGCGGGAAAAAGACAATTTTTTTTTTTTTTGCACAAAGTTGTCACTAAATGATATATTGCGCAAACATGCCATGGGAATATGTGAAATTACACCCCAAAATAAATTTTGTTGCTTCTCCTGAGTACGGGGATACCACATGTGTGAGACTTTTTGGGAGCCTAGCCGCGTACGGGACCCCGAAAACCAAGCCCTGCCTTCAGGCTTTCTAAGGGCGTAAATTTTTGATTTCACTCTTCACTGCCTGTCACAGTTTCAGAGGCCATAAAATGCCCAGATGGCACAACCCCCCCCCCCCCCAAATGACCCCAATTTTGAAAATAGACACCCAAAGCTATTTGCTGAGAGATATAGTGAGTATTTTGCAGACCTCACTTTTTGTCACAAACTTTTGAAAATTGAAAAAAGAAAAAAAAAATAAATTTTTCTTCTCTTTCTTCATTTTCAAAAACAAATGAGAGCTGCAAAATACTCACCATGCCTCTCAGCAAATAGTTTGGAGTGTCTACTTTCCAAAATGGGGTCATTTTGGGGGGTTTTGTGCTATCTTGGCATTTTATGGCCTTCGAAACTGTGATAGGTAGTGAGGAGTGAAATCAGAAATTTATGCCATTAGAAATCCTGAAGGCGGTGATTGGATTTTGGAGCCCCGTATGAAGCTAGGCTTCCAAAAAGTGCCACACATGTGGTATCCCCGTACTCAGGAGAAGCAGCAGAATGTATTTTGGTGTGTAATTCCACATATGCCCATGGCATGTTTGAGCAATATATCATTTAGTGACAACTTTGTGCAAAAAAAAAAAAACAATTTGTCACCTTCCCGCAACTTGTGTCAAAAAATAAAATATTCCATGGACTCAACATGCCTCTCAGCAAATAGCTTGGGGTGTCTACTTTCCAAAATGGGGTCATTTGGGGGGGTTTTGTGCCATCTGGGCATTTTATGGCCTTCAAAACTGTGATAGGTAGTGAGGAGTGAAATCAAAAATTTACGCCCTTAGAAATCCTGAAGGCAGTGATTGGTTTTCGGGGCCCCGTACACTGCTAGGCTCCCAAAAAGTCCCACACATGTGGTATCCCCGTACTCAGGAGAAGCAGCTGAATGTATTTTGGGGTGCAATTCCACATATGCCCATGGCCTGTGTGAGCAATATATCATTTAGTGACAACTTTTTGTAAATATTTTTTTTTTGTCATTCAATCACTTGGGACAAAAAAAAAAAAATATTCAATGGGTTTAACATGCCGCTCAGCAATTTCCTTGGGGTGTCTACTTTCCAAAATGGGGTCATTTGGGGGGGTTTTGTACTGCCCTGCCATTTTAGCACCTCAAGAAATGACATAGGCAGTCATAAACTAAAAGCTGTGTAAATTCCAGAAAATGTACCCTAGTTTGTAGACGCTATAACTTTTGAGCAAACCAATAAATATACGCTTATTGACATTTTTTTTACCAAAGACATGTGGCCGAATACATTTTGGCCTAAATGTATGACTAAAATTGAGTTTATTGGATTTTTTTTATAACAAAAAGTAGAAAATATCATTTTTTTTCAAAATTTTCGGTCTTTTTCCGCTTATAGCGCAAAAAATAAAAATGGCAGAGGTGATCAAATACCATCAAAAGAAAGCTCTATTTGTGGGAAGAAAAGGACGCAAATTTCGTTTGGGTACAGCATTGCATGACCGCGCAATTAGCAGTTAAAGCGATGCAGTGCCAAATTGTAAAAAGTGCTCTGGTCATTAAGGGGGTAAATCCTTTCGGGGCTGGTTAATATCGAACACAGTTTGAGCAGCATACACTTAGGACACATTATATGGAACCCCCCAAAATACAGAGCACTAAGCACAAATACATCTGATTTAACACTCAATACACTAAAATTATGGGATCAGATTCACACTCAAAATAAATGGTATTATAACTCTTCTTTGATTTATTTGAAGGATAATAAATTTTTTGAACCAGGGACGAGGGAGGTGGGGGGGAATTGGATTAAGAATGGTAATACACGAGGGGCAGGAGGCGGAGCCTAGCAGAGCAGACATGCATTGTTAGAGCTCCACACCGCTGAGGAGAGAAGAGAAGGACAAAGCGGAGCCTGCAGGCTCAAAAGGTATCCATTTGAACATTTTTGCCCCAGGGAACAAACTGTGAAAGTTTGGGCAGGAAATATGGTACTGGGAGGAAACCGTGGCAGAAATAAAAATCACCTCACAAAGAGCTCACAGGCACTCACTGCAGCTGAAGCAGCTCCAGTCACCTCACAAGATACAGCATCAGGGCGCTCTCACAGACAGAAAATGTCACAGCAAGACTCTCCATTTGAGTCAGATACAGAACAAATCCTCTCACAAACTTCTCCACAAGCCTCCTCAGCATCCCCAGTAATATTATTACAATTTGAAAAGATGCTTCATAAGGCTTTAAAACAAACCTCAGACCAAATAACAAAAAGCCTAACCAAAGAAATAAGAGAGCTGGGAAACCGCACCGCAGCCTTAGAAATAAAAATGGATGAAATTGAAATTACAACCCAAGAAAATATAACAGAATTGGAACAATTAAAAAAAGAGAATTTAATACTTCAAACTAAGCTCGAAGATTACGAAAATAGAGCCAGACGTTCAAACTTGCGCATAAGGGGAATACCTGAAACTGTGACAGACCTGCAATCTACTATTACTGCTCTATTACAAGAACTAAAGCCAGATATCCCTATTGAACGTTTAGAACTGGACAGAGTACACAGAGCCCTCACAGCCAAAAAGAAAGATGGACCCCCACGTGATATAATCACAAAATTTCATTATTACAGAACGAAAGAACAAATACTAATTGCTGCAAGAGAAAAAAAAGAACTTAATTTTCAAGGACACAATTATCAAATTTTTGCTGACCTATCCCAACTTACTATTACTAAAAGACGATCCATGAAACCCCAACTAATGGAACTGCAACGCCACAACATTATGTATCAATGGGGCTTCCCCTTTTCAGTCAGATTTAACTACCAAGGTACAATTTACAGAAGCAGATCAGCAGATGAACTACAACAAACCCTTTTAAAATTAAATCTGACAGAACCCACAAGCAGCAACACTCCCACATGCAGAAGAATGGCGTCATCTTCACCTTCAGGCAGCACCCAGAAAATTTCAGAACAAAATGGGAATCATCATTCTCACAAAAGAGGCCGTTATGCCACATCATCCATGGACCAAGAAGATTCAATGGACTGACATCCTAATTCCTGATATCTCTTCATTTATTATACTAAGAGATGGTTCTCTATAAAAAAACTATATTTATAACTGAATGTAACTGCATTCTGATAGTCACACACTGTATGGGATCATGTTACATTCCAGTTATATTTCTTATTACTTCTGATTCATATAGCCTTAGAATATATAAGTGAAATAAGGAAATTCTTGTTCAGTTATATATTATCAGGTAATAACAATAGATTTATTACTTTTTAGGACATATATGTTCAATAATCCAGAAGTAATGGAAGCTTTTTCTTTCTTTTCTTAAAACAAATATATTATTACCTAACTAGTTCCTAGAATTATGTTTTTGTTTATTCTAATCTGAAGCAATACAACCTCAATTTTATGAGTTAACATATCTAAACAGTTACATATGAATAAAATATGTAATTGTTTACTCTAAAAGGGTTAAAATCCCAAAATAATTCAAACTATCTTCATCAATACCAAAGTTATTAACAGTACCTTTCTAACTGAATTATTTAGCCTAGGGCAAGACTAACCATACACAACCACCCTGGAATAAATAATTTCAACAAAAACTATATTCTGCACTCCAATTAATGAAACATCATTTTGATGTCTTTTGACATAGCACTTCTCTCCTGTAAGCGGAAGATCCGTGTACCCCCATTAGCCCTCCTCATTCTCCCAACCATATTATGTGGGAGTGTGACGAAGGCACTTATTCCCCTGAGAGAGATATTTATTCTCTTTCACGGGTAAATTGTGATTACTTGCAAAAAATAATTTATACAATGTATCATCTAATCTCATATGTTTTTTGTTTACTCTTTACTCCAGAATTCACTGGTTTCTTTTCTATCTATTCATCTCTTCAGTCCACACAGGTTGATCTGCGCAGTCAGCTCTGCATAACAAAAAGTAAGTCAAAACTATTTGATCTATTGCCATGGCACCACTGAATATACTTTCCCTGAATGTTCAGGGAATAAATGTCCCTCAAAAAAGGACCAAAGCCTTCCGTACTTTCCATAACAAGAAGGCTCACATAGTATGCCTCCAAGAAACACACTTCACCAAAGATTCTACTCCAAAATATATTTCTCCTTTTTATCAACAAATTTACACGGCTTCTGCCTGTACCAAGCATAGGGGAACTCTAATTGCATTTCACCGATCCACACCATTCACCTTATCATCAGAAATTAAAGACCCAGAAGGTAGATACCTGATACTCATGGGTTATATAATGGATACAGCAATCACGGTGATTTCCTACTACGCTCCTAACAAACAACCTACACCATTCCTCTCACATATATTACAAGTGATTAATACACACAAAATAGGAACAGTGATAATGTGTGGGGATTCGAACCAGGTCCTTCTCCCATTTCTAGATAAATCACCTTTTACACCATCCAAAATAACCTCTAGATTACCTTTTTCTCAACTTCTTTCCAAATACAATCTAGTAGATTCATGGAGAGAAAGTAACCCAATGAAAAAGAAATTCACTTATTTCTCGCACCCTCATCAAACCTTCACCAGAATAGATCATATTTTTCTAACAATAGGAATGATACCAGAAATTATTGCATCATATATAATTCCGATTCCGTGGTCTGACCATAATGCAGTATACACTACTATAGCCTCAGCCATACCAAAAGCGCATGACCCAACGTGGTACTTACCGGACATAATGCTCAAACACCCACTACATCAGATGGCCATTGAACAAGCTTTAAAGGAATACATATCAATTAATAATACAACAGACATCTCCCCAATAACACTGTGGGAAGCTCATAAGCCTGTCTTGCGTGGTACAATACAAAGACAAATGGCACTATTTAAACGGGAACGCAAAAATCTAGCAAAAAAACTAGAACTCAATTTTAATGCAGCCTACATATCATTTCAAGATAATCCATCTCAGAGTACAAAATCTCATCTGGAAAAATCTAGATTGGAATACGATCTATTTCTCACTGAGTCAGTTGATAAATCCCTCAAACGCTCCAAACACAATTTCTACATGAATACAAACAAACCAGGTACATATTTGGCTCGGGCATTAAATTCAACTAACAAATCTTTCAAACCAATACGTTTGAAATTATCAAAAAATGTTTACACTTGTAATCCAGTTAAAATAGTCCATAAATTTCACTCACATCTCGCAACTTTATACAAGACAAACAATGAATTTAATCCTACAGAAGCTGAATCCTTCTTCTCAAAAATAACCTTACCTGAGTTATCTCAGAATCAAAAAAGCAGTTTGGATGAGCCTATAACTATAGATGAAGTTGCTAACGCCATAAAAGACCTAAAACTTAACAAAAGACCAGGCCCAGACGGCTACTCGGCTCTATACTATAAAACATTCTCAGAAATACTCTCTCCCATTCTCACTGAAACTTTTAACAAACTTCTAGATGGACATTCTTTTCGGCAAGAAACACTAATGGCAATTGTTTGTATGATCCCAAAACCCCTTTCTGATGATACTTCCTGTGTGAATTATCGGCCTATCTCTCTGTTAAACCTCGATATTAAATTATTAGCAAAAATAATAGCAAAACGCCTCAATAGCATTATAGGAAAATTAATACATAGAGATCAAGTAGGCTTCATGCCAAATAGACAGGCAGGCGATAATATACGCAGGGCAGTGTTATTGGCACATATTGCTAAAAAACGGAAAATCCCTTTATGTTTTCTATCTCTCGATATTAAGAGGGCATTTGACACAGTATCCTGGCAATATATGCAATATTCATTACAAAAATGGGGTTTTGGACCCCACTTTTTAACATGGATCAAAGCATTATATAATAAACCCAAAGCCTATATAAAATATGCTGGATATAAATCTGAAGCCTTTAATATCGAAAGAGGTACCCGACAGGGTTGCCCATTATCTCCCTTATTATTTGCCCTTATACTCGAACCCATGGCCCAATACATCAGAACAAACCAAACTATAACTGGCATTGAAGTAGGAGGTATTACACACAAATTATGTATATTTGCAGACGATATATTACTTTTTCTATCATCACCACAGGTCTCTGGTCCTAACTTAATACCAGCTCTTGATGGATTTGCAGCCCTATCCGGCCTTATGATTAATCCTAAGAAATGCCTAGTGCTTAATATTTCACTCACAAACATGGAATTGATCCCGGCTAGGGCTGCACTCCCATTCACATGGGCAGAAAAATCAATCCCATATCTTGGAATTCATTTAACAGCATCTCATTCTGACTTATTCTCAACCAATTATCCTCCTGTATTAAGACAGATCACAAATCTAATAAAACAATGGTCGCAACTTCCTTTATCCTGGATAGGGAAGATTAATGCAATCAAAATGACTATTCTACCCAAATTGCTTTATCTATTCAGAGTCCTCCCTATTCCAATTCCTTCCTATTTTTTGAGAATAGTACAAAAAAGAGCAACTTCGTTTATATGGGGCTCTTCTAAACCACGTATACCTATACACACACTACATCTTCCCAAAAATAAAGGAGGCCTGGGATACCCTAATTTTACTAACTACTACAGAGCAGCACATTTGGCCAGTCTGTCCAAATACCATGCAAAACAGGAAATCCCATTATGGGTATTTATAGAGGCTTCAGAAAATGACCCTCTATTAATATCAAATTTATTATGGCTTGATCCTAAAGACCGCTTTAAAATTCATAATCCCATAACTAAACACTTCTTATCTCTCTGGGATAAACTAAAAACCAAATATCAGTTACAATCTCCACACAATCCTCTCCTTTCTTTTATCAAAAATCCGGCCTTTTATCCGGCATGGATCTACCCAAATTCTTTTAAAGCTTGGACAACATCAGGCATTCAGACACTAAATGACTTCATAGCATCTAAATCATTCCTTTCATTCCCATCGCTTAGAGAAAAATATGATCTACCAAACTCTGAGATATTTAGATATCTCCAAATCAAAAATTTCTATACACCATTCCTAAAGGGGGATACACCATTATCCCAATTATCCATTTTTGAATCAATCTGTACAAAAGATCCATTTGCTAAAGGTATAATTTCATCACTTTATAATCAATTATATGGAGTAGCAAATCTTAATAGACCCTCTTACGTTCAGAGGTGGGAGGAGGACCTGGGACGAACTTTAGAAGACACGGACTGGTCAAATATATGGCTCACATCTAAGTCATCTTCACCCAACATCTTGGCACTAGAGACAAATTATAAAGTCCTAACTCGCTGGTACCTTGTACCCGCTAGAGTGGCAAAATATTCACCTAATACCTCAACTCTTTGTTTTCGAGGATGCCCAGAAATAGGCACATATTTACACATATGGTGGACATGCCCAGTAATCCAAACCTTCTGGAAGGAAGTCTTCGTGATTGCATCTAAAATATTTAAAAAAATAATACAACCAGATCCATATTTAACTTTACTTAATCTAAAACCGGAATGGTTAACACTCTCTCAATTCAAACTTATGATCCAACTAATAACGGCTGCAAAACAAACAGTGGCCAAGGCATGGAAATCTCCTACATTGGTACTAGCAGAAACAATTCACAGAATGAATAATACAATGTCCCATGCTAAGATGGTAGCCATCGATCAAAATCAAATTCCAAAATTTGAAAAACTTTGGCATCCTTGGATAAAACAACAGTTCCTGTCAAATTTCAATGACTCTGTCCTGTTGCCATGGTAACAGATTAAATGACTTACAGAGACACCCATTCTAAGGCTTCAAAGAGAACTAAAAAGAATAATAAACTGACGAGCGGGACAACCTTGTGGACCATACCTCTACCTTTCAACCCTTTTTCTTCTTTCTCTTTCCTTTTCTCCACCTTACGATTAAAGCTCATTATCAGAACTTATTTGACCTATATACACTCTACTTGTAAACAATATGTATAGTAGGTATAAATCATTTAAATACCTACAAAAGTAACTAAGGAAATGATATATATCTTTAATTTAGGTTTACGTGAACCCAATGTTAAATATTTGAAATTTCATGATATTTACCTATATAAACCCTACTGTAAAACAATGAGCTTACTTTATAGATCCTTGTAAACTTACTTTATGTATATTTATGTATCTTTATAACATTGTATACTCAATAAACTTCTTTTGACAAGGAAGAATGGTAATACACAATTAAAAGATTTAATTAAAGAAGGGAAAATTCGCACATTTCACGACCTGAGAACCGAGACAGACCTAATGGAGATTAATGTGTGGCGGTACTTCCAGTTGTCACATTCTGTAAAGAAACTGCCGAAACCAATAAGAGGTGAAGAAGACTATAGGCCGCTTGAGCAACTTTGCCAGAGAGAAAATTCTAGAAATATAATTTCTCGACTGTATAAAATTTTAATGACCAGAGAGGAACTGGACGTACCTCCCTATATCAAGAAATGGGAAAGGGAATTGGAGACACAAGGTAGTAATCACACGTTAGGAAAAATTTTGAAAATGATGCATACCTCCTCAGTTAGCATCAGGATGACGGAAACAAATTTTAAGTGTCTAGCAGGGTGGTATGTGACACCAGACAAACTTAGTAAATTCCAACTGGAGAAATCTGGGGAATGTTGGAGAGGGTGTAAAAATATCGGTACAATGGCCCATATATGGTGGGAGTGCCCCACCATTAAAGCATATTGGAAGAAAATTATATTCTTAATAAAGGAAATTACTAATAAGACTATACAGGAAGATCCATGGACCTGTTTATTCCATGGGACAGAGGAGTCAATTAAGCAATACCAAACATCTATAGTTCCAATTTTGTTGGATGCTGCTAAGAGTCAGATCCCAAAAAAATGGCAGGAGTCTGAGAGCCCGAAAACTCGAGAATGGTTGTTCTGCGTAAATGAAATTTACAGCATGGAGTGTGTAGAGGGTACTGAATCAGAACCTGATGAGGGGGCCGAACGAAAAGATAAATGGGCAGGGTGGCGGAGGTTTAAGAATACTTGGAGTTATGTGGAGGAGATTACTGGCTAAAGTTTAAATGGGTACAAAACAAGGGAACTATGAGAGGAAATTAGGTTTTTGATTTACACTACAGTATTTTAGCAGGATGGGGATGGGAGGGGGGCGGGTATTTTGTATGAAGAGGGTTATTAGAGAAGGATTTACATTATATGTATGTCAATGTATGGATTTTAGTTTTGTATTTGGAAAATTTAAATAAAGAATTAAAAAAAAAAGATGGCTAGATGGGTGTTGTGTATGGGGGGTCTGAAGGCATTTTAAAAGTGCTCACTGAAAAGAAAAACTCTCTTGTCTCATGGCTCTCTTGTCATCAAAGAGCCCAGCTGAGGGATACTGACCATCGAGAACGACCTTAAGTAAAATATCATTGATGTTCTTTTGTTTTATATGCTCTGCAACATTTTCTTTTTAGTATTTTATGTTAGCATTCCTATTTTCCTGGGAATAAAGTAAGACCCTTGTTTTTTTTTAAGCAGTGTATTTAATAGCTAACCTTATTATTGTACCATCACTATTAACA
This sequence comes from Aquarana catesbeiana, assembly GCF_042186555.1. Classification (NCBI taxonomy): domain Eukaryota; kingdom Metazoa; phylum Chordata; class Amphibia; order Anura; family Ranidae; genus Aquarana; species Aquarana catesbeiana. The sequence goes on from NC_133335.1 coordinate 126,356,941, forward strand.
TTATCAGAGCTTTACCAGACTAGCTAACTATAGGAACAAACAAGTTAATACATAAATATGGAATAAATAAAGGGAATCCATAACCACCAAAATATTTCGTTCCACACCCCTAAGTGAAAATGTCCAAATTGGACCCAAAGTGTTAATATTTTGTGTGGCCACCATTATTTTCCAGCCCTGCCTTCACCCTCTTGGGCATGGTGTTCCCCAAAGCTTCTCAGGTTCCACTCCTCCATGATGACATCACGGAGCTGGTGGATGTTAGAGACCTTGCGCTCCTTCACCTTCTGTTTGAGGATGCCCAACAGATGCTCAATAGGGTTTAGGTCTGGAGACATGCTTGGCCAGTCCATCACCCTTACCCTCAGCTTCTTTAGCAAGGCAGTGGTCGTCTTGGAGGTGTGCTTGGGGTCATTATCATGTTGGAATACTGCCCTGTGGCCCAGTCTCCGAAGGGAGGGGATCATGTTCTGCTTAGTATGTCACATCACAGTACATGTTGGCTTTCATGCTGCCTCACGCGCTTGACACCATCTGAACCAAATAAGTTTATCTTGGTCTAATCAAACCACAGGACATAGGACATGATTTCAGTAAGCCATGTCCTTAGTCTGCTTGTCTTCAGTAAACTGTTTGCGGGCTTTTTTGTGCATCATCTTTAGAAGAGGCTTTCTTCTGGGACGACATCCATGCAGACCAAATTGATGCAATGTGCGGCATATGGTCTGAGCACTGACAGGCTGACCCCCATCCCTTCAACCTCTGCAGCAATGGTGGCAGCACTCATATGTCTATTTCCCAAAGACAACCCCTATATATGACGCTGAGCATGTGCACTCAATTTCTTTGTTCGACCATGGCGAAGCCTGTTCTGAGTGGAACCTGTCCTGTTAAACCGCTGTATGGTCTTGGATGGAAGATATAAGATAGACGATAGACGATAGAAGATAGATGATAGATGATAGACGATAGAAGATAAATGATACACGATAGACGATAGACGATAGAAGAAAGAAGATAGAAGATAGAAGATAGACGATAGACCTTAGACCATAGAAGACAGACGATAGAAGATAGACGATAGAAGATAGACGATAGACGATAGACGATAGAAGATAGACAATAGAAGATAGAAGATAGACAATAGAAGATACAAGGTAGAAGGTAGACGATAGAAGATAGAAGATAGACGATAGACCATAGAAGACAGACGATAGACTATAGAAGACAGACGATAGAAGATAGACGATAGAAGATAGATGATAGAAGATAGACGATAGAAGACAGACGATATAAGATAGAAGATAGACGATAGACGATAGAAGACAGACGATAGAAGACAGACGATAGAAGATAGAAGATAGATGATAGAAGATAGACCATAGACCATAGACCATAGAAGACAGACGATAGAAGATAGACAATAGACGATGGACGATACAAGATAGACGATAGGCGATAGACCATAAAAGATAGACGATAGAAGATAGACGATAGAATATATAAAATAGACGATAGAAGATAGAAGATTGACGATAGAAGATAGACGATAGATGACAGACGATAGAAGATAGACGATAGAAGATAGAAAATAGAAGATAGAAAATAGAAGATAGACGATAGAAGATAGACGATAGAAGATAGAAGATAGAAGATAGACAATAGACCATAGAAGACAGACAATAGAAGATAGACGATAGAAGATAGACGACAGACGTTAGACGATAGACGATAGAAGATTGACGATAGAAGATAGATGATAGAAGATAGACGATAGATGATAGACGATAGGGGATAGACGATAGGGGATAGATGATAGACGATAGAAGATAGACTATAGACGATAGAAGATGGACAATAGATGACAGACAATAGAAGATAGAAGATAGACGATAGACGATAGAAAATAGACCATAGAAGACAGATGATAGAAGACAGACGATAGAAGATAGAAGATTGACGATAGACGATAGAGGATAGAAGATAGACGATAGAGATTAGAAGATAGACGATAGATGATAGACAATAGAAGATAGACAATAGAAGATAGACAATAGACGATAGAAGGTGGAAAATAGATGACAGACAATAAAAGATAGAAGATAGACGATAGAAGATAGAAGATAGACGATAGAAGATAGACGATAGAAGACAGACGATAGAAGACAGACGATAGAAGACAGACGATAGAAGATAGACGATAGAAGATAGACGATAGAAGATAGACATTAGAAGACAGACGATAGAAGATAGAAGATAGACGATAGACGATAGAAGACAGACGATAGAAGACAGACGATAGAAGATAGACGATAGAAGATAGAAGATAGATGATGGAAGATAGACGATAGAACATAGACCATAGAAGACAGACGATAGAAGATAGACAATAGACGATGGACGATACAAGGTAGACGATAGGCGATAGACGATAGACCATAAAAGATAGACGATAGAAGATAGATGATAGAATATAGAAAATAGACGATAGAAGATAGAAGATTGACGATAGAAGATAGACGATAGATGACAGACGATAGAAGATAGACGATAGAAGATAGACAATAGACGATAGAAGGTGCACAATAGATGACAGACAATAGAAGATAGACGATAGAAGATAGACGATAGACGATAGAAGATAGACGTTAGAAGACAGACGATAGAAGACAGAGCATAAAAGATAGACGATAGAAGATAGAAGATAGATGATAGATGATAGATGATAGACAATAGAAGAAGGAAGATAGACGATAGAAGACAGACGATAGAAGATAGATGATAGAAGATAGAAGATAGACGATAGAAGATAGACGATAGGCCATAGAAGATAGACGATAGAGGAGAGAAGATAGACGATAGATGATAGACAATAGAAGATAGACGATAGAAGGTGGACAATAGATGACAGACAATAGAAGATAGAAGATAGACGATAGAAGATAGAAGACAGACAATAGAAGATAGACGAAAGAACATAGACGATAGACGATAGAAGATAGACAATAGACGATAGAAGATAGACATTAGAAGACAGACGATAGACGATAGAAGACAGACAATAGAAGATAGAAGATAGATGATAGAAGATAGATGATAGAAGATAGACGATAGACCATAGACCATAGAAGACAGACGATAGAAGATAGACAATAGACGATGGACGATACAAGATAGAGGATAGGCGATAGACGATAGACCATAAAAGATAGACGATAGAAGATAGACGATAGAATATAGAAAATAGACGATAGATGATAGAAGATAGATGATAGACAATAGAAGATAGAAGATAGACAATAGACGATAGAAGATAGAAGATAGACAATAGACGATAGAAGATAGACGATAGACGATAAAAGATAGACGATAGACGATAGAAGATAGAAGATAGACGATAGAAGATAGACGATAGAAGATAGAGGATAGACGATAGAAGATAGACGATAGAAGATAGAAGATAGAAGAATGACGATAGAAGATAGACGATAGAAGATAGAAGATAGAAGAATGACGATAGAAGAAAGACGATAGAAGATAGACGATAGAAGATAGACGATAGAAGATAGAAGACAGACAATAGAAGATAGACGAAAGAACATAGACGATAGACGATAGAAGATAGACAATAGACGATAGAAGATAGACATTAGAAGACAGACGATAGACGATAGAAGATAGAAGATAGAAGATTGACGATAGAAGAAAGACGATAGATGACAGACGATAGAAGATAGACGATAGAAGATAGACAATAGACGATAGAAGGTGCACAATAGATGACAGACTATAGAAGATAGACAATAGAATATAGAAGATAGACGATAGATGATAGACGATAGAAGATAGACAATAGTAGATAGAAGATAGACTATAGAAGATAGACGATAGAAGATAGATGATAGAAGATAGACGATAGACCATAGAAGACAGACGATAGAAGATAGACGATAGACGATGGACGATACAAGATAGACGATAGGCGATAGACAATAGAAGATAGAAGATAGACGATATATGATAGACCATAAAAGATAGACGATAGAAGATAGACGATAGACAATAGAAGAAGGAAGATAGACGATAGAAGATAGACGATAGATGATAGAAGATAGACGTTAGAAGACAGACGATAGAAGATAGAAGATAGACGATAGAAGATAGACGATAGAAGACAGACGATAGAAGATAGACGATAAAAGATAGACGATAGACGATAGAAGATAGACGATGGACAATGGACGATACAAGATAGACGATAGACGATAGACGATAGAAGATAGAAAATAGACGTTAGATGATAGACCATAAAAGATAGACGATAGAAGATAGACGATAGAATATAGAAGATAGACGATAGAAAATAGACGATAGACGATAGACGATAGAAGATAGGAGATAGAAGATAGACGATAGAAGATAGACGATAGAAGATAGATGATAGACGATAGGTAGAAGATAGACGATAGAAGATAGACGATAGACGATAGAAGATAGACGTTAGAAGACAGACGATAGAAGATAGACGATAGAAGATAGAAGACTGACGATAGAAGATAGACGATAAAAGATAGAAAATAGAAGATAGATGATAGAAGATAAAAGATAGATGATAGACGATGGACGATACAAGATAGACGATAGAAGATAGACGATAGACCAAAAAAGATAGACGATAGAAGATAGACAATAGAGTATAGAAGATAGACGATAGATGATAGAAGATAGACGATAGAAGATAGAAGATAGATGATAGAAGACAGATGATAGACGATAGAAGATAGACGATAGAAGATAGAAGATAGACGATAAAAGATAGACAATAGAAGATAGAAGATAGAAGATAAACGATAGAAGATAGAGGATAGACGATAGAAGAATGACGATAGAAGATAGACGATAGACGATAGACCATAAAAGACAGACGATAGAAGATAGATGATAGAAGATAGACGATAGAAGACAGACGATAGAAGATAGAAGATAGACGATAGACGATAGAAGACAGACGATAGAAGATAGACGATAGAAGATAGATGATAGAAGATAGACCATAGACCATAGAAGACAGACGATAGAAGATAGACAATAGACGATGGACGATACAAGATAGACGATAGACCATAAAAGATAGACGATAGAAGATAGACGATAGAATATAGAAAATAGAAGATAGAAAATAGAAGATAGACGATAGAAGATAGAAGATAGACAATAGACCATAGAAGACAGACAATAGAAGATAGACCATAGAAGATAGACGACAGACGTTAGACGATAGACGATAGAAGATTGACGATAGAAGATAGACGATAGAAGATAGACGATAGATGATAGACGATAGAAGATAGACGATAGATGATAGACGATAGGGGATAGACGATAGGGGATAGACGATAGACGATAGAAGATAGACTATAGACGATAGAAGATGGACAATAGATGACAGACAATAGAAGATAGAAGATAGAAGATAGACGATAGATGATAGACGATAGAAGACAGACGATAGACAATAGACCATAGAAGACAGATGATAGAAGACAGACGATAGAAGATAGAAGATTGACGATAGACGATAGAGGATAGAAGATAGACAATAGACGATAGAAGGTGGACAATAGATGAAAGACAATAGAAGATAGAAGTTAGACGATAGAAGATAGAAGATAGAAGAATGACGATAGAAGAAAGACGATAGAAGATAGACGATAGAAGATAGACGATAGAAGATAGAAGATAGAAGATAGACGATAGAAGATAGACGATAGATGACAGACGATAGAAGATAGACGATAGAAGATAGACAATAGACGATAGAAGGTGCACAATAGATGACAGACAATAGAAGATAGACAATAGAATATAGAAGATAGACGATAGATGATAGACGATAGAAGATAGAAGATAGACTATAGAAGATAGACGATAGAAGATAGATGATAGAAGATAGACGATAGACCATAGAAGACAGACGATAGAAGATAGACGATAGACGATGGACGATACAAGATAGACGATAGGCGATAGACAATAGAAGATAGAAGATAGACGATATATGATAGACCATAAAAGATAGACGATAGAAGATAGACGATAGAAGATAGAAGATAGACGATAGAAGATAGACGATAGAAGACAGACGATAGAAGATAGACGATAAAAGATAGACGATAAAAGATAGACGATAGACGATAGAAGATAGACGATGGACAATTTACGATACAAGATAGACGATAGACGATAGAAGATAGAAAATAGACGTTAGATGATAGACCATAAAAGATAGAAGATAGACGATAGAATATAGAAGATAGACGATAGAAAATAGACGATAGACGATAGACGATAGAAGATAGACGATAGACAATAGAAGATAGGAGATAGAAGATAGACGATAGAAGATAGACGATAGAAGATAGACAATAGAAGATAGATGATAGACGATAGGTAGAAGATAGACGATAGAAGATAGACGATAGACGATAGAAGATAGACGTTAGAAGACAGACGATAGAAGATAGACGATAGAAGATAGAAGATAGAAGACTGACGATAGAAGATAGACGATAAAAGATAGACGATAGACCAAAAAAGATAGACGATAGAAGATAGACAATAGAATATAGAAGATAGACGATTGATGATAGAAGATAGAAGATAGACAATAGAAGATAGAAGATAGATGATAGAAGACAGATGATAGAAGATAGAAGATAGACGATAGAAGATAGAAGATAGACGATAAAAGATAGACAATAGAAGATAGAAGATAGAAGATAGACGATAGAAGATAGAGGATAGACGATAGAAGAATGACGATAGAAGATAGATGATAGAAGATAGACGATAGACGATAGAAGATAGACAATAGAAGATAGAAGATAGACAATAGAAGATACAAGGTAGAAGGTAGACGATAGAAGATAGAAGATAGACGATAGACCATAGAAGACAGACGATAGACTATGGAAGACAGACGATAGAAGATAGACGATAGAAGATAGATGATAGAAGATAGAAGATAGACGATAGAAGACAGACGATAGAAGATAGAAGATAGACGATAGACGATAGAAGACAGATGATAGAAGACAGATGATAGAAGATAGACGATAGAAGATAGATGATAGAAGATAGACCATAGACCATAGACCATAGAAGACAGACGATAGAAGATAGACAATAGACGATGGACGATACAAGATAGACGATAGACCATAAAAGATAGACGATAGAAGATAGACGATAGAATATAGAACATAGACGATAGAATATAGAACATAGACGATAGAAGATAGAAGATTGACGATAGAAGATAGACGATAGATGACAGACGATAGAAGATAGACGATAGAAGATAGAAAATAGAAGATAGAAAATAGAAGATAGACGATAGAAGATAGACGATAGGAGATAGAAGATAGACGATAGACCATAGAAGACAGACAATAGAAGATAGACGATAGAAGATAGACGACAGACGTTAGACGATAGACGATAGAAGATTGACGATAGAAGATAGACGATAGATGATAGACGATAGAAGATAGACGATAGATGATAGACGATAGGGGATAGACGATAGGGAATAGACGATAGACGATAGAAGATAGACTATAGACGATAGAAGATGGACAATAGATGACAGACAATAGAAGATAGAAGATAGACGATAGAAGATAGACGATAGATGATAGACGATAGACGATAGAAGATAGACGATAGAAGATAGACGATAGACAATAGACCATAGAATACAGATGATAGAAGACAGACGATAGAAGATAGAAGATTGACGATAGAAGATTGACGATAGACGATAGAGGATAGAAGATAGACGATAGAGATTAGAAGATAGACGATAGATGATAGACGATAGAAGATAGACAATAGAAGATAGACAATAGACGATAGAAGGTGGACAATAGATGACAGACAATAGAAGATAGAAGATAGACGATAGAAGATAGAAGATAGAAGAATGACGATAGAAGAAAGACGATAGAAGATAGACGATAGAAGATAGACGATAGAAGATAGAAGATTGACGATAGAAGATAGACGATAGATGACAGACGATAGAAGATAGACGATAGAAGATAGACAATAGACGATAGAAGGTGCACAATAGATGACAGACAATAGAAGATAGACAATAGAATATAGAAGATAGACGATAGATGATAGACGATAGAAGATAGATGATAGAAGATAGACGATAGACCATAGAAGACAGACGATAGAAGATAGACGATGGACGATACAAGATAGACGATAGGCGATAGACAATAGAAGATAGAAGATAGACGATATATGATAGACCATAAAAGATAGACGATAGAAGATAGACGATAGAAGATAGACGATAGACAATAGAAGAAGGAAGAAAGACGATAGAAGATAGACGATAGACGATAGAAGATAGACGTTAGAAGACAGACGATAGAAGATAGACGATAGAAGATAGACGATAGAAGACAGACGATAGAAGATAGACAATAAAAGATAGACGATAGATGATAGAAGATAGACGATGGACAATGGACGATACAATATAGACGATAGACGATAGAAGATAGAAAATAGACGTTAGATGATAGACCATAAAAGATAGACGATAGAAGATAGACGATAGAATATAGAAGATAGACGATAGAAAATAGACGATAGACGATAGACGATAGAAGATAGACGATAGACAATAGAAGATAGGAGATAGAAGATAGACGATAGAAGATAGACAATAGAAGATAGATGATAGACGATAGGTAGAAGATAGACGATAGAAGATAGACGATAGACGATAGAAGATAGACGTTAGAAGACAGACGATAGAAGATAGACGATAGAAGATACACGATAGACGATAGAAGATAGACAATAGAAGATAGAAGATAGACAATAGAAGATACAAGGTAGAAGGTAGACGATAGAAGATAGAAGATAGACGATAGACCATAGAAGACAGACGATAGAAGATAGACGATAGAAGATAGATGATAGAAGATAGACGATAGAAGACAGACGATAGAAGATAGAAGATAGAAGACAGACGATAGACGATAGAAGACAGACGATAGATGATAGACGACAGAAGATAGACGATAGACAATAGAAGATAGACGATAGAAGATAGACAATAGAAGATAGAAGATAAAAGATAGACGATAGACGATAGATGATAGAAGACAGACAATAGAAGATAGACGATAGAAGATAAAAGATAGACGATAGAAGAAAGATGATAGACGATAGAAGATAGACGTTAGAAGACAGACGATAGGAGATAGAAGATAGATGATAGATGATAGAAGATAGACGATAGAAGACAGACGATAGAAGATAGACGATAGAAGATAGATGATAGAAGATAGAAGATAGACGATAGACAATAGACCATAGAAGACAGACGATAGAAGACAGACGATAGGAGATAGACAATAGAAGATAGACGATAGAAGATAGACGATAGAATATAGAAGATAGACGATAGAAAATAGACGATAGATGATAGACGATAGAAGATAGATAATAGAAGATAGAAGATAGACGATAGAAGATAGATGATAGAAGATAAAAGATAGAAGATAGACGATAGAAGATAGAAGATAGATGATAGAAGATAGAAGATAGACGATAGACGATAGACGATAGAAGATAGAAGATAAAAGATAGACGATAGAAGATAGACAATAGTAGATAGACGATAGAAGATAGAGGATAGACGATAGACAATAGGAGATAGAAGATAGACGATAGGAGATAGAAGATCGAAGATAGCAGATAGACGATACAAGACAGACAATAGAAGACAGACGATAGAAGATAGACCTTAGAAGATAGAAGATAGACGATAGACGATACAAGATAGACGATAGGCGATAGACGATAGATCATAAAAGATAGAAGATAGACGATAGGTGATAGAAGATAAACGATAGAAGACAGACGATAGAAGATAGACGATAGAAGATAGAAGATAGACGATAGACCATAGAAGACAGACGATAGAAGAAAGATGATAGGAGATAGACAATAGAAGATAGACGATAGAAGATAGACGATAGAAGATAGACGATAGACGATGGACGATGGACGAAACAAGATAGACGATAGGCGATAGACGATAGAAGATAGCAGATAGACGATAGACCATAAAAAATAGACGATAGAAGATAGACGATAGAATATAGAAGATAGACGATAGAATATAGACGATAGATGATAGACGATAGAAGATAGACAATAGATGATAGAAGATAGACGATAGACCATAGACCATAGAAGACAGACGATAGAAGATAGACGATGGACGATGAACGATGGACGATACAAGATAGACGATAGGCGATAGAAGATAGAAGATAGACGATGGACGATACAAGATAGACGATTGACGATAGAAGATAGAAGATAGACGATAGAAGATAGAAGATAGACGATAAAAGATAAAAGATAGACAATAGAAGATAGACGATAGAAGATAGACGATAGAAGATAGAGGATAGACGATCGAAGATAGAAGATAGACGATAGAAGATAGACGATAGAAGATAGAAGATTGATGATAGAAGATAGACGATAGATGATAGACGATAGAAGATAGACAATAGACGATAGAAGGTGGACAATAGATGACAGACAATATAAGATAGACGATAGAAGATAGACGATAGACGATAGACGATAGAAGATAGATGATAGAAGATAGACGTTAGAAGACAGACGATAGAAGACAGAGCATAAAAGATAGACGATAGAAGATAGACGATAGAATATAGAAGATAGACGATAGAAAATAGACGATAGATGATAGACGATAGAAGATAGACAATAGAATATAGAAGATAGACTATAGAAGATAGACGATGGGAGATAGACGATAGATGATAGAAGATAGACGATAGACAATAGAAGATAGACAATAGAAGACAGACGATAGAAGATTGAAGATAGACAATAGAAGACAGACGATAGAAGACAGACGATAGAAGATAGACGATAGAAGATAGAAGATAGACGATAGAAGATAGACGATAGACGATAGAAGAAAGACAATAGAAGATAGAAGATAAAAGATAGACGATAGACGATAGAAGATAGACGATAGAAGACAGATGATAGAAGATAGAAGATAGATGATAGAAGATAGATGATAGACCATAAACCATAGACCATAGAAGACAGACGATAGAAGATAGACGATAGAAGATAGAAGATAGACGATAGACGATGGACGATACAAGATAGAAGATAGACGATAGACGATCGACGATACAAGATAGACGATAGGCGATAGACGATAGAAGATAGACGATAGACCATAAAAGATAGACGATAGAAGATAGACGATAGAATATAGAAGATAGACGATAGAAAATAGACGATAGATGATAGACGATAGAAGATAGACAATAGAGGATAGATGATAGAAGATAGAAGATAGAAGATAGACCATAGACCATAGAAGACAGACAATAGAAGACAGACGATAGAAGATAGACGATAGAAGATAGATGATAGAAGATAGACTTTAGAAGAGAGACGATAGAAGACAGAGCATAAAAGATAGACGATAGAAAATAGACGATAGATGATAGACGATAGAAGATAGACGTTAGAAGACAGATGATAGAAGATAGAAGATATACGATAGATGATAGAAGATAGACGATAGAAAATAGACGATATAAGATAGACGATAGAAGATAGACAATAGAAGATAGACGATAAAAGATAGACGATAGAAGATAGACGATAGACGATGGACGATGGACGATACAAGATAGACGATAGGCGATAAATGATAGAAGATAGACGATAGACCATAAAAGATAGAAGATAGATGATAGACGATAGACCATAGACCATAGAAGAAAGACGATAGAAGATAGACGATGGACGATACAAGATAGACGATAGGTGATAGACGATAGAAGATAAACGATAGACGATAGATGATAGACGATAGACGATGGACGATACAAGATAGACGATAGACAATAGACGATAGAAGATAGACGATAGACTATAGAAGATAGACGATAAAAGATAAAAGATAGACAATAGAAGATAGACGATAGAAGATAGACGATAGAAGATAGACGATAGACGATAGACGATAGAAGATAGACAATAGACCATAGAAGACAGATGATAGAAGATAGACGATAGCAGATAGACGAATGATGATAGAAGATAGACGATAGAAGATAGACGATAGACGATAGAAGATTGACGATAGAAGATAGACGATAGATAATAGACGATAGAAGATAGATGATAGAAGATAGACAATAGACGATAGAAGGTGCACAATAGATGACAGACAATAGAAGATAGACGATAGAAGATAGACGATAGACGATAGACGATAGAAGATAGATGATACAAGATAGACGTTAGAAGACAGGCGATAGAAGACAGAGCATAAAAGATATACGATAGAAGATAGACGATAGAAGATAGAGGATAGACGAAAGACGATAGAAGATAGACGATAGAAGATAGACAATAGACCATAGAAGACAGACGATAGAGGATAGACGATAGAAGATAGACGATAGAAGATAGACGATAGACGATAGAAGATAGAAGAATGACGATAGAAGATAGACCATAGAAGATAGACGATAGAAGATAGAAGATTGACGATAGAAGATAGACGATAGATGATAGACGATAGAAGATAGACAATAGACGATAGAAGGTGGACAATAGATAACAGACAATAGAAGATAGACGATAGAAGATAGACGATAAAAAATAGACGATAGATGATAGAAGATAGACGATAGAAGATAGACGATAAAAGATAGACGATAGAAGATAGAAGATAGACGATAGACAATGGACGATACAAGATAGATGATAGGCGATAGACGATAGGAGATAGAAGATAGACGATAGACCATAAAAGAAAGACGATAGAATATAGACGATAGAATATAGAAGATAGACAATAGAAAATAGACGATAGATGATAGACGATAGAAGATAGAAGATAGACGATAGAAGATAGACGATAGAAGATAGACGATAGAAGATAGATGATAGACGATAGAAGATAAACGATAGACGATAGAAGATAGAAGATAAAAGATAGACGATAGACGATAGCCGATAGAAGACAGACAATAGAATATAGATGACAGAAGATAGACGATAGACGATAGAAGATAGACGATAGAAGACAGACGATAGAAGATAGATGATAAAATATAGACGTTAGAAGATGGACGATAGACGATGGACAATGGACGATACAAGATAGACGATAGGCGATAGACGATAGAAGATAGAAGATAGACGATAGAAGACAGACAATAGAATATAGACGATAGAAGATAGAAGATAGACGATAGACGATAGAAGATAGATGATAGACGATAGAAGATAGACGTTAGAAGACAGATGATAGAAGATAGAAGATAGACGATAGATGATAGAAGACAGACGATAGAAGACAGACAATAGAAAATAGACGATAGAAGATAGACGATAGAAGATAGACGATAGAGGATAGACAATAGAAGATAGACGATAGAAGATAGACGATAGACGATAGAAGATAGACGATAGAAGATAGACGATAGACGATGGACGATACAAGATAGATGAAAGAAGATAGAAGATAGACGATAGACCATAAAAGATAGAAGATAGATGATAGACGATAGACCATGGACTATAGAAGAAAGACGATAGAAGATAGACGATAGACGATGGACGATAGAAGATAGAAGATAGACGATAGACCATAGATGATAGACGATAGACAATAGATGATGGACGATACAAGATAGACGATAGAAGATAGACGATAGACGATAGAAGATAGATGATAAAAGATAGACAATAGAAGATAGACGATAGAAGATAGACGATAGAAGATAGAGGATAGACGATAGAAGATTGACGATAGAAGATAAACGATAGATGATAGACGATAGAAGATAGATGATAGAAGATAGACAATAGACGATAGAAGGTGGACGATAGATGACAGACAATAGAAGATAGACGACAGAAGATAGACGATAGACGATAGAAGATAGATGATAGAAGATAGATGTTAGAAGACAGAGGATAGAAGACAGAGCAGAAAAGATAGACGATATAAGATAGAGGATAGAAGATAGAGGATAGACGATAGAAGATAGACGATAGACGATAGAAGATAGACAATAGACCATAGAAGACAGACGATAGAGGATAGACGATAGAAGATAGACGATAGAAGATAGATGATAGACGATAGAAGATAGAAGAATGACGATAGAAGATAGACGATAGAAGATAGACGATAGACGATAGAAGATAGAAGATTGACGATAGAAGATAGACAATAGATGATAGACGATAGAAGATAGACAATAGACGATAGAAGGTGGACAATAGATGACAGACAATAGAAGATAGACGATAGAAGATAGACGATAGACGATAGAAGATAGACGTTAGAAGACAGACGATAGAAGACAGAGCATAAAAGATTGACGATATAAGATAGAGGATAGAAGATAGAGGATAGACGATAGAAGATAGACGATAGACGATAGAAGATAGACAATAGACCATAGAAGACAGACGATAGAGGATAGACGATAGAAGATAGACGATAGAAGATAGACGATAGATGATAGAAGATAGAAGAATGACGATAGAAGATAGACGATAGACGATAGAAGATAGAAGATTGACGATAGAAGATAGACGATAGACGATAGAAGGTGGACAATAGATGACAGACAATAGAAGATAGACGATAGAAGATAGACGATAGACGACAGAAGATAGACGATAAAAAATAGACGATAGATGATAGACGATAGAAGATAGATGATAGAAGATAGACGATAGAAGATAGACGATAAAAGATAGACGATAGAAGATAGAAGATAGACGATGGACAATGGACGATACAAGATAGACGATAGGCGATAGACGATAGAAGATAGAAGATAGACGATAGACCATAAAAGATAGACGATAGAAGATAGACGATAGAATATAGAAGATGGACGATAGAAAATAGACGATAGATGATAGACGATAGATGATAGAAGATAGACGATAGACGATAGAAGATAGAAGATAGAAGACAAAAGATAAACGATAGACGATAGAAGACAGACAATAGAATATAGACAACAGAAGATAGAAGATAGACGATAGAAGATAGATGATAGAAGATAGACGCTAGAAGACAGACAATAGCAGATAGAAGATAGACGATGGACGATGGACGATACAAGATAGACGATAGGCGATAGAAGATAGACAATATATAATAGACCATAAAAGATAGACGATAGAAGATAGACAATAGAATATAGAAGATAGACGATATAAGATAGACGATAGAAGATAAAAGATAGACGATAGACGATAGAAGACAGACAATAGAATATAGACGACAGAAGATAGGAGATAGACGATAGAAGATAGACGATAGAAGATAGACGATAGAAGATAGACGTTAGAAGACAGACGATAGACGATAGAAGATAGAAAATAGATGATGGACGATGGACGATACAAGATAGACGATAGGCGATAGACGATAGAAGATAGAAGACAGACGATATATAATAGACCATAAAAGATAGACGATAGAAGATAGACAATAGAATATAGAAGATAGACGATAGAAAATAGACGATAGATGATAGAAGATAGACGATAGACAATAGAAGATAGAAGATAGACGATAGAAGATAGACAATAGACCATAGAAGACAGACGATAGAGGATAGACGATAGAAGATAGACGATAGAAGATAGACGATAGGCGATAGAAGATAGAAGAATGACGATAGAAGATAGACGATAGAAGATAGACGATAGAAGATAGAAGATTGATGATAGAAGATAGACGATAGATGATAGACGATAGAAGATAGACAATAGACGATATAAGGTTGACAATAGATGACAGACAATAGAAGATAGACGATAGAAGATAGACGATAGAAGATAGATGATAGAAGATAGACGTTAGAAGACAGATGATAGAAGACAGAGCATAAAAGATAGACAATATAAGATAGAGGATAGAAGATAGAGGATAGACGATAGAAGATAGACGATAGACGATAGAAGATAGACAATAGACCATAGAAGACAGACGATAGAGGATAGACGATAGAAGATAGACGATAGACGATAGATGATAGAAAATAGAAGAATGACGATAGAAGATAGACGATAGACGATAGAAGATAGAAGATTGACGATAGAAGATAGACGATAGACGATAGAAGGTGGACAATAGATGACAGACAATAGAAGTTAGACGATTGAAGATAGACGATAGACGATAGAAGATAGACGATAAAAAATAGACGATAGATGATAGAAGATAGACGATAGAAGATAGACGATAAAAGATAGACGATAGACGATAAAAGATAGAAGATAGACGATAGACGATGGACAATGGACGATACAAGATAGACGATAGGCGATAGACGATAGAAGATAGAAGATAGACGATGGACCATAAAAGATAGACGATAGAAGATAGACGATAGAATATAGAAGATGGACGATAGAAAATAGACGATAGATGATAGACGATAGACGATAGAAGATAGAAGATAGACGATAGAAGATAGACGATAGACGATAGAAGATAGACGATAGACGATAGAAGATAGAAGATAGAAGACAAAAGATAGACGATAGAAGACAGACAATAGAATATAGACGACAGAAGATAGAAGATAGACGATAGAAGATAGATGATAGATGATAGAAGATAGACGTTAGAAGACAGACAATAGCAGATAGAAGATAGACGATGGACGATACAAGATAGACGATAGGCGATAGAAGATAGACGATATATAATAGACCATAAAAGATAGACGATAGAAGATAAACAATAGAATATAGAAGATAGACAATAGATGATAGAAGATAGACGATAGACGATAGAAGATAAAAGATAGACGATAGACGATAGAAGACAGACAATAGAATATAGACGACAGAAGATAGGAGATAGACGATAGACGATAGACGTTAGAAGACAGACGATAGACGATAGAAGATAGAAAATAGATGATGGACGATGGACGATACAAGATAGACGATAGGCGATAGATGATAGAAGATAGAAGACAGACGATATATAATAGACCATAAAAGATAGACGATCGAAGATAGACAATAGAATATAGAAGATAGACGATAGACGATAGAAGACAGAAGATTGACGATAGAAGATAGACGATAGACGATAGAAGGTGGACAATAGATGACAGACAATAGAAGATAGACGATAGAAGATAGACGATAGACGATAGAAGATAGACGATAAAAAATAGACGATAGATGATAGACGATAGAAGATAGATGATAGAAGATAGACGATAGAAGATAGACGATAAAAGATAGACGATAGACGATAGAAGATAGACGATGGACAATGGACGATACAAGATAGACGATAGGCGATAGACGATAGAAGATAGAAGATAGACGATAGACCATAAAAGATAGACGATAGAAGATAGACGATAGAATATAGAAGATGGACGATAGAAAATAGACGATAGATGATAGACGATAGACGATAGAAGATAGAAGATAGACGATAGAAGATAGACGATAGAAGATAGACGATAGACGATAGAAGATAGACGATAGACGATAGAAGATAGAAGATAGAAGACAAAAGATAGACGATAGACGATAGAAGACAGACAATAGAATATAGACTACAGAAGATAGAAGATAGACGATAGAAGATAGATGATAGACGATAGAAGATAGACGTTAGAAGACAGACAATAGCAGATAGAAGATAGACGATGGACGATGGACGATACAAGATAGACAATAGGCGATAGAAGATAGACGATATATAATAGACCATAAAAGATAGACGATAGAAGATAAACAATAGAATATAGAAGATAGACGATAGACGATAGAAGATAGACGATAGACGATAGAAGATAAAAGATAGACGATAGACGATAGAAGACAGACAATAGAATATAGACGACAGAAGATAGGAGATAGACGATAGACGATAGACGATAGAAGATAGACGATAGACGTTAGAAGACAGACGATAGACGATAGAAGATAGAAAATAGACGATGGACGATGGACGATGGACGATACAAGATAGACGATAGGCGATAGACGATAGAAGATAGAAGACAGACGATATATAATAGACCATAAAAGATAGACGATAGAAGATAGACAATAGAATATAGAAAATAGACGATAGAAAATAGACGATAGATGATAGAAGATAGACGATAGACAATAGAAGATAGAAGATAAACGATAGAAGATAGACAATAGACCATAGAAGACAGACGATAGAGGATAGACGATAGAAGATAGACAATAGACGATAGAAGATAGACAATAGACGATAGAAGATAGACGATAGAAGATAGACGATAGATGATAGACAATAGAAGATAGACAATAGACGGTGGACAATAGATGACAGACAATAGAGGATAGACGATAGAAGATAGACGATAGATGATAGAAGATAGATAATAGAAGATAGACGTTAGAAGACAGACGATAGAAGACAGAGCATAAAAGATAGACGATATAAGATAGAGGATAGAAGATAGACGATAGACCATAAAAGATAGACGATAGAAGATAGACGATAGAATATAGAAGATGGACGATAGAAAATAGACGATAGATGATAGAAGATAGAAGATAGAAGACAAAAGATAGACGATAGACGATAGAAGACAGACAAAAGAATATAGACGACAGAAGATAGACGATAGAAGATAGATGATAGACGATAGAAGATAGACGTTAGAAGACAGACAATAGCAGATAGAAGATAGACGATGGACGATGGACAAAGGACGATACAAGATAGACGATAGGCGATAGAAGATAGACGATATATAATAGAACATAAAAGATAGACGATAGAAGATAGACGATAGACGATAGAAGATAAAAGATAGACGATAGAGATAGAAGACAGACAATAGAATATAGACGACAGAAGATAGGAGATAGACGATAGACGATAGACGATAGAAGATAGACGATAGAAGATAGACGTTAGAAGACAGACGATAGACGATAGAAGATAGAAAATAGACGATGGACGATGGACGATACAAGATAGACGATAGGCGATAGACGATAGAAGATAGAAGATAGAAGACAGACGATATATAATAGACCATAAAAGATAGACGATAGAAGATAGACAATAGAATATAGAAGATAGACGATAGAAAATAGACGATAGATGATAGAAGATAGACGATAGACAATAGAAGATAGAAGATAGAAGATAGATGATAGACGATAGAAGATAGACGATAGACGATAGACGATAGAAGATATAAGATAGACGATAGACGATAGACGATAGAAGATAGACGATGGACGATACAAGATAGACGATAGAAGATAGACGATAGACGATAGAAGATAAAAGATAAAAGATAGACGATAGAAGATAGACGATAGAAGACAGACGAAAGAAGATAGAAGTTAAAAGATAGATGATAGACGATAGAAGATAGACGATAGAAGACAAACGATAGAAGATAGACGATAGAAGATAGACGATAGACAATAGACAATAGATGATAGAAGATAGACGATAGACGGTGGACGATACAAGATAGAAGATAGACGATAGACGATAGAAGATAGAAGATGAAAGATAGACAATAGAAGATAGACGATAGAAGATAGACGATAGAAAATAGACGATAGAAGATAGAGGATAGACGATAGACGATAGACGATAGAAGATAGGCGATAGACAATAGACGATAGAAAATAGACGATAGACGATAGATGATGGACGATACAAGATAGACGATAGAAGATGACGATAGAAGATAGAAGATAGACAATAGAAGATAGAAGATAGACAATAGACGATGGAGGATAGACGATAGAGGATAGACGATAGAAGATAGACAATAGAAGATAGACGTTAGAAGACAGACGATAGAAGATAGAAGATAGACGATAGAAGATAGACGATAGAAGACAGACGATAGAAGATAGACGTTAGAAGATAGACGATAGACAATAGAAGATAGAAGATAGACGATAGAAGATAGATGATAGATGATAGAAGATAGAAGATAGACGATAGAAGATAGACAATAAAAGATAGACGATAGACAATGGATGATGGACGATACAAGATAGACAATAGGCGATAGACGATAGAAGATAGAAGATAGAGGATAGACGATAGAAGATAGACAATAGAAGATAGACTATAGAAGATAGACGATAGACGATGGAAGATAGACGATAGAAGATAGAAGATAGATGATAGAAGATAGATGATAGAAGATAGAAGATAGACCATAGACCATAGAAGACAGACGATAGAAGATAGACGATGGATGATACAAGATAGACAATAGGCGATAGATGACAGAAGATAGAAGATAGACGATAGATTAGACAATAGGCGATAGATGACAGAAGATAGAAGATAGACGATAGATGATAGACCATAAAAGATAGACGATAGAAGATAGACGATAGAATATAGAAGATAGACGATAGAAAATAGATAGAAGATAGACGATAGAAGATAGGCGATAGACGAAAGAAGATAGAAGATAGACTATATATAATAGACCATAAAAGATAGACGATAGAAGATAGACAATAGAGTATAGAAGATAGACGATAGACAATAGAAGATAGAAGATAGACGATAGATAATAGACGATAGACGATGGACGATACAAGATAGACGTTAGAAGATAGAAGATAGACGATAGACGATAGAAGATAGAAGATAGACGATAAAAGATAGACAATAGAAGATAGACGATAGAAGATAGAGGATAGAGGTTAGACGATAGACGATAGAAGATAGACGATAGAAGATATACGATAGAAGATAGAAGATAGACGTTAGAAGACAGACGATAGAAGATAGACGATAGATGATAGAAGATAGACGATAGAAGATAGACGAAAGAAGACAGACGATAGAAGACAGACGATAGAAGATAGACGATAGACAATAGACGATAGACGATAGAAGATAGACAATAGACGATAGACGATGGACGATACAAGATAGACGATAGAAGATAGACGATAGAAGATAGACGATAGAAGATAGACGATAGACGATAGAAGATAGAAGATAAAAGATAGACAATAGAAGATAGACGATAGAAGATAGACGATAGAAGATAGAGGATAGAGGATAGAGGATAGACGATAGACGATAGACGATAGACGAAAGACGATAGAAGATAGACGATAGACGATAGAAGATAGAAGATAGACGATAGAAGATAGACGATAGACGATAGACGATAGAAGATAGACGATAGACGATAGAAGATAGACGATAGACGATAGAGGATAGACGATAGAAGATAGACGATAGAAGAAAGAAGATAGACGATAGAAGATAGATGATAGACGATAGAGGATAGACGATAGAAGATAGACGATAGAAGATACAAGTTAGACGATAGAAGATAGACGATAGAAGATAGACGATAGATGATAGAAGATAGAAGATAGACGATAGAAGATAGACGACAGACGATACAAGATAGACGATGGACGATACAAGATAGACGATAGAAGATAGACGATAGAAGATAGAGGATAGACGATAGATGATAGAAGATAGACGATAGACGATAGAAGATAGAAGATAGACGATAGAAGATAGACGCTAGAAGATAGACGATAGAGGATAGACGATAGAAGATAGACGATAGAAGATACAAGATAGACGAAAGAAGATACAAGATAGACGATAGAAGACAGACGAGAGAAGATAGACGATAGACGATAGACGTTAGAAGACAGACGATAGACGATAGAAGATAGAAAATAGACGATGGACGATACAAGATAGACGATAGGCGATAGACGATAGAAGATAGAAGATAGAAGACAGACGATATATAATAGACCATAAAAGATAGACGATAGAAGAAAGACAATAGAATATAGAAGATAGACGACAGAAAATAGACGATAGATGATAGAAGATAGACGATAGACAATAGAAGATAGAAGATAGACGATAGAAGATAGATGATAGACGATAGAAGATAGACGATAGACGATAGACGATAGAAAATAGACGATAGACGATAGACGATAGACGATAGACGATAGAAGATATAAGATAGACGATAGACGATAGACGATAGAAGATAGACGATGGACGATACAAGATAGACGATAGAAGATAGACGATAGACGATAGAAGATAAAAGATAAAAGATAGACGATAGAAGATAGACGATAGACGATAGAGGATAGACGATAGAAGATAGACGATAGAAGATACAAGATAGACGATAGAAGACAGACGAGAGAAGATAGACGATAGAAGATAGACGATAGACGATAGAAGATAGACAATAGACGATATACGATGGACGATACAAGATAGACGATAGAAGATAGACTATAGAAGATAGACGATAGAAGATAGAAGATAGAAGATAAAAGATAGACAATAGAAGATAGACGATAGAAGATAGAAGATAGAGGATAGAGGATAGAGGATAGACGATAGACGATAGAAGATAGACGATAGACGATGGACGACATATAATAGACCATAAAAGATAGACGATAGAAGATAGACAATAGAATATAGAAGATAGACGATAGAAAATAGATGACAGATAATAGAAGATAGACGATAGACAATAGAAGATAGAAGATAGACGATAGACGATAGACGATAGACGTTAGAAGATAGACGATAGAAGATAGAAGATAGACGATAGACGATAGAAGATAGAAGATAGAAGATAAAAGATAGACGATAGAAGATAGACGATAGAAGATAGACGATAGAGGATAGACGATAGAGGATAGACGATAGAAGATAGACGATAGAAGATAGAGGATAGACGATAGATGATAGACGATAGAAGATAGACGATAGACGATAGAAAATAGACGATAGAAGATAGACGATAGACGATAGAGGATAGACGATAGACGATAGAGGATAGAAGATAGACGATAGACGATAGAAGATAGACGATAGAAGATAGACGATAGAGGATAGACGATAGACGATAGAAGATAGACGACAGACGATAGACGATAGACGATAGACGAAAGACGATAGAAGATAGAAGATAGATGATAGAAGATAGACGATAGACGATAGACGATAGAAGATAGACGATAGAAGATAGAAGATCGACGATAGAAGATAGACGATAGACAATAGAGGATAGACGATAGAGGATAGATGATAGATGATAGAAGATAGACGATAGACAATAGACGATAGAAGAAAGAAGATAGACGATAGAAGATAGACGATAGACGATAGAGGATAGACGATAGAAGATAGACGATAGAAGATACAAGATAGACGATAGAAGATAGACAATAGAAGATAGACGATAGACGATAGAAGATAGAAGATAGACGATGGACGATACAAGATAGACGATGGATGATACAAGATAGACGATAGAAGATAGACGATAGAAGATAGAGGATAGACGATAGATGATAGAAGATAGACGATAGACAATAGAAGATAGAAGATAGACGATAGAAGATAGACGATAGAGGATAGACGATAGAAGATAGACGATAGAAGATACAAGATAGACGATAGAAGACAGACGAGAGAAGATAGACGATAGAAGATAGACGATAGACGATAGAAGATAGACAATAGACGATATACGATGGATGATACAAGATAGACGATAGAAGATAGACTATAGAAGATAGACGATAGAAGATAGAAGATAGAAGATAAAAGATAGACAATAGAAGATAGACGATAGAAGATAGAAGATAGAGGATAGAGCATAGAGGTTAGACGATAGAAGATAGACGATAGAAGATAGAAGATAGACGATAGAAGATAGACGATAGACGATAGAGGATAGACGATAGACGATATAGGATATAAAATAGACGATAGACGATAGAAGATAGACGATAGACGATAGAAGATAGACGATAGACGATAGAAGATAGAAGATAGACGATAGAAGATAAACGATAGACGATAGAAGATAGACGATAGACGATAGAGGATAGACGATAGAAGATAGACGATAGAAGATACAAGATAGACGATAGAAGACAGACGAGAGAAGATAGACGATAGAAGATAGACGATAGAAGATAGACAATAGACGATATACGATGGATGATACAAGATAGACGATAGAAGATAGACTATAGAAGATAGACGATAGAAGATAGAAGATAGAAGATAAAAGATAGACAATAGAAGATAGACGATAGAAGATAGAAGATAGAGGATAGAGAATAGAGGATAGACGATAGAAGATAGACGATAGACGATAGACGATAGAAGATAGAAGATAGACGATAGAATATAGACGATAGACGATAGACGATAGAGGATAGAAGATAGACGATAGACGATAGAAGATAGACGATAGACGATAGACGATAGAATATAGACGATAGACGATAGAAGATAGAAGATAGACGATAGAAGATAAACGATAGACGATAGAAAATAGACGATAGACGATAGAAGATAGACGATAGAAGATAGACGATAGATGATAGAGGATAGACGATAGAGGATAGACGATAGATGATAGACGATAGACGATAGAAGGTAGACGATAGAAGATAGACGTTAGAAGATAGACGATAGAAGATAGACGATAGAAGACAGACGATAGAAGATAGACCATAGAAGATAGACGATAGACGATAGAAGATAGAAGATAGACGATAGAAGATAGAAGATAGACGATAGAAGATAGACGATAGACGATAGAGGATAGACGATAGAGGATAGACGATAGATGATAGAAGATAGACGATAGACGATAGAAGAAAGAAGATAGACGATAGAAGATAGACGATAGACGATAGAGGATAGACGATAGAAGATAGACGATAGAAGATACAAGATAGACGATAGAAGATAGACAATAGAAGATAGACGATAGACGATAGAAGATAGAAGATAGACGATAGACAATAGACGATAGACGATGGACAATACAAGATAGACAATGGATGATACAAGATAGACGATAGAAGATAGACGATAGAAGATAGAGGATAGACGATAGATGATAGAAGATAGACGATAGAAGACAGACGAGAGAAGACAGACAATAGAAGATAGACGATAGAAGATAGACGATAGACGATAGAAGATAGACGATAGAAGATAGAAGATAGACGATGGACGATGGACGATACAAGATAGACGATAGGCGATAGACGATAGAAGATAGACGATAGACGATAGACCATAAAAGATAGACGATAGAAGATAGACGATAGAATATAGAAGATAGACGATAGAAAATAGACGATAGAAGATAGACGATAGACAATAGTTGATAGAAGATAGACGATAGACGATAGAAGATAGAAGATAAAAGATAGACGATAAACGATAGAAGATAGACGATAGAATACAGACGATAGAAGATAGACGATAGATGATGGACGATACAAGATAGACGATAGGCGATAGACGATAGAAGATAGAAGATAGACGATAGACCATAAAAGATAGACGATAGATGATAGACGATAGACAATAGAAGATAGAAGATAGACGATAGAAGATAGACGATAGAAGATAGAAGATAGACGATATACGATATACGATAGACGATAGGAGATAGACGATAGACGATAGAAGATAAAAGATAGACGATAGACGATAGACCATAGACCATAGAAGACAGACGATAAAAGATAGACGATGGACGATACAAGATAGACGATAGGCGATAGACGATAGAAGACAGACGATAGACGATAGACGACAGACGATAGACGATGACGATACAACATAGATGATAGACGATAGAAGATAGACGATAGAAGATAGAAGATAGAAGATAGACGATAAAAGATAAAAGATAGACGATAGAAGATAGACGATAGACGATAGAAGATAGAAGATAGCAGATAGACGATAGACGATAGCAGATAGACGATAGACGATAGAAGATAGACGATAGAAGATAGACGATAGACGATATAAGATAGACGATAGACGATAGACGATAAAAGATAGACAATAGAAGATAGACGATAGACGATAAAAGATAGAAGATAGACGATAAAAGATAAAAGATAGACAATAGAAGATAGACAATAGAAGATAGACGATAGAATATAGACGATAGACGATAGAAGATAGAAGATAGATGATAGAAGATTGACGATAGACGATAGAAGATAGAAGATAGACGATAGAAGATAGACGATAGACGATAGACGATACAAGATAGACAATAGAAGGTAGACGATAGACGATAAAAGATAGACGATAGAAGATAGAAGATAGACGATAGAAGATTGACGATAGACGATAGAAGATAGAAGATAGACAATGGACGATGGACGATACAAGATAGACGATAGGCGATAGACCATAAAAGATAGACGATAGAAGATAGACGATAGAATATAGAAGATAGACGATAGAAAATAGATGATAGATGATAGACGATAAAAGAGAGAAGATAGACGATAGAAGATAGACGATAGAAGACAGACGATAGAAGATAGACGATAGAAGATAGAAGATAGACGATAGACCATAGAAGAGAGACGATAGAAGATAGACGATGGACGATGGACGATGGACGATACAAGATAGACGATAGACAATAGACAATAGAAGATAGAAGATAGACGATAGAAGATAGCAGATAGCAGATAGACGATAGACGATAGAAGATAGACGATAGAAGATAGAAGATAGTAGATAGACGATAGACGATAGACGATAGAAGATAGAAGATAGGCGATAGAAGATAGACGATAGACGATAGAAGATAGAAGATAGACGATAGAATATAGAAGATAGTAGATAGACGATAGACGATAGAAGATAGAAGATAGAAGATAGACGATAGAAGATAGACGATAGAAGATAGAAGATAGAAGATAGACGATAGACGATAGACGATAGACGATAGAAGATAGACGATAGACGATAGAAGATAGAAGATAGACGATAGAAGATTGACGATAGACGATAGAAGATTGATGATAGACGATAGAAGATAGAAGATAGACAATGGACGATGGACGATACAAGATAGACGATAGGCGATAGACGATAGAAGATAGAAGATAGACGATAGACCATAAAAGATAGACGATATTAGATAGACGATAGAATATAGAAGATAGAAGATAGAAAATAGACGATAGATGATAGACGATAAAAGAGAGAAGATAGACGATAGAAGATAGACAATAGAAGACAGACGATAGAAGGTAGACGATAGAAGATAGAAGATAGACGATAGAAGATAGACGATAGACGATAGACGATAGAAGATAGAAGATAGACGATAGAATATAGAAGATAGTAGATAGACGATAGACGATAGAAGATAGAAGATAGAAGATAGACGTTAGAAGATAGACGATAGAAGATAAAGGATAGACGATAGAAGATAGACGATAGAAGATAGACGATAGACGATAGAAGATAGACGATAGAAGATTGACGATAGACGATAGAAGATAGAAGATAGACAATGGACGATGGACATTACAAGATAGACGATAGGCGATAGACGATAGAAGATAGAAGATAGACGATAGACCATAAAAGATAGACGATATTAGATAGACAATAGAATATAGAAGATAGAAGATAGAAAATAGACGATAGATGATAGACGATAAAAGAGAGAAGATAGACGATAGAAGATAGACGATAGAAGACAGACGATAGAAGGTAGACGATAGAAGGTAGAAGATAGACGATAGAAGACAGACGATAGAAGGTAGACGATAGAAGGTAGAAGATAGACGATAGACCATAGACCATAGAAGAGAGACGATAGAAGATAGACGATAGACGATGGACGATACAAGATAGACGATAGACAATAGAAGATAGATGATAGAAGACAGACGATAGAAGATAGACGATAGACGATAGAAGATAGACGATACAAGATAGACGATAGAAGATAGACGATAGGATATAGAAGATAGACGATAGAAAATAGACGATAGATGATAGACGATAGAAGAAAGACGATATACAATAGAAGATAGAAGATAGACGATAGAAGAAAGAAGATCGACGATAGACCATAGACCATAGAAGACAGACGATAGAAGATAGATGATGGACGATACAAGATAGACGATAGGCGATAGACGATAGAAGATAGAAAATAGACGATAGACGATGACGATACAACATAGACTATAGACGATAGAAGATAGACGATAGACGATAGAAGATAAAATTTAGACGATAGAAGATAGACGATAGACGATAGAAGATAGAAGATAGCAGATAGACGATAGACGATAGCAGATAGACGATAGCAGATAGAGGATAGAAGATAGAAGATAGCAGATAGACGATAGACGATAGAAGATAGACGATAGAAGATAGCAGATAGCAGATAGACGATAGAAGATAGAAGATAGAAGATAGAAGATAGTAGATAGACGATAGACGATAGAAGATAGACGATAGAAAATAGACGATAGATGATAGAAGATAGACGATAGACAATAGAAGATAGACGATTGAAGACAGATGATAGAAGATAGAAGATAGACGATAGAAGACAGACGATAGAAGACAGACGATAGAAGATAGACAATAGAAGATAGACGATAGACGATTGAAGATAGACGATAGAAGATAGAAGATAGAAGATAGGCGATGGACGATGGACGATACAAGATAGACGATAGGCGATAGATGATAGAAGATAGACGATAGACGACAGACCATAAAAGATAGACGATAGAAGATAGACAATAGAATATAGAAGATAGACGATAGAAAATAGATGATAGAAGATAGATGATAGACAATAGAAGATAGAAGATAGACGATAGACGATAGACGATAGAAGATAGAAGATAAAAGATAGACGATAGACGATAGAAGATAGACGATAGAAGACAGACGATAGAAGATAGACGATAGACGATGGACGATGGACGATACAAGATAGACGATAGACGATAGAAGATAGAAGATAGACGATAGACCATAAAAGATAGACGATAGAAGATAGACGATAGACAATAGAAGATAGAAGATAGACGATAGAAGATAGACGATAGACGATAGAAGATAGAAGATAGAAGATAGACGATATACGATAGACGATAGGAGATAGACGATAGACGATAGAAGATAAAAGATAGACGATAGACCATAGACCATACACCATAGAAGACAGACGATAGAAGATAGACGATGGACGATAGAAGATAGACGATAGGCGATAGACGATAGAAAATAGACGATAGAAGATAGACGATAGACGATAGACGATAGACGATGACGATACAACATAGATGATAGACGATAGACGATAGAAGATAGACGATAGAAGATAGACGATAAAAGATAAAAGATAGACGATAGAAGATAGACGATAGACGATAGAAGATAGAAGATAGAAGATAGACGATAGACGATAGCAGATAGACGATAGAAGATAGACGATAGGCGATAGACGATAGAAGATAGACGATACAAGATAGACGATAGGCGATAGACGATAGAAGATAGACGATAGACGATAGACCATAAAAGATAGACGATAGAAGATAGACAATAGAATATAGAAGATAGACGATAGAAAATAGATGATAGAAGATAGACGATAGACAATAGAAGATAGAAGATAGACGATAGACGATAGACGATAGAAGATAGAAGATAGATAATAGAAGATAGATGATAGAAGATAGAAGATAGACCATAGAAGACAGACGATAGAAGATAGACGATGGACGATGGACGATGGATGATACAATATAGACGATCGGCGATAGATGATAGAAGATAGAAGATAGACGATAGATGATAGACCATAAAAGATAGACGATAGAAGATAGACGATAGAATATAGAAGATAGACGATAGAAAATAGACGATAGATGATAGAAGATAGACGATAGACAATAGAAGATAGAAGATAGACGATTGAAGACAGATGATAGAAGATAGAAGATGGACGATAGAAGACAGACGATAGAAGACAGACGATAGAAGACAGACGATAGAAGATAGACGATAGAAGATAGACGATAGACGATAGAAGATAGACGATAGAAGATAGAAGATAGAAGATAGGCGATGGACGATGGACGATACAAGATAGACGATAGGCGATAGACGATAGAAGATAGACGATAGACGATAGACCATAAAAGATAGACGATAGAAGATAGACAATAGAATATAGAAGATAGACGATAGAAAATAGATGATAGAAGATAGACGATAGACAATAGGAGATAGAAGATAGACGATAGACGATAGACGATAGAAGATAGAAGATAAAAGATAGACGATAGACGATAGAAGATAGACGATAGAAGACAGACGATAGAAGATAGACGATAGACGATGGACGATAGACGATACAAGATAGATGATAGGCGATAAACGATAGAAGATAGAGGATAGACGATAGACCATAGACCATAGAAGACAGACGATAGAAGATAGACGATGGACGATACAAGATAGACGATAGAAGATAGACGATAGACGATAGACGATAGACGATGACGATACAACATAGATGATAGACGATAGACGATAGAAGATAGAAGATAGAAGATAGACGATAGACGATAGACGATAGACGATAGAAGATAGACGATAGACGATAGAAGATAGAAGATAGACGATAGAAGATTGACGATAGACGATAGAAGATTGATGATAGACGATAGAAGATAGAAGATAGACAATGGACTATGGACGATACAAGATAGACGATAGGCGATAGACGATAGAAGATAGAAGATAGACGATAGACCATAAAAGATAGACGATATTAGATAGACGATAGAATATAGAAGATAGAAGATAGGAAATAGACGATAGATGATAGACGATAAAAGAGAGAAGATAGACGATAGAAGATAGACGATAGAAGACAGACGATAGAAGGTAGACGATAGAAGATAGAAGATAGACGATAGAAGATAGACGATAGACGATAGACGATAGAAGATAGAAGATAGACGATAGAATATAGAAGATAGTAGATAGACGATAGACGATAGAAGATAGAAGATAGAAGATAGACGTTAGAAGATAGACGATAGAAGATAGAGGATAGACGATAGAAGATAGACGATAGAAGATAGACGATAGACGATAGAAGATAGACGATAGAAGATTGACGATAGACGATAGAAGATAGAAGATAGACAATGGACGATGGACATTACAAGATAGACGATAGGCGATAGACGATAGAAGATAGAAGATAGACGATAGACCATAAAAGATAGACGATATTAGATAGACAATAGAATATAGAAGATAGAAGATAGAAAATAGACGATAGATGATAGACGATAAAAGAGAGAAGATAGACGATAGAAGATAGACGATAGAAGACAGACGATAGAAGGTAGACGATAGAAGATAGAAGATAGACGATAGACCATAGACCATAGAAGAGAGACGATAGAAGATAGACGATAGACGATGGACGATACAAGATAGACGATAGACAATAGAAGATAGATGATAGAAGACAGACGATAGAAGATAGACAATAGACGATAGAAGATAGACGATACAAGATAGACGATAGAAGATAGACGATAGGATATAGAAGATAGACGATAGAAAATAGACGATAGATGATAGACGATAGAAGAAAGACGATATACAATAGAAGATAGAAGATAGACGATAGAAGAAAGAAGATCGACGATAGACCATAGACCATAGAAGACAGACGATAGAAGATAGATGATGGACGATACAAGATAGACGATAGGCGATAGACGATAGAAGATAGAAAATAGACGATAGACGATGACGATACAACATAGACTATAGACGATAGAAGATAGACGATAGACGATAGAAGATAAAATTTAGACGATAGAAGATAGACGATAGACGATAGAAGATAGAAGATAGCAGATAGACGATAGACGATAGCAGATAGACGATAGCAGATAGAGGATAGAAGATAGAAGATAGCAGATAGACGATAGACGATAGAAGATAGAAGATAGAAGATAGTAGATAGACGATAGACGATAGAAGATAGACGATAGAAAATAGACGATAGATGATAGAAGATAGACGATAGACAATAGAAGATAGACGATTGAAGACAGATGATAGAAGATAGAAGATAGACGATAGAAGACAGACGATAGAAGACAGACGATAGAAGATAGACAATAGAAGATAGACGATAGACGATAGAAGATAGACGATAGAAGATAGAAGATAGAAGATAGGCGATGGACGATGGACGATACAAGATAGACGATAGGCGATAGACGATAGAAGATAGACGATAGACGACAGACCATAAAAGATAGACGATAGAAGATAGACAATAGAATATAGAAGATAGACGATAGAAAATAGATGATAGAAGATAGATGATAGACAATAGAAGATAGAAGATAGACGATAGACGATAGACGGTAGAAGATAGAAGATAAAAGATAGACGATAGACGATAGAAGATAGACGATAGAAGACAGACGATAGAAGATAGACGATGGACGATGGACGATACAAGATAGACGATAGGCGATAGACGATAGAAGATAGAAGATAGACGATAGACGATAGACCATAAAAGATAGACGATAGAAGATAGACGATAGACAATAGAAGATAGAAGATAGACGATAGAAGATAGACGATAGACGATAGAAGATAGAAGATAGACGATATACGATAGACGATAGGAGATAGACGATAGACGATAGAAGATAAAAGATAGACGATAGACCATAGACCATACACCATAGAAGACAGACGATAGAAGATAGACGATGGACGATAGAAGATAGACGATAGGCGATAGACGATAGAAAATAGACGATAGAAGATAGACGATAGACGATAGACGATAGACGATGACGATACAACATAGATGATAGACGATAGACGATAGAAGATAGACGATAGAAGATAGACGATAAAAGATAAAAGATAGACGATAGAAGATAGACGATAGACGATAGAAGATAGAAGATAGAAGATAGACGATAGACGATAGCACATAGACGATAGAAGATAGACGATAGGCGATAGACGATAGAAGATAGACGATACAAGATAGACGATAGGCGATAGACGATAGAAGATAGACGATAGACGATAGACCATAAAAGATAGACGATAGAAGATAGACAATAGAATATAGAAGATAGACGATAGAAAATAGATGATAGAAGATAGACGATAGACAATAGAAGATAGAAGATAGACGATAGACGATAGACGATAGAAGATAGAAGATAGATAATAGAAGATAGATGATAGAAGATAGAAGATAGACCATAGAAGACAGACGATAGAAGATAGACGATGGACGATGGACGATGGATGATACAATATAGACGATCGGCGATAGATGATAGAAGATAGAAGATAGACGATAGATGATAGACCATAAAAGATAGACGATAGAAGATAGACGATAGAATATAGAAGATAGACGATAGAAAATAGACGATAGATGATAGAAGATAGACGATAGACAATAGAAGATAGAAGATAGACGATTGAAGACAGATGATAGAAGATAGAAGATAGACGATAGAAGACAGACGATAGAAGACAGACGATAGAAGACAGACGATAGAAGATAGACGATAGAAGATAGACGATAGACGATAGAAGATAGACGATAGAAGATAGAAGATAGAAGATAGGCGATGGACGATACAAGATAGACGATAGGCGATAGACGATAGAAGATAGACGATAGACGATAGACCATAAAAGATAGACGATAGAAGATAGACAATAGAATATAGAAGATAGACGATAGAAAATAGATGATAGAAGATAGACGATAGACAATAGGAGATAGAAGATAGACGATAGACGATAGACGATAGAAGATAGAAGATAAAAGATAGACGATAGACGATAGAAGATAGACGATAGAAGACAGACGATAGAAGATAGACGATAGACGATGGACGATAGACGATACAAGATAGATGATAGGCGATAAACGATAGAAGATAGAGGATAGACGATAGACCATAGACCATAGAAGACAGACGATAGAAGATAGACGATGGACGATACAAGATAGACGATAGAAGATAGACGATAGAAGATAGACGATAGACGATAGACGATAGACGATGACGATACAACATAGATGATAGACGATAGACGATAGAAGATAGACGATAGAAGATAGAAGATAGACGATAAAAGATAAAAGATAGACGATAGAAGATAGACGATAGACGATAGAAGATAGAAGATAGAAGATAGACGATAGCGGATAGACGATAGAAGATAGACGATAGACGATAGACGATAGAAGATAGACGATAGACGATACAAGATAGACGATAGGCGATAGACGATAGACGATAGAAGATAGAAGATAGACTATAGACCATAAAAGATAGACGATAGAAGATATACGATAGAATATAGAAGATAGACGATAGAAAATAGACGATAGATGAAAGACGATAGAAGATAGACAATAGAGGATAGAAGATAGACAATGGAAGATAGACGATAGAAGATAGAAGATAGATGATAGAAGATAGATGATAGAAGATAGAAGATAGACCATAGACCATAGAAGACAGACGATAGAAGATAGACGATGGACGATGGATGATAAAATATAGACGATAGGCGATAGATTATAGAAAATAGAAGATAGACGATAGATGATAGACCATAAAAGACAGACGATAGAAGATAGACGATAGAATATAGAAGATAGACGATAGAAAATAGACGATAGACGATAGAAGATAGACGATAGAAGACAGATGATAGAAGATAGAAGATAGACGATAGAAGACAGACGATAGAAGACAGACGATAGAAGATAGACGATAGAAGATAGACGATAGAAGATAGAAGATAGAAGATGGACGATGGACGATGGACGATACAAGATAGACGATAGGCGAAAGACGATAGAAGATAGACGATAGACCATAGACCATAAAAGATAGACGATAGAAGATAGACGATAGAATATAGAAGATAGACGATAGAATATAGAAGATAGACGATAGAAAATAGACGATAGAAGATAGACGATAGACAATAGAAGATAGACGATAGACGATAGAAGATAGACGATAGACGATAGAAGATAGAAGATAAAAGATAGACGATAGACGATAGAAGATAGACGATAGAAGACAGACGATAGAAGATAGACGATAGACGATGGATGATGGACGATACAAGATAGACGATAGGCGATAGACGATAGAAGATAGAAGATAGACGATAGACAATAGACCATAAAAGATAGACGATAGAAGATAGACGATAGACAATAGAAGATAGACGATAGAAGATAGACGATAGAAGGTAGAAGATAGACGATATCCGATATACGATAGACGATAGGAGCTAGACGATAGACGATAGAAGATAAAAGATAGACGATAGACAATAGACCATAGACGACAGACGATAGAAGATAGACGATGGACGATACAAGATAGACGATAGGCGATAGACGATACAAGATAGACGATAGACGATAGACGACAGACGATAGACGATGACGATACAACATAGATGATAGACGATGGAAGATAGACGATAGAAGATAGAAGATAGCAGATAGACGATAGACGATAGCATATAGACGATAGACGATAGAAGATAGAAGATAAAAGATAGACGATAGACGATAGAAGATAGACGATAGAAGACAGACGATAGAAGATAGACGATTGACGATGGACGATGGACGATACAAGATAGACGATAGGCGATAGACGATAGAAGATAGAAGATAGACGATAGACGATAGACCATAAAAGATAGACGATAGAAGATAGACGATAGACAATAGAAGATAGACGATAGGAGATAGACGATAGACGATAGAAGATAAAAGATAGAGGATAGACCATAGACCATAGACCATAGAAGACAGACGATAGAAGATAGACGATGGACGATACAAGATAGACGATAGGCGTTAGACGATAGAAGATAGACGATAGAAGATAGACGATAGACGATAGACGATGACGATACAACATAGATGATAGACGATAGACGATAGAAGATAGACGATAGAAGTTAGAAGATAGGCGATAAAAGATAAAAGATAGACGATAGAAGATAGACGATAGACGATAGAAGATAAAAGATAGAGGATAGACGATAGACCATAGACCATAGAAGACAGACGATAGAAGATAGACAATGGACGATACAAGATAGACGATAGGCGATAGACGATAGGCGATAGACGATAGAAGATAGACGATAGACGATAGACGATGACGATACAACATAGATGATAGACGATAGACGATAGAAGATAGACGATAGAAGTTAGAAGATAGACGATAAAAGATAAAAGATAGACGATAGAAGATAAACGATAGACGATAGAAGATAGAAGATAGAGGATAGAAGATAGACGATAGCAGATAGACGATAGAAGATAGACGATAGACGATAGACGATAGACGATACAAGATAGACGATAGACAATGGACGATGGACGATACAAGATAGACGATAGGCGATAGACGATAGACGATAGAAGATAGAAGATAGACAATAGAGGATAGAAGATAGACAATAGAAGATAGACGATAGAAGATAGAGGATAGACGATAGACGATAGACGATAGAAGATAGACGATAGAAGATAGACGATAGACGATAGAAGATAGAAGATAGAAGATAGACAATGGACGATGGACGATACAAGATAGACGATAGGCGATAGACGCTAGAAGACAGAAGTTAGACGATAGACCATAAAAGATAGACGATAGAAGATAGACGATAGATGATAGAAGATAGACGATAGACAATAGAAGATAGAAGATAGACGATTGAAGACAGATGATAGAAGATAGAAGATAGACGATAGAAGACAGACGATAGAAGACAGACGATAGAAGACAGACGATAGAAGATAGACGATAGAAGATAGACGATAGACGATAGAAGATAGACGATAGAAGATAGAAGATAGAAGATAGGCGATGGACGATACAAGATAGACGATAGGCGATAGACGATAGAAGATAGACGATAGACGATAGACCATAAAAGATAGACGATAGAAGATAGACAATAGAATATAGAAGATAGACGATAGAAAATAGATGATAGAAGATAGACGATAGACAATAGGAGATAGAAGATAGACGATAGACGATAGACGATAGAAGATAGAAGATAAAAGATAGACGATAGACGATAGAAGATAGACGATAGAAGACAGACGATAGAAGATAGACGATAGACGATGGACGATAGACGATACAAGATAGATGATAGGCGATAAACGATAGAAGATAGAGGATAGACGATAGACCATAGACCATAGAAGACAGACGATAGAAGATAGACGATGGACGATACAAGATAGACGATAGAAGATAGACGATAGAAGATAGACGATAGACGATAGACGATAGACGATGACGATACAACATAGATGATAGACGATAGACGATAGAAGATAGACGATAGAAGATAGAAGATAGACGATAAAAGATAAAAGATAGACGATAGAAGATAGACGATAGACGATAGAAGATAGAAGATAGAAGATAGACGATAGCGGATAGACGATAGAAGATAGACGATAGACGATAGACGATAGAAGATAGACGATAGACGATACAAGATAGACGATAGGCGATAGACGATAGACGATAGAAGATAGAAGATAGACTATAGACCATAAAAGATAGACGATAGAAGATATACGATAGAATATAGAAGATAGACGATAGAAAATAGACGATAGATGAAAGACGATAGAAGATAGACAATAGAGGATAGAAGATAGACAATGGAAGATAGACGATAGAAGATAGAAGATAGATGATAGAAGATAGATGATAGAAGATAGAAGATAGACCATAGACCATAGAAGACAGACGATAGAAGATAGACGATGGACGATGGATGATAAAATATAGACGATAGGCGATAGATTATAGAAAATAGAAGATAGACGATAGATGATAGACCATAAAAGACAGACGATAGAAGATAGACGATAGAATATAGAAGATAGACGATAGAAAATAGACGATAGACGATAGAAGATAGACGATAGAAGACAGATGATAGAAGATAGAAGATAGACGATAGAAGACAGACGATAGAAGACAGACGATAGAAGATAGACGATAGAAGATAGACGATAGAAGATAGAAGATAGAAGATAGACGATGGACGATGGACGATACAAGATAGACGATAGGCGAAAGACGATAGAAGATAGACGATAGACCATAGACCATAAAAGATAGACGATAGAAGATAGACGATAGAATATAGAAGATAGACAATAGAATATAGAAGATAGACGATAGAAAATAGACGATAGAAGATAGACGATAGACAATAGAAGATAGACGATAGACGATAGAAGATAGACGATAGACGATAGAAGATAGAAGATAAAAGATAGACGATAGACGATAGAAGATAGACGATAGAAGACAGACGATAGAAGATAGACGATAGACGATGGATGATGGACGATACAAGATAGACGATAGGCGATAGACGATAGACAATAGACCATAAAAGATAGACGATAGAAGATAGACGATAGACAATAGAAGATAGAAGATAGACGATAGAAGATAGACGATAGAAGGTAGAAGATAGACGATATCCGATATACGATAGACGATAGGAGCTAGACGATAGACGATAGAAGATAAAAGATAGACGATAGACAATAGACCATAGACGACAGACGATAGAAGATAGACGATGGACGATACAAGATAGACGATAGGCGATAGACGATACAAGATAGACGATAGACGATAGACGACAGACGATAGACGATGACGATACAACATAGATGATAGACGATAGAAGATAGACGATAGAAGATAGAAGATAGCAGATAGACGATAGACGATAGCATATAGACGATAGACGATAGAAGATAGAAGATAAAAGATAGACGATAGACGATAGAAGATAGACGATAGAAGACAGACGATAGAAGATAGACGATTGACGATGGACGATGGACGATACAAGATAGACGATAGGCGATAGACGATAGAAGATAGAAGATAGACGATAGACGATAGACCATAAAAGATAGACGATAGAAGATAGACGATAGACAATAGAAGATAGACGATAGGAGATAGACGATAGACGATAGAAGATAAAAGATAGAGGATAGACCATAGACCATAGACCATAGAAGACAGACGATAGAAGATAGACGATGGACGATAAAAGATAGACGATAGGCGTTAGACGATAGAAGATAGACGATAGAAGATAGACGATAGACGATAGACGATGACGATACAACATAGATGATAGACGATAGACGATAGAAGATAGACGATAGAAGTTAGAAGATAGGCGATAAAAGATAAAAGATAGACGATAGAAGATAGACGATAGACGATAGAAGATAAAAGATAGAGGATAGACGATAGACCATAGACCATAGAAGACAGACGATAGAAGATAGACGATGGACGATACAAGATAGACGATAGGCGATAGACGATAGGCGATAGACGATAGAAGATAGACGATAGACGATAGACGATGACGATACAACATAGATGATAGACGATAGACGATAGAAGATAGACGATAGAAGTTAGAAGATAGACGATAAAAGATAAAAGATAGACGATAGAAGATAAACGATAGACGATAGAAGATAGAAGATAGAGGATAGAAGATAGACGATAGCAGATAGACGATAGAAGATAGACGATAGACGATAGACGATAGACGATACAAGATAGACGATAGACAATGGACGATGGACGATACAAGATAGACGATAGGCGATAGACGATAGACGATAGAAGATAGAAGATAGACAATAGAGGATAGAAGATAGACAATAGAAGATAGACGATAGAAGATAGAGGATAGACGATAGACGATAGACGATAGAAGATAGACGATAGAAGATAGACGATAGACGATAGAAGATAGAAGATAGAAGATAGACAATGGACGATGGACGATACAAGATAGACGATAGGCGATAGACGCTAGAAGACAGAAGTTAGACGATAGACCATAAAAGATAGACGATAGAAGATAGACGATAGACTATAGAAGACAGACGATAGAAAATAGACGATAGATGATAGACGATAAAAGAGAGAAGATAGAGGACAGAAGATAGACGATAGAAGACAGACGATGGAAGATAGAAGATAGACGATAGACCATAGACCATAGAAGAGAGACGATAGAAGATAGACGATAGACGATGGACGATGGTCAATACAAGATAGACGATAGACGATAGACAATAGAAGATAGAAGATAGACGATAGAAGACAGACGATAGAAGATAGACGATAGACGATAGAAGATAGACGATAGAAGACAGATGATAGAACATAGTCGATAGAAGATAGACGATGGACGATACAAGATAGACGATAGAAGATAGACGATAGGATATAGAAGATAGACGATAGAAAATAGACGATAGATGATAGACGATAGAAGAAAGACGATAGACAATAGAAGATAGAAGATAGACGATAGACGATAGACGATAGAAGATAGACGATAGACGATAGAAGATAGAAGATCGACGATAGACCATAGACCATAGAAGACAGACGATAGAAGATAGATGATGGACGATACAAGATAGACGATAAGCGATAGACGATAGATGATAGAAGATAGACGATAGACGATGACGATACAACATAGACTGTAGACGATAGAAGATAGACGATAGAAGATAAAATATAAACGATAGAAGATAGACGATAGACGATAGAGGATAGAAGATAGCAGATAGACGATAGCAGATAGACGATAGCAGATAGACGATAGAAGATAGAAGATAGCAGATAGACGATAGACGATAGAAGATAGACGATAGAAGATAGACGATAGACAATAGAAGATAGACGATAGATGATACAAGATAGACGATAGAAGATAGAAGATAGCAGATAGACGATAGACGATAGAAGATAGAAGATAGACGATAAAAGATAAAAGATAGACAATAGAAGATAGACGATAGAAGATAGACGATAGAAGATAGAGGATAGACGATAGACGATAGAAAATAGACGATAGAAGATAGACGATAGACGATAGAAGATAGAAGATAGACGATAGAAGATTGACGATAGACGATAGAAGATAGAAGATAGACAATGGACGATGGACGATACAAGATAGACGATAGGCGTTAGACGATAGAAGATAGAAGATAGACCATAAAAGATAGACGATAGAAGATAGACGATAGAATATAGAAGATAGACGATAGAAAATAGACGATAAATGATAGGCGATAAAAGAGAGAAGATAGAGGATAGAAGATAGACGATAGAAGACACACGATAGAAGATAGAAGATGGACGATGGACGATACAAGATAGACGATAGGCGATAGACGATAGAAGATAGAAGATAGACGATAGATGATAGACCATAAAAGAGAGACGATAGAAGATAGACGATAGAATATAGAAGATAGACGATAGAAAATAGACGATAGAAGATAGACGATAGACGATAGAAGATAGACGATAGAAGATAGAAGATAGACGATAGACGATAGAAGATAGACGATAGAAGACAGACGATAGAAGATAGACGATAGAAGATAGAAGATAGACGATAGAAGATAGAGGATAGACGATAGACGATAGACGATAGAAGATAGACGATAGAAGATAGACGATAGACGATGGACGATACAAGATAGACGATAGGCGATAGACGCTAGAAGACAGAAGTTAGACGATAGACCATAAAAGATAGACGATACAAGATAGACGATAGACTATAGAAGACAGACGATAGA
Source organism: Aquarana catesbeiana (assembly GCF_042186555.1). NCBI lineage: Eukaryota > Metazoa > Chordata > Amphibia > Anura > Ranidae > Aquarana > Aquarana catesbeiana. Next base: position 126,398,763 of record NC_133335.1, read on the forward strand.
AAATAGACGATAGATGATAGACGATAAAAGAGAGAAGATAGAGGATAGAAGATAGACGATAGAAGACAGACGATAGAAGATAGAAGATAGACGATAGACCATAGACCATAGAAGAGAGACGATAGAAGATAGACGATAGACGATGGACGATGGACAATACAAGATAGACGATAGACGATAGACAATAGAAGATAGAAGATAGACGATAGAAGACAGACGATAGAAGATAGACGATAGACGATAGAAGATAGACGATAGAAGACAGATGATAGAACATAGTCGATAGAAGATAGAAGATAGACGATGGACGATACAAGATAGACGATAGAAGATAGACGATAGGATATAGAAGATAGACGATAGAAAATAGACGATAGATGATAGACGATAGAAGAAAGACGATAGACAATAGAAGATAGAAGATAGACGATAGACGATAGACGATAGAAGATAGACGATAGACGATAGACGATAGAAGATCGACGATAGACCATAGACCATAGAAGACAGACGATAGAAGATAGATGATGGATGATACAAGATAGACGATAAGCGATAGACGATAGAAGATAGAAGATAGACGATAGACGATGACGATACAACATAGACTATAGACGATAGAAGATAGACGATAGAAGATAAAATATAAACGATAGAAGATAGACGATAGACGATAGAGGATAGAAGATAGCAGACAGACGATAGCAGATAGACGATAGCAGATAGACGATAGAAGATAGAAGATAGCAGATAGACGATAGACGATAGAAGATAGACGATAGAAGATAGACGATAGACAATAGAAGATAGACGATAGATGATACAAGATAGACGATAGAAGATAGAAGATAGCAGATAGACGATAGACGATAGAAGATAGAAGATAGACGATAAAAGATAAAAGATAGACAATAGAAGATAGACGATAGAAGATAGACGATAGAAGATAGAGGATAGACGATAGACGATAGAACATAGACGATAGAAGATAGACGATAGACGATAGAAGATAGAAGATAGACGATAGAAGATTGACGATAGACGATAGAAGATAGAAGATAGACAATGGACGATGGACGATACAAGATAGACGATAGGCGTTAGACGATAGAAGATAGAAGATAGACCATAAAAGATAGACGATAGAAGATAGACGATAGAATATAGAAGATAGACGATAGAAAATAGACGATAAATGATAGACGATAAAAGAGAGAAGATAGAGGATAGAAGATAGACGATAGAAGACACACGATAGAAGATAGAAGATGGACGATGGACGATACAAGATAGACGATATTCGATAGACGATAGAAGATAGAAGATAGACGATAGATGATAGACCATAAAAGAGAGACGATAGAAGATAGACGATAGAATATAGAAGATAGACGATAGAAAATAGACGATAGAAGATAGACGATAGACGATAGAAGATAGACGATAGAAGATAGAAGATAGACGATAGACGATAGAAGATAGACGATAGAAGACAGACGATAGAAGATAGACGATAGAAGATAGAAGATAGACGATGGACGATACAAGATAGACAATAGGCGATAGACGATAGAAGATAGACGATAGACGATAGACCATAAAAGATAGACGATAGAAGATTGACGATAGAATATAGAAGATAGACGATAGAAAATAGACGATAGGCGATAGAAGATAGACGATAGAAGACAGATGATAGAAGATAGAAGATAGACGATAGAAGACAGATGATAGAAGACAGACGATAGACAATAGAAGATAGACGATAGAAGATAGACGATAGAAGATAGAAGATAGAAGATAGACGATGGACGATGGACGATACAAGATAGACGATAGGCAAAAGACGATAGAAGATAGACGATAGACGATAGACCATGAAAGATAGACGATAGAAGATAGACGATAGAATATAGAAGATAGACGATAGAAGATAGACGATAGACAATAGAAGATAGAAGATAGACGATAGACGATAGAAGATAGAAGATAAAAGATAGACGATAGACGATAGAAGATAGACGATAGAAGACAGACGATAGAAGATAGAAGATAGACGATAGACAATGGATGATGGACGATACAAGATAGACGATAGGCGATAGACCATAAAAGATAGACGATAGAAGATAGACGATAGACAATAGAAGATAGAAGATAGACGATAGAAGATAGACGATAGAAGATAGAAGATAGACGATATCCGATATACGATAGACGATAGGAGCTAGACGATAGACGATAGAAGATAAAAGATAGATGATAGACGATAGACGATAGACCATAGAAGACAGACGATAGAAGATAGACGATGGTCGATACAAGATAGACGATAGGCGATAGACGATAGAAGATAGACGATAGACGATAGACGACAGACGGTAGACGATGACGATACAACATAGATGATAGACGATAGAAGATAGACGATAGAAGATAGAGGATAGACGATAGACGATAGACGATAGACGATAGAAGATAGACGATAGACGATAGAAGATAGAAGATAGACGATAGAAGATTGACGATAGAAGATAGAAGATAGACAATGGACGATGGACGATACAAGATAGACGATAGGCGATAGACGCTAGAAGACAGAAGTTAGACGATAGACCATAAAAGATAGACGATAGAAGATAGACGATAGAATATAGAAGACAGACGATAGAAAATAGACGATAGATGATAGACGATAAAAGAGAGAAGATAGAGGATAGAAGATAGACGATAGAAGACAGACGATAGAAGATAGACGATAGACCATAGACCATAGAAGAGAGACAATAGAAGATAGACGATAGACGATGGACGATGGACAATACAAGATAGACGATAGACGATAGACAATAGAAGATAGAAGATAGACGATAGACGACAGACGATAGAAGATAGACGATAGACGATAGAAGATAGACGATAGAAGACAGATGATAGAACATAGTCGATAGAAGATAGACGATGGACGATACAAGATAGACGATAGAAGATACACGATAGGATATAGAAGATAGACGATAGAAAATAGACGATAGATGATAGACGATAGAAGAAAGACGATAGACAATAGAAGATAGAAGATAGACGATAGACGATAGACGATAGAAGATAGACGATAGACGATAGACGATAGAAGATCGTCGATAGACCATAGACCATAGAAGACAGACGATAGAAGATAGATGATGGACGATACAAGATAGATGATGGACGATACAAGATAGACGATAAGCGATAGACGATAGAAGATAGAAGATAGACGATGACGATACAACATAGACTATAGACGATAGAAGATAGACGATAGAAGATAAAATATAAACGATAGAAGATAGACGATTGACGATAGAGGATAGCAGATAGACGATAGCAGATAGACGATCGCAGATAGACGATAGAAGATAGAAGATAGCAGATAGACGATAGACGATAGAAGATAGACGATAGAAGATAGACGATAGACAATAGAAGATAGACGATAGACGATAGATGATACAAGATAGACGATAGAAGATAGAAGATAGCAGATAAACGATAGACGATAGAAGATAGACGATAAAAGATAAAAGATAGACAATAGAAGATAGACGATAGAAGATAGACGATAGAAGATAGAGGATAGACGATAGACGATAGAAGATAGACGATAGAAGATAGACGATAGACCATAGAAGATAGAAGATAGACGAGAGAAGATTGACGATAGACGATAGAAGATAGAAGATAGACAATGGACGATGGACGATACAAGATAGACAATAGGCGATAGACGATAGAAGATAGAAGATAGAAGATAGAAGATAGACCATAAAAGATAGACGATAGAAGATAGACGATAGAATATAGAAGATAGACGATAGAAAATAGACGATAGATGATAGACGATAAAAGAGAGAAGATAGAGGATAGAAGATAGACGATAGAAGACACACGATAGAAGATGGAAGATGGACGATGGACGATAGAAGATAGACGATAGGCGATAGACGATAGAAGATAGAAGATAGACGATAGATGATAGACCATAAAAGAGAGACGATAGAAGATAGACGATAGAATATAGAAGATAGACGATAGAAAATAGACGATAGAAGATAGACGATAGACGATAGAAGATAGACGATAGAAGATAGACGATAGAAGATAGAAGATAGACGATAGACGATAGAAGATAGACGATAGAAGACAGACGATAGAAGATAGACGATAGAAGATAGACGATAGACGATAGAAGATAGACGATAGAAGACAGATGATAGAACATAGTCGATAGAAGATAGACGATGGACGATACAAGATAGACGATAGAAGATAGACGATAGGATATAGAAGATAGACGATAGAAAATAGACGATAGATGATAGACGATAGAAGAAAGACGATAGACAATAGAAGATAGAAGATAGAAGATAGACGATAGACGATAGACGATAGAAGATAGACGATAGACGATAGAAGATAGAAGATCGACGATAGACCATAGACCATAGAAGACAGACGATAGAAGATAGATGATGGACGATACAAGATAGACGATAAGCGATAGACGATAGATGATAGAAGATAGACGATAGACGATGACGATACAACATAGACTGTAGACGATAGAAGATAGACGATAGAAGATAAAATATAAACGATAGAAGATAGACGATAGACGATAGAGGATAGAAGATAGCAGATAGACGATAGCAGATAGACGATAGCAGATAGACGATAGAAGATAGAAGATAGCAGATAGACGATAGACGATAGAAGATAGACGATAGAAGATAGACGATAGACAATAGAAGATAGACGATAGATGATACAAGATAGACGATAGAAGATAGAAGATAGCAGATAGACGATAGACGATAGAAGATAGAAGATAGACGATAAAAGATAAAAGATAGACAATAGAAGATAGACGATAGAAGATAGACGATAGAAGATAGAGGATAGACGATAGACGATAGAAAATAGACGATAGAAGATAGACGATAGACGATAGAAGATAGAAGATAGACGATAGAAGATTGACGATAGACGATAGAAGATAGAAGATAGACAATGGACGATGGACGATACAAGATAGACGATAGGCGTTAGACGATAGAAGATAGAAGATAGACCATAAAAGATAGACGATAGAAGATAGACGATAGAATATAGAAGATAGACGATAGAAAATAGACGATAAATGATAGGCGATAAAAGAGAGAAGATAGAGGATAGAAGATAGACGATAGAAGACACACGATAGAAGATAGAAGATGGACGATGGACGATACAAGATAGACGATAGGCGATAGACGATAGAAGATAGAAGATAGACGATAGATGATAGACCATAAAAGAGAGACGATAGAAGATAGACGATAGAATATAGAAGATAGACGATAGAAAATAGACGATAGAAGATAGACGATAGACGATAGAAGATAGACGATAGAAGATAGAAGATAGACGATAGACGATAGAAGATAGACGATAGAAGACAGACGATAGAAGATAGACGATAGAAGATAGAAGATAGACGATAGAAGATAGAGGATAGACGATAGACGATAGACGATAGAAGATAGACGATAGAAGATAGACGATAGACGATGGACGATACAAGATAGACGATAGGCGATAGACGCTAGAAGACAGAAGTTAGACGATAGACCATAAAAGATAGACGATACAAGATAGACGATAGACTATAGAAGACAGACGATAGAAAATAGACGATAGATGATAGACGATAAAAGAGAGAAGATAGAGGATAGAAGATAGACGATAGAAGACAGACGATAGAAGATAGAAGATAGACGATAGACCATAGACCATAGAAGAGAGACGATAGAAGATAGACGATAGACGATGGACGATGGACAATACAAGATAGACGATAGACGATAGACAATAGAAGATAGAAGATAGACGATAGAAGACAGACGATAGAAGATAGACGATAGACGATAGAAGATAGACGATAGAAGACAGATGATAGAACATAGTCGATAGAAGATAGAAGATAGACGATGGACGATACAAGATAGACGATAGAAGATAGACGATAGGATATAGAAGATAGACGATAGAAAATAGACGATAGATGATAGACGATAGAAGAAAGACGATAGACAATAGAAGATAGAAGATAGACGATAGACGATAGACGATAGAAGATAGACGATAGACGATAGACGATAGAAGATCGACGATAGACCATAGACCATAGAAGACAGACGATAGAAGATAGATGATGGATGATACAAGATAGACGATAAGCGATAGACGATAGAAGATAGAAGATAGACGATAGACGATGACGATACAACATAGACTATAGACGATAGAAGATAGACGATAGAATATAAAATATAAACGATAGAAGATAGACGATAGACGATAGAGGATAGAAGATAGCAGACAGACGATAGCAGATAGACGATAGCAGATAGACGATAGAAGATAGAAGATAGCAGATAGACGATAGACGATAGAAGATAGACGATAGAAGATAGACGATAGACAATAGAAGATAGACGATAGATGATACAAGATAGACGATAGAAGATAGAAGATAGCAGATAGACGATAGACGATAGAAGATAGAAGATAGACGATAAAAGATAAAAGATAGACAATAGAAGATAGACGATAGAAGATAGACGATAGAAGATAGAGGATAGACGATAGACGATAGAACATAGACGATAGAAGATAGACGATAGACGATAGAAGATAGAAGATAGACGATAGAAGATTGACGATAGACGATAGAAGATAGAAGATAGACAATGGACGATGGACGATACAAGATAGACGATAGGCGTTAGACGATAGAAGATAGAAGATAGACCATAAAAGATAGACGATAGAAGATAGACGATAGAATATAGAAGATAGACGATAGAAAATAGACGATAAATGATAGACGATAAAAGAGAGAAGATAGAGGATAGAAGATAGACGATAGAAGACACACGATAGAAGATAGAAGATGGACGATGGACGATACAAGATAGACGATATTCGATAGACGATAGAAGATAGAAGATAGACGATAGATGATAGACCATAAAAGAGAGACGATAGAAGATAGACGATAGAATATAGAAGATAGACGATAGAAAATAGACGATAGAAGATAGACGATAGACGATAGAAGATAGACGATAGAAGATAGAAGATAGACGATAGACGATAGAAGATAGACGATAGAAGACAGACGATAGAAGATAGACGATAGAAGATAGAAGATAGACGATGGACGATACAAGATAGACAATAGGCGATAGACGATAGAAGATAGACGATAGACGATAGACCATAAAAGATAGACGATAGAAGATTGACGATAGAATATAGAAGATAGACGATAGAAAATAGACGATAGGCGATAGAAGATAGACGATAGAAGACAGATGATAGAAGATAGAAGATAGACGATAGAAGACAGATGATAGAAGACAGACGATAGACAATAGAAGATAGACGATAGAAGATAGACGATAGAAGATAGAAGATAGAAGATAGACGATGGACGATGGACGATACAAGATAGACGATAGGCAAAAGACGATAGAAGATAGACGATAGACGATAGACCATGAAAGATAGACGATAGAAGATAGACGATAGAATATAGAAGATAGACGATAGAAGATAGACGATAGACAATAGAAGATAGAAGATAGACGATAGACGATAGAAGATAGAAGATAAAAGATAGACGATAGACGATAGAAGATAGACGATAGAAGACAGACGATAGAAGATAGAAGATAGACGATAGACAATGGATGATGGACGATACAAGATAGACGATAGGCGATAGACCATAAAAGATAGACGATAGAAGATAGACGATAGACAATAGAAGATAGAAGATAGACGATAGAAGATAGACGATAGAAGATAGAAGATAGACGATATCCGATATACGATAGACGATAGGAGCTAGACGATAGACGATAGAAGATAAAAGATAGATGATAGACGATAGACGATAGACCATAGAAGACAGACGATAGAAGATAGACGATGGTCGATACAAGATAGACGATAGGCGATAGACGATAGAAGATAGACGATAGACGATAGACGACAGACGGTAGACGATGACGATACAACATAGATGATAGACGATAGAAGATAGACGATAGAAGATAGAGGATAGACGATAGACGATAGACGATAGACGATAGAAGATAGACGATAGAAGATAGAAGATAGACGATAGAAGATTGACGATAGAAGATAGAAGATAGACAATGGACGATGGACGATACAAGATAGACGATAGGCGATAGACGCTAGAAGACAGAAGTTAGACGATAGACCATAAAAGATAGACGATAGAAGATAGACGATAGAATATAGAAGACAGACGATAGAAAATAGACGATAGATGATAGACGATAAAAGAGAGAAGATAGAGGATAGAAGATAGACGATAGAAGACAGACGATAGAAGATAGACGATAGACCATAGACCATAGAAGAGAGACAATAGAAGATAGACGATAGACGATGGACGATGGACAATACAAGATAGACGATAGACGATAGACAATAGAAGATAGAAGATAGACGATAGACGACAGACGATAGAAGATAGACGATAGACGATAGAAGATAGACGATAGAAGACAGATGATAGAACATAGTCGATAGAAGATAGACGATGGACGATACAAGATAGACGATAGAAGATACACGATAGGATATAGAAGATAGACGATAGAAAATAGACGATAGATGATAGACGATAGAAGAAAGACGATAGACAATAGAAGATAGAAGATAGACGATAGACGATAGACGATAGAAGATAGACGATAGACGATAGACGATAGAAGATCGTCGATAGACCATAGACCATAGAAGACAGACGATAGAAGATAGATGATGGACGATACAAGATAGATGATGGACGATACAAGATAGACGATAAGCGATAGACGATAGAAGATAGAAGATAGACGATGACGATACAACATAGACTATAGACGATAGAAGATAGACGATAGAAGATAAAATATAAACGATAGAAGATAGACGATTGACGATAGAGGATAGAAGATAGCAGATAGACGATAGCAGATAGACGATCGCAGATAGACGATAGAAGATAGAAGATAGCAGATAGACGATAGACGATAGAAGATAGACGATAGAAGATAGACGATAGACAATAGAAGATAGACGATAGACGATAGATGATACAAGATAGACGATAGAAGATAGAAGATAGCAGATAAACGATAGACGATAGAAGATAGACGATAAAAGATAAAAGATAGACAATAGAAGATAGACGATAGAAGATAGACGATAGAAGATAGAGGATAGACGATAGACGATAGAAGATAGACGATAGAAGATAGACGATAGACCATAGAAGATAGAAGATAGACGAGAGAAGATTGACGATAGACGATAGAAGATAGAAGATAGACAATGGACGATGGACGATACAAGATAGACAATAGGCGATAGACGATAGAAGATAGAAGATAGAAGATAGAAGATAGACCATAAAAGATAGACGATAGAAGATAGACGATAGAATATAGAAGATAGACGATAGAAAATAGACGATAGATGATAGACGATAAAAGAGAGAAGATAGAGGATAGAAGATAGACGATAGAAGACACACGATAGAAGATGGAAGATGGACGATGGACGATAGAAGATAGACGATAGGCGATAGACGATAGAAGATAGAAGATAGACGATAGATGATAGACCATAAAAGAGAGACGATAGAAGATAGACGATAGAATATAGAAGATAGACGATAGAAAATAGACGATAGAAGATAGACGATAGACGATAGAAGATAGACGATAGAAGATAGACGATAGAAGATAGAAGATAGATGATAGACGATAGAAGATAGACGATAGAAGACAGACGATAGAAGATAGACGATAGAAGATAGACGATGGACGATACAAGATAGACGATAGGCGATAGACGATAGAAGATAGACGATAGACGATAGACCATAAAAGATAGACGATAGAAGATAGACGATAGAATATAGAAGATAGACGATAGAAAATAGACGATAGATGATAGACGATAGAAGATAGACGATAGACGATAGAAGATAGACGATAGACGATAGAAAATAGAAGATAGACGATATACGATATACGATAGACGATAGGAGATAGACGATAGACGATAGACGATAGAAGATAGAAGATAAAAGATAGACGATAGACCATAGACCATAGAAGACAGACGATAGAAGATAGACGATGGACGATACAAGATAGACGATAGGCGATAGACGATAGGCGATAGACGATAGAAGATAGACGATAGACGATAAAAGATAAAAGATAGACGATAGAAGATAGACGATAGACGATAGACGATAGACGATAGCAGATAGACGATAGAAGATAGACGATAGACGATAGAAGATAGACAATAGACGATACAAGATAGACGATAGACAATGGACGATACAAGATAGACGATAGGCGATAGACCATAAAAGATAGACGATAGAAGATAGACGATAGAATATAGAAGATAGACGATAGAAAATAGACGATAGATGATAGACGATAGAAGATAGACAATAGAGGATAGAAGATAGACGATGGAAGATAGACGATAGAAGATAGATGATAGAAGATAGATGATAGAAGATAAAAGATAGACCATAGACCATAGAAGACAGACGATAGAAGATAGACGATGGACGATGGATGATACAATATAGACGATAGAAAATAGACGATAGATGATAGACGATAAAAGAGAGAAGATAGAGGATAGAAGATAGACGATAGAAGACACACGATAGAAGATGGAAGATGGACGATGGACGATAGAAGATAGACGATAGGCGATAGACGATAGAAGATAGAAGATAGACGATAGATGATAGACCATAAAAGAGAGACGATAGAAGATAGACGATAGAATATAGAAGATAGACGATAGAAAATAGACGATAGAAGATAGACGATAGACGATAGAAGATAGACGATAGAAGACAGACGATAGAAGATAGAAGATAGACGATAGACGATAGAAGATAGACGATAGAAGACAGACGATAGAAGATAGACGATAGAAGATAGACGATGGACGATACAAGATAGACGATAGGCGATAGACGATAGAAGATAGACGATAGACGATAGACCATAAAAGATAGACGATAGAAGATAGACGATAGAATATAGAAGATAGACGATAGAAAATAGACGATAGATGATAGACGATAGAAGATAGACGATAGACGATAGAAGATAGACGATAGACGATAGAAGATAGAAGATAGACGATATACGATAGACGATAGGAGATAGACGATAGACGATAGAAGATAGAAGATAAAAGATAGACGATAGACCATAGACCATAGAAGACAGACGATAGAAGATAGACGATGGACGATACAAGATAGACGATAGGCGATAGACGATAGGCGATAGACGATAGAAGATAGACGATAGACGATAGACGATAGACGATAGACGATGACGATACAACATAGATGATAGACGATAGACGATAGAAGATAGACGATAGAAGATAGACGATAGAAGATAGACGATAGACGATAGAAGATAGAGGATAGAAGATAGACGATAGACGATAGCAGATAGACGATAGAAGATAGACGATAGACGATAGAAGATAGACAATAGACGATACAAGATAGATGATAGACAATGGACGATACAAGATAGACGATAGGCGATAGACCATAAAAGATAGACGATAGAAGATAGACGATAGAATATAGAAGATAGACGATAGAAAATAGACGATAGATGATAGACGATAGAAGATAGACAATAGAGGATAGAAGATAGACGATGGAAGATAGACGATAGAAGATAGATGATAGAAGATAGATGATAGAAGATAAAAGATAGACCATAGACCATAGAAGACAGACGATAGAAGATAGACGATGGACGATGGATGATACAATATAGACGATAGAAAATAGACGATAGATGATAGACGATAAAAGAGAGAAGATAGAGGATAGAAGATAGACGATAGAAGACACACGATAGAAGGTGGAAGATGGACGATGGACGATAGAAGATAGACGATAGGCGATAGACGATAGAAGATAGAAGATAGACGATAGCTGATAGACCATAAAAGAGAGACGATAGAAGATAGACGATAAAATATAGAAGATAGACGATAGAAAATAGACGATAGAAGATAGACGATAGACGATAGAAGATAGACGATAGAAGACAGACGATAGAAGATAGAAAATAGACGATAGACGATAGAAGACAAACGATAGAAGATAGACGATAGAAGATAGAAGATAGACGATGGACGATACAAGATAGACGATAGGCGATAGACGATAGAAGATAGACGATAGACGATAGACCATAAAAGATAGACGATAGAAGATAGACGATAGAATATAGAAGATAGACGATAGAAAATAGACGATAGATGAAAGATGATAGACGATAGAAGATAGACGATAGACGATAGAAGATAGACGATAGACGATAGAAGATAGAAGATAGACGATATACGATAGACGATAGAATATAGAAGATAGACGATAGAAAATAGACGATAGATGAAAGACGATAGACGATAGAAGATAGACGATAGACGATAGAAGATAGACGATAGACGATAGAAGATAGACGATATACGATAGACGATAGACGATAGAAGATAGACGATAGACGATAGACGATGACGATACAACATAGATGATAGACGATAGACGATAGAAGATAGACGATAGAAGATAGACGATAAAAGATAAAAGATAGACGATAGAAGATAGACGATAGACGATAGAAGATAGAAGATAGAAGATAGACGATAGACGATAGCAGATAGACGATAGAAAATAGACGATAGACGATAGAAGATAGACAATAGACGATACAAGATAGACGATAGACAATGGACGATGGACGATACAAGATAGACGATAGGCGATAGACCATAAAAGATAGAAGATAGACGATAGAATATAGAAGATAGACGATAGAAAATAGACGATAGATGATAGACGATAGAAGATAGACGATAGACGATAGAAGATAGACGATAGACGATAGAAGATAGAAGATAGACGATATACGATAGACGATAGGAGACAGACGATAGACGATAGAAGATAAAAGATAGACGATAGACCATAGACCATAGAAGACAGACGATAGAAGATAGACGATGGACGATACAAGATAGACGATAGGCGATAGACGATAGAAGATAGACGATAGAAGATAGACGATAGACGATAGACGATAGACGATAGACGATAGACGATGACGATACAACATAGATGATAGACGATAGACGATAGAAGATAGACGATAGAAGATAGACGATAAAAGATAAAAGATAGACGATAGAAGATAGACGATAGACGATAGAAGATAGAGGATAGAAGATAGACGATAGACGATAGCAGATAGACGATAGAAGATAGACGATAGACGATAGAAGATAGACAATAGACGATACAAGATAGACGATAGACAATGGACGATACAAGATAGACGATAGGCGATAGACCATAAAAGATAGACGATAGAAGATAGACGATAGAATATAGAAGATAGACGATAGAAAATAGACGATAGATGATAGACGATAGAAGATAGACAATAGAGGATAGAAGATAGACGATGGAAGATAGACGATAGAAGATAGAAGATAGATGATAGAAGATAGATGATAGAAGATAAAAGATAGACCATAGACCATAGAAGACAGACGATAGAAGATAGACGATGGACGATGGATGATACAATATAGACGATAGAAAATAGACGATAGATGATAGACGATAAAAGAGAGAAGATAGAGGATAGAAGATAGACGATAGAAGACACACGATAGAAGATGGAAGATGGATGATGGACGATAGAAGATAGACGATAGGCGATAGACGATAGAAGATAGAAGATAGACGATAGCTGATAGACCATAAAAGAGAGACGATAGAAGATAGACGATAGAATATAGAAGATAGACGATAGAAAATAGACGATAGAAGATAGACGATAGACGATAGAAGATAGACGATAGAAGACAGACGATAGAAGATAGAAAATAGACGATAGACGATAGAAGATAGACGATAGAAGACAAACGATAGAAGATAGACGATAGAAGACAAACGATAGAAGATAGACGATAGAAGATAGAAGATAGACGATGGACGATACAAGATAGACGATAGGCGATAGACGATAGAAGATAGACGATAGACGATAGACCATAAAAGATATACGATAGAATATAGACGATAGAATATAGAAGATAAACGATAGAAAATAGACGATAGATGAAAGACGATAGACGATAGAAGATAGACGATAGACGATAGAAGATAGACGATAGACGATAGAAGATAGACGATATACGATGTACGATATACGATAGAAGATAGACGATAGACGCTAGACGATAGACGATGACGATACAACATAGATGATAGACGATAGACGATAGAAGATAGACGATAGAAGATAGACGATAAAAGATAAAAGATAGACGATAGAAGATAGACGATAGACGATAGAAGATAGAAGATAGAAGATAGACGATAGACGATAGCAGATAGACGATAGAAGATAGACGATAGACGATAGAAGATAGAAGATAGACAATAGACGATACAAGATAGACGATAGACAATGGACGATGGACGATACAAGATAGACGATAGGCGATAGACCATAAAAGATAGACGATAGACGATAGAAGATAAAAGATAGACGATAGACCATAGACCATAGAAGACAGACGATAGAAGATAGACGATGGACGATACAAGATAGACGATAGGCGATAGACGATAGAAGATAGACGATAGAAGATAGATGATAGACGATAGACGATGACGATACAACATAGAAGATAGACGATAGACGATAGAAGATAGACGATAGAAGATAGACGATAAAAGATAAAAGATAGACGATAGAAGATAGACGATAGACGATAGAAGATAGAGGATAGAAGATAGACGATAGACGATAGCAGATAGACGATAGAAGATAGACAATAGACGATACAAGATAGACGATAGGCGATAGACCATAAAAGATAGACGATAGAAGATAGACGATAGAATATAGAAGATAGACGATAGAAGATAGATGATAGAAGATAGATGATAGAAGATAAAAGATAGACCATAGACCATAGAAGACAGACGATAGAAGATAGACGATGGACGATGGATGATACAATATAGACGATAGAAAATAGACGATAGATGATAGACGATAAAAGAGAGAAGATAGAGGATAGAAGATAGACGATAGAAGACACACGATAGAAGATGGAAGATGGACGATGGACGATAGAAGATAGACGATAGGCGATAGACGATAGAAGATAGAAGATAGACGATAGCTGATAGACCATAAAAGAGAGACGATAGAAGATAGACGATAGAATATAGAAGATAGACGATAGAAAATAGACGATAGAAGATAGACGATAGACGATAGAAGATAGACGATAGAAGACAGACGATAGAAGATAGACGATAGACGATAGAAGATAGACGATAGAAGACAAACGATAGAAGATAGACGATAGAAGATAGAAGATAGACGATGGACGATACAAGATAGACGATAGGCGATAGACGATAGAAGATAGACGATAGACGATAGACCATAAAAGATAGACGATAGAAGATAGACGATAGAATATAGAAGATAGACGATAGAAAATAGACGATAGATGATAGACTATAGAAGATAGACGATAGACGATAGAAGATAGACGATAGACGATAGAAGATAGAAGATAGACGATATACGATATACGATAGACGATAGAAGATAGACGATAGAAGATAGACGATAGACGATAGACGATAGACGATGACGATACAACATAGATGATAGACGATAGACGATAGAAGATAGACGATAGAAGATAGACGATAAAAGATAAAAGATAGACGATAGAAGATAGACGATAGACGATAGAAGATAGAAGATAGAAGATAGACGATAGACGATAGCAGATAGACGATAGAAGATAGACGATAGAAGATAGATAATAGACGATACAAGATAGACGATAGACAATGGACGATGGACGATACAAGATAGACGATAGGCGATAGACCATAAAAGATAGACAATAGAAGATAGACGATAGAATATAGAAGATAGACGATAGAAAATAGACGATAGATGATAGACGATAGAAGATAGACAATAGAGGATAGAAGATAGACGATGGAAGATAGACGATAGAAGATAGAAGATAGATGATAGAAGATAGATGATAGAAAATAAAAGATAGACCATAGACCATAGAAGACAGACGATAGAAGATAGACGATGGACGATGGATGATACAATATAGACGATAGGCGATAGATTATAGAAAATAGAAGATAGACGATAGATGATAGACCATAAAAGACAGACGATAGAAGATAGACGATAGAATATAGAAGATAGACGATAGAAAATAGACGATAGACGATACAAGATAGACGATAGAAGACAGATGATAGAAGATAGAAGATAGACGATAGAAGACAGACGATAGAAGACAGACGATAGACGATAGAAGACAGACGATAGAAGATAGACGATAGAAGATAGAAGATAGAAGATAGACGATGGACGATGGACGATACAAGATAGACGATAGGCGAAAGACAATAGAAGATAGACGATAGACGATAGACCATAAAAGATAGACGATAGAAGATAGACGATAGAATATAGAAGATAGACGATAGAAAATAGACGATAGAAGATAGACGATAGACAATAGAGGATAGAAGATAGACGATAGACGATAGAAGATAGAAGATAGACGATAGACGATGGATGATGGACGATACAAGATAGACGATAGACGATAGAAGATAGAAGATAGACGATAGACAATAGACCATAAAAGATAGACGATAGAAGATAGACGATAGACAATAGAAGATAGAAGATAGACGATAGAAGATAGACGATAGAAGATAGAAGATAGACGATAGACAATGGACGATGGACGATACAAGATAGACGATAGGCGATAGACCATAAAAGATAGACGATAGACGATAGAAGATAAAAGATAGACGATAGACTATAGACCATAGAAGACAGACGATAGAAGATAGACGATGGACGATACAAGATAGACGATAGGCGATAGACGATAGAAGATAGACGATAGAAGATAGATGATAGACGATAGACGATAGACGATGACGATACAACATAGAAGATAGACGATAGACGATAGAAGATAGACGATAAAAGATAAAAGATAGACGATAGAAGATAGACGATAGACGATAGAAGATAGAGGATAGAAGATAGACAATAGATGATACAAGATAGACGATAGACAATGGACGATACAAGATAGACGATAGGCGATAGACCATAAAAGATAGACGATAGAAGATAGACGATAGAATATAGAAGATAGGCGATAGAAAATAGACGATAGATGATAGACGATAGAAGATAGACAATAGAGGATAGAAGATAGACGATGGAAGATAGACGATAGAAGATAGAAGATAGATGATAGAAGATAGATGATAGAAGATAAAAGATAGACCATAGACCATAGAAGACAGACGATAGAAGATAGACGATGGACGATGGATGATACAATATAGACGATAGAAAATAGACGATAGATGATAGACGATAAAAGAGAGAAGATAGAGGATAGAAGATAGACGATAGAAGACACACGATAGAAGATGGAAGATGGACGATGGACGATAGAAGATAGACGATAGGCGATAGACGATAGAAGATAGAAGATAGACGATAGCTGA
Source organism: Aquarana catesbeiana (assembly GCF_042186555.1). NCBI lineage: Eukaryota > Metazoa > Chordata > Amphibia > Anura > Ranidae > Aquarana > Aquarana catesbeiana. Next base: position 126,416,560 of record NC_133335.1, read on the forward strand.
TAGACCATAAAAGAGAGACGATAGAAGATAGACGATAGAATATAGAAGATAGACGATAGAAAATAGACGATAGAAGATAGACGATAGACGATAGAAGATAGACGATAGAAGACAGACGATAGAAGATAGAAGATAGACGATAGAAGACAAACGATAGAAGATAGACGATAGAAGATAGAAGATAGACGATGGACGATACAAGATAGACGATAGGCGATAAACGATAGAAGATAGACGATAGACGATAGACCATAAAAGATAGACGATAGAAGATAGACGATAGAATATAGAAGATAGACGATAGAAAATAGACGATAGATGATAGACGATAGAAGATAGACGATAGACGATAGAAGATAGACGATAGACGATAGAAGATAGAAGATAGACGATATACGATATACGATAGACGATAGAAGATAGACGATAGAAGATAGACGATAGACGATAGACGATAGACGATGACGATACAACATAGATGATAGACGATAGACGATAGAAGATAGACGATAGAAGATAGACGATAAAAGATAAAAGATAGACGATAGAAGATAGACGATAGACGATAGAAGATAGAAGATAGAAGATAGACGATAGACGATAGCAGATAGACGATAGAAGATAGACGATAGACGATAGAAGATAGACAATAGACGATACAAGATAGACGATAGACAATGGACGATGGACGATACAAGATAGACGATAGGCGATAGACCATAAAAGATAGACAATAGAAGATAGACGATAGAATATAGAAGATAGACGATAGAAAATAGACGATAGATGATAGACGATAGAAGATAGACAATAGAGGATAGAAGATAGACGATGGAAGATAGACGATAGAAGATAGAAGATAGATGATAGAAGATAGATGATAGAAAATAAAAGATAGACCATAGACCATAGAAGACAGACGATAGAAGATAGACGATGGACGATGGATGATACAATATAGACGATAGGCGATAGATTATAGAAAATAGAAGATAGACGATAGATGATAGACCATAAAAGACAGACGATAGAAGATAGACGATAGAATATAGAAGATAGACGATAGAAAATAGACGATAGACGATAGAAGATAGACGATAGAAGACAGATGATAGAAGATAGAAGATAGACGATAGAAGACAGACGATAGAAGACAGACGATAGACGATAGAAGACAGACGATAGAAGATAGACGATAGAAGATAGAAGATAGAAGATAGACGATGGACGATGGACGATACAAGATAGACGATAGGCGAAAGACAATAGAAGATAGACGATAGACGATAGACCATAAAAGATAGACGATAGAAGATAGACGATAGAATATAGAAGATAGACGATAGAAAATAGACGATAGAAGATAGACGATAGACAATAGAGGATAGAAGATAGACGATAGACGATAGAAGATAGAAGATAGACGATAGACGATGGATGATGGACGATACAAGATAGACGATAGACGATAGAAGATAGAAGATAGACGATAGACAATAGACCATAAAAGATAGACGATAGAAGATAGACGATAGACAATAGAAGATAGAAGATAGACGACAGAAGATAGACGATAGAAGATAGAAGATAGACGATATTCGATATACGATAGACGATAGGAGCTAGACGATAGACGATAGAAGATAAAAGATAGACGATAGACCATAGACCATAGACCATAGAAGACAGACGATAGAAGATAGACGATAGAAGATAGAAGATAGCAGATAGACGATAGCAGATAGACGATAGACGATAGAAGATAGACGATAGACAATAGAAGATAGACGATAGACGATAGATGATACAAGATAGACGATAGAAGATAGACGATAAAAGATAAAAGATAGACGATAGAAGATAGACGATAGACGATAGAAGATAGACGATAGACGATAGCAGATAGAAGATAGACGATAGACGATAGACGATACAAGATAGACGATAGACAATGGACGATGGACGATACAAGATAGACGATAGGCGATAGACTATAGACGATAGAAGATAGAAGATAGACGATAGACCATAAAAGATAGACGATAGAAGATAGACGATAGAGTATAGAAGATAGACGATAGAAAATAGACGATAGATGATAGACGATAGAAGATAGACAATAGAGGATAGAAGATAGACGATGGAAGATAGACGATAGAAGATAGAAGATAGATGATAGAAGATAGATGATAGAAGATAGAAGATAGAAGATAGACCATAGACCATAGAAGACAGACGATAGAAGATAGACGATGGACGATGGATGATACAATATAGACGATAGGCGATAGATTATAGAAAATAGAAGATAGACGATAGATGATAGACCATAAAAGATAGACGATAGAAGATAGACGATAGAGTATAAAAGATAGACGATAGAAAATAGACGATAGAAGATAGACGATAGAAGACAGATGATAGGAGATAGAAGATAGACGATAGAAGACAGACGATAGAAGACAGACGATAGACAATAGAAGATAGACGATAGAAGATAGACGATAGAAGATAGAAGATAGACGATGGACGATGGACGATACAAGATAGACGATAGGCGAAAGACGATAGAAGATAGACGATAGACCATAAAAGATAGACGATAGAAGATAGACGATAGAATATAGAAGATAGACGATAGAAAATAGACGATAGAAGATAGACGATAGACAATAGAAGATAGAAGATAGACGATAGAAGATAGACGATAGAAGACAGACGATAGAAGATAGAAGATAGACGATAGACGATGGATGATGGACGATAAAAGATAGGCGATAAGCGATAGAAGATAGAAGATAGACGATAGACAATAGACCATAAAAGATAGACGATAGAAGATAGACGATAGACAATAGAAGATAGAAGATAGACGATAGAAGATAGACGATAGAAGATAGAAGATAGACGATATCCGATATACGATAGACGATAGGAGCTAGACGATAGACGATAGAAGATAAAAGATAGATGATAGACGATAGACAATAGACCATAGAAGACAGACGATAGAAGATAGACGATGGACGATACAAGATAGACGATAGGCGATAGACGATAGAAGATAGACGATAGACGACAGACGGTAGACGATGACGATACAACATAGATGATAGACAATAGAAGATAGACGATAGAAGATAGAAGATAGCAGATAGACAATAGACGATAGCAGATAGACGATAGACGATAGAAGATAGACGATAGACAATAGAAGATAGACGATAGACGATAGATGATACAAGATAGACGATAGAAGATAGACGATAGAAGATAGACGATAGACGATAGATTATAGAAGATAGAGGATAGACGATAGACGATAGACGATAGAAGATAGACGATAGAAGATAGACGATAGAAGATTGACGATAGAAGATAGACGATGGACGATACAAGATAGACGATAGGCGATAGACCATAGAAGAGAGACGATAGAAGATAGACGATAGACGATGGACGATGGACAATACAAGATAGACGATAGACGATAGACAATAGAAGATAGAAGATAGACGATAGAAGACAGACGATAGAAGATAGACGATAGACGATAGAAGATAGACGATAGACGATAGAAGATAGACGATAGAAGACAGATGATAGAACATAGTCGATAGAAGATAGAAGATAGACGATGGACGATACAAGATAGACGATAGAAGATAGACGATAGGATATAGAAGATAGACGATAGAAAATAGACGATAGATGATAGACGATAGAAGAAAGACGATAGACAATAGAAGATAGAAGATAGACGATAGACGATAGACGATAGAAGATAGACGATAGACGATAGACGATAGACGATAGAAGATCGACGATAGACCATAGACCATAGAAGATAGATGATGGACGATACAAGATAGACGATAAGCGATAGACGATAGAAGATAGAAGATAGACGATAGACGATGACGATACAACATAGACTATAGACGATAGAAGATAGACGATAGAAGATAAAATATAAACGATAGAAGATAGACGATAGACGATAGAGGATAGAAGATAGCAGATAGACGATAGACGATAGCAGATAGACGATAGCAGATAGACGATAGAAGATAGAAGATAGCAGATAGACGATAGACGATAGAAGATAGACGATAGAAGATAGACGATAGACAATAGAAGATAGACGATAGACGATAGACGATACAAGATAGACGATAGAAGATAGACGATAGCAGATAGACGATAGACGATAGAAGATAGAAGATAGACGATAAAAGATAAAAGATAGACAATAGAAGATAGACGATAGAAGATAGACGATAGAAGATAGAGGATAGACGATAGACGATAGAAGATAGACGATAGACGATAGAAGATAGACGATAGAAGATTGACGATAGACGATAGAAGATAGAAGATAGACAATGGACGATGGACGATACAAGATAGACGATAGGCGATAGACGATAGAGGATAGAAGATAGAAGATAGACCATAAAAGATAGACGATAGAAGATAGACGATAGAATATAGAAGATAGACGATAGAAAATAGACGATAGATGATAGACGATAAAAGAGAGAAGATAGAGGATAGAAGATAGACGATAGAAGACACACGATAGAAGATAGAAGATGGACGATGGACGATACAAGATAGACGATAGGCGATAGACGATAGAAGATAGAAGATAGACGATAGATGATAGACCATAAAAGAGAGACGATAGAAGATAGACAATAGAATATAGAAGATAGACGATAGAAAATAGACGATAGAAGATAGACGATAGAAGATAGAAGATAGACGATAGACGATAGAAGATAGACGATAGAAGACAGACGATAGAAGATAGACGATAGAGGATAGAAGATAGACGATGGACGATACAAGATAGACGATAGGCGATAGACGATAGAAGATAGACGATAGACCATAAAAGATAGACGATAGAAGATAGACGATAGAATATAGAAGATAGACGATAGAAAATAGACGATAGATGATAGACGATAGAAGATAGACGATAGACGATAGAAGATAGACGATAGACGATAGAAGTTAGAAGATAGACGATAGTAGATAGACGATAGACGATAGACGATAGAAGTTAGAAGATAGACGATAGAAGATAGACGATAGAAGATAGACGATAGACGATAGACAATAGAAGATAGAAGATAGAAGATAGACGATAGACGATAGAAGATAGACAAAAGAGGATAGTAGATAAAAGATAGACGATAGACGATAGAAGATAGACGATAGAAGACAGACAATAGAATATAGACTATAGAAGATAGAAGATAGACGATAGACGATAGAAGATAGACGATAGAAGACAGACAATAGAAGATAGACGATAGAAGATAGACGATAGACGATAGAAGATAGACGATAGAAGATAGACGATAGAAGACAGACGATAGAAGATAGACGATAGAAGATAGAAGATAGATGATAGAAAATAGAAGATAGACCATAGACCATAGAAGACAGACGATAGAAGATAGACGATAGAAGATAGACGATAGAAGATAGAAGATAGACGATAGACGATAGACGATAGAGGATAGAAGATAGAAAATAGACGATAGACGATAGACGATAGAAGATAGACGATAGACGATTGAAGATAGAAGATAGACGATAGACGATAGACGATAGAAGATAGACGATAGACGATAGACGATTGAAGATAGAAGATAGATGATAGACGATAGATGATAGACGATAGAAGATAGAAGATAGACGATAAAGGATAAAAGATAGATGATAGAAGATAGAAGATAGACGATAGACGATAGAAGATAGACGATAGACGATAGAAGATAGGCGATAGAAGACAGACAATAGAAGACAGACGATAGAAGATAGACGATAGAAGATAGACGATAGAAGATAGATGATAGGCGATAGACGATAGAAGATAGATGATAGGCGATAGACGATAGAAGATGGACAATGGACGATACAAGATAGACGATAGACGATAGACGATAGAAGATAGACGATAGACGATTGAAGATAGAAGATAGATGATAGACGATAGATGATAGACGATAGAAGATAGAAGATAGACGATAAAAGATAAAAGATAGATGATAGAAGATAGAAGATAGACGATAGACGATAGAAGATAGACGATAGACGATAGAAGATAGGCGATAGAAGATAGACAATAGACGATAGAAGATAGACGATAGAAGACAGACCATAGAAGACAGACGATAGAAGATAGACGATAGAAGATAGACGATAGAAGATAGATGATAGGCGATAGACGATAGAAGATGGACAATGGACGATACAAGATAGACGATAGGCGATAGACGATAGAAGATAGATGATAGACAATAGACGATGGACCATAAAAGATAGACGATAGAAGATAGACGATAGACAATAGAAGATAGAAGATAGACGATAGAAGATAGACGATAGACGATAGAAGATAGACGATAGACGATAGACGATAGAAGATAGACAATAGAGGATAGAAGATAAAAGATAGACGATAGATGATAGAAGATAGACGATAGAAGACAGACAATAGAAGATAGAAGATAGAAGATAGACGATAGACGATAGAAGATAGACGGTAGAAGACATACAATAGAAGATAGACGATAGAAGATAGACGATAGACGATAGAAGATAGACGATAGAAGATAGACGTTAGAAGACAGACGATAGAAGATAGAAGATAGACTATAGACAATAGAAGATAGACGATAGAAGATAGAAGATAGATGATAGAAAATAGAAGATAGACCATAGACCATAGAAGACAGACGATAGAAGATAGAAGATAGACGATAGAAGATAGACGATAGAAGATAGAAGATAGACGATAGATGATAGACGATTGAAGATAGAAGATAGACGATAGACGATAGACGATAGAAGATAGACGATAGACGATAGAAGATAGACGATAGAAGATAGACGATAGAAGATAGAAGATAGACGATAGAAGATAGAAGATAGACGATAAAAGATAAAAGATAGACGATAGAAGATAGAAGATAGACGATAGAAGATAGATGATAGACAATAGAAGATAGACGATAGAAGACAGACAATAGAAGATAGACGATAGAAGATAGACGATAGACGATAAAAGATAGACGATAGAAGACAGACGTTAGAAGACAGACGATAGAAGATAGAAGATAGACGATAGAAGATAGACGATAGAAGACAGACGATAGAAGATAGACGATAGAAGATAGAAGATAGAAGATAGACCATAGACCATAGAAGACAGACGATAGAAGATAGACAATAGAAGATAGACGATAGAAGTTAGACGATAGACGATAGAAGATAGACGATGGACGATACAAGATAGACGATAGGCGATAGAAGATAGACGATAGACGATAGACCATAAAAGATAGACGACAGAAGATAGATGATAGAATATAGAAGATAGACGATAGAAAATAGACGATAGATGATAGACGATAGAAGATAGACGATAGACGATAGAAGATAGACGATAGACGATAGACAATAGAAGATAGAAGATAGAAGATAGAAGATAGACGATAGATGATAGAAGATAGACAATAGAGGATAGTAGATAAAAGATAGACGATAGACGATAGAAGATAGACGATAGAAGACAGACAATAGAAGATAGACTATAGAAGATAGAAGATAGACGATAGACGATAGAAGATAGACGATAGAAGACAGACAATAGAAGATAGACGATAGAAGATAGACGATAGACGATAGAAGATAGACGATAGAAGACAGACAATAGAAGATAGACGATAGAAGATAGAAGATAGATGATAGAAAATAGAAGATAGACCATAGACCATAGAAGACAGACGATAGAAGATAGACGATAGAAGATAGACGATAGAAGATAGAAGATAGACGATAGACGATAGACGATAGAAGATAGAAGATAGAAGATAGACGATAGACGATAGACGATAGAAGATAGACGATTGAAGATAGAAGATAGACGATAGACGATAGACGATAGAAGATAGACGATAGACGATTGAAGATAGAAGATAGATGATAGACGATAGATGATAGACGATAGAAGATAGAAGATAGACGATAAAAGATAAAAGATAGATGATAGAAGATAGAAGATAGACGATAGACGATAGAAGATAGACGATAGAAGATAGGCGATAGAAGACAGACAATAGAAGACAGACAATAGAAGATAGACGATAGAAGATAGACAATAGAAGATAGACGTTAGAAGATAGACGTTAGAAGACAGACGATAGAAGATAGAAGATAGACGATAGAAGATAGACGATAGAAGACAGACGATAGAAGATAGACGATAGAAGATAGAAGATAGATGATAGAAGATAGATCATAGACCATAGAAGACAGACGATAGAAGATAGACAATAGAAGATAGACGATAGAAGATAGAAGATAGACGATGGACGATACAAGATAGACGACAGACGATAGAAGATAGACGATAGACCATAAAAGATAGACGACAGAAGATAGACGATAGAATATAGAAGATAGACGATAGAAAATAGACGATAGATGATAGACGATAGAAGATAGACGATAGACGATAGAAGATAGACGATAGAAGATAGAAGATTGAAGATAGACGATAGACGATAGACGATAGAAGATAGACGATAGACGAAAGAAGATAGACAATAGACGATAGAAGATAGACGATAAAAGATAGACGATAGAAGATAGATGATAGAGGATAGAAGATAGAAGATAGCAGATAGACGATAGACGATAGAGGAAAGACGATAGAAGGTAGACGATAGACGATAGAAGATAGACTATAGGAGATAGAAGATAGAAGATAGCAGATAGACGATAGACGATTGAAGATAGAGGATAGATGATAGAAGATAGACGATGCTGACTATAAGTTAATTCACAGCACTGTTTAGCACTCATGTGACAGGCCGGCTCTCTCCTCCTCTCGTCCCGACTGGTGTCAGTGGAGGAATCTCGGCCTCTCCTGCTCTAGCTGTCAGATTGAGAGCGGAGAAAAGCGTCCGGTTACGTAAGCGCCAAACAGCGTTCTGAAATAAGGTATAGAGGGCATTTTTTTTAATAAGACACAGGATCACCTAGGATAACAAGAAACAGAGGATTATATAAAATGTCACAGTGGGTTAATAACCATTTTAAGTAACTGCAAGACCAGAAGTCCAAAATGATAACAGATTGCTTGTAGTTGTGTCAGCCACATCTGATCACTTTGCAAAATTTTAACATATGCATTTACCTCCGTTGGTTTTAATGGGCCAAGTAAATCAATTTACATTTACATTTATAATATTGCTAGGCAATCACTGTTAGAAGTCAGAACAACCGAACCACAACCGTGTGCTTTGCTTGCAGTTGCAGGGCGGTTAAGGAGCAGCCATGTTTACTTGAGGTTTATGAGGAGGTTTAATTTCTGCCGTGAGGCAAAGCATCATGGCCATGGCATGTGTACAGCCCTGAGCAGCTGCATGTTATTCTTTAGGTGGGTGGTCAGAGGGCAGAAAATCCATGACTCAACCGCCTGCTTTTACCACCAACCTGGCACCCCCAAGGCATGGTAGCACACCATCTATGTGGTAGTGCATTTCAGTGCCATTCATTTTAAATGGAATGCATCCTTGGTGCACTTCCACAACAGTGACACAACACACGATAAGGCATGACCATGCGTTGTGGTGCACTGCACCATAATGCACTCGCATTAACGCCCTGTACCGGACCGCATGGGTCTGAATAGGGCCTTATAAACTATGTAATTAGAGTAACTGAGTGGGAGTAACAGGTTTTCCTCACTGCTTGTATTACCACTCTGCAAGTCTGGCAGCTTGGTAGGGACCAATTTTTGAAGAGATAATAAGTAATCAGCATGGGGATGACGTTTTTAAAAAACTGCTAGTCTTGGTCAGGAAGGACTGGGAAATTTTGGCCTGTTAGACAAATACAAACAACTAACTGGCCCTTTATTGGGTGAATTCTGAGCAGCAAAGCATGTAACAAAAAACAAAAACAAAAGAAAATAAACAAATGTGGTTTCCCTTAATGTTTCACAATATAGAAGTACAATTATTGTTTTAATGTGAACTTCATGATATATAAGGCATACATTATGCAGCAATACAGTATATACATTAATATATGAATTTTCTAAATACAACTAGCGTAAATACCCAAACTTGACTTGGTATCACCATCTTGCAATTCCCTACAGCAGCATTGGGGAGGGAGGGGCAGGACTGAGAGCAAATCAGGTGTACTACATGCAAATATTCTAACAAGGAACATGCCGATAGAAAGAAAGAGCAGAGTGAAGTGAAGAGGTGACTTCACTAGTCTTCTACTGCTCTTTTCATGTTCAGTTAACAGGCTCAGAAGGAACTGTATTCCTTAAAGGGGTTGTTAAGGTCACGTGACCACCCATCGCTCTCTTCCTCCGATGTAATTACTACAGAGGGAGGAGCCAAGATCTCCTTCTGATATCTGCCGGGCGGTCACGTGACCTCCCACTGTAGAGGCAGGCATACCAATACTTAATATAGTGTATGTGAGAACACCGCTTAGGTGTATAATAGACATATATAAAGTGGTCCGACAACAAAGCTGTATCATAGCAATCATTTTTTTTCTTTTTTTTTTTTCTAACAGCACTGAAGGAAAGAAAGAGAGGATACAATCAATTGTGCATGTAGCCAGGTGCTTGGCTAAGAATGGACAGTGAGAGAAACACTGACTGCTGCGGCTGCTCTCTGTAACTGCTGCTCTGTGGTGATAAACTGGTTAACAGCTATATCAGCAAGAGGAGGAAGCTGCTGAATAGAAATGGTCCAAAAACCCCATTTGGTTTGCTGCAGAACTCCCAAACAGGGGAAATGTTCTGACCTGAACGGTAAACCCCATTAAAGTCTATGGGAGCCGAGTAGGAAAAACAAAAAGTGCCCAATTTGAAGACTTATATGCAAGATTTTGGCCATAAAAGGAGTATGGGGGTCTGGGAACTGCCTTGGGGAACATGTATCAATGCAAAAGATGTTTTTAAAAACTATTGTTTTTTCAGGAGCAGTGATTTTAATTATGCTTAAAGTGCAAAAAAAAGAAAAATCCCTCTAAATATAGTGCCTGGGGGGGGGGTCCCCTTAGTGTGCCTATACAGTGGTGCATTTGTAGCATCCAAAGAACATGCTGCAGCAAAAATGAAATTTCTAAAGAAAAAAAACGAGTCAAATAACATTTACATTGCCTCACAGTTGTAATTGCAGGTGTCTTGCCGAGAAAGTTCCCCCGGCGGATAAGGACCCCCCTGTACTGCGCAGGCGCTGCTCTTGCGCAGTACGAATGACTAGGAGCCACCAAAAATAGCTGAATCTCAAAAACTTAAATCAGCTGTACACGGCTCCTGTGCCTTGGGTCCAGGTTCAAGCCCCACCATCCAAGTGGACCTAGAGGGAGAATAAAAAAGTGCCGAGCGCAGCGAGGCCGTGCCCGAAGCGTGGGGAGCGAAGCGAGGCCCTGCCCGAATCGTGGCGAGCGAAGCGAGCCCGCGAGGGGCCCTCTTACAGGCGCTGTGTACAGCTGATTTCTATTCTATTTGGCTTCGGCTATTTCCACAGGCTCCTACTGCGCAAGTGCTGTGCCTGCGCAGTAGAGGGGGGTCCTTATCGCCCGATGGGAACTTTCTCGGCAGAACAACGGCAACCGGCTATTGAAAAAAAAATGCGGAAAAAGACGGCGTGGGGTCCCCCTTATCCCAGCACACAGCCTGGCAGGTCAGGAAAGGGGGGGGTGAACAAGCACCCCCCCTCCTGAACCATACCAGGCCACATGCCCTCAACATGGGGAGGGGGGCTATGGGGCAGAGGGGTTGTGGGGGTATGCGGCCAAAGGTTTTTTACGGAATCTGGAAGCCCCCTTTAACAAGGGGGGCCCCCAGATCCCGCCCCTCCCATGTGAATGAGTATGGGATACATAGTACCCTTACCCATTCACTAAAAAGTGTCAAAAAGTAATAAAAACACAGACAGTCTTTGACACTTCCTTTATTAAAAAAAATAAAAAAAACAGTGTCCCCTGATGTTAATCCATCATCAATCATGCCGTTCGCCGCACCCCGAAAAAAAGAAAAAATGCTCCCGCCAACCACCAACTGCTGGCTCCGCTGTTTGACAGTCTTTATATAGGTAAAAGCATCAAAGCACCCACCCCCTTATGCTCAGCCAATTTTCAGCCCAAACAGAATAATTCACTCAACTCTACTGCTGAGCAGGAAGGGCTTCAATAGACTGAGCCAGGCAGCACTACACTGTGGGATCTGTAGTCCAGAGACAGACTGTACTGTAATTAAAAACATTTTAACTGCATTTCGCAGAGGGAGAGTGCAGTAGGAGGGGAAAGATCAGCATTTTCTCAGTTTGGACAGGACACAGCTTCCTCTTGCCATGGGGGGGCCGGAGAGTACACATCTCTGTCCAGTGTGCACCACCACTGCAGCATTATGGTGTACTGAGCAAGATCTTGAGTGCTGAGTCCAGGTGTGCCAACAGCCAAAGTCACCTGCATACTGAACAGAGAGTGGACTAATTGTTGTGTTTGTGAGACTGGATGGTGAGCTGCAATATCGCTGGGACTGGTGAGCTGCTGCTGTGGGGACTGACCATACAGCCATATAGCAGTCTTATTGCTGTCTGAAGGCTTGACTAAAACGATTCTCATGTGCACTAATGGTACAAGTGAGACCCAATGCTGGGAGCTGAAGAGTTAGTACTAAAGACTGTCCTTTTACAGCTGCTACCCAGGGGCCCTTACCTATTGCTTATGCTTAAAGGTACCTCTCAGGGGACATTGTAACATATCCTAGCCATTCTCCCAGATAGGGTTGCCACTTTTTCTTCAAGCCAAACCCAAACACTTTAGCGGCACACAGCAAAAAATAATTTTTTGGTGTATACTATGGGATGACAGACCTGGGACACCGTTGGGTGTTCCAAAGAGAATAGTAATGTGGGGCGTATATAGCCCCCTCACCCTCCTGTCAGGCCCTGTTCCAAGCTACATTTCTGAATAATGTGTCCAGGTTTCAGGAGGACTGAAACCCGGACACGTAATTCAAAACCTGGACTGTCCGGGTGAATGGAAGGTGGCAACCATACTCCTAGAGTGCACAGTGGATTACTTGCAGTATTATTATTCACATTGCATTTAATGTTTAAATGCACTACTTTTTTTTGATCTTGCTGATTTATAATTGGATTCCAGTCTAATGGTACAAAACTGTAACCTAAGTCACTTTGGCCTAGAGATCAGATTGTTTAGCAGAGTCTAATACATTGAGTTAATTTACCACTAAACGGTCTTTGTTTATTTCATGATACCAATTCACAGTCACTTTAAAGGTATCCTATAAATGCGTACAGTAACTTTCACTCAAGCATGTGTGCCTGAGGGGCTGAGGTTGTTCTTGGAGTTGAGGTGCAGAACAGAGAACCTAATTTACCAAGCGCTACATGCACAACACAGTTTCACTTTCAGACATTTTTAAAGAAAGCGTCCATTTTATTAGAAGCAGCACTTAGGGGTCTTATGAAGTACACTTACTTGTCCTTCTTTCAGTGTAAGCTGGCCTTGTTCTTTGACCCCATGGAAAGTCTTTATGCTCTTCCAGACTGTCTCCCCCAGCCGTACCCTCTGCACAAAGTTTGTTGGAAAGAAACCAGTCCGGTCGCCACATTTTCCCTGCAAGGGGATGTATGAATTTAGAAGTCACATGACCTTCCCTTCTTTGTATCCTTCAGACATTACAACTCAGAGTTTATGTACCAATAATAGCTTGGGCAAATATTCGAAGTTATAAATATATATATATATATATATATATATATATATATATATATATACACACTACTGTGCAAAAGGTTTAGGCATGTGTGAAAAAAATGCTGTAAATTAAGAATGCATTCAGAAATGGAAGTGTTAATATTTTTATCTATTAACAAAATAGAAAAATAGAAAGTAAACGAGTAGAAGAGAAATCCAAATCAAATCAAATCAATATTTGCCTTCAAAACAGCATCAATTCTCCTAGGTACACTTGCACAAAGTTTTTGAAGGAACTCGGCAGGTAAGTTGTTCCATACAATAAAAAACATATGTGTTGCGCTTGAAAATGAAAAAAGGAAATCAGTCCATGTGTCTTCAAAACGATACCAATGAAATGCCTTCACAGTATGAATATGTGCAGAAGTTCTAATTCACTCAGCTCCTGCACCACGTGAATAGACCACCACCATAAGTTAGGATGTACTCTTACCAGAGAGTGTTGACCACCTATTATGGGTGGTCAAAAGGGGCTCATAAATCTTATATGCTCCATCTGTGGTTGTTCCTTAGCATACAAAGAGCAGGAGGAATCATCCCACTGTCCCATGGAAAACGATACTCCTCTGGTCTCAGATCGTAGTACCCAGTGGAATGTATCAGCAAAGAGATAAACGCCACATAGTGTATATCCTTAAAATTAGGTTTTATTCAAGTAATGCACTGACATGCAAACATGAAATCAGGAAAGGATGCCTTTACCCGAACGGTTTTGTCGCAATAGTCCTTCTTCGCCCCAGAAGAAGTCCTATTGCGACGAAACCGGTCAGGTAAAGGCATGCGCGCGGGAGGCGCTAGTCAAGGCATGACCCCTATTAGAAACGGCACGATGTGCCCTTTCTAAAGTGCGCATACGCCGATGACATCGGCACTCGGGTCTTTTGTAAATATCTCCTAAACCGTGGAGAGTAGATATTTCAAGCACCTACAGGTAAGCCTTAATATAGGCTTACCTGTAGGTAAAAGTGGTTGTACAGGGTGTACAACCAATTTAATGGTTGTGTTTCAACCTACATATGAAATTGATGATCATTGGCACCTGCTTGATATAATTGGTTAATAGTACCCCTGATTCTAATCCTACAAAATCCCTGGCTTTGTGCAAGTGTACAAAGCGTGCAAGTGTAAGAATTGATGCTGGGTTGAAGACAAATGGTAGTCACACCAAACATTTTTTTTTATCTCAATTTTTCTTCTGTTCGCTTAGTTTGCATTTTGTTTGAGGTGATTGTAGTCGTCTTAGTGCTCTTGCAACAGAAACAAATGAGTACTGTCCATGATACTTTTTTATTTTCACTAACAACAATTTATCAGGACAAGCTTTTGGTGTATGTCCCCTTTTTTAAGGTCCAAACAGTACTAATTCAACTAATTCACAAAGGTTTTAGCAGAATGTTAAAAAAAGACAATCTCTGAGGCAAAGGGGAAAAAAACACACACACACACAAATGTACATGGCAATAGTAATACAACTAGCTTAGTTAGTGAGATAAGACAGAGGGAGAGCTGTAGACTGGGGGACCCTGTGATATTAAAGGTCCACTTTTAGATGTATTAATTTGGTTACACAGTATTACAGGGTTTGCTTCTATTATGTTTGACTTCATATCAGAATGAAATTTCCTACTTATTAGTTTATGTCTGAGTTTGGGTGGTTGTCTGAATGCCAGTATTGGGGGTTGTTGGAATATTTCTTTCAGAAGGACTTTGCAGACATACCAGTTAAAGATTAAGGAACAACCTCATTCACAAACTGTATGCTAAAAGGGTAACAATCAGGAAACAAAAGCAGTCAGTGTTTGAAACCCTAACATCATGGGACCCTAAAAACATCAACTAAATTAATAATGAAATCGAAACTTTACATAGACAACTGCAAAAATTTGCCATGAATAGGAAGCAAAAGAAAAAAAAAGCTCCAGAAGCTACACCAAGAGCAGTCCTTTTGGACACAACCTAAACATAAAACCAACACAACATCTATACCTCCTGCTATCAGTGACCTGGAATCTAATCCAGAATCCCAGGACATCCCTTGTGTAAATCCTGACCTGACTGAAAATGTGGATATAACAGAGGAACTGGAATCATCAATTTGTCAAATCATAAAAACTTTAATTATTGCGTAAATCGTGTATAGTCCTTCGCTCCTGTGGAGAAAGATTATATGAAAATTTTCTTCTGCTGGGTGGATATCAAGGATGTAACTCGCAGTCTAAAGTTACCAATATAGGTGTCCAGTTTGGGATTGCGTCCTTGTGGGGGTGTGAAGTTGCTGTTTTTTTTTTCTTTTTGTCGCACTCCATTGTCATAGGATTCCTTTCATTACTGTGAAAATATTCTTTGAGCCTTAGTCTCCTGAAGAATTCCTCCATATCTGACAATAACTGTAAATTGTCCAGTTTGGTGGTTGGGCAGAATGTGAGGCCTTTGGAGAGGACTGTTCTTTCTGGTTTGGAAAGTTTATGATTTGACAAATCAGTGGGTATATCTCGGGCTGCCATCTCATCCTTGATGAAATCCAAGAGGCCATGAGAAAAAGCAGCCACGAGGGTCTCATTGTTCCAAGCAACCTCTGCTGCCAGAGTACGAAATTCAATGGTGTAGTCGGCAACAGTTCTCTTACTCTGTCTAATGGACATGAGGCACTTGGCAGCAGAAACGGAGTGCGGGAACATCAAATACCCTTTTAAAAGAGGCCACAAAGTCAGGGTAACTCAAGACAACAGGTTTTTGCGTCCCCCATAGAGGGTTTGCCCAGGCCAAGGCTCTCCCAGAAAGCAAAGATGTCGCGAAACCTGCTTTGCTTCTGTCCTTGGGAAACGCCTGGGGCAGCATCTCAAAGTAACTCTTAACCTGGTTGAGAAACCCTCTGCTTTGAACTGGATCACCCCCAAATCGCTGGGGAAGCGGAGCGGAACCAGACATATCTCTAATAGAGGTAATACTCAAGGCGGGTGCCAGCACAGAGACTGGCGCAGCAGCAGGGACGGCCTGCAACTCAGTTTGTACCGGAGCAGCCACAGTGGGAGTTTCCAGGTGAACAGAATAAGGTAAAACAGAATAAGGTAAACAGAGTAAGCGTAGTCAAATCAAGCCAGAGTTCAGTAACCGGATCGGGTAGTCAGCCAAGCAAATGTCAGAGAGCCAGAGATAAACGTAGTAGTACAGCAAGCAGAATCAGGAGCCAGAAGGAACGTCAGCTGAGCAAGTCTTTAACAGGAACGCAGGAGAAAGTCTCTGTGATGTTGACAAAGGCGAAGGCAGAGATCAAGTGAGCTGGATGACTTTAAGTAAGCAGGACTGACAAGCAGGATCAACAACAGCTGGGTAACTGTGGAGAGAGATGGGAGCTGGCAATTCGCCAATAGGCTTGTGCAATTTGTTTCGTAACGAATCGAAATTCGGCAGAATAAAAATAAATAAAAATATAACGAATTTCAACGAATACGAAAGAAATTATAGCGGATATAACGAATGAATTCGACATGATTTGGTAATTCGATAAAAGTCTAATGAAGCAAAAGGTCAACTCAAAGTAAATCTTACAGTCCAATCAGCTGATTAATTTTGTGCTGGAGGTTGGATTACTGGCAAAGTGCATTCCTGAGAACTGAGTGAAAAGGGTGTTGTATTGTATTTGAGCAGAGAAGAAATATTGTCATTGTGTATGTTAAAAGATTCAATAAACAAATGTCTTTCCAAACTACGAATCATTATCACGAATATATATATATACATACATAAATATCGAATTTCAACGAATACAAACGAAATTATAGCGCATATAACGAAAGAATTCAACATGATTCGAGATTCAGTATATCGACACTCTACGAATAATAACGAATTGTCTGAAAACATATTAACGTAACATAACGAATATAACAGAACGAAATTATGTATTTTACAAATGATAACGAACCGAAACTGAACAAATTTTTCCGTTGTGCACAAGTCTATTAGCAGACAGCTGAGTGGGCAGCTCAGAGAAGGAAGGGCTGAGCCCAGTCCTGACACCTGCCTACATTCAGAACTTGTCAATGCGATTCCGAACAATCCAGAAATGAGGGAATTCTACATGCTGCCCATGATTCACAAGCCAGGAAATCCAGGCAGACCCATCATAACAGGTATGAATACACTTGCCTGAGAACAAATCTCAGGCCTCATAGAAAAAATGTTAAAACCAGTCATGAATACTGCGAGTTTCCTGCAAGACACAACTCATTTTCTGAACAAGCTCAACCATATACAACAATTACCACCAAATACACTTCCAGCCACTATGTATGTAGAATCTCTGTAAAGTAACATCCTTCACAAGGATGGGTTGGCTGCATGTTACCGATTCTTATCATATTCACCAAACCACAAATACACTGCTGTGGATGTTACACAGCTCATTGAATTCATTCTTATGCCCCGTACACACGGTCGGAATTTGTTCGGACATTCCGACAACAAAATCCTAGGATTTTTTCCGACGGATGTTGGCTCAAACTTGTCTTGCATACACACGGTCACACAAAGTTGTCGGAAAATCCGATCGTTCTATACGCGGTGACGTAAAACACGTACGTCGGGACTATAAATGGGGCAGTGGCCAATAGCTTTCATCTCTTTATTTATTCTGAGCATGCGTGGCACTTTGTCCGTCGGATTTGTGTACACACGATAGGAATTTCCGACAACGGATTTTGTTGTTGGAAAATTTTATCTCCTGCTCTCCAACTTTGTGTGTCGGAAAATCCGATGGAAAATGTCCGATGGAGCCCACACACGGTCGGAATTTCCGACAACACGCTCCGATCGGACATTTTCCATCAGAAAATCTGACCGTGTGTACGGGGCATTACACACAGCTACTTCACTTTCAACAATGACTTCAGTGCATATGGGTACTACTATGGGAAGCAAAATGTCACCCCAAAATGCAAACTTATTTATAGCTGACCTGGAGGACAAATTCCTGAACAGCATACAACAAAAGCCATACAGATACTATCGTTATATAGATTATATTTTCATCATATGAACGGGAGGTGAAGAAAATCTAAAACAGTTTTACTCATTGATCAACATTTTTCACTGTTAAATCAAAATAAAAATGGATTATTCAAACACACCTGTCAACTTCCTAGACACCAAAATATACATCAGGAATGACAAGCTTCACAGTTCGATATCCAGGAAACCCATTGACAGATGCAACTATCTCCACAGTTCCAGTTTTCACACCCAACACACTAAACGGGCCATCATACACAGCCAGGCTATCAGATACCACCCAATATGTTCAGACCCAGAAGACTGAGATAAATCTGAGAACACTAGCAGACTCCTTCCATAAGAAAGGTTACAAGGACAAAACTATCAACACAATAAACACAGCCTTGAAAACTCGAAGAGAAAATCTACTCTTGTAACCACATACAGTACAATCCAGCACTAGGAAGGGATAAGAAAGATAATCAAAATGGAGCCATTGGCAGAGGCAATTAGAATGCACCCCCCTCAGATGGCATACAAAAAGGTAGTACCACTCATAAAATAGGACTTTATGCTGATGACGTAATAATTGCCCTTATGAATTGAACCCAATCAGTATCCACCCTAGCCGACCTCCTCATCCAATTTAGTGATGTGCCTCTTTACAAAGTTAACTGCTCCAAATCTTGTATGTTAGGTATTTGCTTGGATACCCAGCTGAAGCAATGAATTTCTGACTTGTGCCCCTTCCTCGGGTATGCTGGAAAGCCGGCCTTATGTATCCCCCACTCGATCTGACGTCACTGATTGTAATGCTTCAGGCAGTGAACTGTGTTGGATTGTGTGGATCACAGCTTTGGAAGTCTATGAATACTATATTCTTAACAGTTAACTTTAACCTTAACAGCTATCAGGTAGGAAGACTAAGATAAGTTTGGAAATACAATCGGTTTTATTTAGAGTGGTAATACACAGCCACAATGGGGAGCTTCAGAGGCAACTTAAGCTTAGTAGCACTACACAGGGATAAAGTTTATAGGAAACGTAAAGATACTTGCAGTGAGTGGATTCCTGGAGATGGGGTCACCCAGTGGCTTCTTGAGAGATGTACTCGTCTCCAATGTGGAAAGGAACAGGTAAGGTTTTCTTCGGGCAAAGTAAGTAGACTGTGGGTAGGGCAGAGGAGAGTCTCTGACTACTAGAGAGGAAGGGGCTCTGTCTGGCCCAACAAGTGGAAGATGGAGGGGCTCTGTCTGGCCCAAAAGTGAGATGGAAGACGGGGCTCTATCTGGCCCAAAAGTGAGATGATAGCCGGGGCTCTGACCGGCCCAAAAGTGAGATGATAGTCGGGGCTCTGACCGGCCCAAAAGAGAGATGATAGTCGGGGCTCTGACCGGCACAATAGAGAGAGATGACGGCAGTCTTCTGTTGGAGATCTTTACCTGGCATCAGGTTCTTAGCACGAACGTCAAGCAAATGGCGTTGGCTGTTTAAGTAGGGACAAGAGGAGGAGCCGGGTGTTGTTGTTGTGATGTCATCAATCTGCGACGGGGTTTGTGGAGATATCAAATCTCCCAGTGGAAAGATAAGAATATTGCAGGAGAAATGTCCGAGCCTCCAGTGGAGGGATAAAGACATCATAGGAGAAATGTCGGAGCCTCCAGTGGAGGGATAAAAACATTACAGGAGAAATGTCGGAACCTCCAGTGGAGGGATCACTCCAGTGTAGGGATAAGGATATTACAGGACTCCCCCCTGAGGGACCCCTCCTGGGGGCCAAGGGAGCAGGCCTGTCAGGATTGTGAGAATGGAAGAGGCGGACAAGCCGTGGGGCATGAACCTCGGAGGCGGGTTCCCAGGAGTCATCCTGTGGACCGTAGTTCTTCCAATGGATCAAATACTGTAAGCGGTTTCTATATAGCTGGGAGTCCAGGATCTGAGCGATTTTGTATTCCACCTGGCCGTTAACCTCAACCGGCAGTAGAGGCATTGGAACTGTTCATAAAGTGTGTGTTAGTAGGGAGTGTATGGTGATAATATTATGATAATAATGTGAGAAAAACTATAAATGGATGTAAAACAAAACCTATCAGGTGCATACCATAAATATCAAACATCACATAGTGTAAAAAGCAGAGGTACAAATATGTTGTGAATAATCATGTAAGAAATACGTGCGATCAAAAAAATAAATTATACCAACAAGTGAGTGTGCGTGTTGGTGACGTGAGTAAGCTAAAATGCAAAGAATAAAACGCAAAAAAATCTCAAATTATGATTTGATTTATGATTATTTTGGTGCACCAGTATACTTATTACTCACTACACCATTGTTGTTATTTGTGCATCCTTTAGAGATTTTTTTGCGTTTTTTTCACGTATTTCTTACATGATTATTCACAACGTATTTGTACCTCTGCTTTTTACACTATGTGACGTTTGATATTTATGGTATGCACCTGATTTTGTTTTACATCCATTTATAGTTTTTCTCACATTATTATCATAATATTATCACCATACACTCCCTACTAACACACACTTTATGAACAGCGCCACATTCCCCACTAGAGTTTTTCAATATTTTCTTTTGGATTACACTTCGGTGGTTTTCCAATTTTTGGGGGGGCTGCAGTTCTCTTTCACATACCATCCTAAGCGCGGAATATTTTAGTCTATATTTTGGTAAGGTAGTCGACTGCGACTAGGATTGTGTTGTAACCACCTGAGCGGGGTAACTCAACAATAAAGTCAAGTGAAATGGCCTGCCATGGTTTTTCGGGTATAGGGAGACTTGTGAGGAGACCAAAAGGGGGTCGAGATTCGTGTTTACAGTGGGCACAAGTCTCACAGGAGGACACATACTCCCTTACTGACTCCTCCATTTTCAGCCACCAGAAGTGGCGGTGAAGGAGATCAAGGGTCCTGGTGATGCCAGGATGCCGAGCTAGGGGTACGTCATGAGTAAGTCGAAGAATTCGATGGTGTAGAGGAGTCGGTACGTACAGCCTGTTATTTTTGTAGAGGAACACTTCTTCATCTGTCTCTAACTGCATTGGTGGGTTTTCTGAGGTTAGGGCCTGCTGCAATTCCTCTTTGAGGGTCAAAATGGTGCATAAAATTTTCTGCTGTGGGATGATTTGGAAATTTCTGCCAGTTGTACCTTGGTGTTCTTCTAGGTGAGATAGTGAATCAGCCTTTCCATTTTTGGATCCAGGTCGGTAGGTGATGACAAAGTGGAATCTATCGAAGAAAAGAGCCCAGCGTATCTGTCTGGAGGAGAGTGTTTTGTTGCGCTGAATGTATTGGAGGTTTGATGGTCAGAGTACACTATGAAGGGTAGTGAGGTACCCTTAAGTAGGTGTCTCCAAGTCTCCAGGGTGGATTTCACTGCTAGAAACTCCTTTTCTCCTACTGGGTAATTGATCTCAGGGGGAGTAAGGAATCGGGAATGGTAGACCACAGGGTGAAGCGGTCCATCAATGGACGATCTTTGGGATAGGATAGCCCCTAGGGCCAGATGGGAGGCATCTACCTCCAGGATATATTGTAGCTTAGGGTCTGGTAAGCGTAGGATGGGCGCAGTGGTGAACCGACATTTCAGGGTATTGAAGGCCTCCTGAGTTAAGGTATTCCATGCATAGTTGGTGTGAATACTGGTTAGTTGGGTTAATGGTTAACTAAGGAAATATTTTTTATGAATTTAAGATAAAAATTTGCGAATGCTAGGAATCTTTGAAGTGCCTTCCTATTCAGGGGTCTGGGCCATTTTTGCATACATTCGATTTTACCAGGATCCATCTGTATGCCTTTCTCGGAAATGATGTAACCCAAGAATGTGACGGTGTTGGACTCAAAAATTCACTTCTCTAATTTGACATATAAATTATGTGTGCCCAGCCTAGAGAGAACCCATCTGACATGCTTGCGATGGTCTGAGATGTTGTCAGAGTATATAAGTATGTCATCTAGATATACTACTAGACAAACATCGAGAAGGTCCCTGAAAATGTCGTTCACGAGGAACTGGAAAGTGGCAGGTGCGTTGCACAAGCCAAAGGGCATAACCAGGTACTCATAAAGACCGTAACGAGTGCGGAAGGCGGTCTTCCATTCATCACCCTGACGGATTCTGACCAGATTATACGCGCCCTTCAAATCAAGTTTGGTAAACAACTTCGCCATTTGCAGACGTTCCAATAATTCTGGGATGAGAGGAAGGGGGTATCTATTTTTCACAGTGATCTTGTTCAGTTCTCTATAATCGATGATGGGACGTAGGCTTTGATCCTTGTTTCGGATAAAAAACATGCCTGCTGCTGCGGGTGAGGTGGATGGTCTTATGAAAACCTTTCTTCAAATTTTCTTCTATATATTCTTTTAGATGGGCCAATTCAGGCTGTGATAATTAATATATATGTCCAAAAGGAATTTTGCTGCCTGGGAGTAACTTGATAGGACAATCATATGGTCTATGTGGGGGTAGAAGCTCTGCATTCTTTTTGCTGAAGACATCAGCGAAATCTTGGTATGCCCTAGGTACCAGGTTGACTTCCGCTGGGGGCAGTGATTCCACCTGAGATAAAGAAGTCTCTTTGTAACATGTCTCCTGGCAATATTGACAGGTAAGGAGCACACTGCTGTCTTCCCAATGTAGAGTGGGTTTGTGTATATGCAGCCAGGGAAGACCTAGGATGAGAAGGAAATGGGGAGACGATATCATATCTAGGCAGATGTATTCTATATGTGTATTTTCTGTTACCATAAGCAGAGGTTGCGATTGTGTAGTGATGGGACCTGAGGTTAAAGTAGTTCCGTCAATAAGT
Organism: Aquarana catesbeiana; assembly: GCF_042186555.1. Lineage (NCBI taxonomy): Eukaryota > Metazoa > Chordata > Amphibia > Anura > Ranidae > Aquarana > Aquarana catesbeiana. The sequence goes on from NC_133335.1 coordinate 126,440,223, forward strand.
CTAAGAGAGACCAGGTTTGCATTTAGTGGATATAGGAATTTTATTGGTTTTAACAATATGTGAATCTATGAAGTTTCCACATGCTCCAGTGTCAATCATAGCCTCGAGAGTAATTTGGGTTTGGTCTCACTGCAGAATGACAAGAATTTTGAAATAGTTAGAGTCTGGTAAGTGGGGGTTTATTAGCTTGCATAGGTAAGCTGACTTACCCGGTCATTTCTTCCTGAGTAGGGGGCAGTCTTCAGCGATGTGATGTGGCGCTCCACAATACATTCAGAGCTGAATAGACCTTCTCCTAGACCTCTCGGCTGGGGAAAGTGGTCCCTTAATTGCACCAATCTCCATGGGATCCACAGACTCCGTGGTATGGCCGACGGGAACCGAATAGGAGACCCCTGAGATTCACTCAGCTTTCCGTTCGCACATTCTTCTGTCAATGGATATGCTGAGGAGAATAAGAGCATCCAATGTAGGGGGTATTGTAGTGCGGGCTAGTTCATCCTTCAGGGTTTCTGATAAGCCTAGCCGGAACTGATTTTTTTGGGTGAACTCGGACTGAGTGGCCCACCGTTTAAATTTGGCGATGTAATCTTCAACAGGGTTTTTTCCCTGTCGCAGAGCACCTAAGGCAGACTCAGCGGAGATCTGCTTGCTGGGGTCATCATATAATAGATCCATGGCGGCCCTGAAGTTACTAAATGAGTTTAGGATTGGATCTTCTTTCTCTATGAAAGTGTTTGCCCAGGCTCGGGGTTCCCCTCTAAGGTAGGAAATGGCTGTGCAGACTTTTGTTCTGTCTGTGTAATAAGTTCATGGTTTCATGTCAAACAACAGTTTACAAGCGTTAATGTATTCTTTGTAGTTTCTCCTATCCCCTGATAAGATGTCTGGTGGGCTTATTTTCGGTTCTGGGGTGTCGGGGTGTGTAACCCGAATAGGGAAGTTATCAGTGACATAGGATTGGAGAGTCTGGTTCTCAGTTGAGAGGTTTGAGACCATCTGTGAAAGAGCGTCAAGTCTCTGATTGAACACCCCCAGGTGTGTAATTACCTCCAATGGATCCATTTTATTCATTTTGGTAGGAGGTTTGTGCTATCTGTAATGCTTCAGGCAGTGAACTATGTTGGATTGTGTGGATCACAGCTTCGGAAGTCTATGAATACTATATTCTTAACAGTTAACTTTAACCTTAACAGCTATCAGGTAGGAAGACTCAGATAAGTTTGGAAATACAATCGGTTTTATTTAGAGTGGTAATACACAGCCACGAGATGGGGTCACCCAGTGGCTTCTTGAGAGATGTACTGGTCTCCTATGTGGAAAGGAACAGGTAAGGTTTTCTTCAGGCAAAGTAAGTAGACTGTGGGTAGGGCAGAGGATAGTCTCTGACTACTAGAGAGGAAGGGGCTCTGTCCAGCCCAAAAGTGAGATGGATGATGGGGCTCTATCTGGCCCAAAAGTGAGATGATAGTCGGGGCTCTGACCGGCCTAAAAGAGAGATAATAGTTGGGGCTCTGACCGGCCCAATAGAGAGAGATGACGGCAGTCTTCTGTTGGAGATCTTTACCTGGCATCAGGTTCTTAGCACAAAGTCAAGCGAATGGCATCGGCTGTTTAAGTAGGGACAAGAGGAGGAGCCGGATGATGTCGCTGTGACATCATCAATCTGCGACTGAGTTTGTGGAGATATCAGAGCTCCCAGTGGAAAGATAATATTGCAGGAGAAATGTCAGAGCCTCCAGTGGAGGGATAAAGACATTACAGGAGAAATGTCGGAGCCTCCAGTGGAGGGATAAAGACATTACAGGAGAAATATCGGAGCCTCCAGTGGAGGGATCAAGACATTATAGGAGAGATGTCGGAGCCTTCAGTGGAGGGATAAGGACATTACACTGATTGTGCGTGAACGAGATGTGCCAATAGGTGGCGCCCTCCACTCGCCTACAAGACCCAGGAGTCCATGCAGAGGGCAGAAGAGGAGGAGCCAGATGACATTGCCGTCATGTCCTGCAAATAAACAAACAACAGGTGGAGCCAACCCTAGCAATCACACACAGCGCAGGGGCTCACTCAAGTTAGCAAAGCGACATACATGCACAGCACAGAAGGGCTCACATAGAGACCCAACCGGCCCATGGCAAGCAGCCAGAGCGGGCATCTGCCAGATCATCCAGCAGAGGCCCCAGGCGTCCATGCGATCGCACGCAATGCCCACCACCTACCAATGTAGACAGAACTAGGACTGCTCTCACGCTCTCTAGTGATTAAAGGGAACTGCTGAACATATTAATAGAACTGGTGGATCTCCAGTAGATGTGCAGCATTAAGAACAGAACATTTCATGATAAAACCAAATTCAATTCAAATTCAGTGGCGGCTGGTGCTCAAAATTTTTGTTGTGGGGGCGCAAACGAACTGAAAAATTCAGAAAAATACTGAAACAAAAACATCAATTGCAGCCACTGTGCCATCAAATGCAGCCACTGTGCCCATCATAAGCAGCCAACTGTGCCCAGAAAATGCAGCCAACTGTGCTCATCATATGCAGCCACTCTGCCAATTATATGCAGCTAATTATGACCATCATATGCAGCCACTGTGCACATCATATGCAGCCAACTGTGCCCATCATATGCAGCCACTGTGCACATCATATACAGACACTGTGCCCATCATATGTAGCCAACTGTGCCCAGCAAATGCAGCCAACTGTGCCCATCATATGTAGCCAACTGTGCCCATAATATGCAGCCAACTGTGCTCATCATATGCAGCCAACTATGCCCAGTAAATGCAGCTAACTGGGCCCATCATATGCAGCCACTGTGGCCATCATATGCAGCCACTGTGCCCATCATATGCAGCCACTGTGCCCATCATATGCAGCCAACTGTGTCCATAATATGCAGCCAACTGTGCCCATCATATGCAGCCACTGTGCCCATCATATGCAGCCTCTGTGCCCAGCAAATGCAGCCAATTGTGCCCATCATATGCAGCCAACTGTGCCCAGCAAATGCAGCCAACTGTGCCTAATATATGCAGCCTCTGTGCCCATAATATGCAGCCACTGTGACCCCCCCCCACTCGCCTGCCTGCCCGCTGTCTGCCTGGCACTTACCCTAAGGGGTGGCGGGTCAGGCAGTGGGTGACAGCGGCAAGCTGTGGGATGGGTAGCACGGGTCAGGCGATGGCTCCTGTATTCTCCCTGCGTCTCTTCTTCCTGTTCTGCTAGGCGGCCAATGGGATCGCCTCTGCCTTCAGCCAATCAAGTGACCGTTATTAGATCCGTGCCTCCTGATTGGCAGAGAGGCGGTTCAGTGTTAAAAAGGCAATTATTAATTTGCTTTTCTAACATGCCTGGGTGGACTGCGAGCCCAATGCTCTGCGCTTGCAGTTCGCCTTTTTTGAAGCCTATTAGTGCCTATGTCTCTAATCAGGTGCTTGCATGAATCCTCCTATTTTACATAGAGGGGGTGGCTGGAGAGAGGGGGCGGCGCCCGTGCACCCTTAATGGAGACAGAACTAGGACTGCTCCCACGCTCTCTAGTGATTAAAGGGAACTGCTGAACATATTAATAGAACTGGTGAACCTCCAGTAGATGTGCAGCATTAAGAACAGAACATTTCATGATAAAACCAAATTCAATTCAAATTCAGTGGCGGCTGGTGCTCAAAATTTTTGTTGTGGGGGCGCAAACGAACTGAAAAATTCAGAAAAATACTGAAACAAAAACATCAATTGCAGCCACTGTGCCATCAAATGCAGCCACTGTGCCCATCATAAGCAGCCAACTGTGCCCAGAAAATGCAGCCAACTGTGCTCATCATATGCAGCCACTCTGCCAATTATATGCAGCTAATTATGACCATCATATGCAGCCACTGTGCACATCATATGCAGCCAACTGTGCCCATCATATGCAGCCACTGTGCACATCATATACAGACACTGTGCCCATCATATGTAGCCAACTGTGCCCAGCAAATGCAGCCAACTGTGCCCATCATATGTAGCCAACTGTGCCCATAATATGCAGCCAACTGTGCTCATCATATGCAGCCAACTATGCCCAGTAAATGCAGCTAACTGGGCCCATCATATGCAGCCACTGTGGCCATCATATGCAGCCACTGTGCCCATCATATGCAGCCACTGTGCCCATCATATGCAGCCAACTGTGTCCATAATATGCAGCCAACTGTGCCCATCATATGCAGCCACTGTGCCCATCATATGCAGCCTCTGTGCCCAGCAAATGCAGCCAATTGTGCCCATCATATGCAGCCAACTGTGCCCAGCAAATGCAGCCAACTGTGCCTAATATATGCAGCCTCTGTGCCCATAATATGCAGCCACTGTGACCCCCCCCCCCCACTCGCCTGCCTGCCCGCTGTCTGCCTGGCACTTACCCTAAGGGGTGGTGGGTCAGGCAGTGGGTGACAGCGGCAAGCTGTGGGATGGGTAGCACGGGTCAGGCGATGGCTCCTGTATTCTCCCTGCGTCTCTTCTTCCTGTTCTGCTAGGCGGCCAATGGGATCGCCTCTGCCTTCAGCCAATCAAGTGACCATTATTAGATCCGTGCCTCCTGATTGGCAGAGAGGCGGTTCAGTGTTAAAAAGGCAATTATTAATTTGCTTTTCTAACATGCCTGGGTGGACTGCGAGCCCAATGCTCTGCGCTCGCAGTTCGCCTTTTTTGAAGCCTATTAGTGCCTATGTCTCTAATCAGGTGCTTGCATGAATCCTCCTATTTTACATAGAGGGGGTGGCTGGAGAGAGGGGGCGGCGCCCGTGCACCCTTAATGGACACACCACCACTGTTCAAACTACAATACACTCTAGACATGTGCATTCGTTTTCGTCCGAATGCATTTTCGTCCGAATTTCAAGTATTTTCATTATCGTTTTAACAAACGATAACGAAAGTGCAGAATCCGAAAAACGAAAGATCCGACATAAACAAAAGCTTTATTTTCGTTTTCGTTGCTACAACAGTTCGATATAGATAGGAGATTCGACATGATGATAACAATAACAATCTGTGTCCATCAAACCTGTGGTCGAATGTGCCTAACCACTCTATTAGTCCAAGATTATTCTACATAGAGAGAAAAAATTCGACATAGAGAGAAAAGATTTGACGTAGGGGAGAAAAGATTTGACGTAGGGGAGAAAAGATAAATAAAAATAATGATGATGATGAATGTTATTGGCTGATTGTAACCAAAGAGGAGGAGCAGTAAAATAGCTAGAACTAAGTACACACGTACTTTGGCTTATGGTGTTTGTTGAAAGTTCTAAGAAGATTCGACGGAGCAGGTAAACTATACGGTGTCGTACAGTTTAGCTGCTCCGTCGAATCTTCTTTGAACATTCGACAGACACCATAAGCCTTCAATGACAGATTCGACCTTAATTTGGATTATTCGACCTTAATTTGGATTTTCGGACAAAAGCAATTTTTAACGAAAAACAAAATAAATAAAAACGAATTTCGGGAGTAACTAAATACATTTATTTTTTGAACGAAAACGAAATTCCGAAACGAAATATTTCAGTATGCACATGTCTAATACACTCTACGTTATGTAATACAATGGCATATTGTCTTTTAATAATGTAGCGCTGACCCCCGAAGGTGCGGCTTAAAATTGGCTATATCCGTAATTCACATTTACCACTCAACCTTCGCAGCCCATAGATTCAAAGTCACAGTCCTTAGTGCTTTTTTTAACCCTTTATTCAATAACACAAACTGGGATAGGAGAAGGACTTTCTTTGAGATGCTCTTTCGTTGCATTGTCATCTTAGCATAGTTCTTACAGGAAACATTAAAGAATAATTGCGGATGGTCAGACAAAACATTTCAAACGATCTCCTTGATCAGGGAAGATGGAAGTAGATTTAATAGAGAATTAACTGATAAAGAGTCACTCTGAATAACTTCTTCATCTGGATAACTTAAGAAGAACAATCCATTTCTCTATGCGTGTGCATGCAGCTTCACCGCTACCTCTTTGCCACTACTTCCCGCTTGCATGGTACTTTCAGATTAAGCTATAGGAAAGCCATTCTGATCACCTCCTCCCGCTCCCCTGACTGGAATCCCAAGGCAATGTTGAACTCTAAGTCATGGGCCATAACCACCCATCTCACCGACTTGTACATCAACAACCCCAGTCTCTGACAGTACCCTTCCCTTGGGCTTTCACTCACTTGATCGATAGCCCATGTGCCACTCATAAACGATCGATCACCCAGTTTCCTTCCGTTTTGCTGCCACTTCATCCGAAATGATTCCCGGCTCCTCTGCCTGTCTGCGGCCCGCTCCCTTTCCCGCAGGGGCGGCCTACGACATCCATAAACACATGCTGCGAGATGTCGTCTGTTCCTCCATGAGGACCGGACCTCCACCCCTCTGGCTAGGGTGAGGCTCCATTGGCTCCCCCCGGAGGGGGGACCTCTCCTCTCTGGTAACCAGGTCGAGCTTCTCCAAGCTCTCATAGCAAACAGCACAGGAGGACCTCGACTGACCATGTGACTCAGATTTTATATCCGAGTTCTGGGCCTTTGACCAACAAATCAATGATTGGCCAGGACTCGCATACAAACACCTGTCACTCAAATATAGAAATCAACAAACAGGCCTGCTACAATAGCATAAACCTGTCTAAATTTACCTGACATAGAAACTGACAATAAAGGTCACCTATCTAAAAATAGGTGCCCGCTACAATAATAATTCACAAACATAAACGAACAAATCTATAATATTTTAAATTACACAAATAATTACTACTTGAGCAATATTATCATAACAAATAAACAGTAACATCAGCCAACAGACATATAGTGGGAAAAGTATGTAACTACCAGTAGGGAGGGAAGAGAGAAGCATAAAAAATCATATAATAATATATTATTATGCGTTAATAGCCAAATAGAACACAAGTACAAAAACCCATTCTAAATTACAAGAATGATTTGAAACTTATATACTCATTCAAACCTGGATATCTGGTAGCATTAGGATTACAAATCCAGCGAGTTTCTAATTGTAGCAAGGTACGATCAATGCTTCCACCCCTCACATGTTTGGGCACATGTTCAAGGGCCAAAAACTTAATCGCATTTGTATCAAAGTTGTGTTCTAACCCCACATGTCGTAGTGTGAGTAATGTGTAGTGTGATCCTTTATACGTTTATAGAATGGACGTTTGGTTTTGCATAAAAACACCCACATAGCCATTTCTCTAAGTATACCACTCCTATCATTTGACAAGTGACTATGTGCGATAGAATGAATTTGAACATCAGGAAGAATAACATCACAGCATGTCAATATATGTCGACAAACATCACATTTCCCACAAGCATATGTGCCTACCCGGGATGGTTTGCTATGGGCCACATTGTCAAAATGGCTCCTAACCAAACGATCCCTAAGAGAGGGTGCCTGTCTATATGTAATTTCTGGGTAGGATTTAATATATAGTCAGGTCCATAAATATTGGAACATCGACACAATTCTAATCTTTTTGGCTCTATACTCCACCACAATGGATTTGAAATGAAACGAACAAGATGTGCTTTAACTGCAGACTTTCTGCTTTAATTTGAGGGTATTTACATCCAAATCAGGTGAACGGTGTAGGAATTACAACAGTTTGTATATGTGCCTCCCACTTTTTAAGAGACCAAAAGTAATGGGACAATTGGCTGCTCAGCTGTTCCATGGCCAGGTGTGTGTTATTCCCTCATTATCCCATTTACAAGGAGCAGATAAAAGGTCCAGAATTCATTTCAAGTGTGCTATTTGCATTTGGAATCTGTTGCTGTCAACTCTCAATATGAGATCCAAAGAACTGTCACTATCAGTGAAGCAAGCCATCATTAGGCTGAAAAAACAAAACAAACCCATCAGAGAGATAGCAAAAACATTAGGTGTGGCCAAATCAACTGTTTGGAACATCTTTAAAAAGAAAGAACGCATTGGTGAGCTCAGCAACACCAAAAGACACGGAAGACCGCGAAAAACAACTGTGGCGGATGACCGAAGAATTCTTTCCCTGGTGAAGAAAACACCCTTCACAACAGTTGGCCAGATCAAGAACACTCTCCAGGAGGTAGGTGTATATGTGTCAAAGTCAACAATCAAGAGAAGACTTCACCAGAGTGAATACAGAGGGTTCACCACAAGATGTAAACCATTGGTGAGCCTCAAAAACAGGAAGGCCAGATTAGAGTTTGCCAAACAACATCTAAAAAAGCCTTCACAGTTCTGAAACAACATCCTATGGACAGATGAGACCAAGATCAACTTGTACCAGAGTGATGGGAAGAGAAGAGGATGGAGAAGGAAAGGAACTGCTCATGATCCAAAGCATACCACCACATCAGTGAAGCATGGTGGTGGTAGTGTCATGACGTGGGCATGTATGGCTGCCAATGGAACTGCTTCTCTTGTATTTATTGATATTGTGACTGCTGACAAAAGCAGCAGGATGAATTCTGAAGTGTTTTTCGGGCAATATTATCTTCTCATATTCAGCAAAATGCTTCAGAACGGACGGCGCTTCACAGTGCAGATGGACAATGACCCGAAGCATACTGCGAACCAACCGAAGAGTTTTTTAAGGGAAAGAAGTGGAATGTTATGCAATGGCCAAGTCAATCACCTGACCTGAATCCGATTTAGCATGCATTTCACTTGCTGAAGACAAAACTGAAGGGAAATGCCCCAAGAACAAGCAGGAACTGAAGACAGTTGCAGTAGAGGCCTGGCAGAGTATCACCAGGGATGAAACCCAGTGTCTTGTGATGTCTATGCGTTCCAGACTTAAGGCTGTAATTGACTGCAAAGGATTTGCAACTAAATATTAAAAAGTGAAAGTTTGATGGATGATTGTTAATCTGTCCCATTACTTTTGGTCCCTTAAAAAATGGGAGGCACATATACAAACTGTTGTAATTCCTACACCGTTCACCTGATTTGGATGTAAATACCCTCAAATTAAAGCTGAAAGTCTGCAGTTAAAGCACATCTTGTTCATTTAATTTCATTGTGGTGGTGTATAGAGCCAAAAAGATTAGAATTGTGTTGATGTCCCAATATTTATGGACCTGACTGTATGTTAACGATAGGATCCGCTGTTAAAAGGGGCCAAAATGTATTCAAAACTCTGGGTATGTTGTCTTGAATATTGAGTGATTACTCTCACTGGTTGGTTAGAATTTTTTATTCTAGAAGGCAGGGGCGACCATCACTACTGTGTGTTGCAAAATAAGAGGAAATATTTGCCTATTAATAAGTAACATTATGGATGATTGTGTGATATATATACCACAACGCTGTGATGCATTTGTGACTCATGCACTGGTGCTGTATGGATGGTGAAATACCTGACTTATAAATGTTTACATGTTGTGAGTGGTTCCATACTTGGCTGTTGGTTTGAGGATGGTTTCCTTATGGGTTTGGAGGTACAGGCATTGTAGCATCAAGTCTGGCTGGATGTGTGTGAATTTTTGAAAGCCGTGTTATCTAAGTGTAGACACTTTTGTTTGTGACTAAACATTTTGTTGGCATAATAGGATTTATTCCTTTTTCTTGGCAGTGATCAATACACAATAACATCTTTTATATACAGTATCTCACAAAAGTGAGTACACCCCTCACATTTTTGTAAATATTTTATTATATCTTTTTATGTGACAACACTGAAGAAGAAGAGCGCAAGGTCTCTAACATCCACCAGCTCTGTGATGTCCTCATGGAGGAGTGGAAGAGAACTCCAGTGGCAACCTGTGAAGCTCTGGTGAACTCCATACCCAAGAGGGTTAAGGCAGTGCTGGAAAATAATGGTGGCCACACAAAATATTGACACTTTGGGCTCAATTTGGACATTTTCACTTTAGGGGTGTACTCACTTTTGTTGCCAGCGGTTTAGACATTAATGGCTGTGTGTTGAGTTATTTTGAGTGGACAGCAAATATACACTGTTATACAAGCTGTACACTCACTACTTTACATTGTAGCAAAGTGTCATTTCTTCAGTGTTGTCACATGAAAATATATAATAAAATATTTACAAAAATGTGAGGCGTGTATATATATACAGTGGGAACAGAAAGTATTCAGACCCCCTTACATTTTTCACTCTTTGTTATATTGCAGCCATTTGCTAAAATCATTTAAGTTCCTTTTTTTTCCTCATTAATGTACACACAGCACCCCATATTTCCATATTGACAGAAAAACACAGAAATGTTGACATTTTTGCAGATTTATTAAAAAAAGAAAAACTGAAATATCACATGGTCCTAAGTATTCAGACCCTTTGTTGTGACACTCTTATATTTAACTCAGGTGCTGTCCATTTCTTCTGATCATCCTTGAGATGTTCTACACCTTCATTTGAGTCCAGCTGTGTTTGATTATAATGATTGGACTTGATTAGGAAAGCCACACACCTGCCTATATAAGACCTTACGGCTCACAGTGCATGTCAGAGCAAATGAGAATCATGTGGTCAAAGGAATTGCCTGAAGAGCTCAGAGACAGAATTGTGGCAAGGTCTGGCCAAGGTTACAAAAAAATGTCTGCTGCACTTAAGGTTCCTAAGAGCACAGTGGCCTCCATAATCCTTAAATGGAAGACGTTTGGGACGACCAGAACCCTTTCTAGAGCTGGCCGTCTGGCCAAACTTAGCTATCGGGGGAGAAGAGCCTTGGTGAGAAAGGTAAAGAAGAATCCAAAGATCACAGTGGCTGAGCTCCAGAGATGCAGTTGGGAGATGGGAGAAAGTTGTAGAAAGTCAACCATCACTGCAGCCCTCCACCAGTTGGGGCTTTATTGCAGAGTGGCCCAACGGAAGTCTCTCTCCAGTGCAAGACACATGAAAGCCCACATGGAGTTTGCTAAAAAACACCTGAAGGACTCCAAGATGGTGAGAAATAAGATTCTCTGGTCTGATGAGACCAAGATAGAACTTTTTGGCCTTAATTCTACGCAGTATGTGTGGAGAAAACCAGGCACTGCTCATCACCTGTCCAATACAGTCCCAACAGTGAAGCATGGTGGTGGCAGCATCATGCTGTGGGGGTGTTTTTCAGCTGCAGGGACAGGTTGCAATCGAGGGAAAGATGAATGCGGCCAAGTTCAGGGATATCTTGGACCTCAGACTGGGCCTCAGGTTTACCTTCCAACAAGACAATGACCCTAAGCACACAGCTAAAATAAGGAAGGAGTGGCTTCACAACAACTCTGTGTCTGTTTTTGAATTGCCCAGCCAGAGCCCTAACTTAAACCCAATTGAGCGTCTCTGGAGAGACCTAAAAATGGCTGTCCACCAACGTTTACCATCCAACCTGACAGAACTGGAGACATAGGTGTGCGCAGCCTATTACATTAGGGTGTGCACCCCAAAGCTGAAACACACATGCAGCCTCAGTTGCATGGGGCAGTGAATGAATGGGAAGTGCTGTGTGCTCAGTGGATTCCTGTTCATTCACAAAATTAAGCATAGTAAACACATTTTACTATGCTTCAGTTATGATTGAACACGGTGAGCGAGTGTGTTCATTTAAAAAGGAAGGGGCTGGTAAATTACATATTTACTAGCCCCTTCCCCGATCTCAATTTTGAAATATCCCCCACAGCAGCTAGAGGGAGAGGAGAGGAGGGAAACCAGCAGCACTGTGAGGCCAATACGGGGGGGGGGGGAAACCTGGGCAGTAGGGGGAATCGGCACCGCATGTAGTGATTAGGGTGTGCCCAGGCACACCTGGCACACCCCCTGCGCACGCCTATGACTGGAGAGGATCTGCAAGGAGGAATGGCAGAGGATCCCCAAATCCAGGTGTGAAAAACTTGTTGCATCTTTCCCAAAAAGACTCATGGCTGTATTAGATCAAAAGGGTGCTTCTACTAAATACTGAGCAAAGGGTCTGACTACTTAGGACCATGTGATATTTCAGTTTTTCTTTTTTAATAAATCTGCAAAAATGCCAACAATTCTGTGTTTTTCTGTCAATATGGGGTGCTGTGTGTACATTAACGAGGACAAAAATGAACTTAAATGATTTTAGCAAATGGCTGCAATATAACAAAGATTGAAAAATTTAAGGGGGTCTGAATACTTTCTGTCCCCACTGTAAATATATATATATATATATATATATATATATATATATATATATATATATATATATATATATAATTGCAATCAGTTGCTGACGCCCCTGCGTTAATCCATGTCTATATCAGAGGTTTGTAAGTATAGTGAAGGCTATGTTAGCCTACAAATTGGACATATGATGTTTGTGTCCAGCATTTTGTGTAAGTTCAGAAGTAATTTTGCCTATTATATTCTTAGAGCCTGGTCCTCATGAGTCCCCTGTGATCGCACAGAGCCTCCCCTTCATAGTTCTGTGGACTTGTTTGGTGACTTTTCTTCATGTCTCTCTGGGTGAGTTTGATATGGGAATGGACAGAATAAACCATGATATGTAAATATTAAAATTGTCGTAACAGTATAAATAATTATTGATTATGTATATGATCTTATCTCTATTAGAGCTTTAAGAAAAGTGGTGGTCCGTAGAAATTCCCTGAAGAAGCCAATGTTGGCGAAACATGTTGGGATATAACATCAAGTATTGATCACCTTATATAGATGGACACCAGTGACCACTAATGTGATATGTATTATACTCAGATTTTTTATTGAACCCAATAATTGTTGTTATTTTATTAATAAACTTTCTATTTTTATATAAATTGTATTCCTTGTAATTGTGGGCACCGCTATAATCCCAATCATCCTGTTGCTACTATTTTCAATTAAATAGGGAGGAGGTGCCGGATATTACAGTGTCACCTAGTCTATCATTTGAGCTATCTATGGCTACAAATTGAGCAGAATGCAATTGGTTGCTCCACTACACAACTTCTAGCGGCCCGTTGGCTTCTATTCACCCTGCAACGCTCATATCTTGACGTGGTATCCGCAACATTAAAGATCTGGAAAGCCATCTTGCAAACCTCCCAAGGGATCCCCAAAAAACTCCTTAAACTGCTTCCTTTGACAGCACTGAACCTTGTGTGCCTGGACCTTGGGATTGATTCTTGGATTGCAGTGGGTATCCAAACCATTGAAGATTTTTTTGACAGTTCACAGCAGAAACTCAAAATTGTCAGCAGGCGGTGAACTTCCAACTAAAATATTCCAAATGTCGAAGGGGCGTGGCCGGGATATGCGCGCGAGCAGACGTGTGGTACTGGAGCTCCGGATCCTGCTTTTATATAGCCGTTTATCCTGCGTTACTGTGTGATTTTAATTCCTCAGTGACTTCGGACATACTCCCTGATGTTCCCGCGACTCTACGTCTAGGTCCAGATGGCCCATAGCAAGTAGCAAATTACTCGCTCAAATTCGTCTCTTCCCCGCCTCTCCTCCTCGGCCGCCATCTTGCCCACAAGGCCTCTCCCCACCACCATGTCTGTCGGCACGCAGACATCTCCAGGACCCAAGGCGGCTGCCTCCCCATCTGGAGCGGAGATACTAGCGGCTATAACTGCCAGCACAGAACGTCTTACAGCTAAAATGGATGGCATGGCCACAGATATTAGCCTCATTAGAAACGACATGGATAAGTTCCACTCCCGGATGACAGAGGCGGAGGGCCGCATATCGGCGGTGGAGGACTCCGTACACACTGATTCCCGGGAACTGCGCGCCTTACAGCTACAGGTCAGGGCTCTGCAGGAAAGACACTGAGAATCGCCTCAGACAGAATAATATCCGGATTCTGGGCTTGCTGGAGTGTGCTGAGGAGAACAAGCCTGCTGAATTTGCTGAGCAATTGATGGTATCCCTGTTCAATCATGGAAATATGCCATCCACCTATGTGATTGAGTGGGCACACAGAGTCCCACCGATCCCCCGTCCGCGGGGAGCCCCCCCGTGACCATTTCTGCTGCGGCTTCTAAACTATAGGGATCAAGATCGCATACTGGCCGCTGCTCGTGTGACCACAGAATTGAAATTTGAAAACACCAAACTTCTCTTCTTTCCCGACTACTCTGAAGAAATTCAGCAATGCCGCAGGTCGTTCACTGCAGTTCATGGGAGGCTCCCGGAGAAAGGCATTCGGTTTAGCTTACTCTATGCCAGCAGGATGAGGATCGTGGATGGTGATCGGGCCGTGGGTTGATACACGCCAAGACTGGTATGTTATGCCTCGTTTCCACTGAGCGGATCGGTTCGGGTCGGTTCGGTATGGTACGCTATTTTGAGTGTTTCCATTATGAAAGCGGACCATTCAGGGTCCTGCTTCAGATGCGGGGCCATAGAAAATGGAACGGTTCGGTTAGGGCGGAGCTACTGGTGTCACACGATACATTCCACTGATTGGCTGACAGAAAAACCTCAGTGCTGATGTCAAAGGAAAGCGCCAAACAAACACCAGGTCGCCGTTCAGTCCATATAAAGGAGAAGGATGCCTGCAAACAACAGCAGGCTTTGGTCATATCAGGAACTATCTACTTTCCTAAGTATAATTGGTGATAGCGTTATTCAGAGTGAGCTTGATGGATCAGTAAGAAATTAAAAGGTGTATAAAGATATTTCTCAGCGGATGGCAGCTGGGGGATTTGAACGCATGTCGGGTCAGTGTAGGGAAAAGCTGAAGAAGCTTAAAGGCCAATGTAAAAAAAATTAAGGACGACAACAGCCGTAGTGGAAACAGTCGAAGTACTTGGAGGTGGTACGACGCCATGGACGGTCATAGGCCAGTAAACCAAGGCAGGGAGGGAGGTCTGGACTCTGCAACTGCAATTCTCGAATCCATGATAGACCCCTTTGGTAAGTGTTTTTTTATTATACCTGGCATAGGATTTCACTCTGCTAACCATTTAAAAAATATATATAACCATATGTGCATTTTCAGAAACAAGTGATGGACTCTCCAATGATGCGTCAAACTTTTCCGACGATGGACCTTCAACGTCTTTCAGCAGCACCAGTACTATTTAATCAAGCCAACCACAGAGTAGCCAACCACAGAGTAGCCAACAACTGAGTACGCCCAATGCACCCCGGCACACTGGTAACACATGATGATAATATAGTGAAAGTTGTAATTGTACATTTTCTTAAAATAAATTAGCAGTGGGGCAGATGTGCAGGGGGTACAGTGGTGGAACAGATGAGAAGGGGGTTCAGCAGTGTGGCAGATGTGCAGGGGGTACAGTGGTGGAACAGATGAGAAGGGGGTTCAGCAATGTGGCAGATATGCAGGGGGTACAGTGGTGGAAGAGATGAGAAGGGGGTTCAGCAGTGTGGCAGATGTGCAGGGGGTACAGTGGTGGAACATATGAGAAGGGGTTTTGCAGTGTGGCAGATGTGCAGGGGGTAAAGTGGTGGAAGAGATGAGAAGGGGGTTCAGCGGTGGGACAGAAGAGCAGTGGGGCAGATGTGCAGGGGGTACAGAGGTGGAACAGATGAGAAGGGGGTTCAGCAGTGTGGCAGATGTGCAGGGGGTACAGTGGTGGAACAAATGAGAAGGAGGTTCAGCAGTGTGGCAGATGTGCAGGGGGTACAGCGGTGGAACAGATGAGAAGGGGGTTCAGCAGTGTGGCAGATGTGCAGGGGGTACAGTAGTGGAACAAATGAGAAGGGGGTTCAGCAGTGTGGCAGATGTGCAGGGGGTACAGTGGTGGAAGAGATGAGAAGAGGGTTCAGCAGTGGGACAGAAGAGCAGTGGGGCAGATGTGCAGGGGGTACAGTGGTGGAACAGATGAGAAGGGGGTTCAGCAGTGTGGCAGATGTGCAGGGGGTACAGTGGTGGAACAAATGAGAAGGGGGTTCAGCAGTGTGGCAGATATGCCGGGGGTATAGTGGTGGAAGAGATGTGAAGGGGGTTCAGCAGTGGGACAGATGAGCAGTGGGGCAGATGTGCAGGGGGTACAGTGGTGGAAGAGATGAGAAGGGAGTTCAACAGTGGGGCAGATGTGAAAGGAGGTGTATTGCCAGGGCAGATAAGCAGGGTGAACAGAGGTGGGGCAGAAGAGCAGGGGGAACAGAGGTGGGGCAGGAGAACGGGGGTACAGTCTGATGGGGCAGATGAGAAAGGGGGTTACAGTGGTGGGACTGATGCTACCAAAAACTATTCTGGTCTTTTGTATATTACAGGTGAAAGAAGACGGTTGCAGATGGATCTGCGCACAGTCATGGAGGATATGCGGGCATCAGAGGAAAAGCAGCTGGAAAGGATTGAGAACCTTTCCGAGAGGCGGTTTCATGCACTGCGTCAGGATGCACAGGAAGCTATGCGCCAGGACTCAGAAATCGCCCGGCAGCAGATGGAGCAGTTGGCTACCTTCAACCAGGCCTTCCTTGGTGTCCTGGGTCAGCTTGTTCAAGTGCTTGGAGCCAGTCGTGATCCCAGGTCACCACCCAGACAGTAGTGCCTTTCATGCAGCACAGGACCTGTACACTTGTACACATTTTGTTAAAAAAATTTTAGTTAAGTTTTTGTAAAAAAAACGTATTTTTTAATATATTTTTCACATTTTGACTTTCAAGAATATATTGAAAGATTTTTTTTTTTTTGTGAAATAAAAAACATGAGAGACTTTTTAGAGTATGTCTGATTTAATGTAACATTTTATTAAAAATATAGTAATACTTTATTAAAACTTTTAAAAATGAATGGTAAGGAATTAAATGTTGAGGTGCCGCATCAGAGCTTGACGTATTTCACTGCACTCTTCTTCCATATCCTGTGTTGCTATTACTAGTACTGGCTCTTCTGAAGATGTATTCCAATCCTGGTGTAAGTCTTCTCCATGACGTTCACAAAAATTGTGAAGAGCACAGCAAGTAAGCACCATGGATTTGGCAAGTTTAATGTCACTGTCATTCCTCTTCATAAGACACCGCCATCTACCCTTAAGTCTTCCGAAAGCATTTTCCACTACGACCCGTGCCCTGGATGTTTTCTTGTTGTAGGTTTGTTGTTCTGGTGTCAGGTGGCCATTGTCAGGAAATGTTTTCAGGAGCCAATTTTGTAAAGCGTAGGCAGAGTCCCCGAGCACATAATAGCCAACATTCACCCCACAAATGTTCTTAGTTCAAACATGGTACAGGCCTCCCTGGCCAACCCAATCCCAAAATGTGGGCAATCTTAGAACCCGAGCATCATGCAAACTCCCAGGCTTTCCTACATTCACATTCCAGAACAGTCCTTTTCCATCCACTACTCCCTGGAGGATGATGGAATGCCAGCCTTTTCTATTGAAGTAGTCAGTGTGGTATTCTTGTGGTGCTATTAGTGGTATGTGTGAGCCATCAATAGCACCAACGCACTGTGGAAGGCCCCACCTGTTTTCAAAGTAGTCAGCCATGTCTTTAAGCTTTTCCCTGTCCGGAAAATTAACAATTTCAGGAGCTAACAATGTGCAGACAGCATTACAGAAGTCCTGCACACACCGGCACACTGATGATTTACTGACACCAAAAAGATGACTTATACTTCGGTATTCACTGTTGGTAGCCAGCTTCTACAGTGCAATGGCAACTCTTTTCCTCACAGGCAAACTGGCTCTGAAGTTGGCGTTTTGCTTCTCCATCCCTGGACGTAGCTTTGCACAAAGGTATGAGAAGGTTTCCTCAGACATTCTGAAATTGTGCACCCACTGTGTGAATCCCAGGACGGTCACATCCCACCACTCATTGGCACGGGGGAGAGCCCAAATGACTGGTAGGTGGCACTGCTTTGACAAAAGGAGAAGCATCTAAAAAAAATGTAAAAACACAAATGGTAACAGATCACAAAAAATACAAGATATTCATACAACATATACATTTTTCATTATTCTTGGTAAGTGTGTCAGGTAGGTGGGTTAGTGTGTGTGTCAGGTAGGTGGGTCAGTGTGTGTGTGTGTGTCAGGTAGGTGGGTCAGTGTGTGTGTGTCAGGTAGGTGGGTCAGTGTGTGTGTGGGTCTGGTAGGTGGGTCAGTGTGTGTGTGTGTGTCAGGTAGGTGGGTCAGTGTGTGTGTGTGTGTGTCAGGTAGGTGGGTCAGTGTGTGTGTCAGGTAGGTGGGTCAGTGTGTGCGTGTGTCAGGTAGGTGGGTCAGTGTGTGTGTGTTAGGTAGGTGGGTCAGTGTGTGTGTCAGGTAGGTGGGTCAGTGTGTGTGTGTCAGGTAAATGGGTCAGTGTGTGTGTGTGTGTGTGTGTGTGTGTGTGTGTCAGGTAGGTGGGTCAGTGTGTGTGTGTGTGTCAGGTAGGTGGGTCAGTGTGTGTGTGTGTGTCAGGTAGGTGGGTCAATGCGTGTGTGTGTGTCAGGTAGGTGGGTCAGTGTGTGTGTGTGTGTGTGAGTGTCAGGTAGGTGGGTCAGTGTGTGTGTCAGGTAGGTGGGTCAGTATGTGTGTGTGTCAGGTAGGTGGGTCAGTGTGTGTGTGTGTGTCAGGTAGGTGGGTCAGTGTGTGTGTCAGGTAGGTGGGTCAGTGTGTGTGTGTGTGTCAGGTAGGTGGGTCAGTGTGTGTGTGTGTGTGTGTGTGTGTGTCAGGTAGGTGGGTCAGTGTGTGTGTGTGTGTCAGGTAGGTGGGTCAGTGTGTGTGTGTGTGTGTGTGTGTGTGTGTGTGTGTGTGTGTGTGTCAGGTAGGTGGGTCAGTGTGTGTGTCAGGTAGGTGGGTCAGTGTGTGTGTGGGTCAGGTAGGTGGGTCAGTGTGTGTGTGTCAGGTAGGTGGGTCAGTGTGTGTGTGTGTGTCAGGCAGGTGGGTCAGTGTGTGTGTGTGTGTCAGGTAGGTGGGTCAGTTGCTTACCCTATAGCACTGCCGTCTTTGTCTTTGCCGCACAAAGGTTTACTTCTCCTCCCGGCTACATATCCAAGCTAGAAGTTTTCTTTTCTTTTCTGCTGTGTTTCTCATTGCTGCTCGCAACCTTCTCTCATACAGTGCGGCATGTTTTTTAAATATGAAGAACCAAAAGGCAACTAGAGAAAAGATGAGCTGCTGGATGACCTCCATTGTTGTTGTTGTTTCTCACGTTTCTTGTCGCACTGATATGACATCACGCTAAGCATTTTTTCTAAACCCTGTATGGCCCCTTGTGGTCCGACTTGCAGTGGAAACGCTCACCAGAATAGGCTGGACCATTCAAGGCCTTCCAAACTGTACCGACCCGAACCGATCTGCTCAGTGGAAACAAGGCATTATTTTGGCTCTGAGCTGGGACTGCACCTGTGGATTTCCACCTGGCTCCCTATATTAACTGTCCATGGCATCGTCACATCCTGTTTATCCTGACTGTTCACAAGTCTGGGTTGTTTTCCTCTCCCTGCTGCGGGTCAAGACATGTTCACTTTTGCCTGCTATATGCCTTCCATCCCTTCCCCCTCTCCTCTACCATCACCCACATATGTTACTTATGTTGTTATGTACCCCCTTTTTTGGAGCTCCATCTGCTCTGACTTTGCCTCTCCTACAAGACTTGGCTGTGGCTGGTATCGGATCACCCCGGACTGGCACACCCCCCCCCCCTTCTGTGTTTCTCTCACCCCGTTTTATACTCTGGCACTACAGAATGGAACTTTTAGGTCTCCCATGTTCAGTTAGTAAGACCTATTCTGTGCCTTACTGGACTCAGTTTATTTGCGGTCACCAGCTAGTTTGATTGTTATGGGCTCTAAGCCTCTATCTTCATCCTTCCTTGTTTCTGGGAGGATGGTTGACATGCGCAGGGTACGCACTTCGGTGCTGTTTGGGGAATTATTTTACGTTTATTTGTATGCTTTTGTTTTGTGTTGCTGTCTTACATGGATATTGCTGCCCATGAGCTGCTCTCCTGCTAACCTTTCCTCCTGTCCTCATGGTGTTATGTCTTCAATATGACTACCCGTGATGCTGCTTCTTTCACCGTTCTTTCATGGAACGTTAGGGGGGCTCAACTCCAAGTTTAAAAGAGCTCTTTTATTTCAATATTTGAAATCCCACTCTCCTCAGCTGATCCTCTTACAAGAGACTCATCTCATGGGCAGGAAGATCCTAACTCTAAAAAAAACGTGGATACAAAAGGCATTCCACGTCACATACTCCACATTTGCTAGGGGAGTGTCGGTGCTCATTCACAGGTCATTTCCCTGTCTGGTTGAGGCAATCCATATGGATCCTCAGGAGAAATTTGTGGTGTTAGTCCTTACTCTATGGTCCCAAAGATATGTAATTGATGCAATATATGTTCCTCCCCCTTTCTCGTCATCAGTTCTATATGCCATTCTGGAGAGGATTACCCCCTACTGTCCTGCTAAAATTCTTTGTATGGGGGACTTCAGTGCTATTTTGTCGCCTGACCTGGACAGACCCTCCCAGGTGTTTTTCCACTGATCTCTCCGCCTGGGCTCAGGCAGCGGGATTGACAGAGGTTTGAAGGTGGAAATATCCAACTACCAGATCCTACTCCTGTTTCTCCACCTCTATGTCACGAATGTCACGTCTTTCTCAGTGCAGGTGGTCAGACACTATAGCTAGCTACTGTGTGCTTCACCTATAGCAGTCCCCTTTCCCTTAAGACAAGCAGGCCTACTGGTACTTGGTTGCCCCCAGGACTTATACAGAATGCTATAGTGCCTGGCCACCACACTAGGGCAGACGCGAGCAGAGCAAACAACAGGCTACTTGCAGTTTAGCAGACAGATAGAGTGGTTCTATGATGGTCCAGGTAATAAGGCAGGCTGACTTCAGTGAATAGTCAGACAGAAAAGCAAGGCAGACAAACTGGAGGCTTGAACAGGAAAAATGCAGGTAACTGTCTCTATCACAGGCAAGGGATAGAGTGTTCGGTTTGCTTATATCAGGTGACTGATCAGATCAACCATCTTGCAGGTGAACACAGACAGGGGAAAAGCCACAGCCAACACCCGGGTGCTGGAATGTGGAACAAGGGCACTAAGTGATCATGACACCTATAAAACTGCCTTCCGCATAGATTTGGTTTTCGCTAACTCCTCACTTCTCGCAGATGTAATGGAGGCCTACTATTTGCCCAGTGGCTTATCTGATCACCGCCCTCTAACTGTTGTGTTGCGCTCCCCTGCTTCACGCAGTGCAGCTCTGTGGAGACTTGGTCCTCAGTGGGTATCTCATCCAGAACTAACAGAAAAAATCCCAACTTTACTAGCAGAGTTTTGGGAACATAATGCGGGGTCTTCCTCTCCGGAAATTACATGGGATGCCTTCAAGGCATATACCAGGGGGCAGTATATCTCTTGTATTGCTGCTGTTAGGAAAGAACAATCAGCCACTACCCTTTCTCTTCAGCAGTTGGTTTCTGATTGCACCTCAACATACAATGCCAATCCTACTACTGGAAATTTTGATCTCGATGGCAGCTCAGAGAGATTTACAGCTTCACCTGACAGAGCTTACCAGGCTTGATATGTTTAAAAATAAACAGCGTTTCTTTGAGCAGGGTGACCGGAATGGTCGGTTGCTGGCCATGATGGCCCAGCATGATCAGCCACACCTGCTCATCTCTGAAATCAGCAACTCTGATGGTGAGACAGTGTCCTCTCCCTCGGACATTTTAGAAACTTTTAAGGTATTCTATGAAACATTATATACTTCCACGCTTCCCTCTGATTTCCAGCTGGGTGATCTAAGTGATCTTTTGAGATAAGGGGGTGGTCCCCAACCAGGCCTCCCCAGAGGAGTAGGGCAATTGGACTATCTCGGTACAGCACAATAGGGGTAAGCTCAAATATATAGGCACTTGTATAAAATAATACAAAAGTTTAATAATACAAAATCAATAAAACATGGCAGGGATTAAATTACAAGTTAAAAACATTGGTAACAATCCATGTATATCACCAGGATAATAATCCCTTAACGGGGAAGATCACAGTGGGATAGTTGACCTTGGAAAACATCTCAACTAGTTTTGCAGACTACTGCCGCTTCATCAGGAGTGTATCTATAATTTGATTCACAAATGATCAATGACAATAAAATTGACCAAGAACATAAAAAGTAACAGTATTTGATACAGTATGTCAGTTACACATTATGTATAAAAGTAGAGGGGCAAATACAAGACTGCTTACCCACATCCCGGCAGGCACGGGGCACAAGGCATCACCAATAAAAAGAGTCTCCCACGGCTAAAAGGGGAGACTAAAAGGGCAATGGGCTGGGATCTGAATAAAATAAGGCAGATAAAAAAGTGAACCATTTGCTTGGAAAGGACTAACAGATTGGGGGATGTGACTAAAGTGATTAAAGTGCAGGTAGAAGGATGTGACTTGTGAAGGTTGAATTGGGTAAACAGCAACACATGGATGAGTGAGGGTGTAAAAGAAATAAATTATTGAGTGTGTTGGGTAGAGGTTAAAGAGACCCCACACAAGGAGAAGGGTGGGGGAAATAAATTATTAGGGGTGGAGGAGGGGATGAAAGGGGATGGTGGAAGGCAGGAAGTAGGAAGATGAAAGATCAGAATGAGGAAAAGATGGGGAAGTATTTTTGGGGAAGGGGGAAAGAAAGGAGGGGGGGGAGGGGGGGTTTGTTAAAGGGGTAAGGAAACGGGGACAAGGGAAGAAAAGAGTGCGAAAAGGGAAGGGGAAGAAGAGTTGGAAAAACAAAGAAGGGCAGTGAAGGGAAAAAGTAAGTGGAAAGAATGGGGGAAGGGGAGAGGGAAGGGGAAAAAGGGGGAGAGGAGGAAAAACCGGGATGGGAAAAAAAAGGGGGATTGTGACAAACAAATCCAAGGAGAAGTGGGTAAAGGTGAATGAATGTGAGGATATGGAATGAGACATGGTAAATATCTTATATCGAAATACAGAGGATTGGGGGTCCCGGGAAGAAAGGAAGGGGGTCCCACTAAGAAGGTGACGATATGTAGCAGCAATATTGAGCACCCTAGGTGGATGGTAGAGAGTGACAGCGCAGTCAAGCACAACGCTCCCACCCAGGTAGCCTATGGAGAGAGACACCAAAATAAATAAATAGATTTGCCCATTGCCAGATCCCTCAAACAGGGGAGACTGCATAATGTCTGCAGTGGGTGTATATTAAAGATCTCTAAAGGAGGATAACTTACTTTCGACTTGTTAGCAAAACAGGTTTCCTGGGCCCAGGGTCCAGCACAAGGACAAACAAGCAGGTGCCTGCTATTTATAGTCTCCAACCCTGCGACGTTGCACAGACGCCAGCAACGGTCAGCGTGTGACGTCACAGGGTCAGAGCTCCCCCGTGCACATGCACACTCACACTATGGCCAAAGGGCGGAAGCCCAAGCCATGATGTGTGTAAGTGGGGAGAGTGGTCCTGGGAACCAAGACCTGCCCACCCACGAGGGAGCTTACCGAGCCGCCGCAAAAAGACACACACATGGGACGCCAGGGAGCCGGCACATAGTATGAGGGAGGCGGGCAGGCAGTCACGCTTAAGTACAAGAATGTACACAAAAAGAGTGAAGCACAATGAAAATGCAGTACAAATAAATATATAACAATATATAACAGAAAGATATGTTCTATACTCAAGCATCCCCCACGAGAGGGGAGTGTCGACGGCCAGGTCCTTTCTAATGGAACAGGAACGTATGTCTTGGCCCCTAAATTAATTTGTTTTACAATTACTATTGATGTGGAAATTGTATTATGTGTGTTTTATAGATTGTCATCTGTCTCCCTGTGTGTGATTTAACCAAGGAGCGCTCTAGCAGAGCGCACTTGTGTTGAATCGGGACTAGCGGTAAAACCGTCAGTATGAAAACCTTCTCATGGGGTTGGAGATGTGTTCTGTGTGTGTGTGGGCATTTGCCGGTTTGTAAGTATCGAGCGCAATGTGCTGGGCTTCTTGCCTTCAAATGTCTATGCACATTAGAGAAGCAAAGTCTGCATAACAAGAGAAACATATTATATCTCTGTTGTGGCTACGCTATCCCTTTTGGATACATATCTGCTTTAATAAGAGGACATTGATATCTGCCTTGTTAATATACTCTTACCACAGCAGTAGCAACGTCCCCACAGATCTTCTCAAGCCTGTAAGAACAAGTAGAATGATCTTACTAGATACTGATTATTCTAAGCACTACTGAGTGGGCTCCATGCTGACCAAAATGGTGGATGTACCTGGGCGGAGGGCAGGATACATGCCTTAAGTGGATGAAACATGTGCACTTCTCCCCCCCACTCCTGTGGATGCCCTCCCCTTTAGTGTTATTTCCTGTGTGGTCATTTCCTGTGTGGTCATTTCCTGTGATGTCATTTTGCATGGAGAAGTGATTGGCTGTTGGGGCCATGACTTCCTGTTTGTCATTTCCTTTTGTTGCCGATGAATAAAAGGTGGCTGTGCTCAGGAGAGGCAGTCGAGCGATGGAGCTAAGACGATGACTATGTTTGTTTACTTGGGGAAATGCGGTAGACATGGGTTTATTGAGATGCATTATACCAGAAGGCTGAAAGGGCGCTTAGTAGCGCAGGAGACATGCTTTGCACATAGCAAATATAGCAAAATCTCTACGTCAGGATGGCGGGGAATGGTAGGATTGAACAGAACCTCCTACACAATCGGATCAGTAGGATGGGAGAGCAGGTCCCAGTCCAGGACATCACAAAACAAACAACACAGATTACAGCGCACACATACAAGAATGACATTTATCCTGCAAGGCTAGTTAAAAACACCTGAACATATTCAAAAATACGGGGGTTTGGTTACACTATATGGTCATATAGTGCTAAGCCCACTTACTGCCAGGTCATCAGACTGTTTGAAATACTTTGTTGTCCTGAGCAAAAAGGGCTACGTTTTCTCTGTTTGATGCTTTAGATAGGTTCTGCTTTGCAAAAGAACACATTTTTCATCTTTTGGTATAATGGCGGGATTTTAATTGTATGTTTGTCAGTAATGATAGGTCTATCGTTTGGGATACTCTATAGCAGTGGTCATCGACCCTGTCCTCAGGACCCACTAACAGGCCAGGTTTGCAAGATAACTGAAATATATCACAGGTGATATAATTTGCTGCTCAGTGATTGCAGTATTCTAGTCTGCATCTTCCCAAGGTAATACATAAAACCTGGCCTGTTAGTGAGCCCTGAGGACAGGGTTGATGGCCACTGCTCTATAGGACCCATTTAATACAACCTAAAATGTTTGTGTAAGTAACTGTATGTTGTGTAATAAGTATATGAGAAATAGAAATGTATGAATTGTGATTATTACCTTTGTATGGGACCAAGCCAGTTGTGTATATTGTTTCCAGACACATGTCCCCTTAAATATAATAATATTTTTCACCTACAAATGATTTAGTGAACTTTGATGGTCGTTTTGATGTTGGTTTTGAAAATGGCTGCCGCATATTCAAGTGGCCATGTGGCTGAGAGGGGAAAGGGCGACCACGCAATGCTGGAAGCACTTACAATAGGAGCTGTTTCTTGAAAGGACTACGCCCTATGTGTGGTCTCAGGTTTGTAGGATCGCTGTTTGTATTTCTCAATGTCTTGTTCCTGTAGAAGCTGATATGATCTTTCTTTGGGAACAAGAGTGTAAGTTTGAATCTGTGTTATTTTGTGTTTTATGTAATGTTGGCGGTTAGGGATCTGTTGTTTGATTGGATAGCCTGTGTCTACGGTTAAGTGTGCTTTCTCATCTGATCAGTTTTTGTGGGGAAAAATTTTGATTTTCTAGTGAAGAAATTTTGGTTTGTGCTGGTTTTAGCAGGATCAGCAACTGCATTTCATGTGTTAATGTCACCATGTGGTCCGATTGTCATCGGCCATTTTCTTGTAGTCACCATGTGATCCCATTGTCATCGGCCATTTTCTTGTAGTCACCATGTGGCCACGGCTTGATTTTCGTTTTTGTTGCCACTGCCATTTTGTGTCTGCTGTGTTTTGGTTCTGATGAAAATGCTCTGCTTTTGGGCCAGGTTTCAGCATTTAGTGAGGGTAAGCCATCTTTTTGAAGGAGTTTCAGTTTTTGGCTTTAGTTGCGTTGTTGTTGCGTGGTATTTCAGTCTCAAAACTTGTGGTCTGACTGCCCAGGGGATATGTGAGTCCTCCCATTTGCAATATGGGGTTTTCCTGGACACCCTTTCCTGGACAAAAGGTTTTTAAAATTGTTGAAGTCTCCTATATAATGATAGCCATAGATTTTTTTAATGTCTTGACAGCCATAATATGGAGTTCAGGGAAGATGAAGCTAGGCTCCCCCCCCCCACTCCCTCTTCCTGTCCATTGATATGTAAATAAACCAGTTAGATGTTTTTTTAGAGCTGTGCAGACAACAGGAACTTCTTTGCACCTATGCAACAGGAAGTTCTTTACAAGATGTGATGTATCAACAGGAAGTTGGTGGGAGAAGCTTGGGGTCTTTTGAAACAAGCATGTGGACAAAGGGACTTGTGTTTGGAAGGACAAAATCACTTTGGTTTTTAAATTTAATTCCAGTTGTTTTGTGAAGTTTTATACTGTAATACAGTTTTGGGTAGCGAGTAAACAGGAGGCATCCACGTTATTGTTGTAATATCTAGGTACAGAGAGAAGCCACATTGTTCTGTAGAGAAAGCGGGCATAAGTTGTTGTGCGGTTTAGTCTGGCGACGCAGTGTACGGCCATACAGTGCAATACGCTTGTGTATGCATACACTGTGAGGGGTAGAGACATAATTTGGGGGGAGATCTTTGGTTGTTGACTAATCGTTTGGCATAGTTATTAGTTGGTTGTTATTATGGCTATTGCAGTGTTAAAGAGTGGTACTCTGTGGTTCTGTGTCAAAAGTGTTGGGACAACAAGCCATAGAGTTAAATAACCCTTGGTTAGGGTTTCTAGTTGGGGGACTGGACCAGATAGTGGTTGTAGTCCGTCAATCCACCGTAAAAGAAGGCACCGGGCGGTGCTCTCCTAAATGGGTGCAATGGTTTCCCTGGACACAGGGGTAAGAGGATAAGGCGATTCGAATCGTCATGGGTAATGAGCAGTCCATGCAATGGAAGGAATGCAAGGCTTCCCACAGTCAGACGGTTGCACAGTACATGAAGTCTAGTTTTGGGGAAAAGGCCATTAAACCCCTTAAAGATTGGCATATATGGTCAGAGGCTACAGTAAGGTGTATTCCTTTGGAAGGTACTTTTGATGTCTGGAGGTAGGAGACCCCAGAATAAAAAGACCTTGGAAGTAGATTGGCTGTGGCTTCAGAAATCTGTAATAATTAGTTGGTTGATGGATGTGTAGTACACGCTTGTGTGATTAAAATTCTCAAGGAAAAAAGATGCTTCCATCATACCATATGAAGAGTGTGGTGGTCCCATCCCTAATGTATTAAACCAAAGAAGAATACCCCCCTTTTTAATGGGACTTTGACAGACCACCAACTCTTAAGTTAAAAAATATAATTTTGAATGATATCCAGTAAAAAAGACGTACAAACGTCTACAGCATATAAAAATACATTCCATACAAAAACAGAACAGAAGATATACAGATGAATAATGATCGTATTATATGTACTCTCCTAGGGGTGATATACCCCGATACCCGATGCGTTTCCAGTATTCTGATACCTTCATCAGGGGTTTGAGAGTTGAAGATGTTTTACAAATGTATAAGTTCCAGTGGAATGACTCTGTGTTCAAGCAGCACTCAGGGCACCAGGATCAAATAAAGTATTTCATGGACGCCAGACCCAATCTGTATTGGGCGGATCTACTTGAGGTTGTTCGATTGTTGGAGCCTGTATAATAAAGGCTGCACAACGGGCGGATGAATATTCAACCGTCCCACAGTGGATGTGTCCTCTGGACGTCCAATGTGTGGGTGCCTTCCGTATATCTCAGATTTCCCATTGTATTTTTTTCTATTGCTAAAAGAGTGAAGGCAGCATTCCGTCTGGTTGTTTTGTTTTTTCATTTTTGTTTTGGAAACTATGAAATATCTCGCCCACATTTGTATCTAAATGTTTGTCTCATGTTTTAGTCTTATCATTGTTTGTATGTAGTAACATGAAGTAGCTTGAACCTACCACGGCGGCCCTCATACTCGTTGCGGCTGTTGTATTTTTGTAGGAACGTGAAAGTAAGGGTTACAGAGGGTTTCATTGTTGTCGGTTTTGAGGAATGTCAGTGACAATTTATGTACACAAATGTTGTATTGTTTACCATTCTTTGCAGGTTAAATATGAAGGATAGAGTAATAGCTTTTGTTTATAAGTATCTTTTCAGGTCCAAGGCTGAAAGTGTATGTACACTGAAAGCAGGTGTATGTAGATAGCTGTACACATGCATAAATATACACGCCTAAGATAAAAGTATCATAGGCTATTTCACTGTTTCATTGTTTTTTTCTGCTCCATTCTAAACCCTGCGTGTCTTTCTCCAGTTTGTAATGAGGAAGAAAATGGGGGATGTTAAAGGGATAAAGGTATGACAATTTTCAAACCAATAATACTAACCACTCTAATTCTAGCCAAGTTTGTGACCTAGTAGGATGTCATGTTCCACGATCTTTCTTTGATGGAATTTGAATCAGCAAGCAGCAGTCGGGTGAAGGAGGCTCCCATCCCAGATGCTAAGAACCTTTTTGTCAATGGTTCCAGGTATTACACCCCAGATGGTAAGCCACACAGTGACCACGACTGAGTTAGGTTTGTTTGGAGGTCAACCAAAAACAGGGTTGTACTTTTCTCAGCAGCTGTTGACATTCTCAGCTGATGGGGTGGGTGCAGTCACTGTAACATGAACTTCAAAAGGTCCACCACAGGGTTCATGAGTCCCTCCTGGACATTCACACAATAACCGGTTTACATTCTTTCCGACCAGGTGACTGGGTCGTTGTAAAGAAGCTTGATGGATGAGACAACTGGATCCACACCAGCCATTGCAAGAAGCTGCTCAACTACACCAAAGGATGAGGAGTATCTTTGTTCATTTATATTTTTTAGTTTAACCACTTAACAACCGGCCCATAGCCAAATGACGGCTACAGGGCGGTTGTTTAACTCTGGGAGGACGTCCAGGGACGTCCTCCCAGAATTCTGCTCTCGCGCGCCCCCTAGGGCGCGCACTCGAGAGCATCCGTGATCGCCGGGTCCACAGGACCCGGCGCATCACAGATCCCGGTAAATGGCCGCTGATCGCGGCCGTTTACCATGTGATCGCTCCGTCAAATGACGGAGCGATCACATGTAAACAAACCGGCGTCATCTGATGACGCCGGTTCCTCTCCTCCCCCTCTCCTCCCCTCCTGTGTACCGATCGGTACACAGTGACCGAAGAGGCGGATGGATGGATGGCTGCAGCGTTGTGGGCTGCATCTGTAGTGCCCACAGCGCTGCACAGAGACATCCAGCCATCCATCCATCCATGCTCAGCCATCCCTACTACTCTGCATGCCCTGCAATGCTGTGCAATACTCTGCAATTCCCTCTGCAATACCCCGCAATACTCTGCCATACCCTGCAATACCCCGCAATACTCTGCCATACCCTGCAATACCCTGCAATACTCTGCCATACCCTGCAATACCCCGCAATACTCTGCCATACCCTGCAATACCCCGCAATACTCTGCCATACCCTGCAATACCCCGCAATACTCTGCCATACCCTGCAATACCCCGCAATACTCTGCCATACCCCGCAATACTCTGCCATACCCTGCAATACCTCGCAATACTCTGCCATACCCTGCAATACCCCAAAATACTCTGCCATACCCCGCAATACTCTGCCATACCCTGGAATACCCCGCAATACTCTGCCATACCCCGCAATACTCCATCCAGCCATCCATCCATCCATGCTCAGCCATCCCTACTACTCTGCATGCCCTGCAATGCTGTGCAATACTCTGCAATTCCCTCTGCAATACCCCGCAATACTCTGCCATACCCCGCAATACTCCATCCAGCCATCCATCCATCCATGCTCAGCCATCCCTACTACTCTGCATGCCCTGCAATACCCCGCAATACTCTGCCATACCCTGCAATACCCTGCAATACTCTGCCATACCCTGCAATACCCCGCAATACTCTGCCATACCCTGCAATACCCCGCAATACTCTGCCATACCCTGCAATACCCCGCAATACTCTGCCATACCCTGCAATACCCCGCAATACTCTGCCATACCCCGCAATACTCTGCCATACCCTGCAATACCTCGCAATACTCTGCCATACCCTGCAATACCCCAAAATACTCTGCCATACCCCGCAATACTCTGCCATACCCTGGAATACCCCACAATACTCTGCCATACCCTGGAATACCCCGCAATACTCTGCCATACCCTGCAATACCCCGAAATACTCTGCCATACCCTGCAATACCCTGAAATACCCCGCAATACTCTGCCATACCCCGCAATACTCTGCCATACCCTGCAATACTCTGCCATACCCCGCAATACTTTGCCATACCCTGCGATACTCTGCCATACCCCGCAATACTCTGCCATACCCCGCAATACTCTGCCATACCCTGCAATACCCTGCAATACTCTGCCATACCCTGCAATACCCCGCAATACTCTGCCATACCCTGGAATACCCCGCAATACTCTGCCATACCCTGCAATACCCTGAAATACCCTGAAATATCCCGCAATACCCAGCCATACTCTGCAATACTCAGTGATACCCAGCCATACTCTGCCATACCCAGCCATGCTCTGCAATACCCCACAAAAATCTGCAATACTCTGCCATAACCCGCAATACTCTGCCATAACCCGCAATACTCTGCCACACGCAGCCATACTCTGCCATACCCAGCCATACTCTGCCATACCCAGCCATACTCTGCAATACTCGGTGATACCCAGCCATACTCTGCAATACCCAGCCATACTCTGCAATACTCGGTGATACCCAGCCATACTCTGCCATACCCAGTCATACTCGGCGATACTCTGCAATACCCAGCCATGCTCAGCCGTACCCAGCCTCTGTATGTGGCCAGGCTGTGGAAGTCTCACACATGTGGTATCGCCGTACTCAGGAATAGTAGGAGAATCTATTTTGGGGGGTCATTTTTGGTATATACATGCTATGTGTTAGAAATATTGTATAAATGGACAACTTTGTGTTAAAAAAAAAAAAAGCGTTTTAACCACTTCCCGCCTTCCGTCATACGACGTCCTTGACTTTGTGC
This sequence comes from Aquarana catesbeiana, assembly GCF_042186555.1. NCBI lineage: Eukaryota > Metazoa > Chordata > Amphibia > Anura > Ranidae > Aquarana > Aquarana catesbeiana. Next base: position 126,471,394 of record NC_133335.1, read on the forward strand.
GGGGATATCTGAATGATGGGTGCAGCTACAGGCATCATTCAGATATCATCTTTTTCAGCCGGCGATTCCCTACACCATAAGAATGATCGTAGCGGCTGTTACACTGCTTGATCGTTCTTACGGGAGGCGAGAGGGGACGCCCCCCCCTCCCGCCGCCCTCCGGTGCTTCTACCGACTCACCGCTATGATCGAAGCCAGGATCTTTTTTTTTTTTTTTTTTTTTTTATTTCAGGAACAGCCTAGAGGTGAGATGTGGGGTCTTATTGACCCCATATCTCACTGTAAAGAGGACCTGTCATGCCATATTCCTATTACAAGGGATGTTTACATTCCTTGTAATAGGAATAAAAGTGATCAAAAAAATTTTTTTTTTGGAAAAAAGTGTCAAACTAAAATAAATAAAGTAAAATGAACAATAAAAAAAAATAAAAATTTTTTAAAGCGCCCCTGTCCGTGTGCTCGCATGCAGAAGCGAACGTATACGTAAGTCCCGCCCACATATGAAAACGGTGTTCAAACCACACATGTGAGGTATCGCTGCGATCGGTAGAGCGAGAGCAATAATTTTGGCCCTAGACCTCCTCTGTAACTCAAAATTTGTAATCAGTAAAAAATTTTAAAGCGTCGCCTATGGGGATTTTTAAGTGGTGAAGTTTGGCGCCATTCCACAAGCGTGTGCAATTTTGAAAGGTGACATGTTAGGTATCTATTAACTCAGCGTAACTTCATCTTTCATATTATGCAAAAACATTGGGCTAACCTTACTGTTTTGTTTTTTTTTAAAGCAAAAAACAGTTTTTTTTCCAAAAAAAACGCGTTCCAAAAATTGCTGCGCAAATATCGTGCGAGATAAAAAGTTGCAATGACCGCTATTGTATTCTCTAGGGTCTTTGCTAAAAAAACATATATAATGTTTTGGGGTTCTATGTAATTTTCTAGCAAATAAATGATGATTTTTACATGTAGGAGAGAAATGTCAGAATTGGCCTGGGTGCTCCAGAACGCCTGAAGGTGCTCCCCTGCATGTTGGGCCTCTGTATGTGGCCACGCTGTGTAAAAGTCTCACACATGTGGTATCGCCATACTCGGGAGTAATAGCAGAATGTGTTTTGGGGTGTAATTTGTGGTATGCATATGCTGTGTGTGAGAAATAACCTGCTAATATGACAATTTTGTGAAAAAAAAAAAAAGAAAAAAAACAAACTTGATTTTGCAAAGAATTGTGGGAAAAAATGACAACTTCAAAAAACTCACCATGCATCTTTCTAAATACCTTGAAATGTCTTCTTTCCAAAAAGGGGTCATTTGGGGGGTATTTGTACTTTTCTGGCATGTTAGGGTCTCAAGAAATGAGATAGGCTGTCAGTACTTCAGGTGTGATCAATTTTCAGATATTGGTACCATAGCTTGTGGACGCTATAACTTTCACAAAGACCAAATAATATACACTAATTTGGGTTATTTTTACCAAAGATATGTAGCGGTATAAATTTTGGCCAAAATATATGAAGAAAAATTACTAATTTTCAAAATTTTATAACAGAAACGAAGAAAAATTTGTTTTTTTACAGATTTTTCGGTCTTTTTTCTTTTATAGCGCAAAAAATAAAGAACCCAGCGGTGATTAAATACCACCAAAAGAAAGCTCTATTTGTGTGAAAAAAAGGACAAAAAATTCATATAGATACAGTGTTGCATGACTGAGTAATTGTCATTCAAAATGTGAGAGCACCAAAAGCTGAAAATTGGTCTGGTTATTAAGGGGGTTTAAGTGCCCAGTGGTCAAGTGGTTAATATATTTTGGCAAGGGTAACAATGAAAAGCATCCCAGCTTATTGTTTAAAGTATATTCTCCAACTAGCTAAGAAAGCGAACAGGACGAATTGCTGGGTCTACTCTGAATCTCCACCGAGCTTTAGTACCCCAGCGATGACAGCGGTACGTGATATATAGGATGTTCATATTGGTATGAGGAGTTTTGACAAACTAGTAAAAAAACTCCAAACAGACACTTGTCAATAGAATTCAACGATACATTTCTAGAGGGTAAAATTAGTTATAGTTTTAACAATAGCTTGGTTCTTGCCAGTTTTGGTATCGGGACAACTAGGTAGCCCACAAGTGTGCTTCAACTTTAGTTTGGTATTCATGCGGGTCTACAGCTTATAAGGTAATTCCCCCTAATGCAAGAGGTTAATGCGTCCGGGTGAAACTCGTCCCAGCATCTTATGTCGCGGACGATCGTGAGGATCTGATGGTGCGAGAGAAGGTAAGAATGGCAGTGACAGCTAGAAGGGAATTGTTCATCAACCTCGACCAGGTCTGGGCATGGTTTCCTGCTTGTACACGTGGGGGCTTGAGCTTATGAAACGATTGAACAATTTCTCATCCATTGTGGATGGGATGTAACTGTTAAAGCTACAAGGAAGTTACCACCGGAATAACGGCAGATCAAGACCCATCTATTAAAAGATGGCCCATAATTATCTGTTGGCATCCAAGGGGGGTTTCTGTGAATTCATAGGTAAAGATTGTTGTGCCTGGATCGGGGATACTAGTGACAAAGTTCAGGCCCATATGGATAAGGTTTAGATCCCTGTAAGGCAAAGCCAGAGCTATAGCTAGTGAAGGTTGGAAGTCCTTTTAAGGGTCTGGGAATCTTTGGGGATTTTTTTATTTTTCAGCGGATCATGGTTGAAGGAAGTAGGGGTATATATATTCATGTTGTTTTTTATTCAATTCCTTTTATATGCCGTGATGGGGTGCTACTGCCTGATTGGACGAGTGAACAGAGCCCGTGCAGATGACCACATCTTCCTCACTAAGATGAGACGCCCCAAAGCCCAACCCACGTACAAGACACAGAGGATCCCAGACCGACCGACCTTCATGTCCTCCTCTAAGTCATCCCTTCTGAAGAACAGAGTCTACAAGTCAAGCCGTGTTTTCCTTTTTATGGACTTAAGGACTGATTAAGAAGAAGATCAAGATTCACCGAGGGACATATGGGAACATATGACAAAGAGGAAGGGCTGTCATGGAAATTTTATTATGTGTGTTTTATAGATTGTCATCTGTGTCTAATTTAACAAAGGAGTGCTCTAGCAGAGCGCACTTGTGTTGAATCGGGACCAGCAGTAAAACCGTCAGTAGGAAACCTTCTCCTGGGCTTGGAGACGTGTTCTGTGTGGGTGTTTGCCGGTTTGTAAGTATCAAGCACATTGCCCTGGGCTTCTTGCCTTCAAATGTCTATGCACATTAGAGAAGCAAAGTCCGCATAACAAGAGAAACATATTACATCTCTGTTGTGGCTATGCTATCACTTTTGGATACATATCTGCTTTAATAAGAGGACATTGATATCTGCCTTGTTAATATACTCGTACTGTGTATTGACAACAGCAGTAGCAATCCCCGCAGATCTTCTCAAGCCTGTTAGAACAAGTAGAATGATCTTACTAGATACTGGTTACTCTGAGCAGTATTGAGTGGGCTCCATGCTGACCAAAATGGTGGATGTGGTTGGGTGGAGGGTAGTGTACATGCCTCAAGTGGATGAGACATGTGCACTTCTCTCCCCCACTCCTGTGGATGCCCTTACCTTTAGTGTTATTTCCAGTGTGATCATTTCCTGTGTGGTCATTTCCTGTGATGTCATTTTGCATGGAGGAAGCGATTGGCTGTTGGGGCCATGACTTCCTGTTTGTCATTTCCTTTTGTTGCCAATGAATAAAAGGTGGCTGTGCTCAGGAGAGGCAGTCGAGCGATGGAGCTAAGACAGTGACTATGTCTGTTTACTTGGGGAAATGCAGGAGACACGGGTTTATTGAGATTCATTATACCAAAAGGCTGAAAGCCACTTAGTAGCGCAGGAGACATGCTTTGCGCATAGCGTATAGCGAAATCTCCACGTCACTATCCTTTATTCTCACACGGAACGTCATCATTTTTGAAGATCAACATTTCCTACAGGCCCAAGGCGTGGCCATGGGTACGTCTTGTGTCCCGTCGTACGCCAATTTATTCCTTGGAGCCTGGGAAAGAATTGTCTTTTCCAACGATCAATATACCACCTTTCTACAGTCTGTGTTCTGTTGGTATAGATTCATAGACGATCTATTTGTGGTATGGACCGGATCCCTAGCTCAGCTAAATGAATTAATTCAGCTATTGAACGTTAATTCTATGGATTTACATTTCACGGTTAATTTTGATGATACACAGATCCCCTTTCTGGATCTGTTGATCATCAATAACCCTGATGGAACACTTGGCACAGATCTTTAACAGAAGCCAACAGCAGGGAACACCCTGCTGCATGCTTACAGTGCTCACCCAAAACCTCTTGTGTGCAGTATTCCTTATGCACAGTATTTGCGACTGCGCAGTAATTGCACACGAGAAGAGGATTTTTTCATTCAAGCTGCTTCTTTGCGTGAATGTTTGCTCTTGAAAGGCTACTCCCGGACCAATCTGAGGAAGGCCGTCAACAAGGCATGCACACGTACGAGAACATCTTTGTTATATCCCCCTCCACGCACAAGTGGAGGGGGATATAACTACATTTATTATTACATCAGGGCCAGCTTCAAGACATTCTCTCCAAACATTGACACCTCTTAACAGATCATCATATCTTAAATAAACATCTTCGTAGCACTCCCGAGCTAGTCTTTAGCAGATCCAACTCTCTTAAAGGGGTGGTAAAGGTTCGCGTTTTTTCACCTTAATGCATCCTATGCAACCTTCACAAGTCACATCCTTCTACCTGCACTTTAATCACTTTAGTCACATCCCCCCATCTTTTAGTCCTTTCCAAACACATGGTTCACCTTTTTATCTGCCTTATTTTATTCAGATCTCAGCCCATTGTCCTTTTAGTCTCCCCTAGTTGCCGTGGGAGAATCTTTTATTGGTGACGCCTTGTGCCTCGTGCCTGATGGGATGTGGGTAAGCAGTCTCGTATTTGCCCTTCTACTTTTATACATAATGTGTAATGCCAGAAGCCTGGCGGACAAGATGGGTGAACTAGTGATACTGTTGTACGAGGAGGATTTGTATTTTGTGGAAATTTCAAAGACCTGGTTCAACAGCTCTCATGATTGGCTGGCAACCATTCAGGGGTATACCCTTTATCACAAGGATAGAGAGGGTAAAAAAGGGGGAGGGGTATGCCTATATATCAAGAATAATGTACAAGTGAATGTGAGAGATGACATCACTAGGGGGGCTAGGGAGGAAGTGGAATCCTTATGGGTAAAGCTCCAAAGGGATGAAGCTAAGGGGAAAATAATACTGGGAGTATGCTATAGGCCCCCTAACCTGAGGGAGGAAGGGGAGACAGACCTCTTATCACAATTTGGATTAGCAGCAAGGATGGGAAGTGTTATCATAAAGGGGGATTTTAATTATCCAGACATAGACTGGGCGGAGGGAACCACGCATTCATCTAAGGCTCGCCAGTTCCTAAATGTCTTGCAGGACAATGTCATGGGTCAGATGGTAGATGCACCAACTAGAAATAAAGCGTTATTGGATCAACTGATTACCAACAATACAGACCTGATCACGGATGTGGAAATAAGGGGCAATTTAGGTAACGGCAATCAGAAGTCAATTGGTTTCAGTATAAATCACACAAATAGGAAACATAAGGGGAATACAAAGACACTGAATTTCAAAAGAGCCAACTTCCCTAAACTACAAACCTTGCTAGAAAGCATAAATTGGGATAAAATCTTAGAAACAAAGAATGCAGAAGAGAGATGGGTTTGCTTTAAAAACATATTAAATAAGGGCATTAGCCAATGCATCTCATTGGGTAATAAATTTAAAAGAGCGAACAAATGTCCTGGATGGCTTAACTCCAATGTAAAAATGCAAATAAAAGCAAAGGAGAAGGCCTTCAAAAAATACAAGGTTGAGGGATCATCATCAGCATTCAGATTTTATAAAGAACGCAACAAGACATGTAAGGGTGCAATAAGGACAGCTAAGATAGAACATGAAAGACACATAGTGGAGGAGAGCAAAAAAAATCCCAAGAAATTCTTTAAGTATGTAAACAGTAAAAAAGGGAGGACAGACCATATTGGCCCCATAAAGAATAGGGAGATGGCGAAGGTATTGAATTTATTCTTCTCCTCAGTCTTCACGAGGGAATCGAGGGGCTTCAGTAACCAAAACTGCAGTGTTTATCCTCATGACACATCACAGGAAGCACCTCCATGGTTAAAAGAGAACAGAATTAAAATTAGACTTGGGAAACTTAACATTAATAAATCACCAGGACCAGATGGCTTGCACCCGAGTGCACTCAGGGAACTCAGTCAGGTAACTGCTAGGCCATTGTTCCTAATTTTTACTGACAGTCTACTGACTGGGATGGTACCAGCTGATTGGAGAAAAGCCAATGTGGCACCAATATTTAAAAAGGGCCCAAAATACATCCCTGGGAAATACAGACCAGTTAGCCTAACATCAATAGTATGTAAACTCTTGGAGGGGATGATAAGGGACTATATACAAGATTTTAGTATTAGCAGTAATCAGCATGGATTCATGAAGAATCATTCGTGCCAAAACAATCTATTAACCCTCTATGAGGAGGTGAGTTGCCATCTAGATAAAGGAGGGCCCGTAGATGTGGTGTATCTAGATTTTGCAAAAGCATTTGACACAGTTCCCCATAAACGTTTACTTTACAAAATAAGGTCCGTTGGCATGGACCATAGGGTGAGTACATGGATTGAAAACTGGCTACATGGGCGAGTTCAGAGGGTGGTGATAAATGGGGAGTACTCGGAATGGTCAGGGGTGGGTAGTGGGATCCCCCAGGGTTCTCCTCTGGGAACAATCCTGTTTAATTTGTTCATAAATGACCTGGAGGATGGGTTAAACAGTTCAATCCCTGTATTTGTGGACGATACTAAGCTAAGCAGGGCAATAACTTCTCCGGAGGATGTGGAAACCTTGCAAAAAGATCTGAACAAATTAATGGGGTGGGCAACTACATGGCAAATGAGGTTCAATGTAGAAAAATGTAAAATAATGCATTTAGGTGGCAAAAAAATGAATGCAATTTATACACTGGGGGGAAAACCTCTGCGGGAATCTAGGATGGAAAAGGACCTGGGGGTTCTAGTAGATGATAGGCTCAGCAATGGCGTACAAAGCCAAGCTGCTGCTAACAAAGCAAACAGAATATTGGCATGCATTAAAAAGGGGATTAATTCCAGAGATAAAACGATAATTCTCCCGCTCTACAAGGCTCTGGTCCGGCCGCACCTAGAGTATGCTGTCCAGTTCTGGGCACCAGTCCTCAGGAAAGATGTACTGGAAATGGGCGAGTACAAAAAAGGGCAACAAAGCTAATAAAGGGTCTGGAGGATATTAGTTATGAGGTAAGGTTGCGAGCACTGAACTTACTCTCTCTGGAGAAGAGACACTTGAAAGGGTATATGATTTCAATATACAAATACCATACTGGTGACCCCACAATAGGGATAAAACTTTTTCGCGGAGGGGAGTTTAACAAGACTCGTGGCCACTCATTAAAATTAGGAGAAGAAGGGATGTGACCAGAAACCATCCTGGACGGACGCACTGCCTGGGAGCTCCTCTCCAGCCCACAGCGTCTAGGCAAAAAATCCAGGGATTAAACGATCACCCATGGGCGGCTCGCAGACCACCCAATTCACCTCAGCCAGGGGATCATATCAACCCCTGTCAGGCTCCTCAACGTCCTTTCGGGACTACAAGATGGTGCCAGACACGGCCCTCCTCATCCCTATCTCAGCAGAGACAGGCACTGCTACTAGACAACTACCGGACGGCTCAGACCCCAGCTCAGGAGCTAGCGGGACCCCAAAAAGCAGTGAGTTGCTCCCAGCGAGCTCTCCCCCCCGCCACGCCGCACATGGAACAGGCCGAGACCCTCACCCAGCCTCCATCCCCATACACCCAGTGCACTGATGCATATCCCCGCCTGCTGAGGGCTACATTGGACCCCGGCCTACAAGATGCCTCCAGGGCCCCACACACTCACAGGCCTAACCGGATACAGCAGGTGGCAGTAGGCACTACCACCACGACAGGCCGGCCTCCCCCAAGGCCCAGAGGCAATCACGCTCCAGAGACTCTAGCTCAGCCAGCCATTAGGGCATAGAAGGGACCCTCCCTTCTATGCCCTAATGGCAAGTGCAGGATCCCTATCATAAAAGGGAGCCCAGCTCCGCAGACATCCCACACCACGATCTGGTCTGAGCCCTTGGACTTACCTCAGCAGCCTATTCCCAGGGGCCATGCTACATCTACAGAGGACTTCTACAAGCAGCCCTCACCCACTCATCCCCACTCATACCAAAATGCAGCAGCCCCCCCCACTACCCCCCATTACCATGGCAATCCTATCAGCAGGTCATCCCCATGAAGGAAGACTTTAAACAGCTTATAGAAGACGTAAAGGTCACCTGCTGTGCTGAAATTCAGGCCCTCCATACTGGCCTCAAACATCTAGCCAACAGGGTGGAGATGGCGGAAGAAGAGATACAGGAGACTAAACTAGTGGTACACCACACCCAGATTCAGGGCTCAGAACACCGCCTGATGCTGAGAGACATGCAACGCCATGTCGAAGACCTGGACAACAGGGGGCGATGGAACAATATCCGTGTCCAGGGCCTGCCTGAAGTGAAAGAAGCAAAAGACCTACAGTCCACCCTTCAGGCCCTGTTAAACAACCTACTAGGGGAAGCTGCAGAGAAGCACATCGAAATGGACAGAGCCCACAGAGCCCTCAGGCCTAAAGGCCCTGCTTCCAAATCACGTGATGTCATCTGCTGGGTACACTCCTACCCATTGAAAGAAGATATCATGTGGAAAGCCTGCTATCCGCAAGTTGTTCTTCAATAACAACCCGATACAGATTTATCCAGACCTTTCCTGGATCACGCTACAGAAACAACAGCTACTGCAACCCCTTCTCCACATCCTTCAAGACAAGGACACTATCTACAGGTGGGGTTACCCCTTCAGCTTGAGGGCGAGACGCCAGGGGACATACGCTACCTTACACTACCCAGAAGACTTGCACACCTTCTGTGACACCCTGGATATCCCCATCCCCCAGTTACCAGAATGGGACCTGGTGCCTACTCCGCCCCCGCCAGTGGTCTGGCAGAAGGTCCCTTCCTCTAAACGGCCTAGGGGACCGAACCCCTCCCACAAACCCAATAAGCACAAAAATGCTTGATCCAGTTGGGCAGTGGACACCAGAACCTGGCCCACACTATAACTTGATTCCACTCCATGGGCCACTCCGCGCTCTCCCCTTGCACCACTCCCTAGTTGCCCTTGCGTTATCCTTGATTTACACTATGGGCTAGTCTCGGCCGAGACTCCGAAGAGGTTGACTTTCTGTTCACCGACCCCCCCTTGGTTTACTACCTAAGGTTCCCTTCTTAAGGCCCACATAGTTGACTTGTTTTCCCACACCCCCGTGCCCTCCCGACCCGAACTTTCTGGACTTCCTGGTCGGGAGGTCATAAAGGAACTGTAGGGGCCCTGAGACTTTGCTGTTTCACAGGGCCTACTTGATGACGATTGTTTTACCAGTTGTGTGTTTTTTTGCCCTAACCCCTTTTCTTTTCTCTAGATCCCCCTTTCTCTACTACCCGCAGGTTGTATTTTCACGAGGACCTCGATGCCCGAGGCTCTCCACCCGCGGATGCCACGCACCCAGACCCAGATCCACCGTCTACAGATACAGCCAAGTATAACTGCAGCCCACTATATCTCACACAATGGCTAAGATAATGTCACTAAATGTCCACGGCCTTAACTCTACCAGGAAAAGACACTTGGCACTTCGGGAATTTAGGCAGCTGGGGGCTGATGTTATCATGATACAAGAAACCCACTTCTGCAGGGGGGACTCCTTCACCTTCACTTCCAGGCATTACCCTCAAATATACCAGGCCTCCAGCCCATGCAAAAGAGCAGGCGTTGTCATACTTTTCAAACGGGGATCCCCGTTCACCTGCAATACCTCTTACCTGGACCCCCAGGGTCACTACATTATCCTCTGTGGTCTCTGGCAGACAAGAGAGGTCACCTTTTGCACCCTCTACACCCCAAACACCCGCCAACATCGTTTCCTAGCCAAGGTCCTCACGCACTTATCCTGAATACCTCACGATTTCCTCGTAATGGGGGGGACTTTAACCTCTCCCAATCCGTGGCTTGCGATCACCTCATGGTGAGCCCCCGGGCTTCGCAAACTCAAGCCCTAAGGTACTCTAAGCTCTTCCGCCAGCTTACAAGAAAGCATGCTCTTTTTGATGCCTGGAGGGCTCTCAACCCGGGCGATCGCCAGTATACCTTCTACTTGGCCCCTCATCACACCCACTCGCGCATTGATTACCTCATGGTTAATAACAATAACACTCTCCGCATCTGGCGACTGAACAACTTTCTTTTGCAGCACGTCCCCTCCAAGACTGAACTAGAGTCCACTCTAAAGTATTACTTTGCCGAGAATGACACACGGGACGTCTCCCTTACCACACTCTGGGCCACCCATAAGACTGTTCTTAGGGGTCGTTGTCTGGCCCTCTCCTCAGCTCTTAAGAAAGATGCCAAGGCCGCCAAGCTACAGGCCGAAACACAACTTAGGGTCCTTGAGGCACGATTGCAATCCTCTTCATCCCTTTCACTCCTTAAACGAATCACTCGCATACGGTCAATGTTCAGGGAACTTGCAATGGGCCAGGTAGAAAAAGCGCTGATCCGTTTGAAGAAGCTATACTATGATAAGGGCAATAAGGCACAAGCACTACTGGCCAGAAAGCTAGCTGACCGTATGCTCACCTCAACCCCACATTAAGTTAAGAACAGATCGGGCACCACTCTGTCTCATCCCCAAGACATAGCGGACACTGGGGATGGGCCAAATAACCCCAGTTCGGTTCGCAGCAGAACATGCGAACAAGCAAAAAATTTGTTCCAAAACCGTTAAAGTCTATGGAACACGAATAATCAAAAGTGCTAATTTTAAAGGCTTATATGCAAGTTATTGTCATAAAAAGTGTTTGGGGACCTGGGTCCTGCCCCAGGGGATCCTTCAGGTCTGGTATGGATTTTAAGGGGAACCACGCACCAAAATTAATTTTAAAAAATGTCGTGGGGGTCCCCCCAAAAATCCATACCAGACCCTTATCCGAGCATGCAACCTGGCAGGCCGCAGGAAAAGAGGGGGGCGAGAGAGTGCCCCCCCTGATGAACCATACCAGGCCACATGCCATCAACATGGGCAGGGTGCTTTGGGGTAGCAAAGCAAAGCATGTTGATGGGGACAAGGGCCTCATCCCCACAACCCTTGCCCGGGGGTTGTGGGGGTCTGTGGGCGGGGGGCTTATCGGAATATGGAAGCCCCCCTTAAGAGGACACCCAGATCCCGGCCTCCCCCCCGTGTGAAATGGTAATGGAGTACAAATGTAGCCCAGCCATTTCACAAAAAAGTGTGAAAATAGTAAAAATCATTATTATTATTATTATACAGGATTTATATAGCGCCGACAGTTTACGCAGCGCTTTACAACATTAGGGCAGACAGTACAAGTACAATACAATTCAATACAGGAGGAATCAGAGGGCCCTGCTCATTAGAGCTTACAATCTAGGAGGGAGGGTCAAGTGATACAAAAGGGTAATAGCTGTGGGGGATGAGCTAATGGAGAAAATAGTGCAGTTGTTAGATGGAGGCAGGATAGGCTTCTCTGAAGAGGAAAGTTTTCAGGGATCGCCTAAAAGTGGATAAAGTTGGAGACAGTCTGACAGATTGGGGTAGGGAACATCTCTAAAAATGACATGACACGGCTTGGGGACAAGTCCTTTACTAAAAAATAAAAAAATAAAAATGTCCCACAAAGTCCATTCATCTTCTTCTTCTCTTGCTCCAATGGACTGAAAGAAAAAAAAAGCCACACGCCGCCACCGGTCCACCTCCATGGGAGGCACCCACCGTAATGACCGTCCTCTCAGGTGACAGTTCTTTTATAACTTAGGGTGGGGCCACACGGTGACCCCACGCAATTTTTTTTTATTTTGGTTCGGGGTTCCCCTTAATATTCACACCAGACCCAAAGGGCCTGGTAATGGACTGGGGGGGAAGCCCATGCCGTTTTTTTTCAATGACTTCATGTGTATTGCCGGAACCGACAATTCATTATAGCCGCAAGTACTTTTAAATTACTTTTTTTCCTTTAGAAATGTAATTTTGTGCAGGGACTGTTGTCAACACAGGAAACATGCTCCACTTTACAGGCATATTATAGACACCCCCCAGGTACAAAATTTAAAGGACTATTTCACTTTTATTGTTTCACTCGCATTATTAAAATCACTGCTCCCGAAAAAACGGCCGTTTTTAAAACTTTTTTTTGCATTGCTACATGTCCCCTGGGGCAGGACCCAGGTCCCCAAACACTTTTTACGACAATACCATGCATATAAGCCTTTAAAATTAGCACTTTTGATTTCTCCCATAGACTTTTAAAGGGTGTTCCGCGGCTTTTCGGATTTGCCGCGAACACCACAAATTGTTCGCTATTCGGTGAACAGGTAAACACCCGATGTTCAAGTCGAACTTACGTTCGACTCGAACATCGGGCTCATCCTTAGCGGACACATTCGCAGACTGCTACACGGACCTGTACAACAGACCGGAGATACCACATAACCCCCCCACACCTGACCTAGTTGATAGGCACAATATCTACAAGCCGGAATCTCCCAGCTTAAAGACCCACTCACGTTAAATGCTCCCATCACCGATGAGGAACTCACATTGGCCATAAAAGCCTTACCTGCCCACAAGTCCCCTGGATCAGACAGGTTGCCATACGAATACTACAAAACCTTCCTCCTTCTATTGCTCCCGTACATGCCTAAACTCTATAATGCCTTCCTTCAGCAGCCCCCCATCCCGACTGATATGCAAAGATCCTTCATCACCCTAATACCCAAGCCAAACAAAGACCCCTCATCCTGCACCAGCGACAGACCCATAGCCCTGTTAAATTCTAATCTAAAAATCTTCAAAAAATCCTTTGGATCCGCCTGAACACGATACTACCTTCTCTGGTCCATAAAGACCGGGTGGGCTTCGTTCCCCTCCATCAAGCAGGGGACAACACGAGAAAGGTCATAGACCTAATCGATGTGGCCAATAGAGACAATTTGGAATCCCTGATCCTGAGCCTAGACACAGAAAAGGCATTTGACCGCCTAGGCTGGCTGTTTATGTTTACACAAGCAAACAAAAGGCGCCTCTAAGTGCAGAAGAAAACATGTTTTAATATCCAAACAGGGTTAAGAACTAGGGATGAGCTTCGAGTTCGAGTCAAACTCATGTTCGACTCGAACATGGGCTGTTCACAAGTTCGCCGAACAGCGAACAATTTGGGGTGTTCGGGGGAATGCCGCGGAACACCCTTTAAAAGTCTATGGGAGAAATCATAAGTGCTAATTTTAAAGGCTTATATGCATGGTATTGTCATAAAAAGTGTTTGGGGACCTAGGTCCTGCCCCAGGGGACATGTATCAATGCAAAAAAAAGTTTTAAAAATGGCCATTTTTTTCGGGAGCAGTGATATTAATAATGCTTAAAGTGAAACAATAAAAGTGTAATATCCCTTTAAATTTCGTACCTGGGGGGTGTCTATAGTATGCCTGTAAAGGGGCGCATGTTTCCCGTGTTTAGAACAGTCTGACAGCAAAATGACATTTCAAAGGAAAAAAAGTCATCTAAAACTACTCGCGGCTATTAATGCATTGCCGGTCCAACAATACACATAGAAGTTCATTGATAAAAACGGTATGGGAATTCCCCACAGGGGAACCCCGAATCAAAAAAAAAAAAAAAAAATGACTTGATGACGTGGGGGGTCCTCCAAAATTCCATACCAGGCCCTTCAGGTCTGGTATGGATATTAAGGGGAACCCCGGCCAAAATTTAAAAAAAAAATAACGTGGGGGGTCCCTCTAAATTCCATACCAAGCCCTTCAGGTCTGGTATGGATATTAAGGGGAACACCGCGCCAAATTTAAAAAAAAAGCGGCGTGAGGTCCCCCCAAAAATCCATACCAGACCCTTATCCGAGCACGCAACCTGGCAGGCCGCAGGAAAAGAGGGGGGGACAAGAGAGAGGCCCCCCCTCCTGAACCGTACCAGGCCACATGCCCTCAACATTGGGAGGGTGCTTTGGGGTAGCCCCCCAAAATACCTTGTCCCCATGTTGATGAAGACAAGGGCCTCATCCCCACAACCCTGGCCGGTGGTTGTGGGGGTCTGCAGATGGGGGGCTTATCGAAATCTGGAAGCCCCCTTTAACAAGGGGACCCTCAGATCCTGGCCCTCCCCCTGTGTGAAATGGTAAGTGGGTACAAAAGTACCCCTACCATTTCACTAAAAAACTGTCAAAAATGTTAAAAATGACAAGAGACAGTTTTTGACAATTCCTTTATTTCTTTATTTCCTTTATTCCTGAAGGGCCTGGTATGGAATTTAGGGGGACCCCCCATGTCATTTTTTTTTTTAATTTTGGTTCAGGGTTCCCCTGTGGGGAATTCCCATACCGTTTTTATCAATGAACTTCTATGTGTATTGTCGGACCGGCAATGCATTAATAGCTGCGAGTAGTTTTAAATGACTTTTTTCCTTTGAAATGTAATTTTGCTGTCAGACTGTTCTAAACACGGGAAACATGCGCCCCTTTACAGGCATACTATAGACACCCCCCAGGTACGAAATTTAAAGGGATATTACACTTTTAATGTTTCACTTTAAGCATTATTAAAATCACTGCTCCCGAAAAAACGTCCCTTTTTAAAACTTTTTTTTGCATTGATCCATGTCCCCTGGGGCAGGACCCAGGTCCCCAAACACTTTTTATGACAATAACTTGCATATAAGCCTTTAAAATTAGCACTTTTGATTATTCATGTTCGTGTCCCATAGACTTTAACGGTGTTCGCGTGTTCGTACGAATTTTTGGCCTGTTCACATGTTCTGGTGCGAATCGAACAGGGGGGTGTTCGGCTCATCCCTATTAAGAATACTTACAGGATGGAGAGATAAAACAGGCACATCATGGGGGTGTATGAATAGATGCGTTCTGCAGCATTGGAAGGGGTCACGGCGGGAGGAAGTCTTCAGACTAATGGATGTATGACACACTGGATCAATCACAGTCCGCAGCAGGATGAGACGCTGGAATGCTGTGGGAACTGACGTCATCCACGAGGAGAGGAGAAGGACCCGGAAGTGATGTCAATGCTGAGAGACTACAAACCAGCCTGGACCGCAGCGCAGAGTGGAGGAAGTGAGGTCATAAGAAAGGGACGCGTTTCGGAACTCTGGACGGTTCCTTTGTCAACCTATGACCGTAAAATTACTGGGTACAATATATATGCAATGGGCCGGCCATGGGCGGGTACAATAAAAACAGGAAGAGGACAAAATAAATAGATAAAATAAATAGCGTTCTGGAAAAAGATATTGTACATAGAAAAGTATATGGCACTTAGTAATAAAAATAATGCAGTGCTAAGGATAACCAATAAATGAAAAAAGAAAGTGTAAAAATAAAAAATTATGAAAAAATTGTGAACCATAATATCATAACTAATACCATAAAAAACATACCATAAGGTTATTATGACCACTAAAGGATTGTGTATAATTAAAATACTCAAGTGATAGTGTCAAATGAACCGAAAATAATCATACAAAGAGTCCCATCACAAATAGTGCAATTCCCAAAAAATATATAGAGTTTATAAGCATAAAAAAGGCTGATCCAGAATCCGTGATAAGAAAGTCCAATCTCCCAAGAGGTGAATGCACCCAAGTGAATATGAGGCTCCTTACCGACTCAGAAGACCACAACGGTCTGACCAGGCATATGGGAGATTAGAGGTTTCCCAACAACCTATACCAGCATCTGGGTCTGCGGCTAAAGCTGTATGGCTCCGGGCATAAGAACAAGAAAGGCTCCCATAGTGTAATCGTTCCAACCAATAAAAATTTAATGACTAAAAGATGCACTTACAAACAAATCCAATAAGCGAGTGTAAAGGCAATCATGATGTTACGGCGTCTCTGCAGGCTTCCTGCTGTGCACACACTTTCCATCCAGCTCGGCAGAGAGGAACAGCGTAGTGACGTCAGTGTCGTAGGCCACACCCTACGCGTTTTATCACGATAGGACGTCGTCTGGGGGTTGGGCCAAGTATATGGCACTTAGCAATAAGGAGAATTGTAGAAATGATTAAAAATAGTGGCAGCATGAGAAGATATAAAAATTATTAAAGAATTAAAAAATTAGAAATTAAAAGATACATATATGTGAAGAAAGCCTGCGGCAATCAATAATGAAATGTAGATGTACATGGACCAATGCGTTGTGTAAGCTTATGGATTGTGTTTATGCGTGCACACACATATATATATGCATATACATGGATGTATACACTACTAATAACATGTGTATAAGTGTATACGCTGGATATGATAAAACGGGTAATATCACATAATTAATAGATCATAAAATACCTCTAAAGAAGGAACAAGAGGAAAGGTGTGGAATATATGTAATCTCAAAGTATAGCACTGACTTCAAATTCCTCATTTAACCCTCCGGGGGCCAAAACATTTAATTAAAAAATCCAGTACATTTCCCTATGACAAAGTCAGAATACCATCTTCAGACCCACATCTGTGTTTTATCCCAACCACTCCAAAGGCTCGTGCATTGATGCGTTTTATCGCATTGTTCATGTGGAAATACAAGAGATGTGCAATTTAGTTAAAAATAAAAATTGCAACAACAAAAAAGCTACTTCTAACCTTAACAATTGCAAAAAAAGAGCCCTTGACACTTTAACCTATAGCACTGACTTCAAAGTCCTAATTTAACCCTCATTTAACCCTCCGGGGGCCAAAACATTTAATAAAAAAATCCAGTACATTTCCCTATGACAAAGTCTTCTGTAGCACTCAGCTGGAAGAAGGTCCCTAGGCATTGCCTCAATAACCCATACCCTAAGGCCATCCGTGGATTTATCGTGGAATTGAAGGTAGTGTTTAGGAACACTATGATTATCCAATCCACCAGTGATAAAACGGCTATGTTCACCAAAGCATTTACGCAGTGGCCGAATGGTTCACCACTACATGAAACAAGCCACAAGGGCATGTAAGGCAGTAAACGACATGGTCAGCGGAGCAAGTGTGAAAGCCCTTTATCTGATGTGTTTTGCCTTTTACATGAAAGTCTTTCTGGCAGGTTTTGCAAAGAGGCTTGCAACATTGGTACATCCCAGAAATCAGGGAACGATCTCATGGCATATTGAATAGATCTACATATACTGCGCTCTAATGTCCAGCATAGTTTTTGGGAAGGATTTGTACTGAGCGGCTCACTGGTTTACAGTGTCTCCCGCACGGCTTTTTGGCATTTCCGATCCATTTTCGTTCCTTTGGCTGAACACTGTCAGCTTGGAAACCTGACACTAAGTCACTGGATGAGAGGATATTGACGGCAGTTATGTGAAACAGCAAGGTTTTTTTTATATACAACTTGGACAACACACATCTTTAATAAATCCTTTGGAAAATAGTACTACTCTATGTGGAGCCTGTCTTTTTTTTCCCTTATATACGCTGATGATGTGGATTTCCAAGCCGGCCCAGCAGTAAATCAGTGGGAGATCGTAAATGCTTATTATATGCAACTTTGTGGTGAGTTTGAACCCCAGAGGGGCGTCTGGAGCACGGTTTGAATACTGTGATTGGTGCACTATCCAACCATCTCCACTTCTTTATTCACTTATGAAGCTAGCCACGAACTTTACCTTCACGTTTATCTACTTGTCAGATCTGCGATTTAATGTTTAGCGACTTTATGTGCATTTATCCTATATGCAATTGTGTCAATTTTCAGCACTTGTCAGATCTGCGATTCAATGTTTAGCGACTTTATGTGCATTTACCCTATATGCAATTGTGTCAATTCTCAGCAATTTGACAGGAGCGCCGCTTTGATATTATGTGTCTTTTCACATTTGTTTGTTTAATGTGACAGACTGTTGTATCTCATATTCATTCATTTATTTTTTAGTTTAAGTGGTAGCCAGATTATATATTTCTTTCTTATTGTGATTAATCACAGTGCCAGCATGTGTTAATCTGTTTGGAAACTCATTGCGCTGGGTTGGAAGGAGATAAGTGAGCCTAGTTTTATTTCTTTCCTCTTTTTTTTTCACATCCCAGAAATCGCTAAAAAAGTAGGTATATGATGACCAGGGGGCGGGGTTTCACCTTAAGTTTACTGGGCGCTACCTTGCTTTTTATATTAGGCACTTTTCTATAAGCGAATTGGGGTCTATTGGGCAGCACAGAAAGAAGTTTATCTTGAAGTATTAACGGCCAGTGTTTCTTCACAATATTTTCCATCTATTTGTGTCGGGAGTGGAACTGAGTGATAAAACGTAAGTTGTTTGTCTGAGTATTAGAACGAGGAGGGGAGTTTACTACAGAAGATGCATTTTTATATTGTAGATAAGCTGTTTCTACAAGAGTAGCTGGAAAGCCTTTATCAAGAAATTTCTCTTTAAGGATTTCGCTCTGGATGTCATAGTCCTCACTCAAGGTGCAGTTCTTTTTCAGACAACAAAACTGACTTTTAGGTACATTATTAAGCCATAGAGGGTGGTGGCAGCTGTTGTAATGGAGGAACAAATTTCCAGCTGTGGGCTTAGTGTAATTTTTAGCATGTATTTCCTTACCAACCCAAAAGAGTTCAAGATATAGAAAAGCCAGCCTATTTTGGTCTATAACAGAAGTGAATGTTAGGCCCATATTGTTGGTATTACAATACGTCACAAAGACCAAAAATCCCAAATGATAATCACATCATCTATATATCGGCCATAAAAGACGATGTGAGAGGAAAAAGGATTGTTGTGCCATATGTATTGGTGTTCCCAATGCCCCATTGTAAGGTTGGCATACGAGGGTGCAAAATGTGCCCCCATGGCTGTCCCATTTACTTGGAGGAAAAAATCATTCTCAAACCTAAAATAGTTGTGGGTAAGGCAGAAAAAAGTAGCCTCAACAATGAAGGAGGCCTGTCTCGGATGCAACATGGGAACTTGACATAAGAAGAATTGTAAGGCATTGAGACCCACTTCATGTGGTATAGAGGTGTACAAGGATTGTACATCTAGGGAGACCCAGTGATAACTGGGCTCCCAAAAGTACATGGATAAAAGCTCTAACAAATGAACGCCATCTCTAATGTAGGACTGAAGGGATTGAGCAAGTGGTTGGAGGAACTGATCTACGTATTGTGAAAAGCCACTGCTAATACTGTCCATGGCAGCAACAATAGGTCATCCAGGGGGATTTTTTAGATCCTTGTGCACCTTGGGCAGGTGGTAGAAATATGTAGTAAAATGTACCTCCTTAACCAGGAATGACCCTTCTTGTTGCGTGATGATATGGTCACTCAATGCTTCATTAACAAGAGAGGTGGCTTCAAGGGTCAAGCACGGCAATGGATCTTTATTAGGTCTAATATATGTGTTAGTGTCGGATAAAAGTCGAGTAGCTTCCAAGACATAGTCAGCCCTATTTTGTATGACTATGCCTCCTCCTTTATCCGCACTTTTAATGACTAAATCGAAATTGTTGGTTAAAGTGTCAAGGGCTCTTTTTTCACAATTGGTAAGGTTAGAAGTAGCTTTTTTGTTGTTGCAATTTTTATTTTTAACTAAATTGCACATCTCTTGTATTTCCGCATGAACAATGCGATAAAATGCATCAATGCACGAGCCTTTGGAGTGGGTGGAATAAAACACAGATGTGGGTCTGAAGGTGGTATTCTGACTTTGTCATAGGGAAATGTACTGGATTTTTTAATTAAATGTTTTGGCCCCCGGAGGGTTAAATGAGGACTTTAAAGTCAGTGCTATACTTTGAGATTACATATATTCCACACCTTTCCTCTTGTTCCTTCTTTAGAGGTATTTTATGATCTATTAATTATGTGATATTACCCATTTTATCATATCCAGCGTATACACTTATTTATGTTATTATCTAGTGTATGCATCCATGTATATGCATATATATGTGTGTGCACGCATAAACACAATTTATAAGCTTGCACAACGCATTGTTCCATGTACATCTACATTTTATTATTGATTGCCGCAGGCTTTCTTCACATATATGTATCTTTTAATTTCTAATTTTTTAATTCTTTAATAATTTTTATATCTTCTCATGCTGCCACTATTTTTAATCATTTCTACAATTCTCCTTCTTGCTAAGTGCCATATATTTTTCTATATACAATATCTTTTTCCAGAACACTATTTATTTTATCTATTTATTTTGTCCACTTCCTGTTTTTTATTGTACCCGCCCATGGCCTGCCCATTGCATATATATTGTACCCAGTAATTTTATGGTCATCGGTTGACAAAGGAACTGTCCAGAGTTCCGAAACGCGTCCCTTTCTTATGACCTCACTTCCTCCGCTCTGCGCTGCGGTCCAGGCTGGTTTGTAGTCTTTCAGCATTGACATCACTTCCGGGTCCTTCTCCTCTCCTCGTGGATGACGTCAGTTCACACAGCATTCAAGCGTCTCATCCTGCTGCGGACTGTGATTGATCCAGTGTGTCATACATCCATTAGTCTGAAGACTTCCTCCCACCGTGACCCCTTCCAATGCTGCAGAACGCATCTAGTCATACACCCCCATGATGTGTTTTATCTCTCCATCCTGTAAGTATTATTAACCCTGTTTGGATATTAAAACATGTTTTCTTCTGCACTTAGAGGCACCTTTTGTTTGCTTGTGTTTTCATAGATTTTGCTTCATTCTGCTAAGCTGCAGCCATTAGTGTTGAAGATTTCTCCATATCATCATCACTACCATTATGATTGGACTTTTGTATAGAGACTTTTTGCTATAATGAAGTTTCCCATTTTTACTGGCTGTTTATGCCTGTACCGACGTTTCTTCCTAATAAGGCACCCTCTGGGGTTGCCTTATTAGGACGAAACATCGGAAGGCATCCTCTGGGGTTGCCTTATTAGGACGAAACATCGGGATGGGCTCTGCTGATGCCACTGCGTTGCTTTGATTTTATCCAAACGCTTTTAATGTCTTCTCAAATGTGAGTGACAATTTTAGCATTTTTAATAAATGTTTTACATCTAAACGGAATCACACTATGTGGCCCAATTTTTTCTCCTTTTGCTATATGTCACACTGAGAGGAACTGCTCACGAATTCCGGTTGCCATTTATATGGTGGATACTCACTGATGTCATAATTGTCACGGATCCACATCCGATTTGGTCTAGATTGGAAGTTGTGGTTGCTGTACCTCCTTGGGTGTGTTACACCAAAAGCTTGGTTGACTCATCAGGCATACGCCTTGTTGGGTTCAACCTGTCTAGGAAGCCTCTTTCCTTACGGTGGTGGATTATCTACAGACAACCAGTTAACACTCATGTATAGTCACCATTTTGATGTCATACATGGACAATATGCACTTTATATACACTATCACTGTTGCTCTACACTTCATCAATATCGTGGTTTATTAATTTTATTGTATTTGCACTTATATATACCCCAGTTTCCCATTGGAATATCTTCACTGTTTTTTTCATTGCATTAGCGCTGCACTATACTATCTTATTTGGTTTACTTTTTCACAGACTATCTGATGTGCTGGCAGCTTCTATTTTTTGTTTAAGACAGCGTGGTTTCTTTCACACTTTTTTTTTTTATACACACTGATCTCAGATATATACCAAATCCTAAATAAGTACTCCATACAAGACCGGGGCAAGCATGCATACATGCTTCGCCGGGAGAGGGAGTTGGGGGAGGAGATCCCAGGGAGGTGTAGAGGGCGGTCTGGAGTCAGGCTGCTAAGAGCTCCCTGTGTACCCTCTATAAATAAAAATGCCTATAAGAGTCTCTTCTTTTGGTACCTGACTCCAGACGTACTCCACAGAGTTTATCCCTCCACTTCTGATCGTTGCTGGCATTGCCAGCAAGCCAGGGGTACCCTGTTCCACATTTACTGGACATGCCCCTTGATAGTCCTGTTCTGGACCTCGACACAGCAATTACTGACTCACCTCTTTGAGACACCCACACCTCTAACCCCAAAACTCTTCCTATTGGGTCTCTCCCAACCGAAAATAGCTAAACCCCATAAAAACGACTCAGGCATGTTCTCACTGCAGCGAGGTGCCTAATAGCACTTCACTGGAAGAAAACAGCGCCCCCATCTCAGGAGGCTCTTTACGACAGGGTCAAGGACGTGGAATTAATGGAAAAAATTATGGCCAGAATACTGGACAGACTGGACCACAACAACAGTGTCTGGGAGCAGTGGCGTTCTCGGGAGGACTTGTTATGAGCCAGCGACAGAGTCATCGAGGTACCTCAATGTCTTCACCTATCCCTTTCTCTCTCTCCCCCCCTTTCTCTCTTTTTTCTTTTTTTTTCTCTATGTTTTTTTCTTTCTTTTCTTTTTTCTTTCTTTCTTTGGATGTTACTTATGCGAAGTTGAGCAAGGCATCGGTATCATGGTACTGCGCATAATATAGTTTATTTGAGACATTGTTACTGCTGCTGTTTGTGATGCCAAAGAATGGAGGACGATTTGCTTCCCCCAACTGTATTGTGCATACATCAGGCACATTCAAACCCTTATTTCTAGTCTTGCCCATTCACTACATCTGTACATGTGTACTGCTATTTTGTTTTTCTCGAAATACAATAAACAAAGTTATTTGAAAAAAAAAATTAGAAGAAAAGAGGTTTAACCTTAAACTACGTAGAGGGTTCTTTACTGTAATGCCCCGTACACACGATCGGACATTGATCGGACATTCCGACAACAAAATCCATGGATTTTTTCCGACGGCTGTTGGCTCAAACTTGTTTTGCATACACACGGTCGCACAAAGTTGTCGGAATTTCCGATCACCAAGAACGCGGTGACGTGCACCACGTACGACGAGACTAGAAAAGGCCAATTCAGAACCAAGCGCGGCACCCTTTGGGCTCCTTTTGCTAATCTCGTGTTAGTAAAAGTTTGGTGAGAGACGATTCACGCTTTTTCAGACTCGTGGTTTTCAATCGTTTTCTGCTGTTTAGTTTGTGCTTGTGGGTTTGTATCTGCTCTTCAGTGCGTGCAGCGAGTACCATTGACTTGTCATTGTGTTCTTGTTCGTTCATTACTGTTTTTCAGGTCGCTCTTCACAGGCCTTGCTGTTCTTCAGTGCGTTCTGTTACTTCGTTCTGAGCAGCCGACCGTTTTCTAGCCATGTTGCGTATACGTACTACTCGTAGAATTCGTGCTGTGCGGGGGCTTGGTGTTGGGGTCCTGACCTTGACACAAGTCCAGTCCATGAACAGGGTGGGGAGGAGTTCATGGACCAAGAATTGGTTGCTCCAGCGTGACCAGTTCTGTCATATGCCTTTGCTCCGTGAGATCCGTGAGAATAATCCTGATGATTTCAGGAACTTTCTCCGGATGACGGACCCCGTATTTCACCATTTGTTGGCTTTGCTGACCCCCTATATCAGCAGGCAGGATATCTGCATGAGGCAAGCCATCACTCCGGAGCAGAGGTTCATCACCACCCTGCGGTACTTTGCGACGGGGAGAAGTCTGCAGGACTTGAAGTTCTCGACAGGCATCTCCCCCCAGGCTCTGGGGATCATTATCCCAGAGACCTGTTCTGCCATCATCCAGGTCCTGCAGAAGGAGTATATTAAGGTAAGATTTTTATCCTTTAATATCACATTTTATTGTATTTAATGTTTGATAATATATTGTATTTCTTTCCTCATTCCCTAATTACCATGATTGTAATATGCTGTGAATGTCCCCTTTGTCCTCATGCAAGCTTGATATTTTTGTAATTATTTTTGTTGTCCTTCATACATATTTGCCTTCACTTACCTCCCCAGCATGCTCTCCTGGCCCTATATTCACCTCATGTAGTCACTTAACAATGTATTTTATCAGCTCCATAGTAGTGCTTTACCCCAAACACCCCTAAAATGTTTTGAAATGTGATTTGTGCTTTAAATTCAGGCAGAGTGCCAGAGGCTTTTTTTGGAGGGTCCCAAAACCCACCCTTACCCCAACTGCTAAGTCAGCTGATACCAATTCTCTATCTATCCTCAATCATCTATCTGCTGACCTTGCCAAACCCATACACACTACACCCATCTCTTTTGTGGTCAGATGTATGGATGAATTCCCCAAAGCATGTAAAGCAAGGGCCTGCCTGTATACTTTAAAATGGTAATGTTTAAAGTTTTTGTATCCTATTATTATCTTGATAGGTAATAGCAGAATGTCCAAATGTGCTCAAATGTGTACAGTGTGTATTTATATCTTTGTATTATGACACTTCTTACCTGTCCAGTGGGCTGCCAATAGTGTAACTAAGGAGGGGCTGTTCAAAGTAATACCCATTATTTAGGCATTCATCTCTCAATGAAGTGGAGAGGGTTACCTGTCCAAGAGTCCCCCCCCCCATAATGTTAGAAATGGCCCATGAGAGGGGGGGAGAGGAATATTCAGATGATCCCTGAAAACTCTTCTCTTCAGAGAAGCCTATCTGGCCCCCACCTAACAACTGTACATTTATCTTCTCAATCAGCACATCACCCACAGTTATTACATCTTGTATCTCTTGACCTTCCCTCTTAGATTGTAAGCTCTAAGGAGCAGGGACCTCTGATTCCTACTGTATCAAAGTGTATTGTATTTGTACTGTCTACCCTCAAGTTGTAAAGCGCTACGTAAACTGTTGGCGCTATATAAATCCTGTATAATAATAATAATAATAATAATAATAATATGATAGGTGTACCTTATACTTTGGTTCCTATAAATAAATGTTATCTTGATGTTGGCCAAGAATGTTTGTGCCTAATCTGCGTTCCATGTTATGTGCAAAAAGACTAATTTTTTTTTGGTTTTACTCCACAGCTTCCTTCCACGCCACAGGAATGGCAGACTGTGGCCTCCCACTTTGCCCAGCGGTGGGACTTTCCTAACTGTGGAGGGGCAATTGATGGGAAACACGTTCACATCGTCCCACCACCCAACTCGGGGTCGTACTATTATAATTATAAGGGGTTCAATAGTATTGTGATGTTGGCGGTGGTGTCGGCTACTTATGAATTTCTGTATGTGGACGTGGGGAAGAATGGCCGGATGTCCGATAGTGGAGTCATCGCCCAGATGGAGTTCTACAGGCGTCTCCAGAACGGCAGCTTGGACTTGCCACCTCCAGAAGACAATGTTGAAGGACTCCCATTCGTCTTTGTTGCGGATGAAGCCTTTGCACTGGGGGACCATCTTATGCGGCCATTCCCGATGAGGACCCTCACCCCGGACCAGAGGGTTTTTAATTACCGGCTGGCCAGAGCCAGAAGAGTGGTGGAGAACACGTTTGGAATCATGGCCAGCCAGTTCTGCCTATTTCTTACACCCATACATATGGCAGAGTATAAACTGAATCATATTATCCTGGCGTACTGTGTTCTACACAACTTTTTACGACAACATTCTGCCAACTATGCTGGCTCAGTTGGGCCTGAGGCGGGAATTCAAAATGAACCAACACTGACGGCGCTTGAAAGTGGCCGTCCTGGCTTGCCCTCCCTGAGTGCCCGTGATGTCCGGCTAAGATACCTTGAATTCTTTGCGGGTAGGGGGGCTATCAATATGCCAGACAATGTGTGAAACCTTTTTCAAATAAAAAAAGAAAAAAGCAAATCTTTGGTGACATTTCTGCTTGTGTTTGTTTTAGCTGACCCTGACAGAAATGTGTTGAGTCCTGAAAATGGTGTGATTGTGTAACCTTACAAAGCACTGTTGGGTGTTATTTACTACAGGCAAAGACACTTTGCACTACAAGTGCACTTGAAACTGCACTTGTAGTGCAAAGTGGATTTGCCCTTAGGAAATAACCCCCATTGTCACAGAAAGCAGCAATTAGAGCACCACAAAATTGTTGGAGCGTTGAGACAATAATCCACACATTCTTGATAAACAATCTTTTCATTACCTGCACAATCACATGTGCATTTAGAAAAGGTTTTTAAAACAAACCAACATGTTTGTTGTATAACAATTTTTGGGGTCGCATTAGAAAAAGTAGAAATGTCCATTTAAGATAAAACAGGCATGTTTAAAACCAACAAGACACAAATCTTGAACTTACAAAGTTCACATTTGGTAGAACTTGAAGGCAATATCAGACATGAGTATTTAGAAACTGTGTTTGATATTGCGTTCAGATGGGGTGAAGTCACCCCCGGAAAAGCCAAATTTTGAAGATGCACACAAATAGCTGAATGTCAACATGTGCTAGCTGCCATCATGGGGGATCAAGGGACGTGTTTTGGGGGAGCAACCCCTTCCTCTCAGCTACTTTATTATTGAGGAAGGGGTTGCACCACCAAAACGCGTCCATTGATCTCCCATGATGACAGATAGCACATGTTGACACACTGTGTGCCTCTTCAAAATTTGGCTTTTCTACTATTTGACAAAAAATGTTAAAATTGTAGCACACCAAAAAACAAAGGGATTTGGAGGGGTTTTAAACTCTCCCCAAAACATCAATGATGTTCTTATTTTTTTGAAGAACATCATTGATGTTTTTCTTGATGTTTTCCAAGTCCCTAATACAACCTATGATCTCCCCAATCAGGATCTGTGCACTTTCCGAGGTGAAAGGATCTGGATCCACAACATCACGATCACCTAAAAAGATAGAAACCAAAAAAAAACATGTATTATAAATATGCCGGCATCCATCTCTTACCTGAACCACGTCTTCCTCCTCCTGCTCTTCTTGTCTTGGTTGGATTTCCCTTTCTTCCAGAGGTGGGGGGTCTCTGGTCTCCTTGGATGAGGGGTGTCCTCCGAGTCTTTTCTCCCCTATGTAAAAAAAAATGGTATACTTAGGACACAGATATTTGAGGGAAGAACTATAAATATGAAACATTTATTGGAAGTGGAGTACAATTGTCTATTTTGGCTGAGTTCTAAGATGTTGAATTTTTAGTGTCCTTTGTCAAGCTTCAATAATTTACCTGTTTTGTACAAGCTTCACAGATGGAGACACCCCTATAGTATCCACTGGAGCACCTGTGTGGACCTCCTAATAAAAAGGGTGTTCTTAGTTCTTAGGGTGTTCTTAGGGTGTTCTTCAAATTAGTTTCAGACAAGTAGGCCCTAAAAAATGTGGGCAATTGCATATGGCCAAAACAATGGTGTTTTATAGGCCGAACGAACAATGTTTTATACGAACGAATAATGTGCCCATGAACATGAAAGTTGCCTTTTGAAACTGGATAACAGTTAAGAAAAGCACATGGAGCAGCACGAACGTAATAAACATACAAGTAAAGAGTAGGAACACAGTACAACTACTTACTTTTTTGCAGCACTCTCCGGATCTTTCGGTACTGCTCATGCTCTCTTAGGTCTGACTACCGCTTCCTGAGCTGATCTTTAGATCGTCGTACCGCGAAATTCCGGTGCAGACTCTTGACCACTTTCACCATGATCTTGGCCTTTCTGACATTGGGGTAAGGTCCATACTTCCCGCCATAGTCGGCCTTCTTCAGGATGTCCACCATCTCCAACATCTCCCCAAAGGGCATATTCGATGCCTTATATTTTCTCCTTCTGGATCGTGATGTTTCAGGCTTCGGGCTTTCCCCCCCCTCCTCCTCGTTGCTGTAATTAGCACGCACCTGCTGTGTCTCCACCATGTGCTCTCCCCCCACTGCGCCGAACGAGAAGGGGCGGGGAATAGACTAGAAAGAACGTCAGGGGCAGGCGGAGTTACACGCATGCGCAGTGTCTATAATGTGTAACACGCATGCGTAGTATGTACGATCTGTGAGCGGAGGAAGGAGTATCGGAGGCGCCAATTGTGATAACGAAGGTAAGAGCAAAACTTGGGCCTACACTGCTTCTAGATTGAGGCCTATATTGTAACAAGATTAAGAGAGTTTTGCCTGACATTAGGGTTTGTCTTGTGTTGTGTCTTGCAGATAAAATGGATGGCTTCAATGACCACAACTTCCTCCCCCTGTTCATAGACAAGTACAGGGAGCTGCCTTGTCTGTGGCAGGTGAAACATCCACATTACAATAATAAACAAAAGAGGCAGGCAGCACTGGAGAAACTGCTGGAGTTGGTGAAGCCGGTGGTCCCCACGGCAAACATCCCCTATTTAAAAGCCAAAATTGGTGGCCTGAGGAGCACTTATCTTAGGGAGCGCAAGAAGGTCATGGATTCCCAGAGATCTGGAGCTGCAGCAGATGACGTTTATGTCCCCAGGCTGTGGTACTATGAGAGACTGCGATTTTTGTCAGACCAGGCTGAAGTCAGGGAATCCCTCTCAACCCTTCCTTCCACTCTTCCTTCCACCCCAGCAGAGGCTTCCGATTTCCAACCTGGGACTTCCAGCCAGGAAGAAGTGGAGGAGCCCAGATGGAGTCAGGTATAGCATTCTTCTACAGATTTCTGGTCAATAAATAAATGATCTTTACTAGATGTTATTATTGATCACTAATTGCTGATTTAATACAGTTTTTTACATATCAATAGACAGTAGTGGGCAAAAATAATTGGGACAAGAATGAAAAATGCTGGGCTCAGAAGGATAGTCTGTTATATTTGTTAACATTCAATTTGCAACAGTCATGAGATGAAAATTGTGTGTGATTGATGAATAAAAAACTAAAACTATGTCTCTTTTTCATACACAGGAAGACCTCAGCCAGGACGAGGCTGTGGAATGTGGAACACAGGAGGAGGCTGTGGAATGTGGCAGCCAGGAGGAGGCGGGGGTTAGTGGAAGCCAGGAGGAGGCGGGACTAAGTGGCAGCCAGGAGAAGCCTGGGCCCAGTAGGAGCCTGCCAGAATTGCAGGTTCCTCCCCTCTGCCTTCCAAACAAAAGACCCAGGAAGGGGATTTACGTGCAGGATTCAGCGCTCAGGCTCATTCAGGAGGCTTCTGCATCCCTCAGAATCTTACCCACTCCTGAAGAGGCCTTTGCCTGCATGACTGCCACCAAACTGAAGGGCATGCAGGAGGGTCAACGCCAGCTGTGTGAGAACCTTCTTTATAAAGTCCTAACTAAGGGGGTGAGTGGCGAAATCACATCCAAAACCCACCTGTGTGAGTTGGACCATCCTCCTCCTCCTCCTCCTGCCACAACTACACCACTACAGCCACAGCGTGGAAGGAAGCATGGAAGGAAGACCAGAGAGTGATGGCCCTGGGTTCAGTCTGGTCTGACAAAAGATGCAGTCTCTTGTATGACCACAGCCTGGGGACATACATGTCATCTGCTGCTTTCATGATCTCTTGGACTTCTGGACCAGACTGCACTCCCTTAGATATGGACTCCTCAGGCCACCAATTTTGCAGTAAAATAATTGATGGGGGCCAAAAGGGGGGCCAAAGGCTTCGCCAATTTCTGCTGTTTCTCCAGCGTTGCCTCCCTCTTTGTTTGGTTCTGAGCCCTTAATAAAGGAATTTTTGGTTCGAGTATACTCGCCTATGTGTGTTTTCCTTCAAAAAGGACAGTTTGTTTGTGGGGAAGCAGGTACATTTCAAAACTACAATGTGAAATTAACAAGGGACACCAACACAAAACAATCTCCTTGAGATTAAATAATACAAGATATCAATGCTGTTGTGGTAACTTGACACACAAAACACACACAAAAATATTATGGAGTAAAACCCAAAAAACTTAAAAAAAAAAATCAGCCTTGAAAAAAATACAAACCCAAAAAAAAAAAAAATCAGCCTTGAAAAAAATAAAAAAACAAAACTAAAAAAAAATCAGCCTTGAAAAAAATACAAAGCAAAAATAAAACAACAAAAAAGAAATTTGGTCAGATGTGACAAATCAAAATATATTGAGGGAATCACGATAAATAATAAAG
Source organism: Aquarana catesbeiana (assembly GCF_042186555.1). Classification (NCBI taxonomy): domain Eukaryota; kingdom Metazoa; phylum Chordata; class Amphibia; order Anura; family Ranidae; genus Aquarana; species Aquarana catesbeiana. The sequence goes on from NC_133335.1 coordinate 126,501,495, forward strand.
AAAGAAGTTTGTGAGAAGTCTGTGTGAATATGAGCAGCAAAACTACTTTATTCTTCTCACATTATAAAGAAGAAGAGAGTGCGCTGTATTAAACAATTTAAAACATTGCAGCGTGACGAAAGTGTTGTATCCATTCCGAACGCTAATTTTACCAGACCGAGCTGTTCGTCTCTGAATTTCTTCTGAGCATGCGTGGCACTTTGTGCGTCGGAATTGGCCACACACGGTCGGAATTGACGCGATCGGATTTTGTTGTCAAAAAATTTTATAGCCTGCTCTCAAACTTTGTGTGTCGGAAAATGTCCGATGGAGCCCACACACGGTTGGAATTTCCGACAACAAGCTCCGATCGCACATTTTCCGTCAGAAAATCCGACCGTGTGTATGGAGCATAACAGATTCCTCTATACATGCTAACAGCATGGGTGGACAAATCATCCCTGCCAGCTATTGTATTCTAAAAGCTGAATTCCAGGTATGGATATATATATATATTTTTTTAATCTTTACTTTGTATTAGAAAAATTCAGTAGTATAAAACACTTGTTCCAATAACAAAGCAGTCATATTTACACACATTGTAGACTAACAAAATTGCACCATAGAAAACCTTCTCAATTTTTCTTTTTCCCCCTTTCATTAATCCCCCCCCCCACCATCCTCTCTCACCTCCCTCCCCACCCCTCACACACCAACCACCCTCCATCCTCTCCCACTAATATTATTCCGTCTCCAACCATAATTTCCAAATTTTTTCAAATTTCTTATTGTTACCTCTCTTTTTATAAATATATTTCCCCTTTACAATCACATCCTCTACCTCTTTCAGCCATTCTACCGTCGTCGGGGCTCTTTTGCCTGCCACTTCTTTGCAATTCATTTTTTACCTTGAAACAAGCACCTATTTATTGCAGTCTGCGTATCTCTTGATATACCACTTTCCTCCATCAGACCCATAAGGCAGGTTCTGGCCTCCATGCCCAACGATGTCCCAAACACAGAGTTTATTTTATCAATCATACCTTCCCAGTACCTGTGCAGCCTGGGACATCGCCAAAGCATGTGTACCAGATCACCCTTCCTATCCCCACTCCTTTGGCAATCTGCATCAGGCCTTCTCCCAAACATATGTAACTTCAGAGGCATGTAATATGACCTATGTACCAAATACAGATGGGACACAATCTGTGAAGGCGAAAGAGAGATCCTGGGCCCCAGTGCCAGAACATATTTCCATTGCTCCTCCGTTAAATGCCCCACATCTCCCTCCCATTTAATACTATTCTTGGATTCTACCGATCCCTCCTGACCCACCGTACTAATGCATCCGTTCATATCAAAAATTAGTCCTTTTGTTCTTCTAGCATTCACCAGTTTCCTAAGAGAGGACATTTCACTCCACTCTGGATCCTTCCCACCAAATTGCACTTCCAAGGCATGCCTAATTTGCAAATACCTATAAAATTGTCGGTTAGGAACCATGTATTCTGCCACAATCTCCTGAAATGTTCTCTAAACACACTGTCCATTTTTTTAAACCAGTGTTTTGGAATCCACATAGGAGAGTTGTGTATAACATATAACATTTGTGGCATCCATACCATCTTAACTAAATTGCATCGTCCGGCGACCGAGAGAGGGAGCCCACACCCAGCTTTTCTGTTTTAATTTTGTCATAAGTGGGACCACGTTTCCTGCCCCAGATCTCTAGTTACATTAATGCCCAGGTACCTCATTTGACTTACTACTCTAATTTGAGATGCTAGTTGTGGAAGGGGTTCTCTAAGGGGATCTATTGGCATAAGTGCCGATTTTTCCCAATTAATTGCCAACCCAGAAAAATGTCCAAATTCCTTAACTATCCCCGTGGCTGCCGTTAGGGAAGCCTGCGTGTCCCCCAGAAATAGTAAGATGTAATTTGCGTACATAGTGACTTTCTCCTCCCCCCTCCTTCTTTTGAAACAATGTACCTCTTGAGAGGCTCACAAAGCCATGGCCAGTGGCTCTATTGCTAGGGCAAAGAGCAGGGGCGACAACGGACTCGTTCCCCTCCCCAACTGAAACCAGTCAGAGCACTCGCCATTGATCCTTGGCCCTTGGGCTATCATATAATATTTTGACCAACTGAACAAAATTAGGACCAAATTGGAATTCAGCCAGTACCTTCCATATATAGTGCCACTCAAGGCAGTCAAAGGCCTTGGCCACGTTTAATGAAAGGACGGTTCTGTTCCCTCCATTCTTAATTGGAAGTTGCATATTTAGGTACACTCGCCTTATGTTCACACTTGTAGATCTACCCGGTATAAAACCGGTTTGATCTAGATGTATCATTTTGGAAATTATTCTATTAAGCCTTGTAGCCAGAGCTTTTGCCAAGATCTTCATGTCTGAGCACAGGAGCGATATGAGCCTATATGAGGACACATCAAGCGGGTTTTTCCCTTCTTTTAATAGTACAATTATTGTGGCTTCTGTCATAGATATAGGTAGTTTCCTCTCTTCCGCAGCCCCATTTAATACCTCCACAAGTTTAGGGAGCAATACTTCCCCATACCTCTTAAGTATTTCTATGGGCAAGCCATCTGGACCCAGAGCTTTCTAGTTTGCCATATCTACTATTACCCTTTGTATCTCTTCCAGCATCAACGGGGCTTCCAATTCTTCCCTGTCCTCTTTTGATAGGGGGTTTATATCCAATTTTTCAAAGAAGTCCCACATATCCCCTTCTACGTTTATTTGTGGGGCACTATACAGGTTTTCATAATACTTTTTAAATACCTTTACTATTTCCAGGGTAGTTCTTTTAATTTCCCCTTCCTTATCCCAAATTGCTGGTATAGTAGTTGAGGGGCTGTTTGCCTTAGTTATCAAGGCCAGGGTTCTGCCAACTTGCTCTCCTTCCCCAAAAAAATTCTGTCTCTGGAACATTCTCTTCTTTTACACTTTCTCCAAACTTAATTTCCTGTATTCTTCTTGACATTCTACCCATTTCCCATAACTGGCTAGGTTCGGTTCCTCCACATACCGGGCTTCAGCTTCTCTCACCCTCTCTCTTACTTTGATTTCCTTAGCCTGTGATTGTTTCTTAACATAAGAGATTTTCTGTATCAATATCCCCCGAAGGAAGGCCTTCAGGGAGTCCCATATTATACCCAGTGGGGCTGAACCTGAATTTAGATTTATAAATTCTACCAGACTGGCTGCAACTGTCCCAGCGTCTTCAATTATTTCGAGCCAAAAGGGATTTACTTTCCAGTCACCTCTACTATATCTTATCCCGGTTTTAATTGAAACCACTACTGGAGAGTGATCTGAAATCCCTCTTGGCTCATACTCTACCCCCTCCAAAAAATTCAAGGCTTCCTCGTTGCACAACACAAGGTCAATTCTGGACAACGTGGCATGTGTCCTAGAGTGACACGAATATTGTATTTCTCCCGGATGCCACCTCCTCCAGACGTCTATCAGCCCTACCTCCTCACAATATTGGAGGAGCGGGCCCTCCGAAACCCCACTATTCATGGTCCTTGGTGGAACCTATCTATGTTATTATTCATTGTCAAATTAAAGTCACCTGCCACTATTACAGGTACCCCAGATTTATCTGCTATGAATCTTATTAAATCGCCTATAATTTCTGTGCTAAATGGAGGAGGAATATAAACATTAGCAATTACACATACTCTACCCTCTATCACGCAGAAAAGAAATATGTACCATCCATTCTCATCTACTTTACTCTATCTGCAGGAGAAAACCAATCCCGAGTTTATCAATATGCTCACTCCTCTTGAATAAGAGGTATGGGTGGAATGGTACTGCACCTGGTAACCCCTATGCCTTAAAGCACTAGTTGTACCTCTCTCAAGATGTGTCTCCTGCAGACAGAGTATTCTAAACCCACCCTTACCAGCCATGGAAAAAATTGCCTGATTTTTAGACATGTCCCTTACCCCCCTCACATTCCACAAACATATCTTAACATATTTTATTAGATCGGGGATTTACCTCTACCATCCTTAGTACCTATCATGCTCCTGTCTATATTTCCTTACTATTCTCAGGATATTCCATATTCTTAACCTTAATACTTTTGTGACTAATGATCAATAATATTTTAACCTTAATTCCTGTATACCCCCTTAGTGCTTTTACCCCCAGTACAAACTCAAAACCTTTTATATCATGCCACACCACATCACTGTCTCCCTCATACTCCCATGCACCCACATACACACCCCCTTCCCTACCCCCCCACCCTTCATCCTCCCTCCCCCACCCCTCCTCCGCCACACCCTCCACCATCCCCCGTCCTAGTTCCCTTTTCCTCTTTACCCAACCTTGGGCCCATACCAAGGGCTTCTATAGTGACCGTCTCAACCCCTGAAGTGTGTATACTCTTTTTTACGTTACATTACTATCCGAACTCAATAAGAGGGGAACTAACCCCGTTATGTCAATACATGTCAATATAAGTGTTTACTACCTCCCCCACACCCTCACTTCTATATATACACAACTATAACCAAATGTAAGTCCCGGAGTGAGAGGAAAAAAAAAAAAAAGTCCACAGGAACATTATACTGGATAGGCACCGTCAAAAGCTAATTTCCTCATGTTCCTTCACCCCGCTGTAGCCTTCCTTCATTCTTTTCCAATCATGATGTCACTTCTGCAGGTACATTAGAAAACTTCACTTCTCCAAATGCTGTTATGCGCAGGTGTGCAGGATAAAGTAATGCATAACTGACTTTGATTTGCTGCAGCTTGCGCTTACACTCTATAAACTTTGCTCTTTGTCTCTGTAACTCGGGGGAAAAATCTGGGTACAAAGAAATCCTTACACCATTGTACTGTATGTTTTTCATATCTCTTGCTTTCTGGAGGATGGTAACTTTATCCTTAAAATACAGGAACTTAATAATAACGGGCCTTGGCTGACACCCTGAAGAAGGTTCCCTGGCGGCCACTCTGTGTGCTCGCTCAATTGCAAAGAACCTTGATAGAGAGTCCGCACCAAACATATCTCTGAACCAGCCTTCCATTAACTCTATAGGGTTATTACCTTCACTTCTTTTGGGTAAACCAAGCACCCTTACATTCTTCCTGCATTAGCACACCCACACCTTCCCTTAAATCTTTACTCAGTCCAAGTGCAGGCCGAGCGCCAGAAGCCGAGGGGGGCACCCGGTCCGTATGCCCGCTCAGCTGATAGACTTTCCGGCGTCTCGGCGTCACCTTCCCCGCTCTGCTAGGCTGGAACAAGCATAGGAGTAGCAGCGTGGTTCGGGCTCGTAACGTCCACCCCGTTCACTTCAGCATCCGGTCACGCCCATTCCCACCAGGTATGGATATTTTTACATAGTCACATTGGTCCAACTTGGATTAATGTAACTATGTACACTGTGGCGGCCCATGCATAGGGGGGCACATTGTATACTCCTGACACTATGGGTGGAATACAGGGAATGAAGTGGCTGGATTCTATAAGGGGTGGGGCTAATGAGAAGCGGGGGGGTCAAAAAGGAAGGGCAGGGTCTGGCACCCCCCCATCCTAAAACTTCACCAGCTGCCACTGATGTACAGTATATATCATACCTTGTCAATTCCCTTGAAAGCTAGAAATCGCTATAGTAGACACCGCTACTACAGTGATCTTCACTAGCTTCTGGCTCCTGTGTGGAGCAGATGCACTGCTGCTTACTGAACACAGGAGGTCGCCTGCTCGGCATGGACCCCTTCCAGAAAACGCTTTTCATTTTCTCAATGAATGCAAAGCATTCTCTGATTGGATGAGCTGGAAAACCCAAGATCACCACCCTGCCTCGCCACCTCATCCAATCAGAGAACACTTTGCACTCTTTGTGAAAATTCAACACATTCTCTGACTGGTACCCATGCAAAGCAGGCAACCTGCTATGTTCACAATGCTGCAGGGCAGCTGCTCTGCTCAGGACTCAAAAGCTAGTGGAGATTAGGGATGGGCCAAACGGACCCCTGTTCAGTTTTCACCAGAACTTTCGAACACCGCGAAAGTTCAGACCCGAATGAGGAACCACATTAAAGTCAATGGGACCCGAACGTCAAAAATCAAAAGTTCCCATTTTGAAGGCTTATCTGCAAGTAATTGGGCATACAATGGTTATAGGGGTCCGGGTCCTGCCCTGGGGGACATGTATCAATAAAAAAAAGTTGGTGAAAAACGTCATTTTAAATGAGCAGAGATTTTTTTTTATTTTTAAAGTGAAAGCATAAAAATATAAAAATTCCTTCCAATATAGTGCCTGGGGGGGTCCCCTTAGTCTCCTTGTAAAGTGGCAGATCTGTACCATGTGTAGAATCTGCTGCAGCAATAAATGCATTTATAAAGCCAAAAAAAATGAAATTTTCCCTGCAAGCTGACTTTTTTTTTGCTCATCAACTGCTGGGGAGCCAGTGTGTATGATGAGGCCACAATATAGTGCAATGGGAACAAGATTAGAGATTTTTTGGATACATTCTGGTGTCACTTTGATTTTGGATAGAAGTAACGGGTTCGTAAAAGTTGGTCTTTGGGTGTTGTGGTGCCTTCCCACCGTAACCCTATAGAGGTAATCTTGATGAAAGCAAGAATTGGCCTTGCTATAAAAAATTGCAATGATATGCACCTGTCAAACAGGTGCAGAAAAATTACTCTTTGGGTGTCTGGGGCGCCTTCCCACCATAACCCTATAGAGGTACTCTTGATTAAAGCAAGAATTGGCCTTGCTGTAAAAAAGTGCAATGATATGCACCTGTCAAACAGGTGCTGAAAAATTGGTCTTTGGGTGTCGGTGGTGCCTTCCCACAGTAACCCTATAGAGCAGGGATATGCAATTAGCGGACCTCCAGCTGTTGCAAAACTACAAGTCCCATCATGCCTCTGCCCCTGTGTGTCATGCTTGTGGCTGTCAGAGTCTTGCTATGTCTCATGGGACTTGTAGTTCTGCAACAGCGGGAGGTCCGCTAATTGCATATCCCTGCTATAGAGGTACTCCTGATGAAAGCAAGAATTGGCCTTGCTGTAAATAATTGCAATGATATGCACTTGTCAAACAGGTGCTGAAAAATTGGTTTCTGGGTGTTAATTGTGCCCATGAAACCTATACCAAAAACATTCTGATTCATTTTTATACAAGTCAAACCGTCCACAGAGTCTGTGGACAGACGCGTTCTATGATCAGTAACGAAACCTTCTGCAGCACTGAATGCCCTTCTGAAAGCATGCTGGATGCAGGGCAGCCCAACAACTCAATAGCATACTGGCCAAGTTCTGGCCAGTGGTCTATTCTCATGACCCAGTAAGTCAGTGGATTGTCAGCTGGAAAGCTCTCCATCTCTGTTTTGGCCCCGAGGTAATCATCCACCATGTGATGCAGACGCTGCCGATGGTATGTGGAAGCTGACAGCCCTGGGCGGCGAGGACTAAAAAAAATTCCAAAATGCCTCACTTAGGCAGATGCCTTCTCCAACGCTCTTCTCTTGACCAACAGAAGACTCAAAACTTTGTTTTCCACGACACTGTAACCTACTGGAGTCAGGAAAAATATTCAATAAAATCCTCTTTAACGTGTCCTCAAGAGATTTCATCTTCTGCACTCTCTGTGGGGACGGGATGAGTTTTGAGACCTTCCCCTTATAACGGTGGCCAAGGAGGGTTGCCAACCAGTAATCATCCTTCTCCTTTATGCCACGTATTCTTGGAACCTTTCGCAGGCTTTGAAACATGAAGTTGCCCATGCGCCTCAAATTTGCTGAGGCTTGAGAAGCAGACTCTTCAAGGTCACTCAGGATGACAGCATCTGGAACTTCCTCCTCCCAGCCACGTACTACTTCCAAGGATCCTGGGGTTGGAAAGCCATCACTTACATTGACTCTTCTTCGAAGCCTATGAAAGTGCCAGAATCCTCCTCCTCCTCTCTCTCCTCCTATGTGTTCTGTGACATAGGAATGATGGTGTCTGGATAAAGTGGGCCTTGAGAGGAAAGGAAGTCCTCCTCTTCCTCCTGCTGCTCTGCCTCCAGTGCCCTGTCCATAATGCCACGCAGAGTCTGCTCCAGCAGGAACACAACAGGGATTGTGTCACTGATGCATGCACTGCCACTGCTCACCATCCTTGTGGCCTCCTCAAATGATGACAATACAGTGAATGCATCCTTAATGATCAGCCATTGGCATGGGGAAAAAAAGCAGAGGGGGTCTGAGCCTGTCGTTTTACCGTACTGGCACAGGTACTCATTGATGGCCCTCTGCTGCATGTATAGCCGCTGCAGCATTCCCAAAGTTGAGTTCCACCTGGTGGGCATGTCACAAATCAGGCGGTTTACGGGCAAGTGGAATTCCCGCTGAATTTCAGCCAACTGAGCACTGTCTGTGTTTGACCACCTGAAATGGCTACAGAGTCTTCTGGCCTGCTTTAGTACATCTTGCAACCCTGAGTACGTACTTAGGAAATGCTGTACGACCAAATTGAGGACATGTGCCAGGCATGGCACATGTGGCAACTTTCCTTGTCTAAGGGCGGACAGGAGGTTTGAGCCATTATCGGACACCGCCATTCCTGGCTCCAGCTGGCATGGTGTGAACCACCTTTGGGCCTGTCCCTGCAGAGCTGCAAGAATCTCTGCTCCGGTGTGGTTCCTGTCCCCTAAACACACCAGTTGAAGCACTGCATGGTACCTTTTAGCCTGACTCTGGGAATAGCCCTTTGAACGCTAAGGGGTACCTGATGTTTATAGGACAATTCTGCAGAGGAGGGCATAGAGGTGGTGAAGGAGGAGGGGGTAGAGCTCACAGGTCTGGCATCATCACCACCAGCTGTATGGAGACATGGGGGCACAACAAGCTGCAGCACCAAGTCCTGTTCTGCATCCTTTCGAGTTGCAAGCAGCGTTACCCAGTGTGCTGTGAAACAAATCTATCATCCCTGCCCATTCTTGCTGGACCACGTGTCAGCAGTAAGGTGGATTTTATGGCTGACTGTCTTGCCCAACGATGCCAGAACATTCCCTTCCATGTGATGGTAGAGAGATGGAAAGGCCTTACGTGAAAAGTAGTAGTGACTGGGAACCTGCCATTATGGTACAGCACATTGTGCGAAATCACGGAACGGAGTCCTCTATCTAAACACAAAAAAAGTTTTGGCTATACATACTCTTTAACCACTTGCCTACTGGACACTTTTACCCCCTTCCTGCCCAGGCCAATTTTCATCTTTCAGTGCTGTCATATTTTGAATGACAATTGCGCTGTCATGCAACATTGTATCATGTGAAATTTTCATCATTTTTTTTTCACACAAATAGAGCTTTCTTTTTTTTTTTTTTTTATAGGTTGTTATACAGTTTTGTAAACAGGTAATTTTTCCTCTTCACTGATGTGCGCTGATGAGGCTGCAATGATAGGCACGGATAGGCTGCACTGATGGGCAATGCTGAGGCAGTACTGATGGGCACTGATAGATGACACTAGTGGGCACTGATAGGTGGCACTGATGAGGCAGCACTGGTGGGCACTGATGAGGCTGCGTTGATAGGCGGCACTGATGGGCACTGATAGGTAGCACTGAAGGGCACTGAGAGGTGGCACTGATAGGCAGCACTGATAGGCGGGACTGATGGGCACTGATAGGTGGCACTGATGGGCACTCATAGGCAGCACTGATGGGCATTGATAGGCACTGGTAGGTGGCACCGATAGGTGACACTGATCAGGAGACGCTGATGGGCACTGATTGGCAGAACTGATGCGCACTGATAGGTGGCACTAGTGGGCACTGATTGGCAGCACTGGTGAGCACTGATTGGCAGCACTGGTGAGCACTGATTGGCAGCACTGGTGGGACTGCACTGATATCAATGCCCTGATTATCAGTGCAGATGTCCTTTAACACAAGCTGCTTGTCGGCTTTCTTCTCTCCTCACGCTGTCAGCGTGACGACAGAAAAGCTGATAACTGGCTTGTGTTTACATACTGTGATCAGCTCTCAATGGATACAGCTGATCACATGGTAAAGGGCTGCTGTGATTGGTCCTTTACCCCGATCTGTGATCAGCTGAGTCGGAAGGAGGGGGCACACTGGCAGCATGATCAAGGGAGGATGTCCATGGACACCCTCCCGGCAAACTAAGCCCGCGCTGTAGCCATCTTTCGGGTATAGCACGGGTAGAAAGTGGTTAAGCTTGGACCTCAGGTAAAAGAGGAGGGGAGGCACATCGCTGGGAGGACACAGGGAGGGTCAGGACCAGTAGAGGGGATACGGGACACAACTGTAGTGCCGTCTTCCCTAGGAGCGGAGTGAATGAGTTCCTATGTCCTCATTCACTCCGCTCCAAGTCGCATCAGTGACCTCATCATCATCATCTCCATCTCCTCCATCTTCATCATTACCACTGGAGACAACTTGGCAATACGCTGCGGCTTGGGGAAAATTAATGCCAATTTGTCTACCAGTGTTCCTCCCTCTCTCTAGGCTCATCTTCCTGTCATCCTCAACCTCAGGACCAACATCTGAATCCAGTAACGGCTGGGCATCATCAAGGAACAAGTGGCTGACACTGTGGTCAAATAACTCAGCTGACTCCTCAATGGCTGATGTTGGGGCTATGGCATGAATAGATGTGAACAAGGAAGCAAGTTTATCCACTCTGGCAACTGCAGGGGACTGCACACTTGTCTCTGCTTGCGTGAAAGAGGATGAGGAGGGTGAGGAAGGTTTAGTAAGCCAGTTCACCACCTCCTCTGCATACTGTGACTGGATAGCACAGGCAAACTTACTAAACAGAGGAAATGATGCCCTGCCTGAGGACTGACCACCACGTCCACCTTTGCCTGTGGACACATTTGTTGCTGGCCCCCTTACAGTGCCAAGGGAACGTCTGCCTCTCCTTGTTGTCCCCCCAGACATTATTGGGAGTGGGCGGTGCTTATAAGCAAATGTAAAGAAGAAGTTGAAATCTGTACGTAGATGCACTTTAATCAATGTAAAAGGTGTTTGGTGCACTTTTATTTGAGTACTCACACTACACAGAAACACTCCATGGATACACTATAATATACTGCAATATAATGCGCCAAACGTACAGTGACATACAGAACTATATGGCATTAAACTGGCAGTAATGCACACAAAACTATATGCATTTAAACTGGAAGTAACGCACACAAAACGATATGGCGTTAAACTGGCAGTAACACACACAGAACTATTTGGTGTTAAACTGGCAGTAACTCACACAGAAGTAAATGGCGTTAAACTGGCCGTAACGCACAAAACGATATGGCGTTAAACTGGCAGTAACGCACGGAAAACTATATGATGTTAAACTGGCCGTGACGCACGCAAAACAATATGGTGTTAAACTGGCAGTATCGCACACAGAACTATATGGCGTTAAACTGCCAGTAACGCACGCAAAACTTTATATCGTTAAACTGGCAGTAATGCACACAAAACGATATAGCGTTAAACTGGCAGTAACACACACAGAACTATATAGCATTAAACTGGCAGTAACGCACGCAAAACTATATGGCGTTAAACTGGCAGTAACGCACGTAGAAGTAAATGGCGTTAAACTGGCAGTAACGCACACAGAAGTAAATGGCGTTAAACTGGCAGTAACACACACAGAAGTAAATGGCGTTAAACTTGCAGTAACGCAATCAAATAGACGGTGTTTAACCATTGCTATACTGAAACTATAATAATATATATACTAATATAAATAATATATATACTAATGTATATATGAATGACACGGTCTCACTACACTACAGTGAAACTATCTGAGCTGTCCCCACTCTAGCTGCACACTATACAAAGCTGAATGATGGACCTCCTCACTACACTCACACTATCCCTAGACTGACACTAAACTAATATTCTACACTGATAACTGAAGCACAATAGCACAGTATAGCACACTAACTAACTAATAGCACTGAACAGAGCCCTGTTATATCCCTCTTCACGCCAAAATCACACTGAAAATGGCTGCCATTGAAAGAATACTTTTATACCGTGGGGCGGGAATGAGTCATGACTGGATAAAGTCATGATGACATGACTCTGACAGTGCTCTGTGCCCTGATTGGCTGAAGCTTTCACTGCTTCAGCCAATCAGGGCTTGCAATGCACTGTTCAGCGCCGCAATGCATTGTGGTCAGTTCAGGGGGGGGCGAACAAACAATCGAACAACCCATTTGTTCGGCTATTCGCCGAACTCCAGAACAACGAAACAAACTTATGCTCGGGCCGAACCGTTCGCCCATCCCTGGTGAAGATCACTGTGGTAGCGATGTCTACTACTGTGATTTCCAGCTTCCAGGCGGACCGACCAGGTATGGTATATGCATATGTTATTATGTAAAAATATTCATACCTGGATTTCATCTTTAATCATTTAAGGACCATTTGATGTTGTTATACGATGGCTGTATGAAGAGGAATACCATTGTCATGGCAGCAGATAGCTGCCATAACCCCGCTATCCTCTTCTTCAGCGAGCGGGTTCACTTTCGGATAAAAGTGGTCTCTGCGGTGGATTCGCCACAAGATCACTTTTATTGGGGTTAGGAAAGGCGCCCCCCCTCCCGCCATGCTTCGGTTGCCTCCATCGCTTACCGGAGCTGCCGGTGGCGACGAAGACAATCACATCCTCTCCCCTGTTTGGCTGGCTGCCGAGAGAGGGGATGATGGCCCCCACTTGGCTCCATAATCTCTCTCTCTCTCTCTCTCTCTCTCTCTCTCTCTCATCTCACTTTCTGCCTCTTCACTGCTCATTCCTCTCTAATCTTTTTCCATTCTAGTTTTTCACACTTCTTTTATACTGATTTCTCATCTATCCTTAGTAAAAAAAAAAAAAAAAAATCATAATTCACAGACATAGACTCACATCTCTTCACTCTATTTTCGCTTGTTTACTTTATTTCTCTCCTTGCTGTACCTGCTGAGACCATAAAATCTGCATTTCTCACCTTCCACCAATCCTCGTTAGAGTCATCCATCACCATAACTCTGTCACCAGGCCTGTAGGGAGGAGGAACAAGAGAAAAATTGAAAGAGCTAGGAATGTTGGAGGACAGGGGTGCTGTGGAGATAGAAGGATGAGGCACAGAAATAGAACAGAGAGTGGTAAAACAAAATACATATGTAGTGAATGATAGGGTAAACAAAAAAAAAACATTTTATAAAAAAAAAATAAAAAGAAACCAACAAAAAACTAAAGAAGTTATCCATGTTTTTCTCACCTTTTCTGACACAGAATTATGCCATACAGTATGTTGGTTATAGTGTACAAAAAGAGAAGGATACAAAATAGATACAGAGGATACATACAATGTGAATGTTTCCAAAAAAAAACCCCACTATATCAGCTTATATAAATTGTTCAAATATAGGACTGTGAAATATGCATGTAGTAAAATACATGCATAGGAATAGACAAGTATAATGCCTTTTTTCAGCTGCTCCTAGGGGCATCTGGCATTTTTATTTCCTAATGTGAAAGAGTATGTGAACATACAGGGTACTGGCGCAAGGGATCACACATATATATCTATTATGCCAATCATTTGTGTCTGCTGCTGCAGTCAAAAAAAGGCCCTCCCCGCTAACGGGTGAGGTATATAAGAAAGAACGTGTTTGTGTACTGCGCCAACTAGTTTGAATAAATTTGTGTACCACCACTATATTTCTATGTCAGACACTAAGGATTGTGCCCTTCAAAAACGCTCATGTGCCCAAATGAAAAACACATGAAAAATGCGTGTCCTAAACCATAAGGTTCAGACCCGCATAAATGTGAACATGTGTAAAAAACAAAAAGATATACAAATATATATATAAATAACTATTGTGACATAAATAACCATTAAATATATAATTTACTAGTAAAAAGTTCAATACACTCAGTGCAGTGAGTGATTCCAAGTAGCTGACAAGTCCCAGATAAGTCGTCTCAGTGAGTGATAAGCCAGTTCCTATGGATTCATCTCTTATTGGTGCAACTAAGTATCACCCTTTTTGTGATTCCACCACCACTTATAGATTGGCCACTCACCAGATACAGGTGAATATGCGCCTTTGGTTGATTAAGTGGATAACCACTCCATACAATGGATCAGTCCGCACCCTCTTCAGACTACCAGTCGTCATGGAAAATAAATGGCTATCATGGTGTAGTATGTCTAAACTTGTTTATTAAAAAGACATAAAAAGATTATTGTACTCACATATTTCTGTGCCCATAAGTCGGCACCAAGCTATTCCAGCCGTGTATGCGGGGTCTGGAATGCCGGTCTGTGCGTTCCCCTGTGTATCTCCTACGCCGCTTGTGTTCCAAGCCTCACTCTCACGCCGCGTGTGTTCTAAGACTCGCTCTCACTAGGCGGGAAGTGGCGTCAAAATCTCCCAGGAGCCTCAAGTGTGAGAGTGAGGCTTGGAACACACGCGGCGTAGGAGATACACAGGGGAATGCACATGGTGCCGGCTTATGGGCACAGAAATATGTGAGTGCGATAGTCAATGGCCAATCTATAAGTGGTGGTGGAATCACAAAAAGGGTGATACTTAGTTGCACCAATAAGAGATGAATCCATAGGAACTGGCTTATCACTCACTGAGGCGACTTATCTGGGACTTGTCAGCTACTTGGAATCACTCACTGCACTGAGTGCATTGAACTTTTTACTAGAAAATTATATATTGAATGGTTATTTATGTCACAATAGTTATTTATATATATATTTGTATATCTTTTTGTTTTTTACACATGTTCACATTTATGCGGGTCTGAACCTTCTGGTTTAGGATACGCATTTTTCATATATTTTTCATTTGGACACATGAGCGTTTTTGAAGGACACAATCCTTATGCCCCGTACACATGGTCGGACATTGATCGGACAATCCGACAACAAAATCCATGGATTTTTTCCGACGGATGTTGGCTCAAACTTGTTTTGCATACACACAGTGGCACAAAGTTGTCGATCGCCAAGAATGCGGTGACGTACACCACGTACGACAAGACTGGAAAAGGCCAGTTCAGAACCAAGCGCGGCACCCTTTGGGCTCCTTTTGCTAATCTCGTGTTAGTAAAAGTTTGGTAAGAGACGATTCACGCTTTTTCAGACTTTTCGTGGCTTTCAGATCGTTTTCTGCTGTTCAGTTTGTGCTTGTGGGTTTGTATCTGCCGTTTGTTGGCTTTGCTGACCCCTTAAATTAGCAGGCAGGGTACCTGCATGAGCCAAGCCATCACACCGGAGCAGAGGCTAGTCGCCACCCTGCGGTACTTGCCGACGGGGAGAAGCCTGCAGGACCTCAAGTTCTCGACAGGCATCTCCCCCCAGGCTCTGGGGATCATTATCCCAGAGACCTGTTCTGCCATCATCCAGGTCCTGCAGAAGGAGTATATTAAGGTAAGATGTATCCTTTAATATCACATTTTATTGTATATAATGTATGTTAATATATTGTATTTCTTTTCTCATTCCCTAATTACCATGATTGTAATATTCTGTGAATGTCCCCTTTGTCCTCATGCATGCTGGATTTTTATGTAATTAATTTTTTGTCCTTCATACATATTTGCCTTCACTTACCTCCCCAGCCTGGTCTCCTGGCCCTATATTCACCTTGTGTAGTCACTTAACAATGTATTTTATCAGCTCCATAGTAGTGCTTTACCCTAAATACCCCCAAAAATGTTTTTAAATTTGATTGGTGCTTAAAATTCATGCAGAGTGCCAGAGGCTTTGTTTGGGGGGTCCCCAAATCATTTGGATCCCTCCCTCCCCCCAACTGCTAAGTCAGCTGATACCAATTCTCTATCTATCCTCAATCATCTATCTGCTGACTTTGCCAAACCCATACACACTATACCCATCTCTTTTGTGGTCAGATTTATGGATGAATTCCCCAAAGCATGTAGTGCAAGGGCCTGCCTGTATACTTTCAAATGGCACTGTTGCAAGTTTTTGTATACTATTATTATCTTGCTAGGTAATAGCAGAATGTCCAAATGTGCTAAACTGTGTACAGTGTGTACTTATATCTTTGTATTATGACACTTCTTACCTGTCCAGTGGGCTGCCAATAGTGTAAAGTAAGGAGGGTCTGGCCAAAGTAATACACATTATTTAGGCATTCATCTCTCAATGAAGTGGAGAGGGTTACCTGTCCAAGAGCTCCCCCCCTATAATGTTAGAAATGGCCCATGGGGGGGGGGGGGGTAATCTGATAGGTGTACCTTATACTTTGGTCTTTAAAAACTCCCTCAAATAAATGTTATCTTGATGTTGGCCAAGAATGTTTGTGTCTAATCTGCTTTCCCTGTTTATGTGCAAAATGACTAATTTTTTTTTCTTGTTTGACTCCACAGTTTCCTTCCAACCCACAGGAATGGCAGACTGTGGCCTCCTACTTTGCCCAGCGATGGGACTTTCCTAACTGCGGAGGGGCAATTGATGGGAAACACGACCACATCGTTGCACCACCCAACTCGGGGTCATACTATTACAGCTATAAGGGGTTCAATAGTATTGTGATGTTGGCGGTGGCGTCGGCTACTTACGAGTTCTTGTATGTGGACGTGGGGAAAAATGGCTGGATGTCCGATGGTGGAGTCATCGCCCAGACGGAGTTCTACAGGCGTCTCCAGAATGGCAGCTTGGACTTGCCACCTCCAGAAGACAATGTGGAAGGACTCCCATTCGTCTTCGTTGCGGATGAAGCATTTGCGCTGGGGGACCATCTTATGCGGCCATTCCCGATGAGGACCCTCACCCCGGACCAGAGTGTTTTTAATTATCGGCTGGCCAGAGCCAGAAGAGTGGTGGAGAACACGTTTGGAATCATGGCCAGCCGGTTCCGCCTATTTCTTACACCCATACACATGGCGGAGTACAAACTGAATCATATCTTTCTGGCGTGCTGTGTTCTACACAACTTTTTACGACAACATTCTGCCAACTATGCTGGCTCAGTTGGGCCTGAGGCTGGAATTCAAAATGAACCAACCCTGACGGTGCTTGAAAGTGGCTGTCCTGGCTTGCCCCCCCCCTGAGTGCCCGTGATGTCCGTCTAAGATACCTTGAATACTTTGTGGGTAGGGGGGCTATTAATATGCCAGACAATGTCTGAAACCTTGTTCAGATAAAAAAAACATTTTAACTACTAAAATCTTTGGTGACATTTACTGCTTGTGTTTCTTTTAGCTGACCCTGACAGAAATGTGGTGAGTCCTGAAAATGGTGTGATTGTGTAACATTTACAAAGCACTGTTGGGTGTTATTTACTAAAGGCAAAGACACTTTGCACTACAAGTGCACTTGAAACTGCACTTGTAGTGCAAAGTGGATTTGCCCTTAGGAAATAACACCCATTGTCACTGAAAACACTAATTAGAGCACAACAAAAGTGTTGCAGCGTTGAGACAATAATCCACACATTCTTGATTAACATTCTTAATACCAGCACAATCACATGTGCATTTGTAAAAGGTTTTTAAAACAAACCAACATGTTTGTTGTATAACAATTTTTGGGATCACATTAGAAAAAGTACAAATGCCCATTTAAGATAAAACAGGCATGTTTAAAACCAACAAGAAAGCCACAAATCTTGAACTTACAAAGTTCACATTTGGTAGAATTTGAAGGCAATATCAGACATGTGTATTTACAAACTGTGTTTGATATTGCGTTCAGATGGGGTGAAATCACCCCAGGAAAAGCCAAATTTTGAAGATGCACACAAATTGCCGAATGTCAACATGTGCTAGCTGCCATCACGGGGGATCAAGGGATGTGTTTTGGGGGTGCAACCCCTTCCTCACAGCTATTTTATTATTGAGGAGGGGGTTGCACCCCCAAAATGCGTCCATTGATCTCCTGTGATGACAGATAGCACATGTTGACACACTGTGTGCATCTTCAAAATTTGGCTTTTTGCAAATATGTCAAAAAATGGTATAAATTTTTAGCTCACAAAAAACAAAGGGATTTGGAGGGGTTTTAAACTCTCCTTAAAACATCAATGATGTTTTTCATTGGTTTTTTTGAACATCATTGATGTTTTTCAGGATGTTTTCCAAGTCCCTATTACACCCCGTGATCTCCCCGATC
Organism: Aquarana catesbeiana; assembly: GCF_042186555.1. Lineage (NCBI taxonomy): Eukaryota > Metazoa > Chordata > Amphibia > Anura > Ranidae > Aquarana > Aquarana catesbeiana. The sequence continues at coordinate 126,519,645 of NC_133335.1, forward strand.
AGGATCTGTGCACTTTCAGAGGTGAAATTCCCTGGATCCACAACATCACGATCACCTAAAAAGATAGAAACAAAAACACACCATGTATTATAAATATGCCGGCATCCATCTCTTACCTGAGCCTGTGGTCGCAGACACTCACCTGTTGTGGTGACAATTTCCACCACATCTCCTTCCTCCTCCTGCTCTGCTTGGCTTGGGTGGATTTCCCCTTCTTCCAGAGGTGGGGGGTCTGTGGTCTCCTCGGATGAGGGGTGTCCTCCGAGTCTTTTATCCCCTATGTAAAAAAAAAATAGGTATACTTAGCACACAGATATTTGATGGCAGAACTATAAATATGAAACATTGCTTGGAAGTGGGGTACAATTGTCTATTTTGGCTGAGTTCCAAGATGTTGAAATTTTAATTGTCCTTTGTCAAGCTTGAATACTTACCTGTTTTGTGCAAGCTTCACAGATGGAGACACCCCTATAGTATACACTGGAGCACCTGTGTGGGCCCCCTAATAAAAAAGGTGTTCTTGTGTCCCACACTAGTGCTCCAGCGTCCAGATGTGAAAACTGCTGCTGAGTGTCCTCTCCTTACACAGAATCTAGTTTGCATTTCATTCTAGTTATAAACCCATCTACACTACCAAATTATTTTCAGACAAGTAGGCCATAAAAAATGTTTTAAAATGCATATGGCCAAAACAATGGTGTGTTCTATGCCGAGCAAACAATGTTTCATACGAACGAATAATGTGCCCATGAACATGAAAGTTGCCATTTTAAACTGGACAACAGTTAAGAAAAGCACATGGAGCAGCACGAATGTAATAAACATAAAGAATAGGAACACAGGACAACTACTTACTTTTTTGCAGCACTCTCCTGATCCTTCTGTACTGCTCGTGCTCTGTTAATTTCAGGTCCGACCACCGCTTCCTGAGCTGATCTTTCGATCGCCATACCCCGAAATTCCGGTGCAGACTTTTGACCGCTTTCGCCATGATCTTGGCCTTGCTGACATTGGGGTTGGGGTAAGGTCCATACTTCCCGTCATAGTCAGCCTTCTTCAGGATGTCGACCATCTCCAACATCTCCTCCAAAGGACTTATTTGATGCCTTAAATCATCTCTTTCTGGATCGGGACGTTTCAGGCTCCGGGCTTTCCTCCTCCTCGTTGCTGTAATTAGCATGCACCTGCTATCTCTCCGCCATGTGCTCTTCCCCCACTTCGCCGAACGAGAAGGGGTGGGGAATAGACTAGAAAGAACGTCGGGCGGGCGAAGTTTCATGCATGCGCAGTGTCTATAAAGCGTAACATGCGTGCGTAGTACGTATGATCTGTGAGTGGAGGAAGGAGTATCGGAGGTGCCGATCATGATAACGAAGGTAAGATCTAAACTTGGGCCTGTACTGCTTCTAGATTGAGGCCTATATTGTAACAAGATTAGGAGAGTTTCGCCTTACATTAGGGTTTGTCTTGTGTTGTGTCTTGCAGATAAAATGGATGGCTTCAATGACCACAACTTCCTCCCCTTGTTCATAGACAAATACAGGGAGCTGCCCTGTCTGTGGCAGGTGAAACATCCACATTATAATCATAAACAAAAGAGGCAGAAGCACTGGAGAAACTGCTGGAGTTGGTGAAGCCGGTGGTCACCACGGCAACCATTCCCTATTTAAAAGCCAAAATTGGTGGCCAGAGGAGCACTTATCTTAGGGAGCGCAAGAAGGTCCAGGATTCCCAGAGATCAGGAGCTGCAGCAGATGACATTTATGTCCCCAGGCTGTGGTACTATGAGAGACTGCGATTTCTGTCAGACCAGACTGAAGTCAGGGAATCCCTCTCAACCCTTCCTTCCACTCTTCCTTCCACCCCAGCTGAGGCTTCCGATGTCCAAACTGGGACTTCCAGCCAGTAAGAAGTGGAGGAGCCCAGCTTGAGCCAGGTATAGCATTCTTCTACAGATTTCTGGTCAATAAATAAATGATGTTACTAGATTGTTATTAGTAATCACTAATTGCTGATCTAATAAAGTGTTTGACATATCAATAGACAGTAGTGGGCAAAAATAATTGGGACAAGAATGAAAAATGGTGGGCTCAGAATTATAGTCTGTTAGATTTGTTAACATTCAATTTGCAACAGTCATGAGATAAAAATTCTGTGAGATTGATGAAGTAAAAACTAAAATCATGTCCCTTTTTCATACACAGGAAGACCTCAGCCAGGACGAGGCTCTGGAATGTGGCAGCCAGGAGAAGGCTGTGGAATGTGGCAGCCAAGAGGAGGCGGGGTTTAGTGGCAGCCAGGAGGAGGCTGGGCTAAATGGCAGCCAGGAGAAGCCTGGGCCCAGTAGGAGCCTGACAGAATCGCAGGTTCCTCCCCTCCGCCTTCCAAACAAAAGACCCAGGAAGGGGAGTCACGTGAAGGATTCAGCACTCAGGCTCATTCAGGATGCTTCTGCGTCCCTCAGTGCCACCCCCACTCCTGAAGAGGCCTTTGCCTGCATGGCTACCACCAAACTGCAGGGCATGCAGTAGGGCCAACGCCAGCTGTGTGAGGACCTTCTTTATAAAGTCTTAACTAAGGGGGTGAGGGGCGAAATCACACCCAATACCCACCTGAGTGAGTTGCACCATCCTCCTCCTCCTCCTGCCACAACTCCACCACCAGAGCCGCAGCATGGAAGGAAGCGTGGAAGGAAGACCAGAGAGTGATGGCCTGGGTTCAGTCTGGTCTGACAAAAGATGCAGGCTCTTGTATGACCACAGCCTGGGGACACAGATGTCATCTGCTGCTTTCATGATCTCTGGGACTTCTGGGCCAGACTGTACTCCCTTAGATACAGACTCCTCAGGCCACCAATTTTGCAGGAAAATAGTTGATGTGTGCCCTGGGGGCCAAAGGCTTTGCCAATTTCTGCTGTTTCTCCAGCGTTGCCTCCCTCTTTGTTTGGTTGTGAGCCCTTAATAAAGGTTTTTTTGTTTCAATTATACTCGCCTATGTGTGTTTCCCTTCTAAAAGGACAGTTTGTTTGTGAGGAGGCAGGTACATTTCAAAAATCCAATGTGAAATTAACAAGAGACACCAACACCAAGCAATCTCCTGGAGATTAAATAATACAAGATAATAATGGTGTTGTGGTACCTTGACACACAAAACACACACAAAAACATTCTGTTAAATAACTTAAAAAAAATAAAATAACAACAAGATAAGCCTTGAAAAAAATACAAACCAAAAAAAAAAAATAAAACAAATAACATCAGGCTTGGAAAAAAAAAAAAAAAAACACAAAAAAAAATGATATAGATTTTTGGTCAGATGTGACAAATCATAATATATTGAGGGAATCACGAGAAATAATAAAGAAAGACGTTTGTGAGAAGTCTGTGTGAATATCAGCAGCAAAACTACTTTGTTCTTCCTGCATTATAAAGAAGAAGAGAGTGCACTGTATTAAACAATTTGAAACACTGCAGCCTGACGAAAGTGCTCTATCCATTCCGAACGCTAATTTCACCAGACCGAGCTGTTCCGTCTCGGAATTTCTTCTGAGCATGCGTGGCACTTTGTGCGTCAGAATTGTCCACACATGGTCGGAATTGACGCGATCGGATTTTGTTGTCGGAAAATTTTATAGCCTGCTCTCAAACTTTGTGTGTCGGAAAATCCGATGGAAAAAGTCCGATGCTGCCCACACACGGTCGGAATTTCCGACAACACGCTCCGATCGCACATTTTCTGGCGGAAAATCCAACCGTGTGTACGGGGCATTAGTGTCGGAAATAGAAATATAGTTATTCACATAGTGCACTGTTAGAATAATTTAAATATATATATATATATATATATATATATATATATATATAGTCTATGATAATTAATACATAGTGGTGGTACACAAATTTATTCAAACTAGGTGGCACAGTCCACAAACACGTTTTTTTTTAAATTTCCTGTCTATAAACACCCCTGCATGTTAGCCTATGTGTCCATGCATATATAGGTTTTTAGAGGAGTTTAGAGGCGTTTGAGGCAGGAAAAAAATCCACTGCCAATGCATCCAGCAGCAGCAGAGTTTTGGCAGAAAAAAGGCTTGTCGCTTGTAAACATGTCTAAACGCACATTAACTCTAATTCATTAAGCATTAATTAACTTTAATGGCCAGAATAAATTATTCTTCTGGCCAATGAAATGAATTAACACTCAAGTGCTTGACGCTTAAAAAAGTGCCTAAATGCGCTACACACTTTTACATGCGCCAGGTGTTTTTTGTGCCAAAACGCTGCTGCCAGGAGGAAGTGCTTCTAGGAGAGTTTGCGTGTGCATGAGACCTGTACTATGGTATACATATCTATACGTGTACATTATTGCACTTAAATGTGATATGTTCTAATTTTTTTTAATCAAAACTACCCAGCTACAAATATGCCTGTGTGCGAAAAGTCTAAAACTGTTTGGAGAGTTGTTAAATCAAACTGTTTTTGTGCTGGAGAGTTACAAGCTTCTCTATAATTTTTGCATTATAACACTTCTGGTTGTGTCATATTCCTGAGTCTCCATGCTGATCACCATTGCCCCCCCCCCCATGACCTCCTCAGCCACATCACTAGTATGTCTCTAAAGCTGTCTGCGAAAACTGCAGGCTGCATGATGGGCACTGGTAAGTTGCTGGGCACTGGAGAAGCACAGGCAGGCTGCATGATGGGCACTGGTAAGCTGCTGGGCACTGGTGAGGCACAGGCAGGCTGCATGATGGGCACTGGTAGGCTGCTGGGCACTGGTGAGGCACAGGCAGGCTGCAAATGATGGGCACTGGTAGGCTGCATTTGATGGACACTGGTGAGGTTGCACTGATCTTCTGTACCACGTCTGCAGTCTATGACAACCTCCTGTACCATGTCTGCAGTCTCTGACCATCTCCTGTACCACATCTGCAGTCTCTGACCATCTCCTGTACCATGTCTGCAGTCTCTGACCATCTCCTGTACCATGTCTGCAGTCTCTGATCATCTCCTGTACCACAGCTGCAGTCTCTGACCATCTCCTGTACTATGTCTGCAGTCTCTGACCATCTCCTGTATCATATCTGCTAGAGGTGCACCGCATGGAAATTTTGCTAATACTATTAGCAATGTGTTATATAAAAAGGTATACGTTTTATTTAAAATATAAAAATACATTTTTATACAAAAATATGTTTTAAGAATATGTTTTAAAAACAGTCATTTTCAGTTTCGGTCAGTTTCGGTTTTCGGCCTAGTGTATTTTTCATTTTCGCTATCGGTTTTGGCACCAAAAAACCCATTCGGTGCACCCCTACATAAGACATGGAGGTGAAACAGCACACACCTGGAAGTGTCAAAATATGAAGAGTATAATGCTAATAGGGTCTCTTTTAAAGTGGATGTAAACCCTCAAATATACCCAGTGAAGTAAACAGCCTCAGATGATACACAGAGATGAAACAAATCTCCCTACATAAGCTTTACATGTATATCCGCTGTCTTTCCCTTTCTGTATTTATTAGAATTGTTACAACATGCTAGATTTTTACTTACTCATTCTGCACTGTGAGTGTAGTCTTGGATTACACTGGGAGACAGCTGATTGGAGGAAAGGCACACCCCCACTCCACATAGCAGAGACTTGCAGAGCTGTGCTGTGACAAGACAAGCTCTCTGCTAATCTATTTATAGCAAACCCCCCCCCACACACACACACACACACACACACACACACACATTTCAGGTTGCTCCCATCTCTGAGAACTTATTTAGAAGTTATCTTGCTGATAACAGAGAAACAAATCAGCAGAAACTCAGTGCTTTGGAGAGAGATACGAAAACACTACAGATATGTGTGTCTAGGTCATATTTCATGAATCGGGTTTTCATCTACTTTATATGCACTTATTCTCATATTTGAAATCTACCATAACTTAAACTAAGCAATAACTAAGAACTGAAAAAAATTATATAAGCATGGTACTAAGCTGCAAATAGGCTCCAAATGGGTTTTGTATCTATCTGGGACATTTTTGTTTAGTAAACTAAAATATAAGCAAAAGGGCCAGGGATACAGCAGATGCCATTACCCAAATATGGGCAATGCCCATATTTGGGAAATGATTGCCAACGGTTGGTGCAGAACCTGATGGGGAACTAGAGATTAGATCCCCATCAGGTTCGCTTCAGTTTTGAGTGACAACGCACAGCAGTCGGTGGATTTGAAAGTTGCTATTGGATTGAATAGTGGCTATGGATCCGTCCACTTGCATGTGCTGTAAATTAAAAAGTTGAGCTGACCTGAGGGTTAACTAGTCCCCAATTGCCGATCAGGTTCCTCCCAACCCTAGTTTAAAACTCTTCAGCCAGTGTGACAGGCGCAGTGGGAGGGCGGGTGGTAGTGAGTGCACTGAGGAAAGAGTGTAAGTGTGGGCCTTCTTCGCCCGTGCAGACACAAACAAATTCATGTACCTGTCCATGACAATTTTGGTGCTGTGTGCCGGCAGAATTCTTAAGAGTGTCTATTGCACCTTTTATGAATTTCCCTGTCTGTCTATAAGAGTGTTATTGAGTAGAATTATAGGGGTCTGATAATGTTGAGTTATATATATGTATATATATATATATATATATATATATATATATAGAGTGACTGTCGCTTTAAGAATTTTTCCTTGTCAAAAGAAGTTTATTGAGTATACAATGTTATAAAGATACATAAAGTAAGTTTACAAGGATCTATAAAGTAAGCTCATTGTTTTACAGTAGGGTTTATATAGGTAAATATCATGAAATTTCAAATATTAAACAATGGGTTCACGTAAACCTAAATTAAAGATATATATCATTTCCTTAGTTACTTTTGTAGGTATTTAAATGATTTATACCTACTATACATATTGTTTACAAGTAGAGTGTATATAGGTCAAATAAATTCTGATAATGAGCTTTAATCGTAAGGTGGAGAAAAGGAAAGAGAAAGAAGAAAAAGGATTGAAAGGTAGAGGTATGGTCCACAAGGTTGTCCCGCTCGTCAGTTTATTATTCTTTTTAGTTCTCTTTGAAGCCTTAGAATGGGTGTCTCTGTAAGTCATTTAATCTGTTACCATGGCAACAGGACAGAGTCATTGAAGTTTGACAGGAACTGTTGTTTTATCCAAGGATGCCAAAGTTTTTCAAATTTTGGAATTTGATTTTGATCGATGGCTACCATCTTAGCATGGGACATTGTATTATTCATTCTGTGAATTGTTTCTGCTAGTACCAATGTAGGAGATTTCCATGCCTTGGCCACTGTTTGTTTTGCAGCCGTTATTAGTTGGATCATAAGTTTGAATTGAGAGAGTGTTAACCATTCCGGTTTTAGATTAAGTAAAGTTAAATATGGATCTGGTTGTATTATTTTTTTAAATATTTTAGATGCAATCACGAAGACTTCCTTCCAGAAGGTTTGGATTACTGGGCACGTCCACCATATGTGTAAATATGTGCCTATTTCTGGGCATCCTCGAAAACAAAGAGCTGAGGTATTAGGTGAATATTTTGCCACTCTAGCGGGTACAAGGTACCAGCGAGTTAGGACTTTATAATTTGTCTCCAGTGCTAAGATGTTGGGTGAAGATGACTTAGATGTGAGCCATATGTTAGACCAGTCCGTGTCTTCTAAAGTTCGTCCCAGGTCCTCCTCCCACCTCTGAACGTAAGAGGGTCTATTAAGATTTGCTACTCCATATAATTGATTATAAAGTGATGAAATTGTACCTTTAGCAAATGGATCTTTTGTACAGATTGATTCAAAAATGGATAATTGGGATAATGGTGTATCCTCCTTTAGGAATGGTGTATAGAAATTTTTGATTTGGAGATATCTAAATATCTCAGAGTTTGGTAGATCATATTTTTCTCTAAGCGATGGGAATGAAAGGAATGATTTAGATGCTATGAAGTCATTTAGTGTCTGAATGCCTGATGATGTCCAAGCTTTAAAAGAATTTGGGTAGATCCATGCCGGATAAAAGGCCGGATTTCTGATAAAAGAAAGGAGAGGATTGTGTGGAGATTGTAACTGATATTTGGTTTTTAGTTTATCCAAGAGAGATAAGAAGTGTTTAGTTATGGGATTATGAATTTTAAAGCGGTCTTTAGGATCAAGCCATAATAAATTTGATATTAATAGAGGGTCATTTTCTGAAGCCTCTATAAATACCCATAATGGGATTTCCTGTTTTGCATGGTATTTGGACAGACTGGCCAAATGTGCTGCTCTGTAGTAGTTAGTAAAATTAGGGTATCCCAGGCCTCCTTTATTTTTGGGAAGATGTAGTGTGTGTATAGGTATACGTGGTTTAGAAGAGCCCCATATAAACGAAGTTGCTCTTTTTTGTACTATTCTCAAAAAATAGGAAGGAATTGGAATAGGGAGGACTCTGAATAGATAAATCAATTTGGGTAGAATAGTCATTTTGATTGCATTAATCTTCCCTATCCAGGATAAAGGAAGTTGCGACCATTGTTTTATTAGGTTTGTGATCTGTCTTAATACAGGAGGATAATTGGTTGAGAATAAGTCAGAATAAGATGCTGTTAAATGAATTCCAAGATATGGGATTGATTTTTCTGCCCATGTGAATGGGAGTGCAGCCCTAGCCGGGATCAATTCCATGTTTGTGAGTGAAATATTAAGCACTAGTTATTTTTTAGGATTAATCATAAGGCCGGATAGGGCTGCAAATCCATCAAGAGCTGGTATTAAGTTAGGACCAGAGACCTGTGGTGATGATAGAAAAAGTAATATATCGTCTGCAAATATACATAATTTGTGTGTAATACCTCCTACTTCAATGCCAGTTATAGTTTGGTTTGTTCTGATGTATTGGGCCATGGGTTTGAGCATAAGGGCAAATAATAAGGGAGATAATGGGCAACCCTGTCGGGTACCTCTTTCGATATTAAAGGCTTCAGATTTGTATCCAGTATATTTTATATAGGCTTTGGGTTTATTATATAATGCTTTGATCCATGTTAAAAAGTGGGGTCCAAAACCCCATTTTTGTAATGAATATTGCATATATTGCCAGGATACTGTGTCAAATGCCCTCTTAATATCGAGAGATAGAAAACATAAAGGGATTTTCTGTTTTTTAGCAATATGTGCCAATAACACTGCCCTGCGTATATTATCACCTGCTTGTCTATTTGGCATGAAGCCTACTTGATCTCTATGTATTAATTTTCCTATAATGCTATTGAGGCGTTTTGCTATTATTTTTGCTAATAATTTATTATCGAGGTTTAACAGAGAGATAGGCCGATAATTCACACAGGAAGTATCATCAGAAAGGGGTTTTGGGATCATACAAACAATTGTCATTAGTGTTTCTTGCCGAAAAGAATGTCCATCTAGAAGTTTGTTAAAAGTTTCAGTGAGAATGGGCGAGAGTATTTCTGAGAATGTTTTATAGTATAAAGCCGAGTAGCCGTCTGGGCCTGGTCTTTTGTTAAGTTTTAGGTCTTTTATGGCGTTAGCAACTTCATCTATAGTTATAGGCTCATCCAAACTGCTTTTTTGATTCTGAGATAACTCAGGTAAGGTTATTTTTGAGAAGAAGGATTCAGCCTCTGTAGGATTAAATTCATTGTTTGTCTTGTATAAAGTTGCGAGATGTGAGTGAAATTTATGGACTATTTTAACTGGATTACAAGTGTAAACATTTTTTGATAATTTCAAACGTATTGGTTTGAAAGATTTGTTAGCTGAATTTAATGCCTGAGCCAAATATGTACCTGGTTTGTTTGTATTCATGTAGAAATTGTGTTTGAAGCATTTGAGGGATTTATCAACTGACTCAGTGAGAAATAGATTGATATGTATTCCTTTAAAGCTTGTTCAATGGCCATCTGATGTAGTGGGTGTTTGAGCATTATGTCCGGTAAGTACCACGTTGGGTCATGCGCTTTTGGTATGGCTGAGGCTATAGTAGTGTATACTGCATTATGGTCAGACCATGGAATCGGAATTATATCTGATGCAATAATTTCTGGTATCATTCCTATTGTTAGAAAAATATGATCTATTCTGGTGAAGGTTTGATGAGGGTGCGAGAAATAAGTGAATTTCTTTTTTATTGGGTTACTTTCTCTCCACGAATCTACCAGATTGTATTTGGAAAGAAGTTGAGAAAAAGGTAATCTAGAGGTTATTTTGGATGGTGTAAAAGGTGATTTATCTAGAAATGGGAGGAGGACCTGGTTCGAATCCCCACACATTATCACTGTTCCTATTTTGTGTGTATTAATCACTTGTAATATATGTGAGAGGAATGGTGTAGGTTGTTTGTTAGGAGCGTAGTAGGAAATCACCGTGATTGCTGTATCCATTATATAACCCATGAGTATCAGGTATCTACCTTCTGGGTCTTTAATTTCTGATGATAAGGTGAATGGTGTGGATCGGTGAAATGCAATTAGAGTTCCCCTTTGCTTGGTACAGGCAGAAGCCGTGTAAATTTGTTGATAAAAAGGAGAAATATATTTTGGAGTAGAATCTTTGGTGAAGTGTGTTTCTTGGAGGCATACTATGTGAGCCTTCTTGTTATGGAAAGTACGGAAGGCTTTGGTCCTTTTTTGAGGGACATTTATTCCCTGAACATTCAGGGAAAGTATATTCAGTGGTGCCATGGTAACAGATCAAATAGTTTTGACTTACTTTTTGTTATGCAGAGCTGACTGCGCAGATCAACCTGTGTGGACTGAAGAGATGAATAGATAGAAAAGAAACCAGTGAATTCTGGAGTAAAGAGTAAACAAAAAACATATGAGATTAGATGATACATTGTATAAATTATTTTTTGCAAGTAATCACAATTTACCCGTGAAAGAGAATAAATATCTTTCTCAGGGGAATAAGTGCCTTCGTCACACTCCCACATAATATGGTTGGGAGAATGAGGAGGGCTAATGGGGGTACACGGATCTTCCGCTTACAGGAGAGAAGTGCTATGTCAAAAGACATCAAAATGATGTTTCATTAATTGGAGTGCAGAATATAGTTTTTGTTGAAATTATTTATTCCAGGGTGGTTGTATATGGTTAGTCTTGCCCTAGGCTAAATAATTCAGTTAGAAAGGTACTGTTAATAACTTTGGTATTGATGAAGATAGTTTGAATTATTTTGGGATTTTAACCCTTTTAGAGTAAACAATTACATATTTTATTCATATGTAACTGTTTAGATATGTTAACTCATAAAATTGAGGTTGTATTGCTTCAGATTAGAATAAACAAAAACATAATTCTAGGAACTAGTTAGGTAATAATATATTTGTTTTAAGAAAAGAAAGAAAAAGCTTCCATTAATTCTGGATTATTGAACATATTTGTCCTAAAAAGTAATAAATCTATTGTTATTACCTGATAATATATAACTGAACAAGAATTTCCTTATTTCACTTATATATTCTAAGGCTATATGAATCAGAAGTAATAAGAAATATAACTGGAATGTAACATGATCCCACACAGTGTGTGACTATCAGAATGCAGTTACATTCAGTTATAAATACAGGTTTTTTATAGAGAACCATCTCTTAGTATAATAAATGAAGAGATATCAGGAATTAGGATGTCAGTCCATTGAATCTTTTTGGTCCATGGATGATGTGGCATAACGGCCTCTTTTGTGAGAATGATGATTCCCATTTTGTTCTGAAATTTTCTGAGTGCTGCCTGAAGGTGAAGATGATGCCATTCTTCTGCGTGTGGGAGAGTTGCTGCTTGTGGGTTCTGTCAGATTTCATTTTAAAAGGGTTTGTTGTAGTTCATCTGCTGATCTGCTTCTGTAAATTGTACCTTGGTAGTTAAATCTGACTGAAAAGGGGAAGCCCCATTGATACATAATGTTGTGGCGTTGCAGTTCCATTAGTTGGGGTTTCATGGATCGTCTTTTAGTAATAGTAAGTTGGGATAGGTCAGCAAAAATTTGATAATTGTGTCCTTGAAAATTAAGTTCCTTTTTTTCTCTTGCAGCAATTAGTATTTGTTCTTTCGTTCTGTAATAATGAAATTTTGTGATTATATCACGTGGGGGTCCATCTTTCTTTTTGGCTGTGAGGGCTCTGTGTACTCTGTCCAGTTCTAAACGTTCAATAGGGATATCTGGCTTTAGTTCTTGTAATAGAGCAGTAATAGTAAATTGCAGGTCTGTCACAGTTTCAGGTATTCCCCTTATGCGCAAGTTTGAACGTCTGGCTCTATTTTCGTAATCTTCGAGCTTAGTTTGAAGTATTAAATTCTCTTCTTTTAGTTGTTCCAATTCTGTTATATTTACTTGGGTTGTAATTTCAATTTCATCCATTTTTATTTCTAAGGCTGCGGTGTGGTTTCCCAGCTCTCTTATTTCTTTGGTTAGGCTTTATGTTATTTGGTCTGAGGTTTGTTTTAAAGCCTTATGAAGCATCTTTTCAAATTGTAATAATATTACTGGGGATGCTGAGGAGGCTTGTGGAGAAGTTTGTGAGAGGATTTGTTCTGTATCTGACTCAAATGGAGAGTCTTGCTGTGACATTTTCTGTCTGTGAGAGCGCCCTGATGCTGTATCTTGTGAGGTGACTGGAGCTGCTTTAGTTGCAGTGAGTGCCTGTGAGCTCTTTGTGAGGTGATTTTTATTTCTGCCACGGTTTCCTCCCAGTACCATATTTCCTGCCCAAACTTTCACAGTTTGTTCCCTGGGGCAAAAAGGTTCAAATGGATACCTTTTGAGCCTGCAGGCTCCGCTTTGTCCTTCTCTTCTCTCCTCAGCGGTGCGGATCTCTAACAATGCATGTCTGCTCCGCTAGGCTGAGCCCATCTCCCCCCGCTTTAAGAATTTTAATACACTTTCTTGCTTCTTCTTAGACAGAGTTTTGAGTCTATGATGACCTTCACCGCCAGATAAAAAGTAATAGGGCGTACACACGGTCGGACTTTGTTCGGACATTCCGACAACAAAATCCTAGGATTTTTTCCGACATATGTTGGCTCAAACTTGTTTTGCCTACACACGGTCGCACAAAGTTATCGGAATTTCCGATCGCCAACCACGCGGTCACGTACACCATGTACGACGAGACTAGAAAATGCCGGTTCAGAACCAAGCGCGGCACCCTTTGGGCTCCTTTTGCTAATCTCATGTTAGTAAAAGTTTGGTGAGAGACGATTCGCGCTTTTTCAGACTCGTGGCTTTCAGATCGTTTTCTGCCATTCAGTTTGTGCTTGTGGGTTTGTATCTGCTCTTCAGTGCGTGCAGTCAATTCGTATCAGAGTTTTCTGTGTGATCTTGCCTGCTCGTTGCTGTTTTTCAGGTCGCTCTTCACAGGCCTTGCTGTTCTTCAGTGCGTTCTGTTACTTCGTTCTGAGCAGCCGACCGTTTTCTAGCCATTTTTCGTATACGTACTCCTCGTAGAGTTCGTGCTGTGCGGGGGCTTGGTGTTGGGGTCCTGACCTTGACACAAGTCCAGTCCATGAACAGGGTGGGGAGGAGTTCATTGACCAGAATTGGTTGCTTCAGCGTGACCAGTTCTGTCATATGCCTTTGCTCCGTGAGATCCGTGAGAATAATCCTGATGATTTCAGGAACTTTCTCAGGATGACGGACCCCGTATTTCACCGTTTGTTGGCTTTGCTGACCCCCTATATCAGCAGGCAGGATACCTGCATGAGGCAAGCCATCACTCCGGAGCAGAGGTTGGTCGCTACCTTGCGGTATTTGGCCACAGGGAGAAGTCTGCAGGACTTGAAGTTCTCGACAGGCATCTCCCCCCAGGCTCTGGGTATCATCATCCCAGAGACCTGTTCTGCCATCATACAGGTCCTGCAGAAGGAGTATATGAAGGTAAGATTTTTATCCTTTTATATCACATTTTATTGTCTTTAATGTTTTGGTAATATATTGTATTTCTTTCCTCATTCCCTAATTACCATGCTTGTAATATGCTGTGAATGTCCCCTTTGTCCTCATGCATGCTGGATTTTTATGTAATTATTATTTAAGGTCCTTCATACATATTTGCCCTTCAATAACCTCCCCAGCATGGTGTCTCCTGCCCCTATATTCACCTCATGTAGTCACTTAACAATGTATTTTATCAGCTCTACAGTAGTGCTTTACCCCAAACACCCCCTAAAATGTTTGGTAATGTTATTTTTGATTTAAATTCAGGCAGAGTGCCAGAGGCTTTTTTTTGTGGTGTCCCCAAATAATTTTTAGTAACCCTCCCTCCCCCAACTGCTAAGTCAGCTGATCCCAATTCTCTATCCTCAATCATCTATCTGCTGACTTTGCCAAACCCATACACACTATACCCATCTCTTTTGTGGTCAGATTTATGGCTGAATTACCCAAAGCATGTAGTGCAAGGGCCTGCCTGTATACTTTCCAATGGTACTGTTTAAAGTTTTTGTATCCCATTATTATCTTGATAGTAAATAGCAGAATGTCCAAATCTCCTCAAATGTGTACAGTGTGTATTTATATCTTTGTATTATGACACTTCTTACCTGTCCAGTGGGCTGCCAATAGTGTAACTAAGGAGGGGCTGTTCCAAGTAAGACCCATTATTTAGGCATTCATCTCTCAATGGAGTGAAGAGGGTTACCTGTCCAAGATTTCCACACACCCCATAATGTTAGAAATGGCCCATGAGAGGGGGGGGCTATCTGGAGGTTGCCCCATAATGTTTGTGTCTAATCTGCTTGCCATGTTTCAGAGTAAAAATAGTAATGTTTATTGTTTTTTCCTCAACAGTTTCCTTCCACGCCACAGGAATGGCAGACTGTGGCCTCCCACTTTGCCCAGCGGTGGGACTTTCCTAACTGCGGAGGGGCAATTGATGGAAAACACGTCCACATCGTCCCACCACCCAACTCGGGGTCGTACTATTATAATTACAAGGGGTTTAATAGTATAGTGATGTTGGCGGTGGTGTCGGCTAATTACGACTTCTTGTATGTGGACGTGGGGAAGAATGGCCGGATGTCCGATGGTGGAGTCATCGCCCAGACGGAGTTCTACAGGAGTCTCCAGAATGGCAGCTTGGACTTGCCAGCTCCAGAGGACAATGTGGAAGGACTCCCATTTGTGTTCGTTGCTGATGAAGCATTTGCGCTGGGGGACCACCTGATGCGGCCATTCCCGATGAGGACCCTCACCCCGGAACAGAGGGTTTTTAATTACCGGCTGGCCAGAGCCCGAAGAGTGGTGGAGAACACATTTGGAATCCTGGCCAGCCGGTTCTGCCTATTTCTGACACCTATCCATATGGCAGAGTATAAACTGAACCATATAATACTTGCGTGCTGTGTTCTCCATAACTTTTTACGGAAACATTCGGCCAACTATGCTGGCTCAGTTGGGCCTGAGGCCGGAATCCTACATCAAACCACACTGACGGCGCTTGAAAGTGGCCGTCCTGGCTTGCCCTCCCTGAGTGCCCGTGATGTCCGGTTACGCTACCTGGAGTTCTTTGCGGGTAGGGGGGCAATCAATATGCCAGACAATATGTGAAGCCTTTTTAAAATAAAAAAAAAAAAGAAAATCTTTGTGGACATTTACTGCTTGTGTTTGTTTTAGCTGACCCTGACAGAAATGTTTTGAGTGCAGAAAATGTCGTGATTGGATAACCTTATACAAAGCACTGTTGGCTGTTATTTCCTAAATGCAAAAACACATTTCACTACAAGTGAACTTGCAACTGCACTGAAACTGCACTTGTAGTGCAAAGAGGATTTGCCCTTAGGAAATAACCCCCACTTTTGCATAAAACAGCTATTACATCACCCCAAAAGTGTTGTAGTGTTGAGACAATAATCCACACATTCTTGAGTAAGCCACTTTTTTATACCTGCACAATCACATGTGCATTTACCAAAGGTTTTTAAAACAAACCAACATGTTTGTTGTATAACAATTTTTGCAGTAGCATTATCAAAAATTGAAATGTCCATTTCAGATAAAACAGGCCTGTGTAAAACCAACAAGAAAGCCAAAAAACTTGAACTTACAGAGTTCACATTAGGTAAATCCTGAAGGCTATATCAGACATCAGTATTTAGGAACTGGATTTGATATAGCATTCAGATGGGGGGAAATTACCCCTGGAAAAGCCAAATTTGGAAGATGCACACAAATTTACCAATGTCAACATGTGCTATCTGCCATCAGGGGGGATCAAGGGACGTGTTTTGGGGGAGCAAGCCCTTCCTCAACGCGACTTTATAATTGAGGAAGGGGTTGCACCCCCAAAATGCGTCCATTGATCTGCCATGATGGCAGATAGCACATGTTGGCACACTGTGTGCATCCTCCAAATTTGGCTTTTCAAAACATTTCCAAAAAATTTAAAAGATTGAACCACAATACAAAAAGTGATTTTGTGGGGTTTTAAATTCACCCCAAAACATCAATGATGTTATTATTTTTTTTAATAACATCATGGATTTTTTGCTGGATGTTTTGCAGTTCGGCATTACACCCCATGATCTCCCCGATCAGGATCTGGGCACTTTCTGAAGTAAAGCGTTCTCTATCCCTCACATCACGAACACCTAAAAAGAGATAAAGAAAAAAAAAACAGGTCTCAAAAATCTGCCACCATCCATCTCTTTTACCTGAGCCTGTGGTCGCAGACACTCACCTGTTGTGGTGCCAATCTCCACCACGTCTTCTTCTTCCTCCTGCTCAGCTTGTGTTGGTGTAAGTTCCCCTTCTTCCAGAGGTGGGGGGTCTCTGGTCTCCTCGGATGAGGGGTGTCCTCCGAGTCTTTTCTCCCCTATGTAAAACAAAAATGGTATAATTAGCACACAGATATTTGATGGCAGAACTATAAATAGGAAACATTGCTTGGAAGTGGGGTACAATTGTCTATTTTAGCCGAGTTCCAAGATGTATTTTTTTTATTGCCCTTTGTCAAGCTGCAATACTTTACCAGTTTAGTACAAGCTTCACAGATGGAGACCCCCCTATAGTATACACTGGAGCACCTGTGTGGCCCCCAAATAAAAATGGTGTTCTTGTGTCCCACACTTGTGCTCCAGTGTCCAGATGTGAAAACAGCTGCTCAGTGTCCTCTCCTTACACACAATCTAGTTTGCATTTCATTCTAGTAACAAACCCATCTACACAAACAAATGTTTGGCATCCAAGTAGGCCCAAAAAAAATGTAGGAAAATGCATATGGCCTAAACAATGGTGTTCTAGAGGCCGAAAGAAAAATGTTTGATACGAACGAATAATGGGCCCATGAACATTAAAGTTGCCCTTTTAAACGTTACAATTAATCAAAGCATATGGAGCAGCACGAACGTAATAAAGACAGAAAGAATACGAACACAGCACAACTACTTACTTTTTTACAGCACTCTCCGGATCTTTCGGGACTGCTCTGGCTCTCTCAACTTCAGGTCCGACCACCGCTTCCTGAGCTGATCTTTAAATCTTCGTACCCCGAAATTCCTGTGAAGGCTTTTGACCACTTTCGCCATGATCTTGGCCTTTCTGATGTTGGGGTTGGGGTAAGGCCCATACTTTCTGTCATAGTCGGACTTCTTCATGATGTCGACCATCTCCAACATCTCCCCAAAGGACATATTTGTGGCCTTAAAACGTCTCCTTCTGGATCGGGACGTGTCCGGATCCGGGCTTTCCTCCTCCTCCTCTTCGTTGCTAGAATTAGCATGCACCTGTTCTAACTCCGCCATGTGCTCTTCACCCACTGCGCCGAATGAAAAGGGGCGGGGAATAAACTAGAAAGAACGTCAGGGGCGGGCGGAGTTACACGCATGCGCAGTGTGTATAAAGCGTAACACGCGTGCGTATTACGTACGATCTGTGAGCGGAGGAAGGAGCATTGGACGCGCCGATCGTAAGAACGAAGGTAAGAGACAAACTTGTGCCTATACTGCTGCTAGATTGAGGCCTATATTGTAACAAGATTAGGAAAGTTTTGTCTGACATTAGGCTTTGTCTTGTGTTGTGTCTTGCAGTGAACATGGATATGCTACTCAAAGATAATGACTTCATGTCAGTATTCATAGATATGTTACGGGAGCTGCCCTGTCTGTGGGAGATTAAACACCCCCATTTCAAGAACCAAACAAAAAGGAAGGCAGCACTGGTGCAATTGTGTGAAATTGTGACGCAGGTGATCCCCACGGCAGACATCACCTATTTAAAGATATTAATTGGTTGCCTGTGGAGCACATATCTAAGGGAGCGCAAGAAAGTCCAGGATTCGCAGAGATCCAGGGCAGCAGATGACATCTATGTCCCCAGGATGTGGTACTACGACAGGCTGCATTTTATGGCAGGCCAGACTGAACCCAGGCCATCCCTCTCCAGTCTTCCTTCCACGCTTCCTCCCCCCCGGCTGAGGCTTCTGACGCCCAACCTGGGCCTTCCAGGCCACATGTGGAGGAGCCCAGATTGAGCCAGGTATAGCATTCCTCAAAATATTTCTGCTTGTCCAATCAATGATGTTAACTAGATGTTAGTTGGGAGTACTAATTTAGGATTGTGATTGATGATGCAAAACATTACAACCATGTCCCTTTTTCATACACAGGGATGTCTCAGCCAGGAGGTGGCCGGGCCGAGCCGGCTGGCTGATCTGCAGGTCCCTCCACCCCCCCTGAAAAGAGAAAGTGGCAGTAGGAGGAGTGCTCTAGAGGAGGCTGCTATAGGATTCTTTTGGAGGGCTACAGAGGTCCTGGGAGCACCCCACACCATGGAGGAGAACATTGCTGCCTTCATTGCATATAAAATGCAGAGGATGGAGGAGGGCCAACAAGTCATGTGTGAGGCCCTCATATTGGAGGCTCTTGAGAAAGGTATGAGGGGCCAAATGACACCTCAGACACACCTTTGGGATGGTCCTCCACCTCCTCCTGCAGGTCCTCCTCCTCCTTCTCCTCCAGGTCCCCCCAGTCCTCCTCCAGGTCCTCCTAGTCCTCCTCCTCCTCCAGGTCCTCCTCCTCCTCCTGCCACATCTCCAACTGCACAGCCACAGCCCGGAAGGAAGCGTGGAAGGAAGACCAGACAGTGATTGCCCTGGGTTCAGTCTGGTCAGCCAAAAGATGCAGCCTCTTGTGGTACCACAGCCTGGGGACACAGATGTCATCTGCTGCTATCCGGATCTCTGCGAATTCTGGACCAGACTGCCCTCCCTTACATATGGACTCCTCAGGCCACCAATTTTGATGTTGAAGAATTGATGTCTGCCGTGGGGGTCCCAGGCTTCGCTAATTTCTCCTGTTGATCCAGTGTTGCCTTCCTCTTTGTTTGGTTCTGATCCCTTAATAAAGGATTTTTGTTTGGAATTATACTCTCCTATGTGTTTTACTTCAAAAAGGACAGTTTGTTTGTGAGGATTCAGGTACATTTCAAATATACAATGCGAAATGAACAAGGGACACCAACAACAAACAATCTCCTTGAGATTAAATAATAAAAGATATCAATGGTGTTGGGGTAACTTGACACACAAAACACACCCAAAAATATTCTGGAGTAAAAATAAAAATAACATTGAACAAAGATCAGCCTTGGAAAAAATCAAAACATTAAAGAAAAAAAAAGGCTGAAAATCCAAAAAAAAAAAAATAATAATAATAATATAAAACTGTCAGATGTGACAACTAATAACAATATATTCAGGGAATCCCACAAAAAAAAACACAAATAAAAGTTTGTGAGAAGTGTGTGTGAATATGAGCAGCAAAACTACTTAATTCTTGTCACATTATAAAGAAGAAGAGAGTGCGCTGTATTAAACCATTTTTAACATTGCAGCGTGATGAAAGTGCTGTATCCATTGCGAACGCTAAGTTTACCAGAACGAGCTGTCCCGTCTCGGAATTTCTTCTGAGCATGCGTGGCACTTTGTGCGTCGGAACAGGCCACACACGGTCGGAATTGACGCGATCGGATTTTGTTGTCGGAAAATTTTATCTCCTGCTGTCCAACTTTGTGTGTCGGAAAATCCGATGGAAAATGTCCGATGGAGCCCACACATGGTCAGAATATCGACAACACGCTCCGATCGGACATTTTCCATCGGAAAATCCGACCGTGTGTACGGGGCATTACAGTTTACTCCCTCTTTGCACCGAGAAATGGACAGTCTTATCTAGCTGGTCTGAACCAGTACCAAGATGGCGGAGCCCATGTTTCCTTTCGCTTTCTATCAGTCACATGATGTAACCACCCATTTAACTGTTCCCTTGCTACTAAAAAGATATGAATGCTGCTTGGACTAAAATATACGATCACACCTATAACACGCCTAATACTTATGCATATTCATAAAGTATAAGTTGTATAACCCGTAGATGTAAGCTCAGAGACACTTCCTGCTTCGTTCCGCCTTGTAGAGATGGAAGTCAGTCTGTGTTGTGTCTCTCCACTGCAGTGTTTGTATACAATAAAGCACCTAATAAAATTAAGATCTGGACTCACTATCTCATCATCTGTCTTGTTTTTGAGACCCCTAAATCGGATTTAATTCTTTAGTAGGTAAAACATAAAAAAAGCAAAACACAGAACTGCGCTAACTACCAAAACAAAGTGTGCAAGCTGAATATTAAAAAAAGGGAACAGCAGCCACCCTAATGTCCAGGTATAACAGACACCATAAAGATCGAAAATATATACAGTGTATATAGGCAGTGCTATATTCCTAATAATGTCCAAAAGAATAAAAGAATAGTGTAGAATTCATAATATACAAACATTGTGCAAATAAAAAATCTAATACATATATAAAGGAATCATCTCAAGCATGTGAACATAGACAGCGCTGTTTCAGCAATATGATTACAAATTTATATATAAAATCCCTAATAGTGATTAAAAATCTATACATTGGGTGTAATCATATATTGTGCAAACATAAGTCCATGTGTTTTGAAAAGGCTATATAGTAAATCCTCCAAACTGTGAACCATGCACCCAGTCGCATGAAAGTGAAAGTGAAAGTGAAAGTGTCCAAATAAAGTTGAAAGGAAGCAAAACATGTCTCCCAAATGAAAAGAAACACCAAATACACTATATTACCAAAATTATTGGGACGTCAGGCTTTACACGCACATGAATTTTAATGGAATCCCAGTCTTAGCCTGTAGGGTTCTATATTTAGTCGGCCCACCCTTTGCAGCCATACCAGCTTCTACTCTTCTGGGAAAGCTGTCCACAAGGTTTAGGAGTGTGTCTATGGGAATATTTGAACATTCTCCCAGAAGCACATTTGTGAGGTCAGGCACCGATGTGGACGAGAAGGCCTGTCTCGCAGTCTCCGCTCTAATTCATGCCAAAGATGTTCTATCAGGTTGAGGTGAGGACTCTGTGCAGACCAGTCAAGTTCCTCCACCCCAAACTCACCCATCCATGTCTTTATAGACCTTGCTTTGTGCACTGGTCCAAATCATTTGGTGGAGGGAGGATTATGGTGTGGGTTTTTTTTTTTTCAGGGGTTGGGCTTGGCACAGTTCCAGTGAAGGGCGTCAGTATACCAAGACATTTTGGACAATTTCATGCTCCCAACTTTGTGAGAAGAGTTTGAGGATGACCCCTTCCTGTTCCAACATGACTGTACACCAGTGCATAGTAAGAATGTTTTCAAAAATATATATTTTATTGTTTATTTTTATAATTTCACAAAACGCAAAGGAACAATTGAGTACTATCCATGATAATTTTTTTATTTGCACTAACATACAATTTTTCAGGACATGCTTTCAGGGTATGTCCCCTTCTTCAAGGTCCAAGCAGTACTAATTCAGAAAGGTTTTGGCAGAATGTTAAAAAATGGTAATAAGACTAGCATAGTTAGTAGGGATGAGCTTCGTGTTCGAGTCGAACCCATGCTCGACTCGAACATCGTCTGTTCGCCCGTTCGCCGAATTGCGAACGATATGGGCCGTTCGCACCAAATTTGTGTGGCGCGTCATCGCAGTGCATTGCTGGCTGATGATTGGCCAAGCATGCACTATGACCCGCATGCTTGGCCAATCACAGCGCCGTCTGAACAGAGAGCCGTAATTGGCCAAAGCCAAGGAGGCTTTGGCCAATTATGGCTCAGGGGATTTAGCACACGCCCCACACTATATAAGGCCGCCTGCACGGCGGCCCTGTGTAGTGTGTGTTCTGGCGTTCATAGATAGAGAGAGAAAGAGACAGACAGTGTCATTTGATTTGAGTTAGATAGATTAGGCAGAACAGTCAGTCAGTTAGCTGCACTTACAGTGTATTGTGTATATATATGCATCCCAGGTGTTGCATATATATATATATATATATATATATATATACACTGTATTCAGTTTAGCTAGATCCGTTCCTGTTATCTTCCTGTTATCTTCTTACTGACAGGCAGGCTTGTCTTGTTACAGTATTTACAGCTACCTGAAGAAAATTGCTGGTGTTCTTTTGATCCTATTAGTACCACAGTCAGGCAGCTAGACTATTTACAGTTAGTGCAGTGCGTCCTGCTCACAGTGTTCAGCTAAAACTACAAGTTGGTGGGGTGCGTCCTGCTCACAGTGTTCATCTAAACCTACAAGTTAGTGCGGTGCGTCCTGCTCACAGTGTTCAGCTAAAACTACAAGTTAGTGCTGTGCGTCCTCCTCACAGTGTTCAGCTAAACCTACAAGTTAGCGTAGTGAGACCTCTGCACAGTGTTCATCTAAAGCTACAAGTTAGTGCAGTGCGTCCTGCTCACAGTGTTCAGCTAGATCCGTTCCTGTTATCTTCTTACTGACAGGCAGGCTTGTCTTGTTACAGTATTTACAGCTACCTGAAGAAAATTGCTGGTGTTCTTTTGATCCTTTTAGTACCACAGTCAGGCAGCTAGACTATTTACAGTTAGTGCAGTGCGTCCTGCTCACAGTGTTCAGCTAAAACTACAAGTTAGTGTGGTGCGTCCACCTCTCAGTGTTCAGCTAAACCTACAAGTTAGTGCGGTGTGTCCTGCTCACAGTGATCAGCTAGATCCGTTCCTGTTATCTTCTTACTGACAGGCAGGCTCGTCTTGTTACAGTATTTACAGCTACCTGAAGAAAATTGCTGGTGTTGTTTTGATCCTATTAGTACCACAGTCAGGCAGCTAGACTATTTACAGTTAATACAGTGCGTCCTGCTCACAGTGTTCAGCTAAAACTACAAGTTAGTGGGGTACGTCCATCTCACAGTGTTCAGCTAAACCTAGAAGTTAGTGCAGTGCGTCCTGCTCACAGTGTTCAGCTAAAACTACAAGTTAGTGCTGTGCGTCCTGCTCACAATGTTCAGCTAAACCTACAAGTTAGTGCTGTGCGTCCTGCTCACAATGTTCAGCTAAACCTACAAGTTAGTGTAGTGAGACCTCTGCACAGTGTTCATCTAAAGCTACAAGTTAGTGCAGTGTATCCTGCTCACAGTGTTCAGCTACACCTACAAGTTAGTGTAGTGAGACCTCTGCACAGCGTTCATCTAAAGCTACAAGTTAGTGCAGTGCGTCCTGCTCACAGTGTTCAGCTAGATCCATTCCTGTTATCTTCTTACTGACAGGCAGGCTTGTCTTTACATAGTTACATAGTAGGTGAGGTTGAAAAAAGACACAAGTCCATCAAGTCCAACCTATGTGTGTGATTATGTGTCAGTATTACATTACATATCCCTGTATATTGCGGTTATTCAGGTGATTATCTAATAGTTTCTTGAAGCTATCAATGCTCCCCGCTGAGACCACCGCCTGGGAATTCCACATCCTTGCCGCTCTTACAGTAAAGAACCCTCTACGTAGTTTAAGGTTAAACCTCTTTTCTTCTAATTGTAATGAGTGGCCACGAGTCTTATTAAACTCTCTTCTGCGAAAAAGTTTTATCCCTATTGTGGGGTCACCAGTACAGTATTTGTAAATTGAAATCATATCCCCTCTCAAGCGTCTCTTCTCCAGAGAGAATAAGTTCAGTGCTCGCAACCTTTCCTCATAACTAAGATCCTCCAGACCCTTTATTAGCTTTGTTGCCCTTCTTTGTATTCGCTCCATTTTCAGTACGTCCCTCCTGAGGACTGGTGCCCAGAACTGGACAGCATACTCCAGGTGCGGCCGGACCAGAGTCTTGTAGAGCGGGAGAATTATCGTTTTATCTCTGCAGTTGATCCCCCTTTTAATGCATGCCAATATTCTGTTTGCTTTATTAGCAGCAGCTTGGCATTGCATGCCATTGCTGAGCCTATCATCCACTAGGACCCCCTGGTCCTTTTCCATCCTAGATTCCCCCAGAGGTTCTCCCCCCAGTGTATAGATTGCATTCATATTTTTGCCACCCAAATGCATTACTTTACATTTTTCTACATTGAACATCATTTGCCATGTAGTCGCCCACCCCATTAATTTGTTCAGGTCTTTTTGCAAGATTTCCACATCCTGCGGAGAAGTTATTGCCCTGCTTAGCTTAGTATCGTCTGCAAATACAGAGATTGAACTATTTATCCCATCCTCCAGGTCGTTTATGAACAAATTAAATAGGATTGGTCCCAGCACAGAACCCTGGGGAACCCCACTACCCACCCCTGACCATTCTGAGTACTCCCCATTTATCACCACCCTCTGAACACGTCCTTGTAGCCAGTTTTCAATCCATGTACTCACCCCATGGTCCATGCCAATGCACCTTATTTTGTACAGTAAACGTTTCTGGGGAACTGTGTCAAATGCTTTTGCAAAATCCAGATACACCACGTCTACGGGCCTTCCTTTATCTAGATGGCAACTCACCTCCTCATAGAAGGTTAATAGATTGGTTTGGCAAGAACGATTCTTCATGAATCCATGCTGATTACTGCTAATGATATCATTCTTATTACTAAAATCTTGTATATAGTCCCTTATCATCCCCTCCAAGAGTTTACATACTATTGATGTTAGGCTAACTGGTCTGTAATTCCCAGGGATGTTTTTTGGGCCCTTTTTAAATATTGGTGCTACATTGGCTTTTCTCCAATCAGCTGGTACCATTCCAGTCAATAGACTGTCTGTAAAAATTAGGAACAACGGTCTGGCAATCACCTGACTGAGTTCCCTAAGTACCCTCGGATGCAAGCCATCTGGTCCCGGTGATTTATTAATGTTAAGTTTCTCAAGTCTAATTTTAATTCCGTCCTCTGTTAACCATGTAGGTGCTTCCTGCGTTGTGTCATGAGGATAAACACTGCAGTTTTGGTTACTGAAGCCCCCCGATTCACTCGTGAAGACTGAGGAGAAGAATAAATTCAATACCTTTGCCATCTCCCCATCCTTTGTAACCAGATGTCCTTCCTCATTCTTTATGGGGCCAATATGGTCTGTCCTCCCTTTTTTACTGTTTACATACTTAAAGAATTTCTTGGGATTTTTTTTGCTCTCCTCCGCTATGTGTCTTTCATGTTCTATCTTAGCCATCCTAATTGCACCCTTACATTTCTTATTGCATTCTTTATAAATTCTGAATGCTGAGGATGATCCCTCAACCTTGTATTTTTTGAAGGCCTTCTCCTTTGCTTTTATATGCATTTTTACATTGGAGTTAAGCCATCCAGGATGTTTGTTCGCTCTTTTAAATTTATTACCCAATGGGATACATTGGCTAATGCCCTTATTTAATATGCTCTTAAAGCAAACCCATCTCTCCTCCGTATTCTTTGTTCCTAATATTTTATCCCAATTTATGCCTTTTAGCAAGGTTTGTAGTTTAGGGAAGTTGGCTCTTTTGAAATTCAGTGTCTTTGTGTTCCCTTCATGTTTCCTATTTGTGTGATTTATACTGAAACTAATTTACCTGTGATCGCTGTTACCTAAATTGCCCCGTATTTCCACATCTGTTATCAAGTCTGTATTGTTGGTAATCAGTAGATCTAGTAATGTTTTATTTCTAGTTGGTGCGTCTACCATCTGACCCATAAAATTGTCCTGCAAGACACTAAGGAACTGGCGAGCCTTAAATGAATGCCTCCGCCCAGTCTATGTCTGGATAATTAAAATCCCCCATTATGATAACACTTCCCATCCTTGCTGCTAATCCAATTTGTGATAGGAGATCCGTCTCCACTTCCTCCCTCAGGTTAGGGGGCCTATAGCATACTCCCAGTATTATTTTCCCCTTAGCTTCATCCCTTTGGAGCTCTACCCATAAAGATTCCACCTCCTCCCTAGCCCCCTCAGTGATGTCATCTCTCACATTCACTTGTACATTATTCTTGATATATAGGCATACCCCTCCCCCTTTTTTACCCTCTCTTTCCTTGCGGTATAGGGTATACCCTTGAATGTTTGCCAGCCAATCATGAGAGCTGTTGAACCAGGTCTCTGAAATTCCCACAAAATCCAAATCCTCCTTGTACAACAGTATCTCTAGTTCACCCATCTTGTCCGCCATGCTCCTGGCATTGGTGAACATGCCACATAGTTTAGACCGGTCGCATATTGTCCTCGTATTGGGTGTTTCAAGATTGCAACTAGGACTTGCTACTATACTCACCTTGTGTTTTTGTGCTTTGGTTAACCTACCACTAATGCCCTCAATACTACCCTCTGGAATATCTTCCTCACTGGCTATCACTGTCTCTGGACCCTCCCCCCCATCGCCTAGTTTAAAAACCCCTCTAACTTTTTGGCCATCTTCATTCCCAGCAGATCTGCACCCTCCTCATTTAGGTGCAGTCCGTCCCTTCTATAGTACAGGTTACCGACTGAGAAGTCGGCCCAGTCCTCCAGGAACCCAAACCCCTCCTTACTACACCAGCTCTTCAGCCACTTGTTTACTTCCCTAATCTCCCTCTGCCTTTCTGGTGTGGCTCGATGTACCGGTAGTATTCCTGAGAACACTACCTTGGAGGTCCTTTTCCTCAATTTAGCTCCTAAGTCCCTAAAATCGTTCTTTAGGACACTCCATCTGCCTCTGACTTTGTCATTGGTGCCAACGTGCACCATGACAGCTGGGTCTTCCCCAGCCCCTCCCAGTAATCTGTCCACAAGATCCGTGATGTGCCGAACCCGAGCGCCCGGTAGACAACATACTGTTTCGGCGCTTCAGGTCTTGGTTACAGATTGCCCTCTCTGTCCTTCTAAGAATTGAGTCCCCTACCACCAGAATCTGTCTTTCCTTTCCCTTTGCTGCCCCCCCCACTCTCACTGGAGGAGTTCTTCCCCTGGCAGCTAGGAGAGTCCCTCATCTCCAGCAGTGCTTGTCCCTGACTGGTTACACCAATGTCACTCAATGGAGCGTACTTATTGGGATGCTCCAGTCCTGGATCGGCCTCTCTGGCACTTCCCCCTCTACCCCTCCTGACTGTCACCCATCTACTCTTTGCTAGTGCCTGCACCTCTTTGTCTCCACCCGCCTCTGTGCTGGCCCCTGCTGGCACCTGCCGTGTACGTTCCTGGCTCACCTTTAGTATGGAGGGACTTCTCAGTGCTGACAGTTGCTTCCCCAGATTCAGAACCTGGGCTTCCAGGGAAACAATGTGCTTACATTTTGCACAGCAGTATTCGCCCTCGATCGGATGATCAAGGAACGCATACATGTGGCAAGATGTACAAAGAGTCGCCTCTCCACACCCGCCGGGCATCGTACCTATTAAATTTAGTGAGGATTTGGGGATTTTACCCTGTCCAAATTACCTAACAGCTAGCTTCCTGGCACTAATACTCAAGACAATACACAGGTACACGACAATACACAGGTACACAATACACAAGTACTAACGATCCACACACACTACTCAGACAACACTTAGATACTCACACTACACAGGTACTATGACCCCTGTTTTAACCTCCTGTTTTAAACTCTTGTTTTTAACTCCCACTTAATCCAGCTCCACTTACACCAAGCTCCACAGCTTCAGACTGAGCACGCTCAGACTGAGTCCTACAACCAGTTAAATAGGCACCCGTGAGCAACTAACCACACCAACCACACCAACCACACCATTAACCACACACTGTCTTGTTACAGTATTTACAGCTACCTGAAGAAAATTGCTGGTGTTCTTTTGATCCTATTAGTACCACAGTCAGGCAGCTAGACTATTTACAGTTAGTGCATTGCGTCCTGCTCACAGTGTTCAGCTAAAACTACAAGTTAGTGAGGTACGTCCACCTCACAGTGTTCAGCTAAACCTACAAGTTAGTGGGGTGCGTCCTGCTCACAGTGTTCAGCTAAACCTACAAGTTAGTGTGGTGCGTCCACCTCACAGTGTTCAGCTAAACCTACAAGTTAGTGCGGTGCGTCCTGCTCACAGTGTTCAGCTAAAACTACAAGTTAGTGGGGTACGTCCACCTCACAGTGTTCAGCTAAACCTACAAGTTAGTGGGGTGCGTCCTGCTCACAGTGTTCAGCTAAACCTACAAGTTAGTGTGGTGCGTCCACCTCACAGTGTTCAGCTAAACCTACAAGTTAGTGCGGTGCGTCCTGCTCACAGTGTTCAGCTAAAACTACAAGTTAGTGGGGTACGTCCACCTCACAGTGTTCAGCTAAACCTAGAAGGTAGTGTGGTGCGTCCTGCTCACAGTGTTCAGCTAAAACTACAAGTTAGTGCGGTGCGTCCACCTCACAGTGTTCAGCTAAACCTAGAAGTTAGTGCGGTGCGTCCTGCTCACAGTGTTCAGCTAAAGCTACAAGTTAGTGCTGTGCGTCCTGCTCACAGTGTTCAGCTAAACCTACAAGTTAGTGTAGTGAGACCTCTGCACAGTGTTCATCTAAAGCTACAAGTTAGTGCAGTGCGTCCTGCTCACAGTGTTCAGCTAGATCAGTTCCTGTTATCTTCTTACTGACAGGCAGGCTTGTCTTGTTACAGTATTTACAGCTACCGGAAGAAAATTGCTGGTGTTCTTTTGATCCTATTAGTACCACAGTCAGGCAGCTAGACTATTTACAGTTAGTGCAGTGCGTTCTGCTCACAGTGTTCAGCTAAAACTACAAGTTAGTGGGGTGCGTCCTGCTCACAGTGTTCAGCTAAACCTACAAGTTAGTTGGGATGAGTCCACCTCATAGTGTTCAGCTAAACCTACAAGTTAGTGCGGTGCGTCTACCTCACAGTGTTCAGCTAAACCTACAAGTTAGTGCGGTGCATCCTGCTCACAGTGTACAGCTAAAACTACAAGTTAGTGCTGTGTGTCCTGCTCACAGTGTTCAGCTAAAACTACAAGTTAGTGTGGTGCATCCTCCTCACAGTGTCCAGCTAAACCTACAAGTTATTTTTTTGCAAGCTCTGCACAGTGTTCAGCTAAAGCTACCTATAGAAGGTTGGTGGTGTTTTCCTGATCCTATCACTACTGCAGGCAGCTAAAAAAGCTACAAGTTAGTTTTTTGCGAGCGCTGCACAGTGTTCAGCCAAAGCTACCTGTAGAAGGTTGGTGGTGTTCTCATACTACAGGCAGGCAGTTGATTTTGCTAGCTGCAGTATCAGTACATATATATATATATATATATATCCCAGCTTAGTGCAGCTACAGGCCATTAGTATGTCTGGAAGGCCAACAAGGAGAGGCAGACAGTCACAAGCCAATAAGAGAGGGCAAGCAGCTCTGTGTCTAGTGCTGGTCGTGGAGACGGTGCATTCTCATCAGCACGTGGCCGTGGGACACGTTTGGCCTTTTTTTCGGCAGCTGGCCGCGTTGAGCCGCAGTATGCAGAAGACTTGGTCGAGTGGATGACCAAGCCGTCCTCATCCTCCTCATCCTCTCTCACCCATGCCCAGGGTACTTTGTCTGGCAAAGCAGTGGCCTCTTCCCTTGGCTCAATGTCATCAGTGACTCCTTCCCTAGCCCCACCATGTCCTCCTGAGGAGTCCCTCGAACTGTTTGACCACAGTGTTGGGTACATGCTCTAGGAGGATGCCCAGCGTTTGGAAGGCTCTGATGATGATACTGAGCTCGATGAAGGCAGTAACGTGAGCACGGACAGAGGGGGTGCCCACGAAGGACAGCAATCTGGCAGTCATGCTCCCCCTGCTGCAGCATACTGCCAGGTTTGCTCCAGTGATGAGGAGGGAGGGCATGATGAGGTCTCTGACTCAACGTGGGTGCCTGATAGGAGAGAGGAGGAGGAGGAGGCGGCACATCACCAACGAGGCAGGATGCCCTCCAGGGGCCAGCCTAAGGGCAGCACCTTGACTGCATCACACCCCAAAGCTCCACATGTGCAGGGCGCTGCAGTCTCTGCGTGTTATTCAAAAAGTTCTTTGGTGTGGGCCTTTTTTGAGACGAGTGCATCAGATTGCACCGCTGCTATTTGCAACATATGTCTCAAGCGTATCTCGCGTGGCCAAAACATCTCCCACTTGGGTACCACATGCTTGACCAGACATATGTTGACCTGCCATGCAGTTCGTTGGCAAGCGTATCTAAAAGACCCACACCAAAGAACAAAGAGGACCTCTCCTTGCTCCTCATCAGCTGAGATCTCCAACCCCACTATACCTTCAGTCCTCTCTGAGACCTGCACTGAGAGGAATGAAGGTGTAGAATTAGGTGTGTCACAGCCAAGTACTTGTGGGCAATCTGCTTTTGGTACACCGACGTCAGATTGTACCAGGCAAATTTCCTTGCCCCAGCTGCTGCACCGCCGAAAGAAGTTTGCTCCCAGCCATCCACATGCCCAGCGGTTGAATGCTAGCTTGGCAAAAATTGCTAGCACTTCAACTGCTGCCTTTTCAGTTGGTAGACTCTGCCCCCTTCCGTGAGTTTGTGGAATGTGCGGTTCCTCAGTGGCAGGTACGCAAACGCCACTTTTTCTCACGGAAGGCGATGCCATGCCTCGCTGGACAGGGTGGTCAGCGGTAAGGTGCATATTACCGCTGACTCATGGTCCAGCAGGCATGGACAGGGACGTTACCTAAGTTTCACGGCGCATTGGGTGACTCTGCTGGCAGCTGGGAAGGATGCAGGACAAGGTGCAGTAGTGTTGGAGGTTGTTCCGCCACCACGCCTCCAAAATGCTAATGATTGTGACACACCTCTCTCCTCCACCCCTCCTCTTCTTCTTCCTCCATGGCCTCTTCCTGTGCTTTGTCCTCGGAACCAGCGGTGCTCCGTAGCCGTTCAAGGGGCTACGCAAGTACACAGTCCAAAAGATGCCATGCGGTGCTTGAGCTGGTGTGCTTGGGGGACAGGAGCCACACTGGGGCAGAGGTTCTGTCAGCTCTGCAGGGGCAGGTTCAGAGGTGGTTGACGCCATGCCAACTTAAGGCAGGAATGGTGGTTTATGACAATGGCACCAACCTCCTCTCTGCCCTCCGACAGAGACAAATGACCCATGTGCCCTGTTTGGCTCACGTCCTTAACTTGGTGGTGCAGCGGTTCTTGGGCAGGTACCCGGGCTTACAGGATGTCCTGAGGCAGGCCAGGAAAGTCTGTGTGCATTTCCGCCGGTCATATAATGCCAGTGCTCGGCTGACGGACCTCCAAAAGGAGTTTAACCTGCCCAAGAACCGCCTAATCTGTGACATGCCCACCAGGTGGAACTCAACGTTGGCCATGCTGCAGCGGCTGCACACGCAGCAGAGGGCCATCAATGAGTACCTGTGCGACTATGGCACCAGGACAGGGTCAGGGGAGCTTGTTTATTTTTCCCCACGCCAGTGGGCCATGATCAGGGATGCATGCACTGTCCTGTCACCATTTGAGGAGGCCACGAGGATGGTGAGCAGTGACAGTGCATGCATCAGTGACACTGTCCCCCCTTGTCCACCTGTTGGAGCACACGCTGCGTGGAATAATTGACAGGGCACTTGAGGCAGAACAGAGGCAGGAAGAGGAGGACTTCCTTAGCTCTCAAGGCCCCCTTTATCCAGACAGTGTTCCTGCGTGCCCGCCGATCACACAGGAAGAGGAGGAGGAGGAGAAAGATTGTGTCAGTATGGAGGTGGAGCCTGGCACTCAGCATCAGCAGCAGTCTTTAAGGGATCAGTCCCAAGAAACACATGGACTTGTACGTGGCTGGGAGGAGGTGGCTGCGGACCATGTTGTCCTTAGTGACCCAGAGGACTCCGGACCGAATGCCTCAGCAAACCTACGCTGCATGGCCTCCCTGATCCTGCAAAGCCTGCGTAAGGATCCTCGTATTCGTGGTATCAAGGAGAAGGACCAATACTGGCTGGCAACCCTCCTTGATCCACGTTACAAGGGTAAGGTTGCAGACCTTATCTTGCCATCACAGAGGGAGCAGAGGATGAAACATCTTCGGGAAGCCTTGCAGAAAGGTCTGTGCAACGCGTTCCCAGAGGCTGGGAGGTTACAAACTCCTGTTTCTGGACAACGTGTTGCTGGGGCTTCAGTCAAAGAAGGAGCGGTGGAGAAGGTGGCCGTCTGACCGATGCGTTCAGACAATTTTTTGGTCCGCAGCCCCTGGGTTACTGGGTCTTGAGGATGGATCACTGGCCAGAGCTTGCACAATTGAGCTACTGGCCTGTCCTGCATCCAGCGTTCTTTCGGAACGCACATTCAGTGCTGCTGGTGGCTTTGTAACCGATCACAGGGTGCGTCTGTCCACCGACTCCATCGATCGACTGACCTTCATAAAGATGAATCAGTCTTGGATCACCACCAGCTACCAAGCACCTGATGCTGATGTAACCGAATAATTTTTTTTTAAATCTCAGAACCCTTCAAAGACTGCCTATGCTGATGCTGAGTGACTATCCTGAGTAATTATCCTCTTCCTCCTCAATGATCACGCTGATAGCTTGTAAGAACATTTTTGGTTCTGGGCGCTGCCACCAGTGCCTAAGGCCCAATTTTTCAGCCCCTGTTTAACAGGGGCGTGTAATTACAATTTTTGATGCAATACTTTGCAGCAGGGCTCGTTCCTGCGTTCCAACTAGAGTATCTGTGAGGGGTTGCAGTGTTGTGGCACCAGCACCAGTGCCTAAGGCCCAATTTTTCAGCCCCTGTTTAACAGGGGCGTGTTATTACAATTTTTGATGCAATACTTTGCAGCAGGGCTCATTTCTTTGTTCCAACTAGAGTATCTGTGAGGGGTTGCAGTGTTGTGGCACCAGCACCAGTGCCTAAGGCCTAATTTTTCAGCCCCTGTTCAACAGGGGCATGTAATTACAATTCTTGATCTAATATTTCACAGCAGGGCCCATTTCTGCACCCACCAAGAGCGAGTGAGGACTTACAGTGTTGTGGCACCACCACCACCAAAGGCCCAATTTTTCTGCCCTTGTTCAACAGGGGCATGTAATTACAATTCTTGATCTAATATTTCACAGCAGGGCCCATTTCTGCACCCACCAAGAGCGAATGAGGACTTACAGTGTTGTGGCACCAGCACCACCACCACCAAAGGCCCAATTTTTCTGCCCTTGTTCAACAGGGGCATGTAATTACAATTCTTGATCTAATATTTCACAGCAGGGCCCTGTGAGGGCTTACAGTGTTGTGGCCACAACAACACCTAAGGCCCAAATTTCTGCTGAGTATATAGGGCAGGCCCCTACTTTCAAACATCTAACTTACAAACGACTCCTACTTGCAAACGGAAGGAGACAACAGGAAGTGAGATGAAATCTACCCCTAGGAAGGGAAATTCTCTCCTGTAAGAGTTAATATGGGAAAAACATTTCTCCTTTCCACTGATGCTTTCCAAACCTTGTTCCACAAAAAAACTCAAATTTTCAAAAAACATTTGTCATTGGGACAAAAAGTGAGGTGAAATCTTCTGAAGAGGAGGAAAGACAGCAAAATGTACCCGTTAAAAATTACAAACAGATTCTACTTAACAACAAACCTACAGTCCCTGTCTTGTTTGCACCGCCTGTATACTGCTGTTCAGAGTATATAGGGCCTGGTGGCCCCACACCTTTCCTTATTTTAATTTGGGTGCGGGGTTCCCCTTAATATGCATACAAGACCCAAAGGGCCTGGTAATGGTCTGGGGGGTACCCATGCCGTTTGTCTCACTGATTTTCATCCATATTGTCAGGACCCGACATTACATTAAACCTGCAAGCAGTTTTAAATGAGATTTTTTCCTTTAAAAATGACATTTTGTGCAGGGACTGTTCTAAACACGGGAAACACGCGCCACTTTACAGGCATACTATAGACACACCCCAGGTACGATATTTAAAGGAATATTTCACTTTTTTTTTTTTTACTTTAAGCATCATTAAAATCACTGCTCCCGAAAAAACGGCCGTTTTTAAAAGTTTTTTTTGCATCGATACAAGTCCCCTGGGGTAGGACCCGGGTCCCCAAACCCTGTTTAGGACAATACCATGCAAATTAGCCTTTAAAATGAGCACTTTTGATTTTGAACGTTCGAGTCCCATAGACGTCAATGGGGTTCTAACGTTCGTGCGAATTTTCGGTCCGTTCGCAGGTTCTGGTGCGAACCAAACCGGGGGTGTTCGGCTCATCCCTAATAGTTAGTGAGAGCTATGGGGTGGGGGAACGCAGTCACAGAGAGGGTCATACAACTGTTGCGTAAAAATGTCTTTATGGACCTTGTTATGTGCACTGGTGCACAGTCATATTGGAACAAGAAGTGGCCATCCCCAAACTGTTCCTGAGCTTCGTGTCTGCACAATGATCAATTAATCAATGACCGATTAATCCCTCACATATTCACGCCTGCGGTTCCTACTGGTGCTTGGTTGCACCCTGCTGGTTCATGATTTTTACTCATGTAACCTTATTACATTCACTATTTAATTGTAAATGATCCAGGGTTCCTTCACTGCTGTTCTTGGTGGAGGCAGCTAAAGGACTCCCCATTGATTGTTTAATATTAGAGCCTTTCCATCTTATTTGGATTGATCCTGCTTTATTACTGATAAGAACAGACCCTTTGGGATTGATTCCTTCATAGTAGGTAAGGTTGAATAAATACAATAGTTCATCCAGTTCAACCTGTATAGTTGTATGTGTGTCAATGTTGATAATCATTTCCTATATCCCTGTATATGATGTTCACTAAGATGCACGTCCAAGAGTCTTTTAAAAATATCAATACTGACACCACCAATTGTGGAAAAGAGTTCCACATCCTTATCGCCCTAACAGTGAAAAATCCCCTACGCAGCCTAAGGTTAAACCGCTTCTCCTCCAATCTCATTGTGTGGCCCAGTGTCTTCTTATACTCCCTGAGATTGAAAAGTTTCCTTCCTACTAGGGATGAGCTTCGTGTTCGAGTCGAACGCATGTTCAACTCGAAAATCGGCTGTTCGATCGTTTGTCGAATTGCGAACGATATGGGCGGTTGACGCCAAATTCGTGTGGCGCGTCATGGCCCATAATTCACTGCGGCATCGCAGTGCATTGCTGGCTGATTTCCAATCACAGAGCCGTCGGTAGCTAGCTGCAATTGGCCAAAGCCAGGGTGGCTTTGGCCAATTATGGCTCAGGGGGTTTAAAACACGCCCCACACTATATAAGGCTGCCTGCACGGCGGCCCTGTGTAGTGTGTTCCGGCGTGCTTAGAGAGAAAGAGAGACAGTGTCATTTCATTTGAGTTAGCTAGATTAGGCAGGACAGTCAGTGAGTTAGCTGCACTTACAGTGTATTGTGTATATATATGCATCCCAGGTGTTGCATATATATATATATATATATATATATATATATATATATATATATACTGTATTCAGTTTAGCTAGATCCGTTCCTGTTATCTTCCTACTGACAGGCAGGCTTGTCTTGTTACAGTATTTATAGCTACCTGAAGAAAATTGCTGGTGTTCTTTTGATCCTATTAGTACCACAGTTAGGCAGCTAGACTATTTACAGTTAGTGTAGTGCGTCCTCCTCACAGTGTTCAGTTAAAGCTACAAGTTAGTTTAGTGTGACCTCTGCACAGTGTTCAGCTAAAACTGCAAGTTAGTGTAGTGCACAGTGTTCAGCTAAAGCTACAAGTTAGGGTAGTGCATCCTCCTCACCGTGTTCAGCCAAAGCTACAAGTTAGTTTAGTGTGACCTCTGCACAGTGTTCAGCTAAAGCTACAAGTTAGGGTAGTGCATTCTCCTCACAGTGTTCAGCTAAAACTACAAGTTAGTGTAGTGCGACCTCTGCACAGTGTTCAGCTAAAGCTACAAGTTAGTGTAGTGCGTCCTCCTCACAGTGTTCAGCTAAAACTACAAGTTAGTGTAGTGAGACCTCTGCACAGTGTTCAGCTAAAGCTACAAGTTAGTGTAGTGCGTCCTCCTCACAGTGTTCAGCTAAAACTACAAGTTAGTGTAGTGCGACCTCTGCACAGTGTTCAGCCAAAGCTACAAGTTAGTGTAGTGCATCCTCCTCACAGTGTTTAGCTAAAACTACAAGTTAGTTTAGTGTGACCTCTGCACAGTGTTCAGCTAAAGCTACAAGTTAGGGTAGTGCATCCTCCTCACAGTGTTCAGCTAAAGCTACAAGTTGGTGTAGTGTGTCCTCCTCACAGTGTTCAGCGAAAACTACAAGTTAGTGTAGTGCGACCTCTGCACAGTGTTCAGCTAAAACTACAAGTTAGTGTAGTGAGACCTCTGCACAGTGTTCAGCTAAAGCTACAAGTTAGTGTAGTGCGTCCTCCTCACAGTGTTCAGCTAAAACTACAAGTTAGTGTAGTGCGACCTCTGCACAGTGTTCAGCCAAAGCTACAAGTTAGTGTAGTGCATCCTCCTCACAGTGTTCAGCTAAAACTACAAGTTAGTGTAGTGAGACCTCTGCACAGTGTTCAGCTAAAGCTACAAGTTAGTTTAGTGTGACCTCTGCACAGTGTTCAGCTAAAGCTACAAGTTAGTTTAGTGTGACCTCTGCACAGTGTTCAGCTAAAGCTACAAGTTAGGGTAGTGCGTCCTCCTAACAGTGTTCAGCTAAAGCTACAAGTTAGTGTAATGCGTCCTCCTCACAGTGTTCAGCTAAAGCTACAAGTTAGTTTAGTGTGACCTCTGCACAGTGTTCAGCTAAAGCTACAAGTTAGGGTAGTGCATCCTCCTCACAGTGTTCAGCTAAAGCTACAAGTTGGTGTAGTGTGTCCTCCTCACAGTGTTCAGCGAAAACTACAAGTTAGTGTAGTGCGACCTCTGCACAGTGTTCAGCTAAAGCTACAAGTTAGTGTAGTGCGTCCTCCTCACAGTGTTCAGCTAAAACTACAAGTTAGTGTAGTGCGACCTCTGCACAGTGTTCAGCTAAAGCTACAAGTTAGTGTACTGCATCCTCCTCACAGTGTTCAGCTAAAACTACAAGTTAGTGTAGTGTGACCTCTGCACAGTGTTCAGCTAAAGCTACAAGTTAGTGTAGTGCGTCCTCCTCAGAGTGTTCAGTTAAACCTACAAGTTATTTTTTGCGAGCTCTGCACAGTGTTCAGCTAAAGCTACCTGTAGAAGGTTGGTGGTGTTTTCCTGATCCTATCACTACCGCAGGCAGCTAAATAAGCTACAAGTTAGTGTAGTGCGAGCTCTGCACAGTGTTCACCTAAAGCTACCTGTAGAAGGTTGGTGGTGTTTTCCTGATCCTATCACTACCGCAGGCAGCTAAAT
Source organism: Aquarana catesbeiana (assembly GCF_042186555.1). Lineage (NCBI taxonomy): Eukaryota > Metazoa > Chordata > Amphibia > Anura > Ranidae > Aquarana > Aquarana catesbeiana. The sequence continues at coordinate 126,557,148 of NC_133335.1, forward strand.
AAGCTACAAGTTATTTTTTGGGGAGCTCTGCACAGTGTTCACCTAAAGCTACCTGTAGAAGGTTGGTGGTGTTTTCCTGATCCTATCACTACCGCAGGCAGCTAAATAAGCTACAAGTTATTTTTTGGCGAGCTCTGCACAGTGTTCACGTAAAGCTACCTGTAGAAGGTTGGTGGTGCTTTCCTGATCCTATCACTACCGCAGGCAGCTAAATAAGCTACAAGTTAGTGTAGTGCGAGCTCTGCACAGTGTTCACCTTAAGCTACCTGTAGAAGTTTGGTGGTGTTTTCCTGATTCTATCACTACCGCAGGCAGCTAAATAAGCTAGAAGTTAGTATAGTGCGAGCTCTGCACAGTGTTAACCTAAAGCTACAGTACCTGTAAAAGGTTGGTGGTGTTTTCCTGATCCTATCACTACCGCAGGCAGCTAAATAAGCTACAAGTTAGTGTAGTGCGAGCTCTGCACAGTGTTCAGCTAAAGCTACCTGTAGAAGGTTGGTGGTGTTTTCCTGATCCTATCACTACCGCAGGCAGCTAAATAAGCAACAAGTTAGTATAGTGCGAGCTCTGCACAGTGTTCACCTAAAGCTACCTGTAAAAGGTTGGTGGTGTTTTCCTGATCCTATCACTACCGTAGGCAGCTAAATAAGCTACAAGTTAGTGTAGTGCGAGCTCTGCACAGTGTTCAGCTAAAGCTACCTGTAGAAGGTTGGTGGTGTTTTCCTGATCCTATCACTACCGCAGGCAGCTAAATAAGCTACAAGTTATTTTTTTGCGAGCTCTGCACAGTGTTCAGCTAAAGCTACCTGTAGAAGGTTGGTGGTGTTCTCATCATATTACAGGCAGGCAGTTGATTTTGCTAGCTGCAGTATCAGTACATATATATATATATATATCTCAGCTTAGTGCAGCTACAGGCCATTCGTATGTCTGGAAGGCCAACAAGGAGAGGCAGACAGTCAGAAGCCAATAAAAGAGGGCAAGCGGGCTCTGTGTCTAGAGGCAACAGTGCTGGTCGTGGAGACGGTGCATCCTCATCAGCACGTGGCCGTGGGACACGCTTGGCCTTTTTTTCGGCAACTGGTCGTGTTGAGCTGCTACATGCGGAAAACTTGGTCGAGTGGATGACCAAGCCGTCCTCATCCTCCTTATCCTCTCTCACCCATGCTCAGGGTACTTTGTCTGGCAAAGCAGCGGCCTCTTCCCTTGGCTCAATGTCATCAGTGACTCCTTCCCTAGTCCCACCATGTCCTCCTGAGGAGTCCCTCGAACTGTTTGACCACAGTGTTGGGTACATGCTCCAGGAGGATGCCCAGCGTTTGGAAGGCTCTGGTGATGATACTGAGCTAGATGAAGGCATTAATGTGAGCACGGACAGAGGGGGTGCCCAAGAAGGACAGAAATCTGGCAGTCATGCTCCCCCTGCTGCAGCATACTGCCAGGTTTGAGGGAGGGGATTATGAGGAACTGACTCAACGTGGGTGCCTGATAGGAGAGAGGAGGAGGAGGAGGAGGCACATCACCAACGAGGCAGGATGCCCTCCAGGGGCCAGCCTAAAGGCAGCACACTGACTACATCACACCCCAAAGCTCCGCATGTGCAGGGCGCGCGCAGTCTCTGCGCGTTATTCAAAATGTTCTTTGGTGTGGGCCTTTTTTGAGATGAGTGCATCAGATCGCACCGCTGCTATTTGCAACATATGTCTCAAGCGTATCTCGCGTGGCCAAAACATCTCCCGCTTGGGCACCACATGCTTGACCAGACATATGTTGACCTGCCATGCAGTTCGTTGGCAAGCGTATCGAAAAGACCCACACCAAAGAACAAAGAGGACCTCTCCTTGCTCCTCATCAGCTGAGATCTCCAACCCCACTATACCTTCAGTCCTCCCTGAGACCTGCACTGAGAGGAATGAAGGTGTAGAATTAGGTGTGTCACAGCCAAGTACTTGTGGGCAATCTGCTTTTGGTACACCGATGTCAGATTGTACCAGGCAAATTTGCCTGCCCCAGCTGCTGCACCGCCGAAAGAAGTTCACTCCCAGCCATCCACATGCCCAGCGGTTGAATGCTAGCTTGGCAAAAATTGCTAGCACTTCAACTGCTGCCTTTTCAGTTGCTAGACTCTGCCCCCTTCCGTGAGTTTGTGGAATGTGCGATTCCTCAGTGGCAGGTACCCAAACGCCACTTTTTCTCACGGAAGGCGATTCCGGCTCTCTACCGGCATGTGGAAGGCAATGTCCATGCCTCGCTGGACAGGGCGGTCAGTGGTAAGGTGCATATTACTGCTGACTCACGTTCCTAGTTTCACTGCGCATTGGGTGACTCTGCTGGCAGCTGGGAAGGATGCAGGACAAGGTGCAGTAGTGTTGGAGGTTGTTCTGCCACCACGCCTCCAAAATAACTCTACTAATGATTGTGACACACCTCTCTCCTCCACCCCCTCCTCTTCTTCTTCCTCCATGGCCTCTTCCTGTGATTTGTCCTTGGAACCAGCGGTCAAAGGGCTACGCAAGTACGCAGGCCAAAAGATGCCATGCGGTGCTTGAGCTGGTGTGCTTGGGGGACAGGAGCCACACTGGGGCAGTATGCAATTGAGCTACTGGCCTGTCCTGCATCCAGCGTTCTTTCGGAACGCACATTCAGTGCTGCTGGAGGCTTTGTAACCGATCACAGGGTGCGTCTGTCCACCGACTCCATCGATCGACTGACCTTCATAAAGATGAATCAGTCTTGGATCACCACCAGCTACCAAGCGCCTGGTGCTGATGTAACCGAATAATTTTTTTTTAAATCTCAGAACCCTTCAAAGACTGCCTATGCTGATGCTGAGTGACTATCCTGAGTAATTATCCTCTTCCTCAATGATCACGCTGATAGCTTGTAAGAACATTTTTGGTTCTGGGCGCTGCCACCAGTGCCTAAGGCCCAATTTTTCAGCCCCTGTTTAACAGGGGCGTGTAATTACAATTTTTAATGCAATACTTTGCAGCAGGGCTCGTTCCTGCATTCTAACTAGAGTATCTGTGAGGGGTTGCAGTGTTGTGGCACCAGCACCAGTGCCTAAGGCCCAATTTTTCAGCCCCTGTTCAACAGGGGCATGTAATTACAATTCTTGATCTAACATTTCACAGCAGGGCCGGTTTCTGCACCCACCAAGAGCGAGTGAGGATTTACAGTGTTGTGGCACCAGCACCACCACCACCACCAAAGGCCCAATTTTTCTGCCCCTGTTCAACAACTTACAAACGACTCCTACTTGCAAACGGAAGGAGACAACAGGAAGTGAGATGAAATCTACCCCTAGGAAGGGAAATTCTCTCCTGTAAGAGTTACTTTCCACTAATGCTTTATCACCAATCCTTGTTTCACAAAAAAACCCACATTTTCAAAAAACATTTGTCATTGGGACAAAAAGTGAGGTGAAATCTTCTGAAGAGGAGCACATACAGCAAAACAAATGTCCCTATGTTTTCCAAAAAGTTTAAAAAAGATTTTTTGGCTGGAGACAAACACGTTAAAAATGTACCCGTTCAAAATTACAAACATATTCTACTTAACAACAAACCTACAGTCCCTGTCTTGTTTGCACCGCCTGTATACTGCTGTTCAGAGTATATAGGGCCTGGTAGCCCCACACCTTTCCTTTTTTAAATTTTGGTGCGGTGTTCCCCTTAATATCCATACAAGACCCAAAGGGCCTGGTAATGGACTGGGGGGTACCCATGCCGTTTGTCTCACTGATTTTCATCCATATTGCCAGGACCCGACATTACATTAAAGGCGCAAGCAGTTTTAAATGACTTTTTTTCCTTTAAAAAAGACATTTTGTGCAGGGACTGTTCTAAGCATGGGAAACACGCGCCACTTTACAGGCATACTATAGACACCCCCAGGTACGATATTTAAAGGAATATTTCACTTTTTTTTTTTTACTTTAAGCATCATTAAAATCACTGCTCCCGAAAAAACGGACGTTTTTACAACTTTTTTTTGCATTGATACATGTCCCCTGGGGCAGGACCTGGGTCCCCAAACCTTTTTTAGGACAATATCATGAAAATTAGCCTTTAAAATGAGCACTTTTGATTTCGAACGTTCGAGTCCCATAGACGTCAATGGGGTTCTAACGTTCGTGCAAATTTTCGGTCCGTTTGCAGGTTCTGGTGCGAACCGAACCGGGGGGGTGTTCGGCTCATCCCTACTTCCTACGCTGGAATCACAATTGAGGTATTTGTATACTTTTATCATATCTCCTTTTTAAGCATCTCTTCTCCAGGGAGAACAAATTCAGTGCTTGCAGTCGTTCCTCGTAATTGAGGTCCTCCAATCTGCCTACCAATTTAGTTGCCCTTATCTGGACTCTCTCCAGCTCCACCATGTCCCTCCTGAGGACTGGTGACCAGAACTGAACGGAATAGTCCAGATGTTTCCAGACGTGAGATTTATAAAGTGGCAGGATAATCGTTTTATCTCTGGAGTAAATTCTCTTTTTTATACAAGCTAATAGTCTGCTGGCTTTGCTTGCTGCAGATTGACATTGCCTGCTATTGCTCAGTCAGGAACCCGAGATCTTTCTCCATCCTTCATTCCCCCAGAGGTTCTCCCTCTAGTGAATAGTTTGCATTTCTATTCTTAGCCCCATGTGCATCATTTTACATTTTTCAACATTAAACCACATTTGCCATGTAGTTGCCCACCCTATTTTTTTTTCAGGTCTTTCTGTAAAATTTCTATATCCTGATGAGAAGTTATTGCCCTGCTTATTTTTGTGTTGTCTGCAAAAACTGAGATTGAGCTATCTATACTGACCTTTATATCATTTATGAACAAATAAACAGAATTGTCCCAGGATGGAGCCTTGGGGTACCCCACTTACCACTCCAGACCAGTCTATTTATCACCACTCCTTTGGACATGCCCCTTTAATCAGTTTTCTATCCATGAAAAAACTCTATGGTCTATGCCTACAGACCTCAGTTTGTAGATTAAGTGTTTATGGGGAACTGTATCAAACGCTTTTGCAAAATCAGAATACGCATCCACTGGCCTTCCCTTATCTAGATGACAGCTCAATTCCTCATAGAATGTTAACAGGTTGGTCTGGCAGGAAAGACCGTAAACCCGTAAACCCATGCTGATTTCTACTGATGATACTGTTTTCATCAGCAAATTCTTGGATATAGTCCCTTATCATCCCCTCCAACAGTTTACATACTATTGATGTTAGGCTGACTGGTGTGTAGTTTCTCGGTATATGTCTCTGCCCTTTTTTGAATATTGGTACCATATGGGCTTTTCTCCAATCAGCTGGTACCATTCCTGTCAATATGCTGTCCATAAAGATTAGGAACAATGGTCTGGCTATAATCTGACTTCATGATCATCACATCTGAGTTCATTGAGGACTCTTGGGTGTAAGCCATCTGGTATTGGTGATTTATTTGGTTTAAGCTTTTCTAGTCTTTTCAGCTTCTGTTAGCCACAAGGATACATCCTGCAACGTGTTACTAACAATACAGTTGTGGTCAGTATACCCCTCCTTTTCCCGTGTAAAAACCGTGGAGAAGAAAGCATTTAATACAGTTGCCTTCTCTATGTCATCTGTAACCATCCTCCCTTCATTGTCTTTTATGTGGTCAATGTGCTCTGACCTCACTTTTTTACTGTTAATATATCTAACAAACATTTTGGGATTTATTTTACTCTCCTCACGATGTGTCTCTCATAGTCTTTTTTAGCTGCCCTGATTGCATTCTTACACTTCTTATTCCATTCCTTGTAGTGTTGAAATGCTGAAGATGACCCATGCCCTTTATAATTTTTAAAGGCCATTTTTTCTCTTTAATAAGACTTTTTACATTATGGTTTAGCCACCCAGGTTTAAGCTTCGCTCTTCCATATCTATTGGCCATTGGAATGCACTGTGTGCATTCCTTATTCTGTTTGATTTTTTTTTATATCTTTCATAGTTTTGAAACCTTATTCTATTATTTTTTTGCAACACTTACTGGGTCCTTTTCTGGATTTTTCATTTCCCTCTCCTTTTGTGCAGAGAGGTCTGGCTCACTATTTGGATAAAGACTCTCCCTGATGGAAGTTATCAATCCAGACATTCAGGTATTTATGGACCTGATTTTTTATAAGCTATAATTTAACCTGTGTATTTATTTCTTGTTCTTTGTATCTTTATATAGGATCTTTTTTTTTGTAGATCCCTTGTGCTTTGGACACATGTTTACACCTTCTGTATAGCACTGCCTCATGTCTCTGTGAAACCTCCAGCATAACATGTTTTTGGTTGTGGTATGAATTATGTGAGTGCATCTTATCCTCTTTACATGATTGTACTCTAAATATATGATAGTTTGTCTATTTTCCTTTTGTCATTATGTATGTCCTAGTGATCCTTTAAGACTGCCATCTCCCTGAGTAAGGATGGGCGAATGGTTCGGACTGAACATTAGCTGTTCGGAAGTTCTCCAAACAACCAAATTATAAGGTTGTTTGACCGTTTGTTCATCCCGCCGAATGACCACACTACACTGCGCATTGAAAGCCCTGATTGGCTGAAGCAATGAAAGCTTCGCCCAATCAGGGCACAGAGCACTGTCAGAGCCATGATTGGATGCTAGATAAAAAGGGCTCTGTTCAGTGCTATTAGACAGTTATGCCCCGTACACACGGTCGGACTTTGTTCGGACATTCCGACAACAAAATCCTAGGATTTTTTCCGACGGATGTTGGCTCAGACTTGTCTTGCATACACATGGTCACACAAAGTTGTCGGAAAATCCGATCGTTCTAAACGCGGTGACGTAAAACACGTACGTTGGGACTATAAACGGGGCAGTGGCCAATAGCTTTCATCTCTTTATTTATTCTGAGCATGCGTGGCACTTTGTCCGTCGGATTTGTTTACACACGATCGGAATTTCCGACAACGGATTTTGTTGTCGGAAAATTTTATATCCTGCATTCTTTGTGTTTCGGAAACTCCAATGGAAAATGTGTGATGAAGCCTACACATGGTCGGAATTTCCGACAACAAGGTCCTATCTCACATTTTCCGTCGGAAAATCCGACCGTGTGTACGGGGTATTAGTGTGCTTTAGTGTGCTATTCTGATTCTAATGTCAGTAGAAGTTTAGTGAGCATCTAGGGATAGTTCAGTTGGAGTGTAGTGCAACCATTCATCTTTACATTAGTGTTAATGTATGGATAGTTCAGTCATTGTGAGTGTAGTGTGACCGCCATTCATCTTTACATTAGTGTCAATGTAGGGAAAGTTCAGTCCGTGTGAGTGTAGTGACGGTTTAACACAGTTTTTTCCTGTGCGTTACTGCAAGTTTAACGCCATATAGTTCTGTGCGTTACTGCAAGTTTAACAGGGGTGTTGAAATTAATCGGTAATCGATGCATCGGGATTCGACTGTCCACGATGCAGCATCAATGCTATAGCTTTAAGACATCGATCATTGGAGGATGACGTCATCCTCGTGCTGTTCCGCCATGCCATGCCCTGCCTCCGAGTGGAGCCGAAAGCAGCCGAAGCTTTCGCGACATTTTCTCCCGCCTCCCGCTGACGTAATCCCCCTGTGTCGCGAGGAGACAGACTGCAGCAGAGTGACACTGGCACGTGTCTGACCTCCGAGTCCCGGTCCCCCCAGAGCTTTCCTCCCAGTGGGCTCACTATTGTGTGTAGTGCACACTGCACATAACTGCACAGACAGCACAGGCTGTTACAGGGGGAGAGGTAGACCGTCCAGCGTCCATCAGTGCTGTCAGGCCCGTCATCCGACTCACACAGGACTGGGAGAGACCCGAGCTAGGCCACACTGTCCTACTCCTAGTGTCCTGTCCTCTCAGACTCCAGTCCTCACAGGCAGCAGCAGGAGAGGAGGAGACCCGCTCCAGCCAGTGGCGTAACTAGAACCTTCAGGGCCCCGATGCAAGAAACCATGGGGGGCCCCCCTGACCCCCGGACAGGGCTCTTTTCTCCGAGCCCGATGGCGGAACACTAAAGCCCGGTCACAAGTGGGTGGCTGCATATTAAGGAACCGATTTCTCTTCTCCCCCCCTCCGCTTCTCTTCTCCCTCCCACAGGCATTCAGCGGCTGCAAGAGGAAAATGGAGAGATGGGTTCCTCTATGTCGGTGTTTCTCAATCTTTTTCCAGTCAGGGCACCCTTGAAGTATACCCCTAGGTGAATGATGCTGCACTGCAACCACTCTGGAACTGTGTGCATTGCATGCAGTTGCGGCATAGTGATGATGGATTTAAGGGGTTAAAACAGGCGGTCAGTAGGCAGCATATTTCCTCTTTACTGGCTGTCAAATGCCTCTGAAAAGCGATTTGAGCATGGATCGCTTTTTGGAGGAACAGCATTTTTTTTGCTGGTACTATGAACAAGCAAAAAAAAAGAAAAAAATTGGTTCTGATTGTACACATATAGGGGGTCAGGATTAAAAGCGTACACCTAAAATGTGCATACATACATGTAAACACACACACCCACATATATAAAAACACACATATATATATATATATATATACAGTATATATATGCACATATGCAACAGTGGTGGCTGGTGCTCAAAATTTTTAGGGGGGCGCAAGCAAACTGAAAAATTCAGAAAAAAAAACATCAATTGCAGCCACTGTGCCCATCAATTGCAGCCACTGGGCCCATCAAACGCCGCCACTGTGCCCATCAAATGCCACCACTGTGCCCATAAAATGTCGCCACTGTGCCCATCAAATGCTGCCACTGTGCCTATCAAGCTCTGCCATCAAATGCTGCCACTGTGCCCATCAAATGCCGCCACTGTGCCCATCAAATGCCGCCACTTTGCTCATCAAATGCCGCCACTGTGCCCATCGAATGCTGCAACTGTGCCATTGAATGCTGCCACTATGCCCATTGAATGCCAGTGTGCCCATTAAATGCTGCCAGTGTGCCATCAAATGCTGCCAGTGTGAATCCCCCCCGCCCGCTCGCCGTCTGCCCGGCACTTACCCTGTCTCGGTGGTGCAGCTAGTGACGGCCACGAGCGGGGTCCTCCATGCGTCTCCTGCTGTCCTCATCTCTCGTCCTCTCCTCCTGATAGGCGTCCAATAGCGGCGCCTATTGTTTCAGCCAATCAGGTGATGGGTAACAGACCCGCATACCTGATTGGTGGAGAGGCGGTTCAGTGTTAGGAAAGTGAATATTAATTAGTTTTTCTAACACACTTGGGTGGACTGTGAGCGCCAAGCATGGCACTCGCAGTTCACCTATTTTGAAGCTTATTAGAGCCTATGGCTCTGATCAGGTGCTTCAAAAACATCCCCCGCCACTGTAATTCAGGCACCCGGCGCCCGGCACCTAAATATGGGGGTGGCAGAGGTGGCCATGGATAGATTTATGCTATACATGAATCTATCCGTTGGTCATAGAGGGAGGAAGTGGATGGAGAGATGGGGCGGCGCCTGTGTGCCCTTATGGATGCACCGCCACTGATAAACACATGCACATACATGCACACTCACATACATACATACACACTCACATACATGCATACATGCCCACTCACATACATACATGCACACTCACATGCATACATAGATGCACACTCACATACATGCATGCACACTCACATATATGCATACATGCACACTCACATACATACATGCACACTCACATACATACATGCATACATACACACTCACATACATACATACACACACACACACACACATATAAAACACACATACAGTAGATAGATAGTCTTATAAAAAAAACGTCAGACCTAGCTCTTCCTGCCGGGCACTGCACTGTAGGGGGAGATAAAGAGCACAGCACAGCACTGTACTTTCACTTTGACAAGCTCCCTGCACAGTCAGTGCCGATTACAGTTCGGCTGATGCTCGGGGAGCTCGGTCTCAGCCGCCCCTGCCGTTCCTCCTATCGAAGAGTACTTGGGGCCCTCAAGGGCCCCCTGCAGCAAGGGGCCCGGTCGCCATGGCGATCTCAGCGACCCCTATAATTCCACCACTGGCTCCAGCAGTGAGTGGCTGTGAGTGCCAGATACAGTGCCTCTGCTCACTCAGCTCATCATCATAATCACTCAGGTAGGTAACTGACTGTCATGTCAGTGTCACTGTCACACAGACACACACACAGTAGTAGTAAGAAGAAGTACACTGACTGTACTAAACTTGTCATCTGTCCTGTCCTCAGACTCCAGTCCTCACAGGCAGCAGCAGGAGTGGAGGAGAGACTCACTCAAGCAGTGAGTGCCACTGCTCAGCTCAGTACTACCGACTCGTCCTCATCACAGGCATACCTCCCAATTGTCCCTGATTTCGAGGGACTGTCCCTGATTTGGAGCAATGTCTCTCTGTCCCTCATTCCTCCTCATTTGTCCCTCATTTTGGTCTGATCTATATAGTTGTGTAGCACTAACTCTCGGTGGAGCTGCTGGTTTAAGCGGTCTGTTACCTTCACTCTTGATACCTCTGTTTCACCGACACCGGGTCTAGGGTTCCGTTGAGTTTACCTCTGGACAATATAAGCACCAACACTTGAGTACGTTTTCAATGCTTGTATTGAACCAAGTAACAAAGGAAGTAGCAGGAAAGAGGCAGGAGGAAAACTGCAGGGAAGCTCAAATACCTTTCTTTAGGTTTCTTTAGAACATCCTTTAAAGTTGAATACTGTAATTGAATGCAATCCCCTTTTTGGGACACGATCTTTGCTCACCTGGATAGGCCTCTCTCACTTGCCTAGCAGTCAGTACGTAGCACAAACAAAAGTCTCTGCCACAGACTTGCTTGAAATAAACCCGTACAATCCTCTGCCACAGGATGTATTGGTTCACGATGAACGTCAGACACAGTACTTGAACCTTTAAGCCAACCCGGCGGTACCATGTAATAAGACTACTTCAGGATATGTCCTCCAACCGAGTCACCTGGCCCCTCTCCAGACCAGCACTCTGCATGATCCTTCCATGATGGGTCCTTCCCTGGGATCTCCTCGGTTGTACAGCTTCCTCACTCTGGATAGACAGCTAAGGACCATTCCTCGGCTGCTGTGGTAGGCCCCAGACAGGCTTCTGGGCCCACCCATGTGCCGCAGCAACGCGGGCCTCCGGAACGGAGGACCACAAGGTGGTACTCTAACACATACCTGTCGGCTAGGAGGGCCAGCAGGTGGCTGAAAAACGAACCCCTAAACATGGCGTCTGTCCCATAAATACCCTCTTCCAGAATGCAACTCGGAGGACCACCTCCACTGAGTTGTCTCCGGGACAGAGGAGCACTCATCTGCTTCAACACATTGCTTTTCCAACACCCGCCGATGGCGACAACGACACCCACCGGCACAATGTGGAACCACACGCAACGTCAGCCAAGCTGGAACAGAGGCAAATCTAACTTCCTATAACGAGCAATTCACTAAATTTACATATCAGATGGTAGATCATAAATCTACCAGCGCTACATACTCCCCCCAATACAATAGACGTTGTCTCCAACGTCTGTCCAAAAATAATGATAATAACTCCCAAGCCTGGGAGTAGGTATTTGAGCTTAAAACTTGGATTAGATAAAGAAGAAGGAAAGACAGTGGAAAGACATTATAAGATTAACATCTATAAAACAATATGTTCACGTCTGTAAACAAAACCATCCTATGACTTACATAACCTCACTGTCTATCTAGCTGAAAATCCTAACAGCTTGATAGAGAATCAAATGGTTCCTGAAAAGGAAAGCATATTAACACACATATATCCTGTACAACTTCAGGAGCAAAGCCTCATTTAAAAATGAGACTTTCTTCCCATAATCTATATCAAAATAATCTTTAGGAGTCCATCCCTGTATAAATTTTTTTTTCTCCTTTTAAATGAAAGAAATCCGGCTAGCAAAAAGAAGTCCTTGGATTTGAAACACTGAGTTGAATATCCAGATCTTGACCACGAAGATCTCTTTATACTGACACTAACTAACTCCAGAGTTCTTTTGTCCATAATCACCAATAAAACCGGGGATCTGGCAAGGTCAGTGTCTTTCCCAGTTTATCTACTGTGGTAATGAAATATACAATGTCCTCTTTTCCGGGCCTGCAGATAACTACTTTGTCAGTATAGATGTGCAGACCGAAGTTCCAGTGCATAAAAAATCCACTAAAACATTCATCCATTTTAACAGAACATCCAGTCTTTCGGAAAGGCTTAGGCACAGACAAATAGTCCCAAACAGCTTCACTGTACCAAAGTTCCCGGTTAACTTCAATCACTTGCATTATGTCCTGAGGGACATAAGGGAACTCCAAGCCATATTCCGTAGCTACACGCTTGTTCAACATTCTCTGCAAACGTGCAAGTTTGGGCAAGGATCTGTTTTTCCCCATGCCAGGAGGCACACATGAATCCAATGATTTGCTCACCATAGACCCAGCCGGTGTCTGAAGTGAACTAACAACTTTTGACAATGACTCATTTACAGTATTGTGTGGCTCCACACAGGGTGACGTCTTCCCAGAACTCAGGGCTGTCCATTCAGGGAAAGTCATAGCAGAGGCGACATCCTCGCCTTGTGCCCATAACATCTCTTGTGACATAGTCTCAAATAGGTCATCATCACCGGAAAGATCCAACAAGGATTCTATTTCCGAATCTCCCAGTTCTTCTGCTGGCAGATACTTATTTACAGTCCGAGATACATTCCCCATCAGCTGCTTACCCGTTCCCGTCGTGGACTTTGTTGGATCCGTTTCGGGTAATCTCTGGAGTAGGCCTCGGCCACGGCCGAGACAAGCCTTCACATATCCCACCTTCCTCTGGACAGGTACAACAGAGACAGGCATGGTGGACACAGAATTCAAAGCAATGTCCGTTGATGAGACGGCAACAGCAGTGTCCCGCTCCGTAACATTCTCAGCAACAACAAGCAAAGTGGTGGCCTGCCGTTCTCTCTCCATAGTAGTAGCAGCTTCTACTGTGGCGATACCTGTTGCCCAATCCATTCGATAAGCACGGGGCGACATGGTAGGTTGCTTCACCACAAACAAATACTCTCCACATTGCAGACATCGGCCAAATGGACGGAGACGTACGGCCAGTCCTTCACATCGGTGGCAGATCATGCCCAGTCCTTCAATATCTCCTGAGGTATACAGAACAAACCTCCCCTGCAGCTTCAGACAAACACCAGTGTCCGTAAGTGGGGTTCCGGTCAGTACAATACTCGACACAGTGCTTGCAGGGAACATTCTTGGTCCCATAATTGGCTGCATCGCTGAAAAAGACATGGCCACACTTTGATCTTCTCAGCACGATCACGAGGCCTCTCTTCTTCTCTGGCGCCAAAAACATAAACACGTCCCACGCGGTATCAAGTAGGGTAGGCTCCTCCCACTTGTTCTTCTGATCACGTAGCTCCCGGGCTTTTACTGGCGCCCGCCACCTATGCACTCAGAAATAAAGTCCTGCAACTTTTAACCTCTTCTCTTCCTGAAAAATTGACAAAGTCCAGCTCTCACCGTAAACTCCCGGTGAAACACCTCTCTGGGTTGCGAGAATTGATGGTCAACAAATCCCGGACGACGCCTCCACATGTAGCACTAACTCTCGGTGGAGCTGCTGGTTTAAGCGGGCTGTTACCTTCACTCTCGATACCTCTGTTTCACCGGCACCGGGTCTAGGGTTCCTTTGAGTTTACCTCTTGAGTACTTGAGTACGTTTTCAAGTACAGAGGATCGTACAGGTTTATTTCAAGCAAGTCTGTGGCAGAGACTTTTGTTCGTGCTACGTACTGGCTGCTAGGCAAGTGAGAGAGGCCTATCCAGGTGAGCAAAGATCGAGTCACCAGGCCCCTCTCCAGACCAGCACTCTGCATGATCCTTCCATGATGGGTCCTCCCCTGGGATCTCCTCGGTTGTCCAGCTTCTTCACTCTGGATAGACAGCTCAGGACCATTCCTCGGCTGCTGTGGTAGGCCCCAGACAGGCTTCTGGGCCCACCCATGCGCCGCAGCGACGCGGGCCTCCGGAACGGAGGACCACGAGGTGGTACTCTAACACATACCTGTCGGCCAGGAGGGCCAGCAGGTGGCTGAAAAACAAACCCCTAAACATGGCATCTGTCCCATAAATACCCTCTTCCAGAATGCAACTCGGAGGACCACCTCCACCGAGTTGTCTCCGGGACAGAGGAGCACTCATCTGCTTCAACACGTTGCTTTTCCAACACCCGCCGATGGTGACAACGACACCCACCGGCACAATGTGGAACCACACGCAACGTCAGCCAAGCTGGAACAGAGGCAAATCTAACTTCCTATAACGAGCAATTCACTAAATGTACCTATCAGATGGTAGATCATAAATCTACCAGTGCTACAGTTGTATATAAAATGCACTTTTTATCTTTCAAAAAGTGTTTCCCATTGCTAAACCTTTCATTCAATTTCTAAATGGCTGCATTTGTACATTTTAAAAGTCAGTATAAAGGAATAGTAGTGGTAAAAAAAAGCTCTTGTGGATTTAATTAACCTTTTTTTTGGGTTAATTCTCCTTTAAGGGGGTTTGGCAGGGGGCGTGTCCTATGCCTACATACATTTGCTAGTAGGTGTCCCTCATTCCCATGTCAAAATGTTGGGAAGTATGATCACAGGTAGGTAACTGACTATCAGTGTCACTGTCACACAGTAATACTAGACCAGTGTTTCTCAACCTTTTTCCAGTCAGGGCACCCTTAAAAAGTATTTTCAGTCTTGAGGCACCCCAGTCCAAGGCTTAGTTCACGTTACTGTGTGTCGCAGGACATGCGCAAAATCGCACTCGTTCCTAACACACAGACAAATGCTCTGCTCTTTAGGGGTGCCATTAATTCTTAATGGTACCTTACACATTGGAAAATGTGGGGTGCTTTTGGTGCAGTGCAATTTAAAAAAAAAAAAAAAGGACGGGGATTTCCTTCCCTGAATTTTTGTGGTTAGGGAAGCCCATTGAAATGAATGGGCTGCACTACACGCAGCATGCAGCAACACAGATGTGAACCAAGGGCTTGTTCACATGTCGGGTTGGAGGGGTGGTAAAAGCACATGGTTAAGCTGTTTTTACCACCCCCAAATTCTTCCCCTTTAGCTGCAGAGACAACAGCTGGGGGTGTACACATGTTGTGGCTGCAGCTGGAGGTATACCCAGGGTGAATGGGGCTGAACTGCAACTACCCTGCAACTGTGTACATTGCACGGTTGCGGTGTAGTGATGCTGCATTAAAACAGGTGGTGAGGAGGCAACATAATGCCTCTTTACCGCCTGTCAAATGCCTCTGAAAAGCTATCTGTGCATAGGTTGCTTTTCAGAGGAGAAGCAGTCCTTGCTGCTATCACAAACAAGACCTACAAAAGCAGTTCTGATGGTACAGGAATGGGGGGGGGGGGTGTCAGGATTAAAAGTAACATACACACACACACATATACAGACACATACACGTACACACACGCATACACACACATACATACAGACACTTGTACATACGCACATGCAGACACGTGCACACACACATGCAGACACATGCACACACATACAGACACACACATACAGACACGTGCACCACACATGTACAAACACACATACAGACACACACACACACAGACAGACACATGCACACACATGTACCAACACACATACAGACACACATACAGACAGACACTCACATGTACACACACACATACAGACACATGCGCACACACACACACATGTACAAACACACATACAGATGTACACACACACATACAGACACTCACATGCTCATGCACATACAGACACATGCACACACATACAGACACATGCACACATACACATGCACACACACGCACACATGTACAAACACACATACACACAGACAGACAGTCAGACACTCACATGCACACACACACAGACACATGTATAAAGCCCTTTTAAAACGAATCTAGCTTCTAGCACAGTACCTTTCCAGTTTCCTCATTCAGCCAGGTACTGCACTGTAGGGGGGAAGCAGAGAGCACAGCACACTCCCCTGCACTTTACTTTCACTTTGCTGAGGTTGACCGAGTTTCTCACAGTGGCGATGTACAGTTCGGCAGGGGATCGGGAGATCGGGCTCATCTGAGAGCCCTTCTCTCCCCTGATCCCGCGGCACACCTGAGAACCTCTGACGGCACACCAGTGTGCCGCGGCACACTGGTTGAGAAAGGCTGTACTAGACTAATAGTAAAGAAAGAGGTGGTACACTGTACTAAACTAAGATATAATATAAAATATCATATATGTATCTGTATCTCTCTCTCTGATGCATTGTGGAGTGGACTGTCACTGTAAAATGCAAATATGCCAAATTTATGACTGTAAAATGTAAATAATAAATATTAATAATTATGGTGATTGCCATTATTCTGTATTCCTAAACATTAATCCCTTTGCGTCGGCTTTAGGGAGTTATACCGGGATGGTGCCAGGTGGTCGGCTTTCCGGGGATAACAACCAAAGCATCTAAAAGCCGCTTGGTTGTTAGCCCGGAGGAGCGGGAGGAGACATTCCCTGCCTTCCACCGCTCTAGCCTCTTAAATGAAATACATAAGAAAAAAGAAATGATTTTAAAGCGCCCTGCAAGCTCGCGCAGCAAAGAAAACAAAACATATGGAAGTCGGCAAGGCGCACCGGCCCACATAAAACGGTGTTCAAATCACACAATCGAGGTATTGCCGGGATCGTCAGAGCGAGAGCAATAATTCTAGCCGTAGACCTTCTCTGTAACTCTAACCTGTGGTATCCGTTATTTTTTTAAAGTGTCATCAATGGAGATTTTTAGGTACCGTAGTTTGTCACTAGTCCACGACTGTGTGCAATTTTAAAGCGTGACATGTTTGGTATTTATTTACTCGGTGTAACATCATCTTTCACATTATACCAAAAAATTGGGCTAACTTTACTGTTTTGTTTTTTTAAAATTCATGAAAGTATCTTTTTCCCCAAAAAGTTTAAAAGACCACTGCACAATAAATACAGTGTGTCATAAAATATTGCAACAATCACCATTTTATTCTCGAGATTCTCTGCTAATATATATATTGTAGCAGAGCGTCCCAGAGAGAGCCAGGAAAAGTCCTGTTCGGGGTTTATACATCTCCCGGGCTCCTCTCATACACGTTCAGGGATCTCTGATTCATGGTCCAGTTCAGGTCTTGGTCCTCTCCCCCAGGCTAATTTAAGCTCACCTGAGCAGACAGCCTTTGCTCTTGGCCTGGGATACTCAGACAACTTCTGTGTAGGAGAGCAAAAAGATATGTGGAAGCTCACAAGCTGTAGGCTTGCTCAGCCTGGTAGTTAGGATCTGTAAATATTGTTTAGTTAGTGCCGAGACACGGCTAGGTTTTGTTTTGGCTATTTTTGTTCTTTGTTCCTATTTGTTTTTTTTGGAACACTGTATAGCACCTGTACATAGACTTGTATATATCACAAATAAACACAGCACTATTTGTCACTATTTCACTGGATTTGGTATCTGTGCCTGAAAGACTGCTCATCCCAGGGAGCTTTTGTACCTGCTACCTGTCCCCCAGGTTACATATGGTGGAGACTGCGACCAGCTGTAGTAAGTTACTACTTAAAAGGCCAGTACCTAGAGTGACTAAACATGGAGGAAATCCTAAAACAATTGGTGATATCCAACGCTGCATAGCAACAATCCAATGCTGCACAGCAACAAGCAAACGCTGCACTGCATCAAGCAAACGCTACACAGCAGCAAACAAACGCTATCGCACAGGAGCAAACCAAGGCGCTGTGCCAACAGATTGGTGCTGTACAGGAGCTATCGCAGAGGCTGTTTGAACAGCTAGCCACTGATGCAAAAGAGGATAGGAAAACCCTGGCTGTGGTTGTGGAGACGCTAGCACAGTGGTCACCTGCTAAAGTTAATGTTGTTGGAGACAAGCCCTCAGCCGTCCATGTGGGTCACTTTCTTTCTAAGATGACTGCAGATGATGATCCAGAGACCTTTCTCTTAACGTTTGAACGGACCGCTGAGAGGGAAGGTTGGCCCAAAACCCAGTGGGCAGGACTGGTCGCCCCCTTGCTGTCTGGGGAATCGCAGAAGGCCTACTATGATTTGGAGTCAGCAGATGCAGGAGACTATGAAAAGGTCAAGCGGGAGATCCTGGCGCGACTTGGTGTCACCTTGGCAGTTCGAGCACAGCGGGTCCACAGCTGGTTCTTCCGAGACGAGAGGCCCACAAGATCGCAGATGTTCCACCTAATTCACTTGGTAAGAAAATGGCTACAGGCGGAGTCCCTGTCTGGGCCACAAATAGTGGAGCGTGTGGTCATGGACCGGTTCCTGAGGTCACTACCAGTTCTCCTGCAGAAGTGGGTGAGTCAAGGAGACCCCAACTCGGTGGACAACCTCGTGGAACTCGTTGAAAGGTACTTTGCTGCAGAGAGCCTGGTCACCACCCCTACAGCCGCACGGACTTTCCACCCAAAGCCACAGTCTCCCCAGGCAACCGGTAAGACTGTTCCAGGGGAAGTGGGTGGTAAGCATGGCAAGGAAATAGGGGGGGGGGGGAGGATTTTTGGTGCCAGGACTGAAGTTTGGCATCCCAAACAAGGGAAGCTACTGCCTATCAGCAAACCAAACTGGGGAAACATCAGGTGTTTTCGTTGCCAAGAAATGGGACATGTTGCAGCAAACTGTCCATTGACAGATGAACCAATGCAGTGTGATCTATCTATTAGAAGGCAGTCTATGTTTGCTGCTGTTTCATGCGCTGCAGCACCAAGTATGGGAAAACACATGTGCCAAATGACTGTTAATAATAAGCCTATTACGACCTTGCTGGACTCTGGACGTCTAGTGACTTTGGTTACAGCTGAGATGGTTGAAACTGTGAATTTGCATGCTAAAAAAGTTGTTGTGATCTGTGTACATGGGGATACCCGCGAGTATCCTATAGCCACTGTTCAGTTTAAAACTGGCTTAGGTATGGTGACCCATCCGGTCGGACTTGTGCCCCACTTGGTGCACGAGGCCATTGTTGGTAGGGACTTCCCTAAGTTTTGGGAACTGTGAGATCGTCCCAACCCGGTCGCAGTAGCTGACTCAGTGAAAGAGCCAGAACTCCTGGCTACTACTGACAATGTGGGTTCAGGGGACTCTTCTCAGGGCTCCCCGGGTTTTCCTTTCTCAGTTATGGCAGGAGAGCTGGAGGAGCCTGAGGAGGTTCCCACAACCAGTGGAGCTGGACAGCCATCTGCTGAATCTGAGCCTACGTTGGAGTTTGCTGACCTTAATGTACACAAGGAAAATTTTGGTACCGAGCAGAGAAAAGACCCAACCCTTGCCAGGGCCTGGGAAAATGTAATGGTGATTAATGATGTACCTGTCGAATCAGGGGACAGGCTCTGTTTTCCTTATTTTAGCAGCAGTGAGGATTTACTGTATCGAGTATGTAAAAAAAAATGATGAAGTGGTTGAGCAGTTGGTGGTCCCTAAGCCATACAGACAGGTGGTGTTGGAACTTGCCCATGGGCACTTGCTAGGAGGTCATTTAGGGGTTGAGAAAACTACTGAAAGGGTGTTGCGCAGGTTTCATTGGCCCGGGATACAGAAGGATATTGAGAATTATTGTCAATCCTGTCCTGTGTGTCAGATGTCAGCCCCACTACAACACTTTCGAAGTCCTTTAGTGCCCTTGCCCATTATTGAAGTGCCCTTTGAGAGGATTGCCATGGACCTTGTGGGTCCACTCCCCAAGTCTGCCCGAGGTCATCGGCATATCCTTGTAATCATGGATTATGCTACCCGTTACCCCAAGGCCATTCCCTTACGCACCGCGTCTGCTAAAAATATTGCCAAAGAGCTGTTTATGGTGTGCAGTCGTGTTGGAATCCCTAAAGAAGTCCTTACAGACCAGGGCACCCCATTTATGTCACGAATAACTAGAGAGCTGTGCAAGTTATTTAAGGTGTCGCAATTGCGAACCTCGGTGTACCATCTTCAAACGGATGGCTTGGTGGAACGCTGGGACTTCCTGATACCATACTTGATGTTTGCCATCAGGGAGGTTCCCCAGTCCTCCACGGGGTACTCTCCATTTGAGTTGCTTTATGGGAGACACCCTCGGGGACTCTTAGACATAGCCAAAGAAACTTGGGAGGAGGAGCAGACACCCCATAAAAGTGTCATTGAGCATATCGCTCAAATGCAGCACAGGATTGCAGCAATCATGCCGATGGTAAAAGAACACTTACTGCAAGCCCAAGCAGCCCAACAGAAGATATACAACAGGGGGGCCCAACTCCATGTTTTCTCACCTGGTGACAGGGTCCTGGTGTTAGTTCCCACTGTTGAGAGCAAGTTCCTGGCTAAGTGGCAGGGTCCCTTTGAAGTAGTTGAAAGAGTTGGGGAGGTCAATTACAAGGTATATCAACCAGGGAAAAGGAAGCCCGAATAGATTTACCATATAAACCTGTTAAAGCCCTGGAAGGATAGATTGGCGTTAACTGCGAGGTCCCTCACGGTAACGCCTAAGGGTGCTGAGTCCCTTCTGATCCCCGAGGTCACTATTCCAGACACCCTGTCATATTCCCAAAAGCAGGAAACTAGAGAATTCCTGATAAGAAATAGAGAGAAATTTTCAGAGTTACCTGGCACGACTTCAGCAGTTCAGCATGATATTGTTACTGAACCGGGGGTCCGTGTCAAGCTCAAACCGTACCGAATTCCTGAAGCGAGGAGAAAGGACATCAGCGAGGAAGTTAAAAGAATGTTGGAGCTGGATGTCATTGAGGAATCCAATAGTGACTGGTCTAGCCCCATCGTGTTAGTTCCAAAACCGGATGGCACTTGGAGGTTCTGTAATGACTTCAGGAAGCTTAATGCAGTGACAAAGTTTGACACGTACCCAATGCCCAGAGTGGATGAACTTATAGACCGACTTGGCAAGGCTCGCTATCTGACCACTTTGGACTTGACAAAAGGTTATTGGCAAATACCCCTGACTGGTAGCGCCAAAGAGAAGACTGCATTTGTGACCCCAGAGGGTTCCTTTCAATATAAAAAAAATGCCTTTTGGGTTGCAAAATGCCCCCGCAACATTTCAGAGGGCCATGGACAGGACTCTAAGACCCCACAGACAATATGCAGCAGCATATCTAGATGACATAGTGGTACATAGCACTGACTGGGAGTCTCACTTGCCCCGTGTCCAGGCTGTCCTTGATTCCCTCTTCAAAGAAGGTTTTACAGCAAATCCAAAAAAATGTGCCATTGGTCTAGAGGAAGCCAAGTATTTGGGCTACACTATTGGGCGTGGTGTCATAAAACCTCAAGTGAATAAAATAGAAGCCATCCAGGAATGGCCACCTCCTGCAAACAAGAAGCAGGTCAGGGCCTTTCTTGGCATTGCGGGGTATTATAGAAGATTTATCCCAAATTTTGCAACTATAGCTGCCCCACTGACAGACCTTATGAAAGGGAAAGACTCTGTAATGGTGAAATGGTTCTCAGTAGCAGAGGAATCTTTCCAAGTCCTGAAGAAGGCTCTTTGTGCACAACCAGTACTTTACTCCTCCGATTTCTCCAAAGATTTTTTGGTTCAGACGGATGCGTCTGATGTTGGTAATGGGGCAGTACTATCACAGGTACACAATGGGGAAGAACACTCTGTGGTGTACCTAAGCAGAAAGCTCAATGACCATGAGCAAAAGTATGCAGTCATTGAAAAGGAGTGTTTAGCCATAAAGTGGGCCGTGGACGCACTCAGGTACTATTTGTTAGGGCGCCAGTTTGATTTAATAACTGACCATGCTCCTCTGAAATGGATGGCCCAAAAGAAGGAGACTAATAGATGGTGAAGCGGTGGTTTTTGGCTCCACAGGATTACTCATTCACTGTAAAACACAGGCCAGGTGTTGAGATGGGGAATGTAGATGCCCTGTCCCGTGTTCACTCCTGTTGGGCTACAGGTGTTCCAACCCTGGGGTTGAAACAAGGGGGGAGGATATGTAGCAGAGTGTCCCAGAAAGAGCCAGGAAAAATCCTGTTCGGCGTTTATACATCTCCCAGGCTCCTCTCATACACGTTCAGAGATCTCTGATTCATGGTCCAGTTCAGGTCTTGGTCCTCTCCCCCAGGCTAATTTAAGCTCACCTGAGCAGACAGCCTTTGCTCTTGGCCTGGGATACTCAGACAACTTCTGTGTAGGAGAGCAAAAAGGTATGTGGAAACTGACAAGCTGTAGGCTTGCTCAGCCTGGTAGTTAGGATCTGTAAATATTGTTTAGTTAGTGCCGAGACACGGCTAGGTTTTGTTTTGGCTATTTTTGTTCCTATTTGTTTTTCTTGGAACACTGTACAGCACCTGTTTGTCACTATTTCACTGGATTTGGTATCTGTGCCTGAAAGACTGCTCATCCCAGGGAGCTTTTGTACCTGCTACCTGTCCCCCAGGTTACATATGGTGGAGACTGCGACCAGCTGTAGTAAGTTACTACTTAAAAGGCCAGTACCTAGAGTGACTAAACATGGAGGAAATCCTAAAACAATTGGTGATATACCTGCTACCTGTCCCCCAGGTTACAATATATATATATATATATATATATATATATATATATATATATATATATATATATATATATATATATATAATGTTTGGGGGTTTTCTAAGTAATGTTCTAGCAAAAAATACGGATTTTAACTTGTAAAAACCACCAAATGTCATAAAAGGGTTAAAGTTAGTTTAAGTGACCATGCCATTGCTATATAATTAATTATAGTTTATGTAGGTCTATCTCTAATCTATTGAATGTCCAATGTCTTGGTGATTGATCACAACTTCATTGATACCTTTGTATGATTTATGGTTTTGCTCATCACTGCCCCACACATGCTGCAGTGCATGTGTGGGGCAGTGATGAGCAAAACCATAATAATCATCATACAAACAAGATAACTAATGAAGTTGCGATGTGAATCAATCACTAAGACAATGAATACATAAAACCATAATTAATGAAATGGCATACGTTGTTGTTTGGGGGGGAGGGACGGGAGGATGTTGGCGGGACATATGTTGTTTGTAGCTGTTTCGTTTGTGTCCCATGCCAGTGTGCCACGAAGATTGGAGAAGGAGAGATAGAGAGATCACGTGACTGGCTGGTGCTGAGTGACCCTGACCAGTGCAGTTGATGACGACGACGGCTAGCTAGCAGCAGTAGCACAGATCACAGATAAGATGAGGGTGCATTTTTAACACATACCGAGTGCGACTCCGAATAGCAACGGATGGTGTGTGGGGTAGAATAAGGTTTTGAGGCAACTATTTGTTTAACATATCATATACAATTAAATACTAATAGTAGGAAACTTTTCTGGTGATCTTGTGGCAGGCTTTAGGCTTAGTCACTTAATTTTTTTTTCTTCTTTTTTTAATACTGACAGAGTTTGTAGACAACGTTGTCGTCATCACCCCTGTCACAATTACATGGCATGCTAGACTAATAAAAATGGCAGAAGGAGACCAAAAAGAATGAGAGATAAAAATGCACCTAGATTTTTAAAAGCAAACATCTGGGCACATTTTGGTTATGAACATGAACAAAGTGGGAAAAGCCTGTCACACAAAAATTAAATATCTAGGGAATACTACTAATATGAGAAACCACGCTAGTCGTTTTGACTCAGAGATACTAACACAATGCCAAGGAAACAGTGCCAAGGAAATAGACCCAGCTCAGCCAAGAATTTTGCCACCCAACTCTGAAAAGGGGAAGAGAATAACAAAAGCTGTGGCAGCTTTCATAGCTAAGGCTTTGTGCCCTTACTCTGTTTTAGACAACACTGGGTTTCGCTACCTGTTGAAGACGATAGAGTTGCGTTACAAGATCCCGTCGCAAAGTCGCTTACCTGCACTCTACCACGAAACCAAAGCTCAGATAATTTCGTCAATGAGCCAAGCAAGTTGAGTCGCAATAACGTGTGATTCATGGACTTCAGTCATGACGGAGTCTTATGTTACAATAACAGCACATTATGTTAGTAAGGACTGGCAGATCTTGTCGCACGTGCTGCAAACGAGAGCCATTTATGAGTCTCACACGGGTGCTCATCTGGCAGAGCTACTGTCTCGTGTTGTGGAAGAATGGCAGCTGTCCGATAAATCTGTAGTGCTTGTGACCGACAATACGTTGAACATGATAGTTGCAGCTCAAGTTGGGAAATTCCCCCCATGTGACATGCTTCGCCCATACATTGAATCTTACATCCCAGAAAGTGCTGAAAGTGGCCACACTCTCCAGGCTTCTTGGCAAAGGGCGACGGATATCCACATTCGTTCACCGCAGCACTAGAGCAAGCCACTGTCTAAAAGAGAAACAGAAATGTCTTGGCCTGAAGAATCATAAGCTGATGTGCCAACAAGATGGAACAGCGCATATGACATGGTCGAGAGGTTCTTAGAACAACAACTTGCAGTCTGTGCCACCTTGCTGTCTCCAAAGTCAGAAAAGGAGAGTCCGATCTCTGCACTCTCAATGAAACAGATGTGTCAAATGCAGAGGACGCTGTGAGTGCATTAAAGCGGATGAAGGATGCAACCATGCTGATGTCAGAAGAGTGCAATCCAACAGTTTATCTCATTGTACTAAATATTTAATCGGAAATGTCTGTAACCTACCCAAATCCTCCCACAGACATCTAGGAAAAAATGAGAGGCGCTTTCAAACCAAAATCAAGTGTGTTAAACCCAGTGATGGTGTGACCCCCTACACGTGTGTATAAACACTAATGCAAAAGTGAGTTCTTTAAATAAATCTAAACAAAATATATATAGGTGTACATGTACCAGCCAGATCAGTGGTCAAGTGTCTATCAACACAGTAATGGTGCGAACCTCTTAATGTGTGTAAATCTTACATACAGTGTATACATGTACACCTATATATATTTTGTTTAGATTTATTTAAAGATCCCACTTTTGCACTAGTGTTTATATACACACGTGTAGGGGGTCACACCATCACTGGGTTTAACACACTTGATTTTGGTTTGAAAGCGCCTCTCATTTTTTCCTAGATGTCTGTGGGAGGATTTGGGTAGGTTACAGACATCTCCGATTAAATATTTAGTATATGCTTTATAATTTAAAGGGGCTGCTTCATATTGGGTGTGGAGATTTAGTTCTCCACGTGGTTTATTGTATAAATTGATTTTTTTAGCACATTCACATTCAATTTGTGAAACTTAGTGGGCGCGGTGGAGGTATTAGTTTTTGGTGAAGGGCGGTATACCATTTGTAATACCTATTGCATATAAGTTTATCTCATTGCCCCGCTAAATGCACAACTCCTTCTGAGCATGTCAGACACCATGGGAGACACACCCATGATCCATGAGATCAAGAATGCCATCAGAACAGATCTCCAGAAGAGGTACAGCAGTGAGGCAGAGAAGAAGATCCTTCATACAGCCTCTGCACTGGATCCTCGCTTTAAGGGAGTGCCTTTTATCCTCACAGAAGAGGAGAGATTGGAGATATACAAAGGAATGACTGAGAAGGCTGCTTCCTTGGAGGTAATTAAATTAATTTGAATTTCATCATGTTTCTTGAAATGAACTGTAACTAGTAGCTAGCTAGCTAGCATAGTGTAAGCCAGTCTTCTGAATCTGATGCGGTGTGGAAACTGCACCGTCTGTTTCCTGTGCTTTTTCATCACCCCATCAGGATCATAGGCAATTGACAATGTGTTTTATTTATTTTTTTTCTATTCTTTTTTGTTCAAACACAGATTACATCTAAGAGGACACATGAGGATCAAGTGCCTAGAAGAAAAGAAACTCTGGAAGAAGAAGAAAGTTCACCCATCAAGGACAACCATTCTCCATCTCCTCCCAAAAGAAAGGCCAGATAGCTGCTCATGACTTTGCTGAGACAGTCTTTCACTGACACTGAAGGTACAATAGAACCCAAGACCCCCTATGCCAAGGCTGAAGAGGAAATGGAAAAATATTGTAAAGCCCCATCTCTGCCTCTCACTGAGGACCCTTTGAACTGGTGGCGTGATCATGAGGTCATATTTCCCCTCCTTTCTCAGCTGTCAAAGCAATACTTGTGTATCCCAGGCACAAGCGTGTCTGCAGAGCGGGTTTTCTCCACTGCAGGAGATGTGGTAACTGCAAAAAGAAGCGCACTCAAAGCAGAGCATGTGGATCAACTAGTGTTCTTACAGAAAAATCTACACATTCCCAAATTCTGAGCAGCATTGCTTGCAGTGATCCATTTTTTTGTTTTTTTGTTGTTATTTTTTCATGATTTTTGGCACATCCAGGAAGTAATGATGTACTGTCGTGTCTGCCAGTGCCACTGCCCCTGCCCTGCCCACTGTTAGTCTGCCACACCACATCAGTGTTGTTAATTTTATATATTTTGTTTATAGAATTGTCTGTCACTAAGATTTTGTTTTTTGAAGATTATCCATATTAATTCAGTTTAAAAAATGTAGGGGTTACTTTAACCCTCAGCCAAATGCTAAAAGTTCCAAACAACTGATGCCAACCAAGCCTCATCCCCTCTCCCCCTCAGCCCAGTCTCTGGCTCCCCTCCCAGTCTCCCTCTCTCCCTAGTCCCTCTTCCCACCTTCCCCTTCCCTCTCACCTTCCCTCTTCCCCTTGCCTCTTTCCTTCCTTCTTTCTCTCTCCCTCTTTCCTTCTTACTCTCTCCCTCTTTCCTTCTTTCCTTCTCTGAGAGAAGGTAAGAAGGAGAGAGAGAGAGAGAGAGAGAAGGAAAAGAGAAAGAGAGAGAGAGAGAAGGAAAGGTGGAGAGAGAGAAGAAAAGGAGAACTTCTCTCCTCCTCTCTCTCTCTCTCTCACCCACTCCTTCTCTCTCCTTCTTTCTCTCTCCCCCTCTCTCTCAAGCCCTCTCTCTCTCTTTCTCACCCACTCTCTCTCTCTCTCTCTCTCTCTCTCTCTCTCTCTTTCCCCTTTCCCTCCCCTCCCCTACCAATGCCATTCTAGAGTTCACTCTAGAGTCAACTCAACGCAGTCACAGTCACACTGTGTTGTTGACTGACAGGTGGCAGTGGCAGCAGGCCTGCAGGTGGCAGTGGCATTGGCAATTACAAACAATCAATGATCATCACAGTGAACCTGTAATATATGATATTATATTTGTTATAGCTTTTCTAGCACTGGAGGAGATGGAGAATGGTTTTCTATTGTGTGTCCAACTGTCCATTTAGAATTTTTACACTAGTGTGATGTGTTCAGTGTCACAGTGTGTCTGTCATGCTCTGTGACTGTGTCTGTCTGTTTGTAGGGGTTTAACCTTCAACCACATGAATTCTGTATTTAATTCCAGACAACTGACGCCCACCAAGCCACCAGAGGAAGGCAAATCCTTGAAAAAATAAATTGAATCTTAAAACCTGGAGTAAATCTTTATTGGATCACACAAATACGCACACAAAAGAAAAATCACACACCGACCTGATGAGTGGCTGTGCCATTTGCCTGCTTGACAGTGGCCTGCCCTTTCTCATGATTCTCGAACGTGTGTGTTTTTTTTGGTATTGTGTGTGTAAATTTCTGATCCCATAACGGTTTGGCTCAAGGTTTTAAGCTTCAATTGATAATTTATTCTGTCAAGGATTTTCAGGCTTCCTCTAATGGTGGCTTGCCTTGGCTTCAGTTACAGGTGTATCGTGGTAGAGTGCAGGTAACATTTTCTGTAAAGTGACTGAGTGACGACTCGAGTGACAACAAGATTTTCTAGCACTGGGAGGAGATGAAGAATGGTTTATTTTTGAAGATTGTGTCAGACACAAGCTTCAAAAGTGTGTCCATTTAATTTTCACACTTGAAGTGTCTATCTATTGTCAAATGTCAATGTTTGGGGGGGGGGGTCGACTTAACCCTCAGCCAAATAAATTCTAAAATTGTATTTAATTCCAGACAACTGACGCCCGCCAAGCCACCAGAGGAAGGCAAATCCTTGAAAGAATAAACTGAATCTTAAAACCTGGAGTAAATCTTTATTGGATCACACAAATACACACACAAAAGAAAAACCACACACCGACCTGATGAGTGGCTGTGCCATTACCTGCCTGACTGTGGCCCAGGCCCAGTGGCCTGCCCTTTCTCACGATTCTGGTTCACTGACATGTGTGTATATTTCTGATCCCATAACGGTTTAACTCAAGTATTGAAGCTTCAATTGATTTATTCTGTCAAGAATTTTCCAGCTTCCTCTAATGGTGGCGTGGCTTGGCTTCAGTTCCAGGTGTATCGTGGTAGAGTGCAGGTAACGTTTTCTGTAAAGTGACTGAGTGACGACAATCTTTTCTAGCACTGGGGGGAGATTGGAGAATGGTTTATTTTTTAAGATTGTGTCGGACACAATCTTTAAAAATGTGTCCATTGAATTTTCACATTTGATGTGTCTATTGTCAATGTTTGGGGGGTCAACTTAACCCTCAGCCAAATATTCTAAAAGTGTATTTAATTCAAGACAACTGACGCCCGCCAAGCCACCAGAGGAAGACAAATCCTTGAAAGAATACATTAAATCTTAAAGCCTGGAGTAAATCTTTATTGGATCATACACACAAACAAAAACACACACCGACCTGACCTCATGTCTGGCTGTGGCTGTGCCTGACCTGTGGCCTGCCCTTTACCATTATGATTCAGTTATGTGTGTGTTTTTTTTGGTATTGTGGTGTGTAACTGTATACAGTCAGGTCCATAAATATTGGAACATCGACACAATTCTAATCATTTTGGCTCTATACACCACCACAATGGATTTGAAATGAAACAAACAAAATGTGCTTTAACTGCAGATTTTCAGCTTTAATTTGAGGGTATTTACATCCATATCAGGTGAACAGTGTAGGAATTACAATAGTTTGTATATGCCTCCCACTTTTTAAAGGACCAAAAGTAATGGGGCAATTGGCTGCTCAGCTGTTCCATGGCCAGGTGTGTGTTATTCCCTCATTATTCCATTTACAAGGAGCAGATAAAAGGTCCAGAGTTAATTTCAAGTGTGCTATTTGCATTTGGAATCTGTTGCTGTCAACTCTCAATATGAGATCCAAAGAGCTGTCACTATCAGTGAAGCAAGCCATCATTAGGCTGAAAAAACAAACCCATCAGAGAGATAGCAAAAACATTAGGTGTGGTCAAATCAACTGTTTGGAACATTCTTAAAAAGAAAGAACGCACCGGCGAGCTTAGCAACACCAAAAGACCCGGAAGACCACGGAAAACAACTGTGGTGGATGACCGAAGAATTCTTTCCCTGGTGAAGAAATCACCCTTCACAACAGTTGGCCAGATCAAGAACACTCTCCAGGAGGTAGGTGTATGTGTGTCAAAGTCAACAATCAAAAGAAGACTTCACCAGAGTGAATACAGAGGATTGTAAGATGTAAACCATTGGTGAGCCTCAAAAACAGGAAGGCCAGATTAGAGTTTGCCAAACAACATCTAAAAAAGCCTTCACAGTTCTGGAACAACATCCTATGGACAGATGAGACCAAGATCAACTTGTACCAGAGTGATGGGAAGAGAAGAGTATGGAGAAGGAAAGAAACTGCTCATGATTCAAAGCATACCACCTCATCAGTGAAGCATGGTGGTGGTAGTGTCATGGCGTGGGCATATATGGCTGCCAATGGAACTGGTTCTCTTGTATTTATTGATGATATGACTGCTGACAAAAGCAGCAAGATGAATTCTGAAGTGTTTTGGGCAATATTATCTGCTCATATTCAGCAAAATGCTTCAGAACTCATCGGACGGTGCTTCACAGTGCAGATGAACAATGACCCGAAGCATACTGCAAAAGCAACCAAAGAGTTTTTTTAAGGGAAAGAAGTGGAATGTTATGCAATGGCCAAGTCAATCACCTGACCTGAATCCGATTGAGCATGCATTTCACTTGCTGAAGACAAAACTGAAGAGAAAATGCCCCAAGAACAAGCAGGAACTGAAGACAGTTGCAGTAGAGGCCTGCCAGAGCATCACCAGGGATGAAACCCAGCGTCTGGTGATGTCTATGCATTCCAGACTTCAGGCTGTAATTGACTGCAAAGGATATACTGCTCTTGAGGGCCTGGCGGGAGATGGGTCCATAATTATCAAGCAGGCTGACAAGAGAGGAAATACAGTAGTGAAGAATAGCCAAGATTACAAACGCATGTGTTTAAAGATCCTCAACAATCCCCGGATTGGTACAAGCCTATCCCTCCATTATGGATTGATCACTCCAATGCACGCTATTACACCCTTGTCAATGCTGACAATGTTTTTATGCTATGGGATGGCCCAATTGATCTACTCCAGAAATGTCTTTCGAGTATGAATTTCAACAGTTACAGTCTTACATTTAATTTGACTTTTGCCACTTTCCTCGATGTCACCGTCGAAACTACACCAGATGGCACACTAGTGAGTGACCTTTATCACAAGCCCTCTGCCCGTAATACTTTGCTGAGAGCTGACAGTTTCTATCCACAACCTTTGTTACACTCCATTCCTTATTCTCAGTATCTGAGGCTGTGGAAAAATTGCAGTGATGATATTAAATTAAAGCAGCTGCTGCTGCTGATTTTAAAAAATCACCTTCTGAAGGGAGGCTATTCAAAATCATGCCTACGCAAGGCATACAATCAGGCTTTTTCCCAATGTCTTACTCATTTATTGTTCAGTAAGAAAAAAATCCAATAGAATTTCTGAACAGCCTTAGAGAAATGTCACTACTTACAACTCTCAACATGAGCTCATTAACCACTTAAAGGGGTTGTAAAGGTTCATGTTTTTTCACCTTAATGCATCATATGCATTAAGGTGAAAAAACAGCTGATGATTACCGGCCCCCCAGCCCCCCCGGTTTATTTACCTGAGCCCTCGAAAGTCCCGCACTTGATCCTGCGCTCGATCGTTACCCAGGCTTCTCGGCTCTTCTAGGCTCTTCATTGGATAGATTGATAGCAGCGCAGCCATTCGCTCGCGCTGCTGTCAATCAAATCCAATGAAGCGGGGGGCGGGGCCGAGTCGTGCACTTGGCGGCTATGAACGCCGAATGCAGGACTCGGGAGCACGCCCGCAAGGTAACCCCCCAGGAGAGCACTTCTCCCAGGGGGTTATCCAATAAAAGTTTAACCCCTTGATCACCCCCTGTCACCTGTGATCACAGTGTAAGTGTCATGGGTGACGCAGTTTAGCTAGTTTATTATTTATAGCGTCAGGGCACCTGCCGTATTTTACCTAATGAAGGTTTAACCCCCTGATCACTTGCGTCGCCCCAGGCAGCGCCAGATTAGTGCCAGTACCTCTAACACCCACGCACGCACCATACGCCTCCCTTAGTAGTATAGTGTCTGAACAGATCGATATCTGATCTGATCAGATCTATAATAGCGTCACCAGCAGTTTAGGGTTCCCAAAAACGCAGTGTTAGCAGCATCAGCCCAGATACCTGCTAGCACCTGCGTTTAGCCCCTCCGCCCAGCTCAGCCCAGCCCACCTAAGTGCAGTATCAATCGATCACTGTCACTTACAAAACACAAAACACATAACTGCAGTGTTCGCAGAGTCAGGCCTAATCTCTGCGAATGCTAATGCCCTGCACACACAATAGGATTTTCCGACAACAAAATCCATGTTTTTTTTCCGTCGGATGTTGGCTCAAATTTGTTTTGCATACACACGGTCACACGAAGGTCGGAAATTCCAAACATCAAGAACGAAGTGACGTAGAAAATGCTATTCATAAAGAGTGCTGTAATTATGTTGTATTCTGTTGTGATACCATTGATTATATCACAATAATATGAGCTGTAAACCAAAAAACAGTGATCTCTCACATGTGCAATATATGGAAATCAAAAGACAAAACAAAAAAATATATGATAATAAAATAATATTGCACTGTTATCACAATTCCATAAATATAAATTGTGCAAAAAAAAAAAAATACTAATCATGAACAGTGCTGTGTGCAATATATTGTATACTTGTTGTGATACCATTAATTGTGTCACAACCACTGTGTAAAGTGCATATTACTGTTAAAAAAACCTCTACATTTAGAGACATATGTAACAAACCACTAAAAAACAAAAGTGCTATGTGGACCCTCTGGGTTAAAATAAAGGTATATAAATACTCCAAACAATTGTTCAAAAACGTCCTATTCGGTATTATAGCTGTTAATATACTGAGACCAAATATTAATATAGCTGTTAATATACTGAGACCAGTCAGGCTCACTCCTCCACACAGCCTCTCAGTGTGGCCGTACACTCGTGGCTGACGTCACTGGCTCCTCCCCCCAAGGAGGAGCCAGTGACGTCAGCCACGAGTGTACGGCCACACTGAGAGGCTGTGAGGAGGAGTGAGCCTGACTGTTTGCTATACACGCTTATCTTGATCTGGCTTATGTGAGTGTATCGGCTTCAGTTTGCTGATCCTGTCCCTTATTTAGCAGTATCACACTATTCCTGTTTTCTCTTCTGCTTCTATTTATGTCTGAGTCCCGGGAACTTCAAAGAAATAGGATGAAGTAAAGAATAGGTGGCTGCATCAGCTGTTCTGATTCATCACGGGAGCTGTGAGCCAGTGGACTTAGTAGTTACCTGTTGAACCATCAATCATTGCTTCCATGCTTTTATATTTGGTCTCAGTATATTAACAGCTATAATACTGAATATAATGTTTTTGCACAGTTGTTTGGAGTATTTATATACCTTTATTTTAACCCAGAGGGTCCACATAGCACTTTTGTTTTTTAATGGTTTGTTACACATGTCTCTAAACGTAGAGTTTTTTTAACAGCAATATGCACTTTACACAGTGATTGTGACACAATTAATGGTATCACAACAAGTATACAATATATTGCACACAGCACTGTTCATGATTAGTATTTTTTTCTGCACAATTTATATTTATGGAATTGTGATAATAGTGCAATATTATTTTATTATTTTATATTTTTTTTTTTGTCTTTTGATTTCCATATATTGCACATGTGAGAGATCACTGTTTTTTGGTTTACAGCTCATATTATTGTGATATAATCAATGGTATCACAACAGAATACAACATAATTACAGCACTGTTTATGAATAGCATTTTCTACTGCACATATCTATGGAATTGTGATATTAGCGCACCATTTTTTTTATTTTGAATTTATAGAGAGCCAGTACTAGCGCCGCTCATCCTTCTAGTGAACTGGCATGCACCAGCGGCCTAGTACATCCTGGTCGTACATCCAGCAGAGCAGTAACACTTGGTGACGTGGCGAGTCCCATAAGTGCAGTTTAAGCTGGCGAGGTGGCAAGCACGAGTAGTGTCCCGCTGCCACCAAGAAGAAGACAAACACAGGCACGTTGAGCCCATAGTGCCCTTCCTGCTGCATTCGCCAATCCTAATTGGGAGCCCACCACTTCTGCAGCACCTGTACCTCCCCCATTCACTGGCCAACCCGGAATTCAGGTGGAAACAGTTGATTTTACGTCACTTGATTTTTATTCGCTGTTTTTCACCGAAGATCTCTATAGATCTATTGTGGATCAAAGCAATTTGTATGCTAGTCAATTCATCGCTGCTAATCCCCAGCTGACCCTTGCCAGAGATTGGAAACCAATTACGGTTTCCGAATTTAAGACCTTACTGGGCCTATCCCTCCTCATGGGCATAACTAAAAAGAGTGAGTTGCCGTCATATTGGTCCACTGACCCAATTCACCATATGCCCTTGTTTTCTGCCTCCATGACTAGGATACGATACGAGCAGATCTTGCGGTTCATGCACTTCAATGACAATGTAGTCCTTGGGCTGACCCTATATTTGATCGGCTCTATAAAATTCGACCCCTCGTAAACCACTTGAAACAACATTTTGCAGCCAAAGCTACACAGCTTATACAAACGCATCTCTTCCCTCATCAGAATGCATATAGCACTGGTGCCTTACAACATCAATACATATTCTCTGTGATACTTCACCTAAGGCCCGTTGTTTCGGCTGATAAAAGCACTGTTATTAACCCCACATTTATATGCGTGATGTTTCCCGCATTCTGTTAACAACAATTGAAATTTGTTATTGACAATTCCTTGCCTATCTTTGTTTGGCTAAGTTTTGATGAACAATGTTCCTTAGGGGATAAGAAGAAACTTTTTCCTCAGCACATGCACAATTCTTGCTTTGATGTTCCATCCCGGACCACACTGAAGATCACCACTGGATGGCGACAACGCACCTCATACTTCACAAATGAATATTAAAATCATGACATTCAATGTGAGAGGCTTGAATAGCCCATACAAACGCAGATCTCTATGGAACTCAGCTCTGGACTTACACTGTGACACAAAACCTCCGAAATGCACGCATGTCAAAATTGACCCGCACGGTCGCTTCATTATTCTGGTTGCAGAAATGAATGGTAAAACCTACACCCTGGTAAACCTGTATGTACCCAACACTAAACCCCTAAAGTTTATTCGCACTGTAGTAAAATTGAAAGGTAATTTACTGTTGTGTGGTGATTTTAACATGATCTTGAAAGAGGTGTCCTCTGTAATCAAGAGGACCTTGATTCCTCCTCAGTGGCTCGGAGAAAGAGAGCTAACCTAGGAGCTTTCTGCCTAGAGGAAAGGCTATTTGATCCATGGCGCTGCCTCCGAACCACTGAGAAGAATTACACATACTATTCCATGGCTCATAACAGCTATTCCAGAATAGATTTCTTTCTTACAGATGTGTACACTCTGCAAACCATA
This sequence comes from Aquarana catesbeiana, assembly GCF_042186555.1. Classification (NCBI taxonomy): domain Eukaryota; kingdom Metazoa; phylum Chordata; class Amphibia; order Anura; family Ranidae; genus Aquarana; species Aquarana catesbeiana. The sequence goes on from NC_133335.1 coordinate 126,591,984, forward strand.
GGTAAAGCGGACATTCACAACATCACATGGTCGGATCACGCTCCGCTAACCATTGAGGTTGTGGATTCAAGCAAAGTATCCCACAGACCCTTGTGGCGCAATAACACCTTCCTTCTGTCGCAACCCAAATTGAGGGATGAGATCGAAGGAAAAATCCAGGATTACTTCACGATAAATGACACTGGGGACTGTTCCCCCACGACAGTTTGGTGCGTACATAAGGCTTACACCAGAGGGATTCTTATACAAATTGCCTCTAGGGAAAAGAAAAAGAAACTGCAGCGTATAACAACACTGCAAAAATCTATAACGGATCTAGAAGCACAACACAAAAACCCCAAAACCGTCTCTACCCAAATACTTAAGAACCTTAATACGTGCCGCGAGGACTTAAGACGGGAGCTTAGGGCAGATTATGACCTTTACTTCAAAAGACTCAAACTAACATACTACGCACAAAACAATACAGCAGGAAAACTACTGGCCTCCCAACTAAAAAAACGACATGCACGCTCCAACCTCACCCAGATAAAACACCATCAAACCAATGCCACTATACGAAACCCGAAAGCTATAGCTAACGCGTTCAAAGACTACTACCACTCCCTCTACAATCTTAATACTGACCCAACACTCACCAACCCACTGAAGACGAGATCAATAAATCCCTTAATGGTATCCATTTACCTTCGATAGATAGCACCACACTGCAGAAACTGAACTCCCCTATTACTGAAACGGAAATTGACGCGGTTATTAAAACCCTTCCTATGCACAAAGCACCAGGAGCGGATGGCTTGTCCGCTGAATACTATAAAGCATTCACTAACCTACTTACCCCTAAACTAGTTGAAATCTTCAATGGGGCGCCAAAATCTGGCGCTTTCCCAAGCGAAATGTTACAAGCAGTAATAATCACGCTTTCCAAACATGGTAAGGACCCGTCAACCCCTCAAAACTTTAGACCCATATCACTTCTAAACACAGATCTTAAAATATTTGCCAAAACCTTAGCTAACAGATTAATGCAAATTACACCATCCCTCATAGACCTGGATCAGGTTGGTTTTGTAAAAGGGAGACAGGCACCTGACGGGACTAGGAGAATCTAGCGTATTCCTAGCCCTGGATGCCAAAAAGGCCTTTGACAGGGTCCATTGGGGATTCCTGTCCGAGACCCTACATAAATTTGGCATATCTGGAATGATCCATTCAGCGATCATGTCCCTGTACTCCATACCCTCTGCCCGAGTTTACACATCCAGCTTACTTTCGGATCCATTTTCTCTCTCAAATGGGACTCGTCAAGGATGTCCATTATCCCCGATCATTTTTTCGCTTGTCATAGAGCCTCTAGCAGAATACAAAAGATCCAGTAAAGTAATACAAGGTATCAACATAGGCACTGAATGTCACAAACTAGGCTTGTTTGCTGACAACGTTATACTGACCATAACCAAACCAGAATCATCTATCCCAGAAATTCAGTCTCTACTGATTAAATTTGGGGAGGTCTCTTTCTATGAATTTAACACAACCAAATGTTATGCCCTTACATTAAATGTCCCAAAGGAAGCAGTAGACAGCCTCAAAAAGGTATTCCCTTGCAATTGGGAACCCCCCTGAATCACCTATTTAGGTATACAGCTCATCATCCACTAAAATTTACGCTAGTAATTACCCTCCTCTGCTCACCAAAGTGGAAGAGGAACTTAACCAGATAGGCAAACTCCAACTGACGTGGCTTGGTAGAATTGCGGCTTACCAAATGCAAGTGTTGCCCAAATTACTATACTACTTTAGAGCTCTACCCATCCCCATCCCTCAATCATTCTTTTCGCAACTAACAACATGCCTGCGGAAGTTCATATGGGCAGGGAAAAAACCTAGAATAGCACTATCACATCTATATAAAGCCAAATCACTTGGAGGTGTAGGTCTCCCTAATGCGCAAAAATATTATAGAGCTGCAGTACTTGATCAAATGAAGTATTGGTTCTCCTGCTCAACAGATACCAGGTGGACACAAATAGAAAGATAAATCATGCCAGGGCACAATCTTCCAGCATTAGCAATGGCGGCCAGCCTACACCATAACCCGTCTATTCCCCCTTACCAGACCATACAAGCCACAACAGCAGCATGGTCTTCACTGAGGAGGCAAAAATTTAATGACACACCATTATGCACTCTACCAATACCCTTAGCATCCTACGAATATCTAATCCCGGGGCTATCTACCCTATCCTGGACAAAAAATGGGGTGCATTTCTCTACAGAGGACATACCAGACCCAGATGCGCTAGATAGATACAAGACTTATCAAATACAGCACTACAAACTCTCAAATCCGGTCCACTCCATAGAAATACCGCTTTTAGTATGGAACTTTCTATGGAAAAAAAAACACCAGGCAAAATAAAAGTGATATCATTATTTTATAAGGCTATCTCTCCCCTATATATTAAAGTCACAACGCCCAACATGATAAAGTGGGAAAGGGATTTACAGAGAGAATTTACACTACCCCAATGGCCTCACCAAAGTGCTGGCGAAATTGCAATGGCACTGGCAATCTAATGCACACACTCTGGAGCTGTGTAGTGATACGCCCCTTTTGGGAAAAAGTTTCGTCCCTCATTCAAAAAACTACCTTAAATAGGTGCGCATTAACACCGTCTTTAGCATTACTGAGCTTGGATGTTGAGCAATTTCCCCCTCTCATGAGAAAAGTGATTATACATATTCTATTTGCTACACGTATCACGCTAGCAAAGGGATGGCAATCTAAGACATCTCCAAACATAGAGGAAGTAATTTCCAGAATGAACACGCAATATACTATGGAAAAGATGTTTGCATTCAAGAATGGGAGAGCCAAGTATTTTCATAAACACTGGGATATATGGAGAAACTCTCCAAATGCCTCCTCACATTTATGATGTACAACCAAGTTAACCATGACAGATGTTTAATGATATGAACAAGTACAAGGTTCACCCTACAGTGATGATATTGACAATTACCCCAGCATACTAAGGCGACTGTAAAACTACATACGCTAAGAATTACTAGAAAATGTGTGTAGAGCGACTCCGTATGCATGAGTTTTCTTTTTTCCTTTGTTTTTTTTTTTTTTTTTTTTTTTTAGTTTGTTTATTAAATAATACTACTAGATACAAGTAGGTTTGAAATAAATGATCTCCCCAGCTCTACTCCAGGGCTCGGGGCAGGTCTCTGACTAATGTATATTTTGATACCTGATCACAGTGTGAACCCAAAAGGGGTGACAGGTTGTAGCTCATGGCGACACTACCCTATGTTGCATTATGAAGAGACTGCAAGTGATTAGATATGTTTATGCCTTGATATCCTTCCTTGTGGTGAGACACTGCATTACTACTGTTTAGTTTTGTTCAAACTGCAACATGTACTGTAATATCTAATGTGAAAATCAATACAAATCTATTGTAAAAAAAAAAAAAAGAAACAACATTTTGCAGCCTTGTTTACTCCCGATCAAGTTGTCTGCGTTGATGAGTCCCTGATTAAGTTTTCTGGCTGCTTGTCTATCTTCCCAGCAAGCGTGCCAGATACAGGGTCAAGATGTATAAGCTCTGTGACAGGGCCACAGGCTATACATATAGTTTTATGGTATACGAGGGAAGAGATTGTCACGTAGAGCCGGAGAACTGCTCAGACTACATAGGGAGCGCTGGTAAGATAGTGTGGGACTTGGTGTCACCCTTATTCGGAAAGGGGTACCACTTGTATGTGTACAATTATTACACAAGCGTGCTACTTTTTAGTCACCTTTTTGATTATGGAATTGGCGCATGTGGCAGCGTGCAATCTAATCGCCAGGGCTTCCCCCAATGGCTTGTAGAGTCCCGACTTAGACGGGGGAGAGAGCCTGCTTGAAGTGTAATAATTTGTTAGCAGTGGAGTTGAGGGGTTCACGGAATGTTTACATTCTGTCCTCGCTTCATGCAGACACGGCAGTCCAAATTCCTACGGCGACTGGCGTTGTGGGGAAACCCCTCTGTGTAGACGAATACAACCTTAACATGGGAGGGGTGGACCTCAACGACCAGTTGCTGGCGCCGTACCTAATTGCCAATAAGGCCAGACGCTGGTACAAAAAAGTGTCTATTTATTTCAATTGGCTTTACTGAACACTTTTGTGCTATACAAAGCTTCAGGACGGACTGGATCCTTCCTTAAATTCCAGGAAGAGATCGTCAGAGCCCTTCTGTTTCCAGACTGTGCTCTTGCCCAACTTCTCAATGCAAATGCAGTGAGCCGGCTGCATGAGAGGCATTTTCTTTATGTCCTCCCTGGTACCCCTACCCAAAGAACACCCTAAAGAAGATGTCGTGTCTGCAGCAAATGCGGATTTAGGCATGACACCTGCTTTTATTGTCCCTCCTGTCCTGACAACCTGGTCTCTGCATTGGTGAATGTTTCAAACGCTACCACACACTAGTTGAGTATTAGCGTAGGGTACAACACTACACAGTCCTAGGCACACTAATACAGGGTCTCAGGGTCTCGAAAGCTGTGATGGACATCACATTTTGAGAGACCCTAAGCTGCAACGTTCAGATTGAAGTTTTTTTACAGTTTTTATAAAAGTGAAAAAAGTGAAGAAAAAAAACACACAAAAACACAAAAAAAATAAAAAAATAAAAAAAGACAAAAATAGTTGTGGTTGTATTTTTCTTCTCTCTCTCTCTCTCTATTGTTCTCTCTCTTATGTTCGCTCTCTACAGTCCGCTTTACTGTTCGCTCACTATTGTTCTATATCTATCGTTCTCTCTCTGTTTTATTTTTACTATGTTTTATTGTATTTGCTTTGCAGGTATGGTATGTTATACTGTATTGTTTGTTTTATTGTTAACCATCATTTGCTTAGCAGGTACACAATTTAGCTGCAGCACGGGTTTATTTATCTTGACAGCAACAGCGTTTGCTCCCACGATACATAAAGCCGTGACTCCAGAGCTGTCGGAGGTGATTTCACCACCACAGTTAAAAAAAAGAGCATATATGCCGAAGCAGGGGTGGAGGAGCGAGGGGTGGAGGAGCGATTTGCTCTTAACATTAGGGGCGGATTGCCCCCATGCTTCGGCATATATTTTTTTAGCCACAGATTGCAATGTTTTATTTTTACTATGTTTTATTGTATTTGCTCTGCAGGTATGGTAAGTCTTATGCCCCGTACACATGGTCGGATTTTCCGATGTAAAATGTGCGATCGGAGCGTGTTGTCGGAAATTCCTACCGTGTGTGGGCTCCATTGGACTTTTTCCATTGGATTTTCCGACACACAAAGTTTGAGAGCAGGCTATAAAATTTTCCGACAACAAATTCTGATCGTGTGTACACAAATCCGATGCACAAAGTGCCACGCATGCTCAGAATAAATAAAGAGATGAAAGCTATTGGCTACTGCCCCATTTATAGTCCCGACGTACGTGTTTTACGTCACCACGTTCAGAATGATCATATTTTCCGACAACTTTGTGTGACCGTGTGTATGCAAGACAAGTTTGAGCCAACATCCGTCTGAAAAAATCCTAGGATTTTGTTGTCGGAATGTCCGATCAATGTCCGACCCTGTGTACGGGGCATTACTGTTATACTGTAATGTTACTTTGTTTTATTGTTAACCATCATTTGCTTAGCAGGTACACCATTCAGCTGCAGCACAGGTTTATCTATCTTGACAGCAACAGCGTTTGCTCCCACAATACGTAAAGCCGTGACTCCAGTGTTGTCGGAGGTGATTTCACCACCACAGTTAAAAAAAAATGGTGCATGTATGCCCATCATTAGAAGTCTGCATGAAAAAAAGAACATTACAATGTATGCCCAACAAGGACCAGCAACGTACTGGTATGTTGCTGGACTTTGAGTGGTTATACCAGAATGATGCCTGCAGGTTTAGGTATGATCTTGATATCATTCTTTTCAGCCAGCGGTCAGCTTTCATATAAAAGCAATCCTAGCGGCTAATTAGCCTCTAGACTGCTTTTATAAGCAGTGGGAGGGACCATCGTCCCCCCCTCCACCGTCTTCCATGGTTTTCTCTGGCTCTCCTGTCCCAACAGGGAACCCGAGAATGCAGCCGGTGGTTCAGCCAGCTGACCATAGAGCTGATCAGAGACCAGAATGGCTCCAATCATCTCTATGGCCTAAGAAACCGGAAGCTACAAGCATTTCATGACTAATGCTGGCCATACACTATACAGAAAATCGGCCGAACCCATTTTCGAAAAACGAACGTTCGACCGTGACCGCAAACGATCGTGCCATCATATAATGTCCGATAATCTGTTCAGTGGACATGAATAAATAATTTTGTGTTCGTTTTTTTACATATACCTAGTGCAGGCAGTTCGGACGGGAAACACATTAACCTTGCAATTTATCGTACGTTCGGCAGAAATTTTCCAAACATGCCGTTCGTTTTTTTTCCACAAAAACGTCACAAACGATTATCGATTTGTACCCACTAACTTGCCGAAAAACGAACGAAGTGTCCATACGAACGATTTTTCGGCCGATTTTTCGTATAGTGTATGGCCAGCATTAGGTTTCGTCAGATCTTGGTGTGGTCAGATGCTTTGAGGGCAGAGGAGAGATCTAGGGTTTAATAGGTACTCTTTTTTAAAAAAAATTGGGTCTATCACTACCTATTGTTATCATAGGGAATATTTACATTCCCTGAGATAACAATAAAAATGATAAACCAAAAAAAAAAAAATGAAAGGAACAGTTTAAAAATATAATAAAAAAGCAAAATAAATAATTTAAAAAAAAAGAAAAAAAGAAAAAAGAACCCCTGCCCCCCCATACTCATGCGCAAAGGCGAACGCAAGCATCGCTCTGGTGTCATATATGTAAACAGCAATTTCACCATGCATGTGAGGTATCACCACGAATGTCAGATCGATGGCAGTAATTTTAGCAGTAGACCTCCTCTGTAGATCTAAAATGGTAACCTGTAAAGACTTTTAAAAATGTATGTAGTTTGTCGCCGCAGCACGTTTGTGCGCAACTTTAAAGCATGTCGTGTTTGGTATCCATGTACTCGGCATAAGATCATTTTTTTTATTTCATCAAACATTTGGACAATATAGTATGTTTTAGTGCATTAAAATAAAAAAAAGTGTGTTTTTTCCAAAAAAATTGCGTTTGAAAAATCGCTGCACAAATACTGTGTGAAAAAAAAAAAATTGCAACACCCACCATTTTAATCTGTAGGGCCTTCACTTTAAACAAATAAATAATATTTGGGGATTCAAAGTAATTTTCTTGCAAAAAAAAAAAAAAGTTTTTCATGTAAACAAAAAGTGTCAGAAAGGGCTTTGTCTTCAAGTGGTTAGAGCCCTTGCACACTGGGGCGGTTTGCAGGCGCTATTGCGCTAATAATAGCGCCTGCAAACCGCCCCGAAAGTGCCGCTGCTGTCATCCCAGTGTGAAAGCCCCGAGGGCTTGCACACTGGAGCGATGCGCTGGCAGGACGGTAAAAAAAGTCCTGCCAGCAGCATCTTCGGAGCGGTGAAGGAGCGGTGTGTATACCGCTCCTTTACCGCTCCTGCCCATTGAAATCAATGGGACGGTGCGGCTATACCGCCCTCTGCAGAGGCGCTTTGCGGTGGTATTTAACCCTTTCTCGGCCGCTAGCGGGGGGTAAAACCGCCCCGCTAGCGGCCGCATACCGACGGTAAAACGCCGCTAATAGTAGCGGCGTTTTACCGCCGACGCCGCCCCCCGCCCCAGTGTGCAAGGGCTCTTATAGAAGAGTGGGTGATGTGTGACATAGCTTCTAAATGTTGTGCATAAAATGCCAGGACAGTTCAAACCCCCCCCCCCAAAATGACCCCTTTTTGGAAAGTAGATGCCCCAAGCTATTTGCTGATAGGATGTTGAGTCCATGGAATATTTTATATTTTGTCACAAGTTGCGGGAAAATGTTTTTTTTTTTTTTTGCACAAAGTTGTCACTAAATGATCTATTGCTCAAACATGCCATGGGCATATGTGAAATTACACCCCAAAATACATTCTGCTGCTTTTCCTGAGTACGGGGATACCACACGTGTGAGACTTTTTGGAAGCCTAGCTGTGTACAGGACCCCGAAAACCAATCACTGTCTTCAGGCTTTCTAAGGGCGTAAAATGTTGATTTCACTTCCTCACTATCTATCACAGTTTCAGAGGCCATGAAATGACAAGGTAGCACAACTCCCCCCCAAATTGACCCCATTTTGGAAAGAAGACACTTCAAGCTATTTGCTGAGAGGCATGTTGTGTCCATGGAATATTTTATATTTTGCCACAAGTTTAGGGAAAATGCCCGCCACCGATAAAAGTGAATCCGCTGCAGAGACCACTTTTATCTTGAAGCAGACCGCCCGCTGAAGAAGAAGATACCGGGGTTATGGTAGCTAGCTGCTACCATAACAATGGTATTCCTCTTCAAAGTAGTGACGTAAAACGACGGCGGGCAGTCCATATGTGGTTAAGAGACAGATCCAAAAATATTGGCACCTTTTACAAGCAGACTCCAGAATTTTTACCTCCTGTCCCTCTGATCATGTTTAGGAAAGCACCATCCATAAGGGACAAACTTGTCTCCAGCATGTTTACATCTTTGGTTGCCACCCCCAAGTCATCACCGGAAACTCAGGCATGTGGGTCATGTCAATAGTGCCAATATGTTAGATAATCATGATCACACATTCTTCCCAATGGCCAAAAATATTGTCCTAATTTCCATGTCACTTGCTTTACGCAAGGGGTAGTCTATCTTTTAGACTGCCCCTGCGGGGCATTTTACATTGGCAAAACCAAGCTCAAATTTTGGCGTATAATCAAAGAGCATGTAAAAGCTGTAACTTCAGGGGATGTGTATTCTGCTATAGGGAGACACATGATTAAGTCACACAACTACTTTGTTCCACCACTCCTTTTCTGGGCCCTTGACGTGCAGTTATGGGATCCCAGGGGAGGAGACTGAAACAAGGTTTCACTTAAAAAAGAAGCCTGATGGATATACAAGCTCAGTGCTACTAAGCCCCCTGGGCTAAATTAAATTATTAGCTACAAATCATATCTGGAGGGTTTCACTTCAGGATGTTCAGAACACCTTATGTGAACCTATTCTCTTATTTTCTTTACATCCTTCCACTTCCCTTCCCACCTCCTTTTTGATTTTGTTTAGTCTGATGATGAACAATGACATATGGTTGTATTTATTTTTTGTGATTCATGTGAATGCTTGGGGTTGGGGTCAGGGGTCAATTTGGCTGTCTCTCTTTTTCCCATGGTGTTGGTCCTTCCCATGTGTCCTTTGCACCCAGCACGCGCAGCCCCCTCTGGTCCTTGATCAGTGGGGCAAGTTCTGAATTTGGGAGGCCTCCTTTTTCAGGAGTGTTTCCTTTTTTCCCCACAAGAGGGCGGTGGTCTCCTCCGATTTCCTGTTGACCTGCGTGTCTGCACTGTTCTTTCTCCTAGGGCCGTCCTTTTTCAACATGGCAGCTTGCAACCTTGTCAGTCCCAGGAAATCATGTCATGACATGCACCGCCGCACACAGGAAATCATCTGTGACAGGTTTGGCTCTATGGAATTGACGGCAGGGGATTTAATTGGAGACATCTGTCTCCAATGATCAGCCGATTAGTCCTTTACATATTCACACCTGCGGTTTCCACTGGTGCTTAGATGCACCCTGCTGGTTGGTGATTTTTACACATGTTAACTTATTACATTCACTTTAAATGAAAATGATCCAGGGTTCCTTCATTGTTGTTCCTGGTAGAGGCAGCTGAAGGACTCTCCCTTGATTGTTTAATATTAGAGCCTTCCATCTTATTTGGATAGATCCTGGTTTATTATTGGTAAGAACAGACCCTTTGGGATTGATTCCTTTTTTCTGTTGATTGATTTTTTCATATCTTTCATAGTTTTGAATACGTACTGTTTCTATTATTTTTTTGCAGACTTTGCTGGGTCCTTTTCTGGGTTTTTCTCTTCTCCCTTCCCTCTCCTTTTTGTGCAGAAAGGTCTGGCTCACTATTTGAAAAAAGACTCTCCATGATGCGAGTTATCAATCCAGACATTTAGGTATTTATAGATCTGAATTTTTTCCCCGCCTTCTAACCCCATCCCTAATATAGCTTTAACATACTACTCTCCAGGTACTAAATCTACAGATGGAATACCATTATTCTACAGCTTGCTACAAGAAAAAAACGCTCTTTCAATTATCTAACCCATTTCGCCTATGGGAACACAATTTAACACAAAGCTACAATACCCACCAATGGGAACTAGCCCTACACTATACACTATACAAAGCCACTAATTGCAGCGCCCTCTGGGAGTTAACTCAAAACATAACCCAACGCAGATATTTAACTCCCCTCAAAATTTCCATCTTTGACCACAACACATCCCTAAAATGCTGGAGAAACTGTGAAGCCATTGGTTCACTTCTCCATATTATGTGGGAATGCCCAATACTAACAGCCTACTGGTCGGAAATTTGCTCTCTTCTATCCCAGGTCACAGGAATAACCTTTTCTCCTTCACCTGACCTAGCTCTTCTGAACCTAACCATTGACAACACCCCCTACAATTTACACAAAACAGTAACTCACATCTTAGTAACAGCCAGACACAACATCACAAAAAACTTCTTTTGAAACCCCCGGGCTTAAATGTAATTAAACAGGTACAAGATCACTATATCTTTGAAACCACCTTAGTGGCAGATAGTCGTGCTTACCTTAAACTAATTCAGACATGTAAACCATGGTCAACTTGGTATATATCCCATTCTGAATATGGAACACTATATATCTATTGCTAAACGCAGTCCCACTCCCCCCCCCTCTTTTGTTAGGCTCTTTTATGCAGCCCATGGACATGGTATGTTTCCCCTACTGTTACGAAGTTGTGTTTATATCTTAGACTTTGCATTTCGAACCAATGTATCCTATGAGCCTATCTTTTATGTTTACCCTGTTGATTCTATTTACTATGTTATATTTCTATTTAACACTAAAATCAATAAAGACATTGAAACTAAAAAATACATTTAAAAAAATGATACAAATAGTAAACGTAATCAAAACATAGCCAGGGTTCAGTAACCAAATCGTGTAGTCAGAACAAGCCAGAAAATCAGGGAGCCAGAGATCAGCATAGTCAGAGCAGCAGACAGGATCAGGAAACCAGAAGGGATGTCAGCCAGACAAGTCTTCAACAGGAACACAGCAGAGAGTCTCTAGATATGTTGACTGAGGTGAAGGCACAAGAGATCTAATCCATACAGCTTAAATAGACAGCAGGGCTTGTTAACGAGCAGGATATGATCACCAGGTGAGTCACCATGGAATGATGAGTACTGGCAATTAACAGACAGCTGAGCAACCTGAGCTCTGAGAAGGGAGGGCTGAGTCCAGTCCTGACAATTATATTAAAACTAAAAAAATGTAAAAAAAATGAAAAATGGTATGTAAAAAAAAAACAAAAAAAGGAGCGTGAACAAACAAAAGAAAGATGAAAGAAAAGGAAAAAAGGGGGACGAAAAAAGGGAACTACCCAACTGCTCCAAAAAATTATGTAACAACACACACAAATTGTTATCCTATGCAAGATATAGCACAATTAACTGGTGTTGATAAAGGCATTCATGTCCCATTCAATATTAAGACCATGAGGGGAAAAGGCCCTCAAAATTATTAATCCACTTGCTCTCAATTTTCAAAATCTTTCTTTTAACATGGCTACCCCGCCAATGAGGAATAAATCTGTTGTAATGGATGTGATTAAGGTGTTACCAGGTAAAAATGTTAAAATGGCTATTTCAAATGTAAAATTGCATCAGAAGCTTGGCTGGTTAAATTCTTAAGAATTTTCAGATAACAGCAGATATCTGCTAGTTCCTTATTTTCAGTCTGAAGCCAAACCGCAACAGGTTATAAAAAGATTGTCTTTTCCAAGAAGTTGCACCAAAGGTAGACATGATATCAACAAGGGGAAATTACCAAGATATTTAATAATAGCTATGATTAGTTGTTAAGTTTGCTGAAATTATTGCTAAAACTGCTGAAGCTGCTAAAAACTCAGAAAATGTCACAATAAAGTGTTTTGCATATGTCATATTCTTTGTCTGACAAAAATGTATAAAACTGTGAAAGAGGAAATAAAGAGATCAGAAGCTTTTATTCTGAACTGAGTGTCAGAGTTTTATTACTTCATGGCATGCATGCTTTACATTTAATTTGATAAAGGGGTAGATATAATAATATCAGACTCTTGTTCTGAATCCAAAACATTTTGGCGCCCAACGTGGGGCTCGAGGCTAGGGTCTCAAGTAGCCGATCCAGAAGGGACCGGGAGACAAGCCAACGTGGAGATACAGGAGGAGACTGATCACCTCTAGAAATGGTAAGACACTTTTGATATCCTGTATATCTAGTCTACTGTTTATCCTGTACCCGTGGCTGGTCAATCTCTGTGCCCATATCGGCTTCCTGCAGCCCTCAAAGACAGATATATCTTGGCTCGAGTCTGTTGATAAGTTAAGGAACCTGCAATTATATCTACCACCTGTTTTGTTCTGTTCTGTTTTGTTGATTGTTGATTGATCTTGTGTTTTGTGGTGGCTGTTGGGAATGAGTCATTGCCTATATAGTCACGGATGACGGATGAAATTAGTTGACGTGGTTAAACTTCTCCTGGACTAGGAGAAGGCATCAGGACGTGGTTAAACTCCTCCTGGGGGGAAAAAAAATAAATAATTGTGCGGCAAAGCACGGGAAAGTACGGGGGGGGCGTCAGGAACACGCATAGTGGTGTGGGGGATCCCGTGACAGTTTGAGTAATCCTGTACTCCACTGCGGCCGTCACGTATCTTGTTGTTGGTTGTTGGTCACATTTTGTTGTTTGTGGTAATGTCATGTCATGTCCTAAGTGTGTTTGTGGTCTGTTATTCGGGATACATGAGGACTGGGGGTTGATTGAAGTGGTAGAGCCAGGATATAGGGCTGAGTCTCTTGGTTACCGCCACATACTGCGCATTTATTGGTGTTCAGATTGAATGTGCATTATCCAGTAAAAATTGTTGTTGGCAAATCACTGGAAGTAATAGAGGCTCAAACTAGAATAACAGGACATGCAGCTGAAAGGTGCCCCTTGCAACCTGAACAACCGTAAGGGTTAGAAGAAAGGGAATGAGACAGAATGAGAAGTTTGGGTTTTGAGTTGCAACATGTAAATGACATTTAAAGTGGTGCATTGAATATTAGTTACTAACTGTACTCCTTATCTGTTTGTTAGCTGTCTTGTTGAGAGTAATAAGTAGTCACATATTACTCGCTCGCTCCCCTACCTGTGGCCACCTGAGTGGGCAGGGCTGTGTGACTGGTCTATGTTTTGGGAAGACGCGTGTAAGGAGACTTGCAAGGCAGTCGAACACTGTAGACGTTCCTTTCTCTCTCTCTCTCTCTCTCTCTCTCTCTCTCTCTCTCTCTCTCTCTCTATCCATTTTGTCCTTGTTAACTTGAGAATGTGATATGGTCTGAACCGTTACCAGGTGACGGATAGAGGATTGTCGGACCCTTGAGTCCAGGACAGCCTTGTGACCTGTTAAAAAATCCTGAGCAGACACACATAAATATCACAGTCATCAAGACAGAATGTAGCAAGGTAGTGTTATATATATTGGAAGGTGGTCTGAAAGAGGACAGGTGGTGGTCAGAGGATTGTCGGACCCTCGAGTCCAAGACAGCTTCATAAAACCGCCATACAAATCCTGAGCCTGGACACATAAACTTCCCAATAGCTAATGATGGAGCAGAAGTTAGAGAGACCTAAAGAGGGTAGTTTGGCTTGTGATTTGGTATTAGAGCGAGAAGAAGATGCTGTCAAGAAAGGGAAGAGATTGGTAAAAGTGTGTGGGGTCACTATGCATTTAGTTGATCGGCTAGAGCCGAATGAATGGCATGCTCTTTTAAAAAAGAAAAAGGGGTTTGTTGTGGGACCACGGGCTGCTGTGAACAGCAGACACTTGGTTCAAAGTTGCCAAAGCCATTCATGAAGAAGGAAAACAGGAAAACAGGAAAACAGGAAAACATGAAACAGGAAATATGTCAGAACGGTTGTATTATGTATGTGTACAAGAAGCCAGATAAGGGGTCAAAAGCTAAGACAGACAGACAGCCACCGCCCTATAATAGCGTCTGGACCCCAGGAAGTAGACACTCCCATTCGTCTACTTCCCCTCTGCTACAAGTGACAGAGGAGCCTCTGATACCTCCCCCACCGTGCTTAATAGTAGACAATGTACACTTGTCTCTGTACGGCTCAGGTGGTTGCTCCCACACACGCCCGACCCAAACTGTACCACCTGCACCACCACCCCCACAGAAAACCTACCCACATATATCCGGTGATAGGCCAGTCCTCGGTATCCTATTACAGCGCCCAACATACCCCATTAATGACAAGTGTACATTCTGGGGAAGACTCGGACAGCTCCCAGGGGGGGAAACGCAGACACTCAAGCCTCAGGAGGTTCCACCCTTGGCCCTCCTGCCCTAACAGACCTGGGACTAAAGACTCAGACTCAGCCCGACCTAATGCTAATAGACCAGGGGACCCAACCTCAGCCCCAACCCGGTCCCTCCTCTCAAAGTCCCGACCAGGGTCACGCCGTCCCTGCCAGGATGCACCAAGCTGACAGGCATGCTGGAACAGGTACCACTCCAAAACAACAGACTGTTACATTTCAAGGCACACCCCGCATTGGATCCATCCCCATGTATGACTCATCAGCTGGGGCAATGGGTTCCTGGAACCTCACACCACCAAAGACAATGACCCCAATACGGCCCCTTCCCTTCATCACCGAGAGTCTGACTTTAAGAAGTTTCTCTAATAACAATGAATGTAGCAAATGTGCTATATTTATGCAAATGGTTTTAATTGTGTTTAAGCTGTATTAGCAATAAATGGTTTAAAATGTAGTTTAAAATGTTCAATTTCAATGAAGAATATATTTAAGAGTATTATAAATAAAGAGGAAGTTTATGTATTCTGGGCGTTATGCCAAGAGAAGAACGAAAGAGGAGAGGCGTGGTCTGCCAGCGCCGTTAATGGATGCCTAGACGCTGAGCTTGTCAGCCCGGGGAGATTAAAAGAGCGACATAGGCCCGACCCAAACAACCATCCACGCCCATCCTTCCTCACTATCGTCCGGAGAACACAGGGAGTCATGTCCGGCAAGAAGATGAATGAATATCGTCCTCAGAAGCTGACAGCTTTCCTTATCAAGCCTCCCTCTAAGGTCAGTCAGCTCAAAGATGGTGCCGGCGCGGCCGAGACCACGACTCCCGAGTCATACACTGATCTCCCTGACGAGATTCTGGGAGATCAAGAGCCACAACCTATATCCCAGCCATCCAGCCACAGATTGGAGGCCAATCCTGTTACAGGCAACCCCGCAAAAGTCCACATGAGGATGAGCTCACAGCCGCCGGACCCGCAAATTGAGGCCCAGGCTTTTCTCCCCTTCCAATCTAACCAGGCCTTGCAATCCTCCATGGCCTCATTTCCTACTACAGGGCAACCTGTGTTGGATACTACCCTAAAAGAGATTCTGCTCTCCCTCCAGTCCTCTCTAATGACTGATATTTCATCCTTATTCACCAAAATAAATACAGACATGCACGCTATGAATGAAAGAGTGTCCCACATTAAGAACAGTATGGAGGATTGCACCACAACTGTTAACACTATCATCGACACATACGATGAAATAAAAGAAGAGCAATCCTGGGTAAGGGCCAAACACCTCACCAAGGGATCTTATAATAGATCGTATTCACAGGATTGCCAAACCCTCACATCTTGCTGCCTCTGTCCCCAGGGATGTGCTGATGCGAGTACATTTTTTCCATATTAAGGAGAAAATACTAACAACAGCCAGAAATGGCCCACGGCTCCCTGCGCCATATGAAAACATCATGCTCTTTCCTGACCTAATCTAAATATACCTTACAATTGAGGAGACAACTGAATCCAATTACTAAAGGCCTCCACAACCACAAGATACTATACAAAAGGAGATACCCAGCAACACTACAAGTTACACACAATGGATCGCCACACACGATCAACAATCTGCAGAGCGGTCTGCGGATTCTTCATACCTGGGGAATAATACCAGAATTCCCGCACGACACCGACCCAGGGTTGGATCTACACGGCCCCAACAATTCTTCCCGTCGATCCCATGGGAAGCACACCACTTGATATGGCCCACATGCAATGATCAACAAAGGGCCCAAATCCACATTCAGATAAGATTCTCCCCGGCTACCAGTTGTGAGACTCTCAGTTGCCAAGCTCTTGACTTTTGTTACCCCCCATGGTGGTTTGGTGAACCACCAGTTTCACTATTCCACCTGTTCACCATAATAGTGATAAGTTCACCCTCATCTACTCCTCTACAAATTCAGTTTGATCTCGTTCAGTTTTCCTCCTGTCAATTGTGTTATTTTGTAGTTCTCGCTCTGCCTTCCTTCAGAGACCATTGAAGAAGACCAAGACCACAACAGAGACATCGTCTGCCTCAGCAGCTCAACTTCCATCTAATCACAACTAACTGTAAGTGCTAGTGACCACCTGAGTCACACCGCTTCACAAATGACAGTCACTATTCTATCCCTAAATGCTAATGGGCTGAACCACCCAGCCAAAAGACATTCACTCTGGAAAACAGCCCAAGAAACCAAATGCGACATCCTGTGTGTACACATTTTGCTACCACAGCTACTCCAACCTACAAACACATCCGCTTCCCACATGTACACAGCATCCTTCACCTCAAAGAAAAGAGGCGTATTGATAGCAGTCAAAGACGCGGTCACTTTTCAATTGAAACAAACTATCTCAGATCCTAATGGACGATATCTCATCTTGATCTGCACCATTAACAATACAGATTATACGCTAGTCAATCTATATGCTCCAAATGTACGCCAAATTCGTTTTCTTCCTAAGCTTATGAAAAAAATTCAGCTTACATGGAGTGGTTACTTAATATTATGTGGAGATTTCAACCTAGTTCCGGAAGTGCAAATGGACTCCAACTCCACAGCAAAACGTAGAGAATCCCCATTGAAATCTTTCCTTCATACACATGACCTGTTTGATGTATGGAGATGTCAACATGGGGTGGAGAGAGACTATACTTTCCTTTCTCCGCTTTCTTCACAAATACTTCACAAACAATGCAGGCTCCGTGTCTAAGCGTTTATTAGAGGTGTACTGATAAATATAAGTTCCCAATTCAAAAAACAGAGGACACAACATATAGACACTCTCACGACACAAATCAATGGCCTAGAAAACCAACTCAAAACAAACCCCCACCCCTCTCTCTCGGCACAATTACTATCTCTCAGACAAGACCTTAGACTGCACCTATTACAGTCCTTTGAAAATGCACAAAGAAAGTTTAAAGCCACATGCTACTCTACTTCCAATAAAGCAGGTAAAGCCCTTGCTAACTGTATTAAAACTAGATGAACCAAACATAAAATAGAACACATATATCATCCCCACACAAAGGAAAAATTGAGAAACTCTCAAGAAATAGCAGATGCCTTCAGCATATACTATAGTGACTTATACAACCTTAAACATAACCCGAACTCTCATCAACCTACACTTGATGACATTAACGCATTCTTAAGCCAAATCAACCTCCCAACTTTAACGAACAAACAACTGACCAAACTAAACGAACCATTCTCGGAACTAGAAATAACAAACACTATCAAATCTCTACCTCCAGATAAAGCACCGGGACCCGATGGTCTTATGGGTGCATACTACAAGCAATTCTCCCTCCAACTAGTGCCTCATCTAATCACCATGTTTAATGAGGCGGCCTTCTACGCAAAATTTCCAGATGAATCACTGAAAGCAATTATTGTAACTCTACCGAAACCAGGTAAAGACCCAGTGTCGCCCCAAAACTTCCGCCCAATCTCACTCCTGAATCTAGACCTTAAAATTTATGTGAATATGTTGGCCACTAGATTACTCAATATTATGCCCAATTTAATCCACAAGGATCAATCTGGCTTCACCACCGGACACCAAGCATCAGATGCAACTAGGAGAATGATAGATATCATTCATTACGCTGAGTCCAGCGGAACGCCTTCTCTGCTCCTCTCCTTGGATGCAGAGAAGGCGTTCGATAGGATTCATTGGTCCTACTTACAACAAACCCTCTTAAAATTCATCTTTAAAGGACACATACTAAACGCCATTTTAGCACTATACTCCTCCACCTCTGCCTAGGTATTCTCCGCCGACATGTTATCCCAATCATTACACATATCTAACGGCACAAGGCAGGGATGCCCACTATCTCCCCTTATTTTCAACCTTCTCATTGAACCACTGGCAGAACACATTAGACAAAACCCCAAAATATCAGGATTTGAGATAGCAAATCATCCCATAAAATAAGCTTGTTTGCAGATTACATAATTCTCATGCTCACTGACCCAACTTCCTCATTACCAGAAGTTCAAAATGTCCTGCATCAATTCAGCAAAGTATCATACTACAGAGTAAATACGACAAAATCATATATATTAGACCTAGGTATAGACGCCACAACCAGGAACCTACTGCAAGCAAGTTACACATACACTTGGGCCGAAAACGACATAACCTACCTGGGAATTCAATTAACTAAATCGACGAAAAATCTCTTTACCTACAACTTTAAACCCTTCCTTACCAAACTCCAAAAAGAAATACAACACCTAGCAAACCACAACCTATCCTGGTCAGGCAGACTGGCTGCATTTAAAATGATACACCTGCCCCAACTGTTATATCTCTTTTGAACCATTCCTATCCCATTACCATCAGCATAGTTTAAAGATCTCCAGGCCATGCTTAACAAATTCCTTTGGCAAGGGAAAAAACCTAGATGTGCACAATCCAAACTATTCAAACATAAACTTGCAGGGGGGACAGGTTCCATCAATTTCGAAGATTATCATTGAGCATCCATCCTGACCCAACAACAAGAATGGTTCCAACCACAACCCAACACCTTATGGGGACTTATAGAAGCAGTAACCTTCAAACACACGACACTGCAAACATGGGTATTAAGTACTCCACTGGGTATCCCCATCCCAAATGCAATCCCTCCCACAATAAAAGCCGCAGCTCTGGCTTGGAAAGCACTAAGTAAATTAGTCACACGCCAAACCAAAACAATCTCTCCACCTCTACCAATAACAATACTTCATCAATTTTCACCTGACCTATCTCTGGTTCACTGGGCAGCAAAAGGCATCACACTGATTCAACACCTATTCCAAGAACCCAACCTAATGACATTCCCTCAACTACAAAAAACATTTAATCTTCCTACCAATGAGTACTTCAACTACATGAGAGTAAAACACTGTATCTCCCACATACCTACCCCAACGTACACACTACCATCCAATATATGGTCATTCCTAACCAAACCTAAAACAAAAGTGTAAGGTATCTCCCTTTTCTATGACACTTTCCATCAAAAAAAGATATTCACTAAATCAAACTCACATTTACATTGGGAAACAGATCTCGAACAAATCTTCTCAGACACACAATGGCAAACGGCACTTCAATCTTTCTACAAATCCACACAATGCTCCACACTTTGGGAACTCACCCAAAAACTATCCCTACGCTGGTACTTAACACCCACAAGAATAGCGTCCTTTGGTAAGAACACTCCTGAAACTTGCTGGAGATGCAACAAATCAAAAGGAGATCTTCTCCACATAATGTGGACATGTCCGTACCTACTTGGCTTTTGGCTATAAATATTCCATATAATATCAGACATCACACGACACAATATCCTACCATCACCAGCATTGGGTCTACTAAACTTAATGATAGAGAACATACCTCTACCCCTTAGAAAAGTGATTACCCACATCCTACTAGCGGGCTAGACTAAGCATAACCAGACTCTGGAAAAACACCCTAGCTCTGACTATAGAAGACACACTAAGCCTGGTTAACCTTCATTATAGCTACGAACTGATATTAGCCTCCAGCAAAGGCATGCTCACTAGAGCCAGATCTGAATGGCTCCCTTGGTCTCAATGGTCCAGAGCAGCAGATTACTTATGAAACACTACACACGTAGACGTAACCGTACACAAATAGTTATAGACACTCTTGATATCTGCTCTTGGAAAAGAACTAAGCATTAATATGTTGAACTGTAGAATCCTACCACTGCCACCATTTGTAATGCTTGGCCTTCATCTCATTAACTGAAATAAAGAATCCAGGGGGTGCCACCATTTGTAGCGCCTGGCTTTGATCTTCTAAGCTGGAATGAAGAATTCCATCACTGCAACCATTTCCAGTGCTTGGCCTTGATCTTGTGACCTTAAATAAAGAATCTCATTGCTACCACAAAAAAAAAAAAAAAAAAAAAAAAAGAAGAAGAATGAAAGAGGAAGTGCTTTCCTTGCGTAAATCTATATCTAGATTTAGGGCCCATTCACATCTGAGCATTTTGTAGGTTATTCTGAAAGAAAAAAAAAAGAGAAAAGAAAACATTTATTCTGTATGTATTCATATCTCAACTCTGAAATGCCTAAAGCCTATATGTGTACAAGAGGTCACACAAGGAAAGGCGAATCTGTTGAGAAATAGCACAAGAAGTTTACTGATTTGGGTTTTAGCGTGCTAAACAAAGCACATAGGCACATGTTAATTTATTTCAGGTCTTAAAGAGTCAATCTGAAAGGGTCTGAGTATAAGAGTAATGGAGCTTGAGACGTTATTAGTAGTTATTAGGTCCAAAATCCTCACAGAATAGTAGAGAGTAGCTCCTCTCATGATGGCCTCTGACACACCCTATCTGCACCCATCAGTACCAACTCCACGTGTCTGCTACAACTGCAGAAGACCCGGCCATTCCAGAAGGGAATTCCAAAGACCGCAGAAGCTTGCCGACAGGCAACCAGGCCCCAACCGTGACCCACGTGAAGACGCCCAATATCGGAGACATGACACTCCTCTTCCTCCTCCACCCCCTCCAGACCATACAGACCTTCTCCGCTAGGATTTCGGCAAACCTGTGTCACTTACCCCTACAATAGTCTTATCCAGAATCCAAGTTTCTATTTCCTTCCAACCCAATGGTGGTGTTCTGGTCTCCCCATCGCTAACCATTGATGATGCCTCAGCACTGTGCTCCGTTCCCCTTTTACTATCATTGGATACTCAATGTTGAGGTTGGAATCCCGAATCCCAAAAGAGGTTTTGGATCGAGTCCATACATGCCTGTGGTCCACAGGGCCTGAAGATGTAGGGCATCTAAAAGTGCCACCAATCATGGTGCAGCTAAAACCTGGGGCTCCCTTGCCCAGAAGACCACAGTACCCCTTGAAGCCAGCTCAAGCTGCATCTATTTCAAAGCAAATCGAGACCCTTCTGTCAAATGGAGCTCTGATACCCTGCACATCTCCGTGCAACACACCACTGTTCCCAGTAAAGAAACGAACTGCAAAAGGAGAGCCAGAAAAATACAGAATGGTACAGGACCTTAGGGCTATGAGTGAAGCTACTGTATTGGAGACACCTATTGGGGCCAACCCACACACCTTGCTGGCAGCAATACCGCCCACAGCAAAATACTTTACAGTAGTAGACTTAGTTGGACTGTTATGCCACAAGGGGCCCAGAACTCCCCCCTCAATTCACCAGAGCAATGGCCCTCATTCTGGACAACTGGATGAAGTTATGCCCAGAAATTGTACTCCTCCCGTATGTAGATTACCTCCTGCTCTGTGCAGATTCCCTTGAGGACGCCCTAATCTTCTTTGAAAGTCTTCTCCAACACTTGGCCGAGCAAGGATGCAAAGCCTCAAAGAAAAAAGTCCAGAGAGAAAAAGTGATTTTCCTAGGCCTCTGCATCTCCCAAGGCACCCGACATCTCACTGAAGAAAGAGTTGCTGTAATCAAAGCCATCCCTTTGCCTCAAGGTCATAAACCCTTACATGCTTTCCTAGGATTAATCTCCTATTGCCGCTCTTGGATCCCAGAAGCCTCCCTCTTGATGCAACCCCTTTATGATGCCCTATCTCGCTTTCTCCAGAAGCTGTGGACAATTTTGAAACTCTGAAGGAGATCCTCTCAACAGCCCCTGCTTTGGGACTAAAAGACTTTCAAACTGTTTGTCTCAGAGAGACAAGGGGGGACCCTCTAGTCTCAGAGCTGTCTTTGCAGCCCAAGCTCTTTTTGACAAAACTGCTGACTTGGTGTTGGGCCACCCTTTAATCCTTCTTGCTCCTCATGACATAACTTCCAATACTAAACCAAGTACAGCCCAAGCACTTGTCTTCAGCAAGACACCTCAGACTCCAGTGTGCCTTACTCCCATCTGATAACATCACTCTCCTCTGATGTGATACTCTCAACCCATCCACTCTACTTCCACTTCTGGAGGGGGGAACCTCTTTGGAGAATGATGCTCATCTCACTGCTCATGACTGTTTCAAGGTGATGAAAAAGGAGACTTCACATTTACTGACAGTCAGTGAAACAGCCATTGAGAATCCTGACTTGACAATCTTTGTGGATGGTTCCAGGACAGCACTGGACGGAGCACAAAGGATACGCAGTCATCACTGAAGATACAGTTCTTCAAGCTTCAGCATTACCTTCCTCCATGTCTGCCCAGGAGGCAGAACTCCAGGCCCTAACAATGGCATGTAAATTGGCAGAGGGGAAAAGAGCTAACATCTATACAGACTCAAGATACGCCCTCGGCGTTGCCTGCGATTTTGGGATCATCCGGAAAACCAGAGGGTTCCTGACAGCAGCAGGAACACCTGTAAAACACAGTACAGCTATTAAGGACTTAATGGATGCCCTACTCCTCACAACACAAGTGGCTATACTTAAGGTAGAGACGCGCGGCAAGCTGGATTCCCAAGAAGCACGAGGCAATCACCTGGCAGACACTGCTGTGAAACAAGCTGCAAGCAGAACACAAGAAGTGGTCAGTGGAGTGGATGCACCCATCCTGGATGGTACAGTGGATACCCCTGAAGAAACTGTACAGACCACTATGATTCTACAAAACCCTCCTGTGAGCAGGACCCATCTCAAGGAGCAGCAAGAAGCAGCTGACAAAGAAGAAAAAGAAGTTTGGATCAAGAAAGAATCCATAGAAACTGAAGGGATCATGGAATTAAACAAGAGGCCGTGTCTGCCACAATCAATGTTTCCTGCAGTGGTACACTGGGCCCACGGTGCCTCTGATCTGTCAAAAACTTTGATGAATGCCCTGATCAATAAATCCTACTTAGCCCCGGGGATTACACAACTTACCAACAACTTTTGCAAGTCATGCACTATCTGTGCTAAATGTAACCCAGGAAGAACAGAAAAGGTACCTTTGAAGCATCTAGCAAAGGCCCAGTACCCCTTTCAAAGGATACAGATCGACCAAATCCAGATGCCAAAGAGTGGCCGATATGAATATGCATTGATTGACAGCAAAAACCACGGCTAAAGACTTTTAACGGAAACAGTGTGCAGGTATGGTGTCCCAGAGGTTATAGAGAGTGACCAGGGGCCAGCTTTCATGGCCTCAGTGACCAAAGAGATATGGGCAGCTTTAGGGGTCACATGATCTTTCCACACCCCATACCATCCTCAGAGCAGTGGGAAGGTGGAAAGATTAGACGGCACAATGAAAGCTAGAATGCTAAAAATGCTAAAAATGTCTCAGGAAACAGGCCTTAGAAAGCCTACCCATTTCCTTATTCAGTGTTAGGTACACTCCAAGGGGAAACCATGGTCTGTCACCCTATGGGATAATATTTGGTTCAGCCCCCAGACTAGGTTGTTATTTCCCACAACAGTTGCAGCTCCAATCTGATGTATTAACTGATTATGTGACTGCTTTATCTTGAGAATTAATCTATATCCATTTGGAAGTATTATCCTTCATTCCAGATCCTGAGCGAGATACAGGATCATACAAGTTGGTTCCCGGCGACTGGGTCCTGGTAAAAGAAGTTTGTGAGATAACACACCCTTGAACCCAGATATGATGGGCCTCTCCGGGTTCTCCTAACTGCCACATAAGTCAAGGTGTCCGGGAAGAATACATGGACACACGCCTCCCACTGCAAGAAAGTCCCTGTACCTGAGGAAGAGGCCGAGGGAACCAAATGATTCTGTATATCCTTTTCATAGTAATCATTGCCCAGGCGCAAGAGATAGACATCAAACAAAAAGATGATGTAACCCAATTCTGGTATAACTCATCCAATACACATGTTGCCACTTTTATATCCTCTTATGAACAAATAATTCTAGGTACTATGTATGGGATCCGGTCCTGGAATGAAGCAGTAAGACCCATGACTGTGTATGTAAACGTCACTGACACCTATTAGGGTAACAACTGTGACTCCTGGGGAGCAGTGGGTTGGAACACTGGGGGTACAAACCTGAAAACGCCCAAAATAGAAAAGACAAAAATGGGAAGTCACTCTTTGAATGACAATCAACAAACATACAGATCAGCCTTACACCAAAGAGTTCAGGCTGACCACTGAGAATCCTAGCCCAGAAGACAGTGGGACCTATGTTCTGGGCCCATGATGGGGAAGTGGGTATCCCGGTTTTAGGAAGCCTTTCCAACTGAAAGATATGTTCAATAACCCTGAGTGGGGAGTTCCCCAATCCACATCTAGCTCAAACCCCCTGAGGCCCCATATACAGATATTGAAGGACATGGTGGCCATAGCATGACCCTACCTTTGAAGATACCATGGCTGCAGAAACCAGGTTGTCAGATGTCAACTTGTGGCTAACGTGGATGTGGTACAATGAAGAGAAACATAACAAAACCAATTTTTATGTATGTGGGGGGGCTAGGCCTCATTAGGGAACAGTACCCCTAAATATATCCACCCGAACATGAGACATGTTTCCTTAGCCTGTTTACCAACACAACCACTAACCACTCCCTGTGTGAACATTGGAAGGAGGAATATCCCATAGTCACCAAGACTCCCAATCCAGGAGAAGGTATCCCCATATATCCTGGCAATTACACATGCTATGGACGGTATCAGGGAGTGGGGAAACCCTTTGGGAATTTCACTAGGGGTTACCATGGATCTTATAGTGAGGCCTCTGTAGATCTAGTACAGAATCAAGTCCAGTCTTTGGGAGAAGTATACTGAATTTGCGGAGACATGAAAATCAGAAGCAGATTGACAAAGCAGTGGACAGGAGAATGCGCATTGGCCAAGGTCATAATGCCTCTTCATATTTTTCCAGAGGCCACTCCACAAATAGAACCAGACTTAAACAACATACCCAGGCCTAACAGGAGGTGCAGGTGTGCCCCAGCAGGAAGCTTTGACCCTCATGTATACATAAACACCATAGGGGTCCCTAAAGGGGTCCCAGATGAGTTCAAAGCAAGAGACCAAGTGGCAGCAGGATTCGAATATTTGATCCCCATCATCACTGTAAATAAGAATGTAGACTGGATAAATTACATCTACTATAACCAACAAAGGTTTGTCAATTACACCAGAGATGCACTCCAAGGTTTAGCCGAACAACTAGAAGCCGCGTCACACATGACTCTCCAAACCACATGGCCTTAGATATGGTCCTAGCCAGGGATGAGCCGAACACCCCCCTGTTCGGTTCGCACCAGAACATGCGAACAGGCAAAAAATTCATTCGAACACGTGAACACCGTTAAAGTCTATGGGACACGAACATGAATAATCAAAAGTGCTAATTTTAAAGGCTTATATGTAAGTTATTGTCATAAAAAGTGTTTGGAGACTTGGGTCCTGCCCCAGGGGACATGGATCAATGCAAAAAAAAGTTTTAAAAACGGCCGTTTTTTCGGGAGCAGTGATTTTAATAATGCTTAAAGTGAGACAATAAAAGTGTAATATTCATTTAAATTTCGTACCTGGGGGGGTGTCTATAGTATGCCTATTTAAAACTACTCATGGCTATTAATGAATTGCCGGTCCGACAATACACATAAAAGTTCATTGATAAAAACGCCATGGGAATTCCCCACAGGGGAACCCCGAACCAAAATTAAAAAAAAAAAAAGACGTGGGGGGTCCCCCTAAATTCCATACCAGGCCCTTCAGGTCTGGTATGGATATTAAGGGGAACCCCAGCCAAAATTTAAAAAAAAATGGCGTGGGGTCCCCCTCAAAATCCCTTCAGGTCCCCCCAAAAACACCAGACCCTTATCCGAGCATGCAACCTGGCAGGCCGCAGGAAAAGAGGGGGGGACGAGAGAGTGCCCCCCGAACCGTACCAGGCCACACGCCCTCAACATTGGGAGGGTGCTTTGGGGTAGCCCGCAAAACACCTTGTCCCCATGTTGATGAGGACAAGGGCCTCATCCCCACAACCCTTGCCCGGTGGTTGTGGGGGTCTGCAGGTGGGGGGCTTATCGGAATCTGGAAGCCCCCTTTAACAAGGGAACCCCCAGATCCCGGCCCTCCCCCCTGTGTGAAATGGTAAGGGGGTACAAAAGTACCCCTACCATTTCACAAAAAAGTGTCAAAAATGTTAAAAATGACAAGAGACAGTTTTTGACAATTCCTTTATTTAAATGCTTCTTCTTTCTTCTATCGCCTTTCTTCTATCTTCCTTCGGTTTCTTCCTCTATTTTCTTCTTCTTGTTCTTCTGGTTCTTCCTCCGGTGTTCTCGTCCAGCATCTTCCTCCGGGGCGTCTTCTTCCCTTCTTCTTCTCGGGCCACTCCGCATCCACCATGATGGGAGGCTCCCGCTGTGTGACACTTCTCCTCTTCTGACGGTTCTTAAATAACAGAGGGTGGGGCCACCCGGTGACCCCACCCCCTCTGACGCACGGGGACTTCCCTGTGGCATTCCCCGTGACGTCAGAGGGGGCGGGGTCACCCGTTAAGTGACCACCCCACCCCCCTCTGACATCACAGGGAATGCCACAGGGAGGTCCCCGTCAAGTCCCCGTGCATCAGAGGGGGGCGGGGTCACTGAGTGGCCCCGCCCTCTGTTATTTAAGAACTGTCAGAAGAGGAAAAGCGTCACACAGTGGGAGCCTCCCATCGTGGTGGATGCGCATGGCCCAAGAAGAAGAAGGGAAGAAGACGCCGTGGAGGAAGATGCCGGACGAGAACACCGGAGGAAGAACCAAAAGAACCAGAAGAAGGAGAAGATAGAGGAAGAAACCGAAGGAGGATAGAAGATAGAAGAAAGAAGATAGAAGAAAGAAGTAGCATTTAAATAAAGGAATTGTCAAAAACTGTCTCTTGTAACATTTTTGACACTTTTTTTGTGAAATGGTAGGGGTACATTTGTACCCCCTTACCATTTCACACAGGGGGGAGGGCCGGGATTTGGGGGTCCCCTTGTTAAAGGGGGCTTCCAGATTCCGATAAGCCCCCCACCCGCAGACCCCCACAACCACCGGGCAAGGGTTGTGGGGATAAGGCCCTTGTCCCCATCAACATGGGGACAAGGTGTTTTGGGGGGCTACCCCAAAGCACCCTCCCAATGTTGAGGGCATGTGGCCTGGTACGGTTCAGGAGGGGGGGCGCTCTCTCACCCCCCCTCTTTTCCTGCGGCCTGCCAGGTTGCGTGCTCGGATAAGGGTCTGGTATGGATTTTTTGGGGGGCACCCAACGTCATTTTTTTTTTAATTTTGGCGCGGGGTTCCCTTTAATATCCATACCAGACCTGAAGAGCCTGGTATGGAATTTAGGGGGACCCCCCGTGTCATTTTTTTTTGGTTCAGGGTTTCCCTGTGGGGAATTCCCATGCCGTTTTTATCAATGAACTCTTATGTGTATTGTCGGACCGGCAATTCATTAATAGCCGTGAGTAGTTTTAAATTACTTTTTTTTCCTTTAAAATATCATTTTGCTGTCAGACTGTTCTAAACACGGGAAACATGTGCCCCTTTACAGGCTTACTATAGACACCCCCCAGGTACGAAATTTAAAGGAATATTATACTTTTATTGTTTCACTTTAGGCATTATTAAAATCACTGCTCCTGAAAAACCGTCCGTTTTTAAAACTTTTTTTTGCATTGATCCATGTCCCCTGGGGCAGGACCCAGGCCTCCAAACATTTTTTATGACAATACCATGCAATACCATCCTTTAAAATTAGCACTTTTGATTTCTCCCATTAACTTTTTAAGGGTGTTCCACGGCTTTCGAATTTGCCGCGAACACCCCAAATTGTTCGCTGTTCGGAGAACTGGTGAACAGCCGATGTTCGAGTCGAACATGAGTTCGACTCGAACTCGAAGCTCATCCCTAGTCCTAGCTAAAATGGGGGGTATGTGTAAAATGGTGCCTAAAACAGGTACATGTTGTACCTACATCCCAGATAACACTGTGTCATGGTTATGCAATAGAGTTTGTCGATCAGCATACCTGTCTCCATGTGTTCATCTCTTTTTTTTTTTTTTTTTTTTTTAGATTCAATCATCTTTATTTGATACATCATTGTATACATCTTTATCAAATATCAAATCTTTAAAAGGTAAATACCATATTTATACAAAGCATACATAATAGGAGTATGAACTATAGGGAAGGGTTTAAAACAGAGAACAAATGCAAATATAAAAAGAAATACCATAAATACCACCCCTCTCTAATATCTATCTTCCTCTCTTTTTTCCTTCCTTTTTTTTTCCCTCTTTTCCTTTTCCCTTCCCTTTTCCTCCTCTTCTCCCCCTTCCTTTCCTTTCTCCCCTTCCCATTTCCTCTCTCTCCTTCCCCCCTACCTTCCCTTCTCTTACCCCCCCCCTCTTCCCCTCCCACCCCCACCCCTTCCCCATCCCACTTATCTTAACCAGGTTCCTTACCATCCTACCTATATTAACTTCAATGATCGTAAGGTCTCTGCCTTCCATATTTCCTTACATTGGGTATCCCATTTCTTCCAACCAGGGTCTCCAAAGTTTTTTAAATTCCTTCAGGTTCCTTCTCTTTATATATACTGCCTTTTCCTTCCACATTGTTTCAGTTACAGTTTTAATCCACTCATCCTTCAGGGGGGGTTTGCCTGCCATCTTTGTGCAATTAACTTCCTTGCTTGGAAGAGACATCTCTGAACTATTTTAGTTTTAGAATTTCCTCTGCCTGTACTCTCTCCTACTCCCAGAATACATAATTTCGGATCCATTTTAAGTTCTAAGGAAAAGATCTTATTTAGAGTCTCTAGTATCTCAGACCAATACCAGAATAATTTAGGACACTTCCATATCATATGCATCAAGTCTCCCACATCCTGGCATCTGGGGCATTCAGCATCTGATGCCATGTGTTCATCTCTAGAGACCAGCTGACCCTCACCTGACTGCTTTTGTAACCTCTCCTCTAAGCATGGCCCCACCCCAGGCCCTATCAGGGAACCCTATATTAACCTGTGCACTGCAAGCCAGCAGTGCTGATCAACCATTGTTTGTTAGCCTCTGTGTGTACTTGTTGTGTTTCCTACATCTGATTCCTGTTACCGACTTTGGCCTGTTCTTTACTATTCCTGTCTGCTCATGACCCTGACCTTTGGCATGTTCCCGACCATCCCTGTTTGCCTGTGACCCTGAACCTTGGCGTGTACTCTGTTGTCCTTGTCTGCTTGTGGCCCCGACCTTGGCTTGTCCCTTACTTTCCTTGTTGTTCCAGCCTGCTGCCTCCTTCCTCTTCTCCTGTAATCTACCGTGAGCGTGACCTGGGAGACCCTGGGGGCTGCGACCTGGAGCCAGACTGCAGCGCAGTCCATCCTTACCATTAAAGGCTCTGGTGAACACCTGCTGGCTCTTAGACTCCGCGCCCTGGGGAATCTATGCTCTAGCTCCCAGTGGGATCCGTGTCAGTGATCCAGTAGACCTGCTTCCTGAAACCTCCAAGGGTTTAATCCGCAGCAGTCAGCCGTAGGGTCCACTACCTTGCGGTGCACTCCTGATCCCAACGGTGTGCATCTGTCACCCAGCCTCTAGGTGACCTGACAGTTTGATCAGCCATGGACCCGGCTGATGTGCCGCTACCCGCAGATGATCTGCTGCAGGGCTTAGTTCGCAGACTTGAGAACCAGGAATCGCATCAGACACAAGTGATGCGATTCCTTCAGGATTTGGCATCCCGTTTTGAACAGGTTCAGGCCTCATTAGGACCCCTGGTTCAACAACCTCAACTGCTATCTGCTGCTGCACCTATCGCACCAGTCGCAGCCACACATTCATTACAACTGCCAGCTCCGGCCCGTTTCTCTGGGGACTCAAAGGCTTGCAGGGGGTTCCTTAGCCAGTGCACGATTCATTTTGAACTTCAGCCCCAAAACTTCCTGTCTGATCAGGCGAAAGTAGCCTATATTATATCCCTTCTGTCCGGTGAGGCGCTAGCTTGGGCTGCCCCTCTGTGGGAACTGAATGATCCAGTGGTTTCTAGCCTCTCTGATTTCTTTAAACTTTTTTGGAATATCTTCGAGGAACCGGGTCGTGTCCTCAGCGGCTAGCGCTCTTTTACGTCTCCGTCAAGAGTCTGCTTCTGTGGGACAGTATGCTCTTCAGTTCCGTATCCTCACAGCTGAATTGAGCTGGAATAATGAGGCCCTAGTTGCAACCTTTTTACATGGCCTCTCTCATAGAGTGAAGGATGAATTAGCAGGAAGATCACTTCCTGCTGATCTGGACGGTGTCATCACCTTGTGTAACCAGATCGATATTCGCTTTCAGGAGAGGGCCCTGGAAAAAAGACGCCAGCACTCCCCGTTCCTTAGGCAGCTTGAGCTCCCAGTCCCTTCTCTTTGATCCGAGGAGCACCCCCTGCCCGCTGAGGAACCTATGCAGCTGGGCTGGACCAAGTTGTCTCCTGAAGAACGTGCTAGGCGCAGAACTCTGGGCCTGTGCCTCTACTGTGGGGCCAAAGGTCATTTTCGTGACACTTGTTCTCTTCTTCCAGAAAAACGATCGGGACTAATACATCTGGAAGGTGGAGTATTAGACCCTGAAGTATCACCTTCACCTTCTCGTCTTCTTCTTTCTGTGTTCCTTCATGTCGGCGCTTCCTCTTGTTCCGTCTGGGCACATCTGGATTCCGGAGCCGCTGGCAATTTCATGGACTGGGGAACTGAGTCTTCCATGAGACTTACCCTTTTGCCCCTTACTACACCATTGGTGGTCTTGGCGATTGATGGCACTGTTCTCCCAGGGGGCCCTATCCGCTTCCAGACCCTCCCTTTTAAGATGTCGGTAGGGACACTCCACCAGGAGTGGATATCCTTCCTTGTCTTACCTAAGGCTTCGTCTCCTATCATATTAGGTCTTCCTTAGTTACGGCTCCATTCTGCACATGTTGACTGGACTGCTGGACAGATCTTGACTTGGGGTTCCTCCTGTTCCTCCTCCTGCCTACTCAAGGTTACCCCAAAAGAGAATACTCCTGTTGCCACCATCCCAGTATCTTCTGCTCTTCTCGCTGTGTATAGCGATTTCTGGAATGTCTCCTGCAATAGTCGGGCTGAGGCACTCTCTGGGTCGTGTGGTACTCTGGATGAGAAGCCTACCTGTGAACCTGAGCCGATCAGTCACTCCAGTTTGCATGGCCATTTCTCTTTGCCTGTCCCTGGACCCCCTTGGACACACACCCAGGCTGACTCGTCCACCAGTTCCACAGTCGCTACGCCCTGCGATGCAATTCTGGTGGTCGCTGCACCTGGCAATGCTGTTCAGTCAGCCTCTGCACCAGTCCAGCCTATGCCCAGTGAGCTTCCTGCTTCTTGTTCAGGACCTTCTGTAACCTGGCCTCACCCTACTGCTACTACGTCCGTTCAAACCTGTTTAAAAGGCTCAATCCATCCTTTGGATAGACTGCCTCATTCGGCCAGGTGGGGTTTTCAATCTTTTGTTCAGGGCTATCTGCATTCTGTTTGTGTTTCGGCTATCCAGCTTAACTCTTGTGACACGTCACCTTTTAACCAACCTGACCTCAGGGATCCACTGACCTCTACCCAGTCTGATGGTCCTGTGTTGGATGTCCAGCATTTCTTTAAGGGTCTGGGGGACTCTGCTCAGACTTCTGATGGTCTTCTCCTGCCCTTACCCATTTCTAAAAAGTCTTTAGTCCTCAATAAGTCCTTTCGTCCTCTCCTTACCTCGGTTCCGGCCTCTGAGGATAATCTAAAGTACGAGGTTAGTCAAGTTTTGGATTCCCGGCTCCGTAAAGGCATTCTTCAGTACCTTGTAAATTGGAAAGGGTTTGGTCCTGAGGAGAGGTCTTGGATCACTGCATCTGAGGTCTTTGCTCCTCGTCTATTGAGGAGGTTCCATCTGGAGTTTCCCTTTAAGCCTGGGCACAGGCAGGGAGGGGGAGGTCTTAAGAGGGGGGGTACTGTCATGGTTATGCAATAGAGTTTGTCGATCAGCATACCTGTCTCCATGTGTTCATCTCTAGAGACCAGCTGACCCTCACCTGACTGCTTTTGTAACCTCTCCTCTAAGCATGGCCCCACCCCAGGCCCTATCAGGGAACCCTAAATTAACCTGTGCACTGCAAGCCAGTGCTGATCAACCATTGTTTGTTAGCCTTTGTGTGTACTTGCTGTGTTTCCTACATCTGATTCCTGTTACCGACTTTGGCCTGTTCTTTACTATTCCTGTCTGCTCGTGACCCTGACCTTTGGCGTGTTCCCGACCATCCCTGTTTGCCTGTGACCCTGAACCTTGGCGTGTACTCTGTTGTCCTTGTCTGCTTGTGGCCCCGACCTTGGCTTGTCCCTTACTTTCCTTGTTGTTCCAGCCTGCTGCCTCCTTCCACTTTTCCTGTAGTCTACCGTGAGCGTGAGCTGTGAGACCCTGGGGGCTGCGACCTGGAGCCAGACTGCAGCGCAGTCCATCCTTACCATTAAAGGCTCTGGTGAACACCTGCTGGCTCTTAGACTCCGCGCCCTGGGGAATCTATGCTCTAGCTCCCGGTGGAATCTGTGTCAGTGATCCAGTAGACCTGCTTCCTGAAACCTCCCAGGGTTTAATCCGCAGTAGTCAGCCGTAAGGTCCACTACCTTGCGGTGCACTCCTGATCCCAACGGTGTGCATCTGTCACCCAGCCTCTAGGTGACCTGACACACTGGCCCAAATGGTAAGGTGACTTTGGCCATCAGGAAACTTGAGGATTTGTCCGAGGAACTAAGAATTCAGGGCTCACCAACCCTTGGGATCAATATTTCACCTGGATTAGGGGAGGGTGGCAGGGATTACTAACACAGATAGGAATAACCATCCTGATAATTTTGGTGACCTTGGCTGTCATAGTTTGCTGTATTCTCCCCTGTCTTAAAAAGTGTGTAGGGAAAGCCATTGACCAATGTCCTCCTACATTTATGGAAATACCAGATGAAATTATGAAATGCACTCCGTTACAGTCACCTCCCCTCGAGATGCAACACCATAAGGTTACAGGGACAGACAGCACCTGATTGCCCCTCCCAGCTGTTTCGAGTAGAGCAATGAGTTACTCATTGCTTCCTCTATATACAGTTGAAAAGAGTTGCAGGAGAATGGGCCAGGATAGGATTTTAAGTGTAAGGGACAGATTTTTAAAGGGGGGAACTGTAATGGATGTGATTGAGGTGTTACCAGGTAAAAATGTTTAAATGGCTATTTCAAAAGAAATATTGCATCAGAAGCTTGGCTGGTTAAATTCTTAACTCTAATGCCCAGTACTCACGGTCGGATCTTCCGATGGAAAATGTGCGATCGGAGCATGTTGTCGGACATTCCAACCGTGTGTGGGCTCCATCAGACATTTTCCATCATATTTTCCGACACACAAAGTTTGAGAGCAGGCTATAAATTTTTCCAACAACAAAATCCGATCACGTCAATTCCGACCGTGTGTGGCCAGTTCCGATGCACAGAGTGCCACGCATGCTCAGGAGAAATTCCGAGACGGAACAGCT
Organism: Aquarana catesbeiana; assembly: GCF_042186555.1. Taxonomy (NCBI): domain Eukaryota; kingdom Metazoa; phylum Chordata; class Amphibia; order Anura; family Ranidae; genus Aquarana; species Aquarana catesbeiana. The sequence goes on from NC_133335.1 coordinate 126,626,076, forward strand.
CGGTCTGGTAAAATTAGCGTTCGCAATGGATACAGCACTTTCGTCACACTGCAATGTAAAAAATGGTTTAATACAGTGCACTCTCTTCTTCTTTATAATGTGAGAAGAATGAAGTAGTTTTGCTGCTCATATTCACACAGACTTCTCACAAACTTCTTTCTTTATTATTTATCGTGATTCCCTCAGTATATTTTGATTTGTCACATCTGACAACATTTCTTTTTTGTTGTTTGATTTATTTATTTTTTTTTAAAGGCTGTTTTTTTTTTTGGGGTTTGCATTTTTTTCAAGGCTGATCTTTGTTTTATTTTATTTTTAATTTTACTCCATAATATTTTTGTGTGTGTTTTGTGTTTCAAGTTACCACAACACCATTATTATCTTGTATTATTTAATCTCAAGAAGGTTGCTTGGTGTTGGTGTCCCTTGTTAATTTCACATTGTATTTTTGAAATGTACCTGAATCCTCACAAACAAACTGTCCTTTTTTAAGGAAAACACACATAGGCGAGTATAATTGAGACAAAAAATCCTTTATTAAGGGCTCAGAACCAAAGAGGGAGGCAACGCTGGAGAAACATCAGAAATTGGCAAAGCAGACATCAAATCTTTTCATGCAAAATTGGTGGCCTGAGGAGTCCGTATCTAAGGGAGTACAGTCTGGCCCAGAAGTCCCAGAGATCATGAAAGCAGCAGATGACATCTGTGTCCCCAGGCTGTGGTACTACAAGAGGCTGCATCTTTTGCCAGACCAGACTGGACCCAGGGTCATCACTCTCTGGTCTTCTTTCCACGCTTCCTTCCCGGCTGTGGCTCTGGTGTTGGAGATGTGGCAGGAGGAGGAGGAGTAGTAGGACCTGGAGGAGGAGGACTATGTGTGAGGTTACAAATGTGGGTAGCACATGTTATTTGGCCCCTCAACCCCTTATTGAGAGCTTCCAAAATTAAGGACTCACACAGGAGTCGTTGGCCCTCCTCCATCTGCAGCATTTTGCAGGCAGTTAGGCCAGCAAAGTCCTCCTCCACACTGTGGGGGCTTCTCAGGGCCCCTGTAGCCTTCCAAAAGAGGCCTATGGCAGCCTCCTCCAGGTTACTCCTCTTCCTGCCACTTTGTCTTTGAAGGTGTAGGGGAGGGACCTGGATATCGGGCAGCCTGCTTGGCCCGGCCACCTCCTGGCTGAGACTTCCCTGTGTATGAAAAAGGGACATGGTTGTAGTTTTTGCATCATCAATCACAATCATAAATTAGTACTCCAAACTAACATCTATTTAACATCATTGATTGGACAACCAAAAATATTTAGAAGAATGCTATACCTGGCTCAAGCTGGGCTCCTCCACATGTTGCTGCCTGGAAGGCCCAGGTTGGGCGTCAGAAGCCTCAGCTGGGGGGAAGGAAGCGTGGAAGGCAGACTGGAGAGTGCTGGCCTGGGTTCAGTCTGACCTGCCAGAAAATGCATCCTGTCATAGTACCACAGCCTGGGGACATAAATGTCATCTGAAGCTCCTGATCTCTGGGAATCCTGGACCTTCTTGTGATCCCTTAGATAAGTGCTCCTCAGGCCACCAATTAGGATCTTCAAATAGGTGATGTCTGCCGTGGGGATCACCATCTTCACAAATTCCAGCAATTGATCCAGCGCTGCCTTCCTCTTTGTTTGGTTCTTATATTCTGGGTGGTTTATCTGCCACAGACAGGGCAGCTCCCTGAACATATCAATGAAGATTGCCATAAAGTCCTCATCTTTCAAGATATCCATTTTCACTGCAAGACACAACACAAGACAAACCCTAATGTCAGCCTAAAGTCTTCTAAACTTGTGCAAATACAGGCCTTAATCTAGAAGCAGTATAGGCCCAATGTTAAATCTTACCTTCATTATCACGATCAGCGCCTCCGTTACTCCTTCCTCTGCTCACAGATCGTACGTACTACGCACGCGTGTTACGCTTTATAGACACTGCTCATGCGTGAAACTGCCCACCCCTGACGTTCTTTCTAGTCTATTCCCCGCTCCTTCTCGTTCAGCGCAGTGGGGAAGAGCACATGGCGGAGTCAGAGCAGGTGTCTGATATTTACACCAACGAGGAGGAGGAAAGCCCGGAGGCAGAAACGTCCCGATCCAGAAGGAGACGATTTAAGGCATCAAATATGTCCTTTGGGGAGATGTTGGAGATGGTAGACATACTGAAGAGGGCCGACTATGATGGAAAATATGGACCTTACCCCAACCCCAATGTCCGAAAGCCCAAGATAATGGCGAAAGTGGTCAAAAGTCTGCACCGGAATTTCGGGGTACGTCGATCGAAAGATCAGCTCAGGAAGCGGTGGTCGGACCTAAAATTAAGATAGCACGAGCAGTACAGAAAGATCCGGAGAGTGCTGCAAAAAAAGTAAGTAGTTGTGCTGTGTTCCTAGTCTTTTTGTGTTTATTACGTTTGTGCTGCTCCATGTGCTTTTCTTAACTGTTATCCAGTTTAAAATGGCAACTTTAATGTTCATGGGCACATTATTCGTTCGTATCAAACATTTTTCTTTTCAGCCTATAAAACACCATTGTTTTGGCCATATGCATTTGCCCACATTTTTTAGGGCCTACTTGTCTGAAAATAAGAGAGGACACTCAGCAGCTGTTTACACATCCGTACGCTGGAGCACTAGTCTGGGACACAAGAACACCCTTTTTATTAGGGGGCCCACACAGGTGCTCCAGTGTATACTATAGGGGTGTCTCCATCTGTGAAGCTTGTACAAAACAGGTAAAGTATTGAAGCTTGACAAAGGACACTAAAAATTCTACATCTTGGCAATGTTTCATATTTATAGTTCTTCCCTCAAATATGTGTGTGCTAAGTATACCATTTTTTTTTTTACATAGGGGAGAAAAGACTCGGAGGACACCCCTCATCCAAGGAGACCAGAGAACCCCCCACCTCTGGAAGAAGGGGAAATGCACCCAAGGCAAACAGAGCAGGAGGAGGAAGACGTGGTGGAAATTGGCACCACAACAGGTGAGTGTATGCGACCACAGGCTCGGGTAAGAGATGGATGCCGGCATATTTATAATACATGGTTTTTTTTTGGTTTCTATCTTTTTAGGTGAACGTGATGTTGTGGATCCAGATCCTTTCACCTCGGAAAATGCACAGATCCTGATCGGGGAGATCATGGGGTGTAATAGGGACTTGGAAAACATCAAGAAAAACATCATTGATGTTTTGAGGAGAGTTTAAAACCCCTCCAAATCCCTTTGTTTTATGGTGTGCTACAATTTAACATTTTTTGTCAAACTGGAGAAAAGCCAAATTTTGAAGATGCACACAGTGTGTCAACATGTGTTATCTGCCATCACGGGAGATCAATGGATGCGTTTTGGGGGTGCAACCCCTTCCTATTATAATTAAGTATAATAATAATAAATAAATAATAAATATAAATAATTTATTATAAATAATAAATATAATAATAAATAATAAAGTAGCTGAGAGGAAGGGGTTGCTCCCCCAAAACACGTCCCTTGATCCCCCATGATGGCAGCTAGCACATGTTGACATTCGGCTATTTGTGTGCAACTTCAAAATTTGGCTTTTCCTGGGGTGACTTCACCCCATCTGAACGCAATATTAAACACAGTTTCTAAATACTCATGTCTGATATTGCCTTCAAGTTCTACCAAATGTGAACTTTGTAAGTTCAAGATTTGTGTCTTTCTTGTTGGTTTTAAACATGCCTGTTTTATTATAAATGGACATTTCTACGTTTTCTAATGTGACCCCAAAAATTGTTATACAACAAACATGTTGGTTTGTTTTAAAAAACCTTTTCTAAATGCACATGTGATTGTGCAGGTACTAAAAGATTGTTAATCAAGAATGTGTGGATTATTGTCTCAACGCTCCAACACTTTTGGGGTGCTCTAATTGCTGCTTTCTGTGACAATGGGTGTTATTTCCTAAGGGCAAATCCACTTTGCACTACAAGTGCAGTTTCAATTGCACTTGTAGTGCAAAGTGTCTTTGCCTTTAGTAAATAACACCCAACAGTGCTTTGTAAGGTTACACAATCACGCCATTTTCAGGACTCACCACATTTCTGTCAGGGTCAGCTAAAACAAACACAAGCAGTAAATGTCACCAAAGATTTGCTTATTTTGTTTTTTTTTTTATTTGAAAAAGGTTTTACACATTGTCTGGCATATTGATAGCCCCCCTACCCGCAAAGAATTCAAGGTATCTATATCTTAGCCGGACATCACGGGCACTCAGGGGGGGCAAGCCAGGACGGCCACTTTCAAGCACCGTCAGGGTTGGCTCATTTTGAATTCCTGCCTCAGGCCCAACTGAGCCAGCATAGTTGGCAGAATGTTGCCGTAAAAAGTTGTGTAGAACACAGCACGCCAGGATAATGTGATTCAGTTTGTACTCCGCCAATTGTATGGGTGTAAGAAATAGGCAGAACCGGCTAGCCATGATTCCAAACGTGTTCTCCACCACTCTTCTGACTCTGGCCAGCCGGTAATTAAAAAACTTCTAGTCCGGGGTGAGGGTCCTCATCGGGAATAGCCGCATAAGATGGTCCCCCAGCGCAAAAGCTTCATCTGCAACGAAGACGAATGGGAGTCCTTCCACATTGTCTTCTGGAGGTGGCCAAGCTGCCATTCTGGAGATGCCTGTAGAACTCCGTCTGGGCGATGACTCAACCATCGGACATCCGGCCATTCTTCCCCACGTCCACATACAGAAATTCATAAGTAGCTGACACCACCGCCAACATCACAATACTATTGAACCCCTTATAATTATAATAGTACGACCCCGAGTTGGGTGGTGGGACGATGTGGACGTGTTTCCCATCAATTGCCCCTCCGCAGTTAGGAAAGTCCCACCGCTGGGCAAAGTGGGAGGCCACAGTCTGCCATTCCTGTGGCGTGGAAGGAAACTGTGGAGGAAAACAAAAAAAAATGTGTCTTTTTGCACATAAACATGGAAAGCAGGTTCTATTCATCTGCTGAAGAAGTCCCCGCCCACTGGGACGCAACGCGTCCAGAACGACGTTGTGACGTCACCCGCGGCCACCGCGCATGCTCCATTCTATCTGTGTCACCATCGCTTATTGCTGTTTCACTGGCACTTGAGAAGTGCTGGCTATGTAAGTGAATTTCAATCTTTTAAATAAATTGTTTGGCAAACGGAGAGCACTATATGTTGTCCCTCTTCTATTATATATACCATTGGAACATCCTGAATTATCCCACCCGGTGTGTGACGGAGCTCTTGGTTCCTGATTCTGAATACCATCCATTTATATGACCCGTAAGGGAAGGCTTACATGACCCTCTGTAATTAAAGGGTCCTGGTCGTCAGGTGAGAGGCTATTTCAGATATCGGTGAAGGGCACATCAATCACCTATACCAGCATGATATCACGTTCACTTGGTGGAATCTCTTAAGATTTTTTGGATTTTTCATGGACCTTTCTGGACTTTGATACATAGTTTTAAAAATAACGTTTTGTTTTAACATCCATTATAAGGTTATCTTATGTTGTATGGGTATCCTCTCATTTAATTGTTTATAGTATCCCTTGATGTTTATTTCATTTAGCGCTGCACCATCTTTTATATTATGGAAAGCAGATTAGACACAAAAATTCTTGGCCAACATCAAGATAACATTTATTTATGGGAATTTTTAAAGACCAAAGTATAAGGTACACCTATCATATTCCCCCTCCCCCCCTCGCATGGGCCATTTCTAACATTATTGGGGGGGGCTCTTGGACAGGTAACCCTCTCCACTTCATTGAGAGATGAATAAATAATGTGTATTGCTTGGAACAGCCCCTCCTTAGTTACACTATTGACAGCCCACTGGACAGGTAAGAAGTGTCATAATACAAAGATATGAATACACACTGTACACATTTTAGCACATTTGGACATTCTGCTATTACCTATCAAGATGATAATAACAGGATGCCAAAACTTTAAACAGTACCATTTGAAAGTATACAGGCAGGCCCTTGCACTACATGCTTTGGGGAATTCATCCATACATCTGACCTCAAAAGAGGTGGGTATAGTGTGTATGGGTTTGGCAAAGTCAGCAGATAGATGATTGAGGATAGATAGAGAATTGGAATCAGCTGACTTAGCAGTTGGGGGGAGGGAGGGTTCCAAATGATTTGGGGACCCCCCAAAAAAAGCCTCTGGCACTCTGCCTGAATTTAAAGCACAAATCACATTTCAAAACATTTTAGGGGTGTTTGGGGTAAAGCACTACTATGGAGCTGATAAAATACATTGTTAAGTGACTACATGAAGTGAATATAGGGCCAGGAGAGCATGCTGGGGAGGTAAGTGAAGGCAAATATGTTTGAAGGAGCAAAAAAATAATTACAAAAATATCAAGCATGCATGAGGACAAAGGGAACATTCGCAGCATATTACAATCATGGTAATTAGGGAATGAGGAAAGAAATACGATATATTAGCAAACATTATATACAATAAAATGTGATATTAAAGGATAAAAATCTTACCTTAATATACTTCTTCTGCAGGACCTGGATGATGGCAGAACAGGTCTCTGGGATAATGATCCCCAGAGCCTGGGGGGAGATGTCTGTCAAGAACTTCAAGTCTTGCAGGCTTCTCCCCGTCGCCAAGTACCGCAGGGTGGCGATGAGCCTCTGCTCCGGAGTGATGGCTTGCCTCATGCAGGTATCCTGCCTGCTGATATAGGGGGTCAGCAAAGCCAACAAACGGTGAAATACGGGGTCCGTCATCCTGAGAAAGTTCCTGAAATCATCAGGATTATTCTCACGCATCTCAAGGAGCAAAGGCATGTGACAGAACTGGTCACGCTGAAGCAACCAATTCTTGGTCCATGAACTCCTCCGCACCCTGTTCATGGACTGGACTTGTGTCAAGGTCAGGACAATAACACCAAGCCCCCGCACAGCACGAACTCTACGAGGAGTACGTATACGCAACATGGCTAGAAAACGGTCGGCTGCTCAGAACGAAGTAACAGAATGCACTGAAGAACAGCAAGGCCTATGAAGAGCGACCTGAAAAACAGTAACGAACGAACAAGAACAGAATGACAAGAGTCACGCGTCACTTGCTGCACGCACTGAAGAGCAGATACAAACCCACAAGCACAAACTGAACAGCAGAAAACGATCTGAAAACCACGAGTCTGAAAAAGCGTGAATCGTCTCTCATCAAACTTTTACTAACATGAGATTAGCAAAAGGAGCCCAAAGGGTGCCGCGCTTGGTTCTGAACTGGCCTTTTCTAGTCTCGTCGTACGTGGTGTACGTCACCGCGTTCTTGGCAATCGGAAATTCCGACAACTTTGTGCGACCGTGTGTACGCAAAACAAGTTTGAGCCAACATCCGTCACAAAAAATCCATGGATTTTGTTGTTGGAATGTCCAATCAATGTCCGATCGTGTGTACGGGGCATAAGAATTTTCAGATAACAGCAGATATCTGCTAGTTCCTTATTTTCAGTCTGAAGCCAAACCGCAACAGGTTATAAAAAGAATGTCTTTTCCAAGAAGTTGCACCAAAGGCAGACATGACATCAACAAGAGGAAATTACCAAGATATTTAATAATAGCTATGATTAATTGTTAAGTTTGCTGAAATTATTGCTAAAACTGTTGAAGCTGCTAAAAATTCAGACAATGTCACAATAAAGTGTTTTGCATTTGTCATATTCTTTGTCTGACAAAAATGTATAAAACTGTGAAAGAGGAAATAAAGACATCAGAAGTTTTTATTCTGAACTGAATGTCAGAGTTTGATTACTTCATGGCATGCATGCTTTACATTTAATTTGATAAAGGGGTAGATATAATAATATCAGACTCTTGTTATGAATCCAAAACACTGTCAATACCCACAAACAAAGTGCTCTTTGGGTCTTTTTTTTTTTTTTTATTATATTTTTATTGAAATATTTTTCAAAGAATACAGGCACATATTCAACAGCGTAAATACGCTATATCATGAAGATTGTACAAGCAGAGGTAGAAGTAAGTATAAACAAAGAGATCAAAAATTATGACAAATAATAATCAAAAGAAAGTCATAAAACATAAAATAAGTCAGTATCAAATAAATCATAAGGGAACACAAAGCAAAAATTTAGAGCAAGGAAAGATGGGGTGGGAGCTAGATATCATACGAGATCAGGTCTGTGTGGGGGGTTTGGAGCTGCACGACACCTGGCCCACCAGGGGCCTCAAATAACTAGAAAGGTAGATTGAAGGGCGAGCTATCCCATGGGGCCCATATTTTATCAAACCTATCTGTTGTGTCCTCCACCATAGCCGTCAGGTGTTCCATTTTGCGTATGTCTTTAATACCTTGCAATAGCTGTTCTCGGGTTGGGGTATGTGTGGACAGCCAGCGGGCAGGTATGGCTCTTTTTGCTGCTAGCAAAATGAAGGAGGTGAGTTTGTTCGGGGCCTTCCCCAGAACTGGGAATGGGAGGCCTAAAAGGAAGTGAACTGGGTCCATAGGGAAATGGAAATCAAGTATTTGCTGGAGCATTGTTAGTACCATGGACCAAAAAGGAACAATCAATTCGCATTGCCAGAAGATATGATATTGATTCCCCCTAGCCTTCCCACATCTCCAACACAGAGGAGAAAGAGAGGGATCATAATGGTGTAAAACCTCTGGGGTCCTATACCAAAAATATAAGACTTTATACGCTGTCTCCTTCTGTGCCACACATCGAGATATCTTAGAGGTTGAGGACCAGATTTTAATCCACTGTATGTCAGAAATTTGTTGTTGGGTGTGTTGCGCCCATTTGTTCATGTAGGAGTGGGGGGCCTTTGAGAGAGGGGCATTCTCCTGGAGGATTTGGTATATACTAGAAATGAGTCGTGTTTGGTATGGACCCTGAGAGCATAAAAGTTCGAAGGACGTTGGCTTGGCGAGAATGAGTGCGGGGGAGAGTTTTGAAAGAAAATGTGTGATTTGGAGGTATGAATATAGCAAATGGTTTGGGATTTGGCTATTAGACTGAAGGTCTTTGAAGGGTCGGAGTTTGCGAGTGACTGGGTTAACAAAGTGTCGGAGTTGAAACATACCTTCCCTAGCCCAGGGGAACATTCGGGGATGTGAGAGGCTATCAGGGATTAAGGGGTTAAAAAGTACATTGGAAAGGGGGGGCTTATGGAGGAGAGAGAGAATTTGGGGAGGCAAGAACGCCATATCTTGAGTGAGAATAGCATGGGACCTAGGCAGAGACTCTGCAGCCTGAGGTCCGAATTTAACTCAGGGGACCAAACTAGGGAGCATGGGTGGGTCGGAAAAAGAGATCCCATCTCAATCTCCGCCCTTCGGCTTGGGGGTCTCAGACTGGACTAGGCCACTACTGTATGGAGGTGGGAGGCTAAGTAATATTTATAAATGTCCGGGGCCCCCATACCTCCCTGACTTCTAGGGGAGAAGACCACCGAGCTGGCCACTCTATGGGCATCTCCTCTCCATATGAAGTTAAGAAAGCACCTTTTAAGTATTTTCAACTGTGCCATTGGGATGGAAACCGGTAGTGTTTTGAAGAAATATAGCAATTTTGGCATAATGGACATCTTTAGCACGTTAATTCTACCTATCCAGGAGATCGGGAGAAGATTCCAGCGAGTCAGCATGGCATTTATATTCCTAAACAGGGGGAGATAGTTGGTCGAATAAAGGGAGGACTGTGTAGGCGTAAGTTGAACCCCTAGATATTTGAGAGACGTTGTGCACCAATGATATGGGAATGATTTTTTAAGCATTAGGAGGTCTTCGGGGGGTATGTGAAGAGGTAAGGCTTCAGTTTTTGATGTATTAACCTTGTACCCAGAAAGGGAGCCAAATTGGGATAGTAAGGCCTGGAGGGATGGTAGGGATATATGAGGGTTTGTTAGGGTTAGGAGTACATCATCAGCAAATAGGGATAGTTTGTATTCCCTTTGACGCATGAGAACCTCTCTTATGTCAGGATGGGATCTGATAGCCTCTGCCAAAGGCTCCAGGCATAAGATGAAGATAAGAGGGGATAGGGGACAGCCCTGTCTAGTTCCGTTGGACATGGGGAACGAACGGGAAGTGAAGGAAGCCAGTTGGACCTGCGATGTAGGGTTGGAATAAAGAGGTTGCAGGGCTTGAAGAAAGGGACCTCGAATGCCAAATCTAGAGAGAGTTGCAAACATATAGGGCCAACTTAATCTATCAAATGCGTTTTGGGCATCAAGGCATAATATCAGGGCGGGACGGCGGACTCTGTTTACCATATCTATAAGATCAATGGTTCGTCGAGTGTTATCTCCTGCATGTCTGGTGGGGACAAAACCCACTTGGTCTCTGTCGATTAGTTTAGTCAAAAATTGCAGTTGGCCAAGATTTTCGTGAATAGCTTAGATCTAGAGATAAGGGAGCGTGATCCAACCAGGTAATGGGTCCCAATTCGGACGAGTCCATATGCGATAGTAGGGGGGCAGAAACAAGAAGTAGTCTAATCTAGAGAACATCTTATGAGGGGTAGGAGTAGAACGAATATTTTCTACCAGTGGGATGTTTGATCCGCCATGTATCAAACATGTGATGTGTTCAGATCAGTCATCTAAAGGAGGTGGCCAAGGAGTGTGTAGCAGAGGATGGGGGGGTCAAAAACAGAGATTTCCTATCTCGGGTGGGAGAGAGAACAGCATTAAAGTCGCCACCTATTATAGTAAAGGATTAAAAATTTAACCTGACCAGAATTGGGTGCGTATATATTCATAATTGTTATAGGGTTAGACAGATAAGTGCCCTGAAGAACTATATAACGACCCTGGGGGTCCAAATGGGTTGACTTGATCTGGAGAGGGCATGAGCGTCTTACCAGAACTGCTACTCCCGCCTTTCCAAATGGGTCAGACGCCAAGAAGGACAGCGGGAAGTATTTAGAGGCAAATTTCAGGGAGCCTCCAGCTCGGAAGTGCGTCTCCTGAACCAGGATCACATCTGCACTGGAGATCCTGAACTCCCGCAATGCCAGCCATCTTTTCTTAATAGAATTCAGGCCTTTTACATTATATGACATTAATTTTAGAGCCATGTTAGGTCAAAATATTTAAGCCATAGAGCATTCAAACCGATGGGTGTTAGCCCAACAGTGTGAAGACACCAAAATAAGCTGTTAGCAAACCATAATCTGCCATGGGACTTACTGTAGCGAGGGTAGACTACAATAAGGCTGATAATGTTAATACTGACAAGAAAAAAATAAAAGTAAGCATAAGGATATAAGTAATGACAATAATTAAAAACAAAATATAAATAATAGTAAAAAATTAGTAAGAAAAAAAAAACCTCTGGAAGAAAAGGATATGTATCGGTTCAAAACAAAAACCAAAAAAGGAACCAATTTGGAACGTGTAGCATAACAACAAACAGGCCCGTTGGGCCCAAAAAGAAAAAGCTTCAGGAATAGCCCTGAGAGGCAAAAGCCTGTCAGGGGGCCTCAGCCGCAGCCTGAGGACCTGTAGGAGAGCAAGGCAGTCTCCAACATGGGGAGGTGGAGCGTGACATCCCGTCACGAAGATCCGAATATGCTGCTAACACAACGAGACCTCCTCAAAGTGTCCGTGTAGCGGGCAGCTATGGAGGGGAAGAGCTCCCGTCAGGCAACAATTAAGGATATCTATAAAAAATGTTAACACATGCAACAAAAAAGACAGTGCATAGGTACATTGTAGAAAGCTCAGTGATGAGGCAAAACTGTCTCCCATATGGGATCGACTAAAGAATCATGATCCCATGGGAGAGGAAACAAAAGAAAATCCAGTGGGGACTCCGCAGTAGATAAAGCGGGTGGTCTGGAATGTTGAGAGCGTTGAGGAGTGGAGTAGGCCCTCGAACCCCTTCCTCTTACTGGGGTCCAAATCCTGGCTGGAGCCGCAAGGTGCCCTAGAGTAGCAGGAGAGGTCTGGTCGGTCCCTGCAGGAAGCGGGGGCAAGCCTAGGCATTTAAGAAAGGCATCTCCTTCCATTAGGTCACGTAGGGTGTGCTGGACCCCTTCCATGGTGACATTCAGGCGGAAAGGGAAGCCCCAGTAATAAGGAACTTTATGCTGTTGGAGATGAGTGGTGATGGGCCGTAGAGAGTGACGTTTGGCCAAGGTGATGGGAGACGAGTCACTGAACAGTTGGAGCTTGTCTCCCTTGTACTCAATGCTGGATCTGTTACGAGTGGCTCTTGTCAGGGCCTCTTTGCTCTTATAAAAGTGGAAACATACCACTATATCACGGGGTCTAGCTCCTGCAGGGGGTTTAGGGGCCAAGGACCTATGAGCACGGTCCATACGCCAGTCAATGTCCAATATTTCAGGAGCCAGGGCATTGAAAAGGCCGAGAAGGTAGCTTCATATGTTGTTGTCAGCAACCTTTTTAGGGACTCCATGTATTCTAAGGTTTTGGCGCCTTTCTCTGTTCTCAAGGTCCTCTTGCTGTAACTGTAACTGAGATACAGAGTTTTTAAGAAGGGCATTCTCCTCTTCAAGGGCCTGTACATACTGCAGAGTCTCATCAAACTTTGTCTCCAGTGTTGCTGTGCCCTCTCCAAGGGCATCAATTTCCCCCTAAGCTCTCTGGAGATCTTTCCCATCTCCTGGGCAATGTCCCTGGTTACTTGTTGGGCCAAGGCCTGGAGCTTGAGTTCCATCAGCTCAGGAGTCAGCGTTAGCTGAGGGGTGGAGGATGTGTGAGGGGGGAAGGCCTGCTGGGAGGGAGCCTCCGCCATCAAGCGGATCCCCTTGTGAAATTGAGACTGGGGATTGAGGCCTAGTTAGGAAGCGATCCATAGTGGAGGCAGGCCGCATGGGCTGTGGGGGATGATAGAATGACCTCTGATATCCAATTTTGCCCATGTAGTGCCGGGGGGGCCTGAGGAGACGTTGAAGCTTACCCCTGAGTCGATCGGTGGATAGTGTATCTTGCCAGGGGCCACGGATCTCGGGACAGGACTGGAGCTCACGAGTCACACATCCGCCATCTTGGTAAAGCCGCGCATGCGCCCCCACCCTTTGGAAATACTACGATTTGGGTAACCTTTTTTAATATTCCGCATATGTTCCTTTAATCTAACTTGCAGTGCCCTAGTGGTCCTCCGCACATAGTCCAGACCACAGGGGCACCGCAGCAAGTAGATCACATTTTTGGTCATACAAGTGATAAATGACCCTATATTGTATGTCTGTCCAGTAATATTTGAATTACAAAACTCAAAGTTTCCTCTGAAACTGTTAGTTGAACATACTGTCCATTTTTTACAAGGGTAAAAACCTTTTAATTCCTGAAAGAAAATAGATAGTTTAGGTGGGTCTACAACATTAGGAGTTTCTGATGGTGGAGAGGGCTCCCTTGAAAATAAATCGAAGGAGAGTGCCGCTCGCAAAGCTTCCAAACCTTAAACTGCTCCCGCCCTAGTGTGAACTAATCCAGGTGCTGGCGTTGCACAAGTTGAGTGGAGATAAGAAGATTCCTGGATTGCCGCACTCTGAAGAAAAACATCTTTATTGAAGAACTTAAAAAATCCAAAATACAGTCACATAAATAGAGACAGGACAGGGTATAATCGCTAATGCGTTTCACATCATTGGATGCTTACTCATATGACTAAGCATCCAATGATGAGAAAAGTGTTAGAGATTATACCCCATCCTGTCTCTATTTATGTGACTGTATTTTGGATTTTTTAAGTTCTTCAATAAAGATGGTTTTTCTTCAGAGTGCGGCAATCCAGGAATCTTCTTATCTTCACTCCCCTGAAAATAACCTTGGGATTCTCTGGGAGATGTGGACCCAAAACCCTATAATTTTTTAGTATGGTCCAATGTTTTTTTAAAATTTTTTTAGCCTCATAATGTTAGGGTGAAAATGTGGTTATTAATGACCAACCATAATCTTCATTGCAACCCCTTTTTTGCTTATCTTCTAAAAGGGTAATTCTATTCACATCCTGTACTGTAACCAAAGCTTTTTCTAATTTTTCTTTCTTCAAGAATCTCATTTTGATAATCTGTGCCTGCGATGTAAACATATCACTAGAACTGTTCCTCTTGATCCTTAAGAATTGACTTTTAGGGATTGAATTCAGCCACAATGGGTGGTGGAAACTTTTAAATGGTATATAACCATTTCTATCAGTGGTCTTAAAGTGGGTACGAGTATTGATTGTGCCATTTTCCACATATATTTCTAGATCTAAAAAGTATATGCTCCTATGGATGATAGGGTTTTGGGTCCACATCTCCCAGAGAATCCCAAGGTTATTTTCAGGGGAGCCCCCCACCCCCCCATCAGAATCCAGGTTGCTCCTAACATTGTAGACCCACCTAAACTATCTATTTTCTTTCAGGACTCAAAAGGTTTTTACCCTTTCGAAACTTGAGAGCAAGTGGATTTAGAATTCTAGGGCCTTTTCCCCTCATGGACTCAATAGCGAATGGGACATAATTGACTTTATCAACACCAGTTAATTGTGCTGTTACTTTTATAGGATAACAATGTGTGTATGTTGCTATATCATTTTTTGGAGCAGTTGGGTGGTTTCTTTTTTTTTTTCGTCCCCCTTTTTTCTTTCATAAAAAAATTTTTTATTTGTTTATTCGCTCTTTCGGTGTTTCTTTTTTTGTTTTTTACATACTTTTTTTTATATTTTTTTAGTTTTGATATAAATTTTTCTGATTTTGATATTTTTTTAAAAGAAGAATAAAGGGTCCCAGCGCAGTGGAACTCTGTAGATATTGATATTTGATATTTTTTTATTATGTTAGGTTTCAAATGATCCTAATATCGTTTCATGTTATTTTGTGATAATATAATATAGTTAATATTTTTATATAAATTAATTAATAAAGATATTATCTGTATTTTTAACTTTAAATTCACTGATATGCTGCTATCTGTTAATGTAACAGCCTATAATGATGGCTGGATCAGTTTGGCATAATATAATTTATCACTCTGGCATATGGAGTAGCAATCATAATTTTTGCCCACACGAGGCCCCTAGTAGGCTGTGTATTCGCGGAATTAGAGTGGTTTGCCGCGATTAGCTGTGAACAATTACCGGGATTCCCCACCCTCCTTCTCTGCAGTGTTATTAAAGTGTGTGTAGTACGTCAAGTGGGCAGTACCCTGATGAAGCCAGTCTCTGAGGAAATGTGTAGGGGTGTGGCCTACTGAAGGACATCAGCACACAAAATTTGCTTTCATATGTTCCGATGCTGGCCAATGTTTGTTATTACATGCTTTTTAACACCTTCCCGTCGAACGTACACAGATGTGCGGCCTCGGCTTTTGGGGGTTATACCGGGATGATGTCTGCAGCTGCAGGCATCATCCTGGTACTGTTTTTTAGAGCCAGCAATCGGCTTTCCAGGGATAACAACCGATGCGGCTAAAAGCCGCTCGGCTCTTATACCGGAGGAGCGGGACGTCCCGCCACTCTTACCGGGCCTCCTGTTCCACCAGGAGGCCCGATCAACAATCCGCTGCCTCCGGCGGCTAGGGACAGACTGAAACAAAGCCGTAGGCAGCTTTGTTCCAGTCTTGTCACTTCCCGTTTACTCGGCTGCCAATGGCCCCGTTTTAAAAAAATATACAGTATTCAGAATCACCGAAAACAGCGATCTGAGTGCAAAGGAGGGATCGGGGGCCTTTTAAAGAGTACCTGTCACCGCCTATTACTGTCACAAGGGATGTCTACATTCCTTGTGACAGCAATAAAAGTGATCAAAATTTTTTTTTTTTTAAACACAATTTATTAATATGAAAATAAATAAAATAAATAAGAAAAAAAATTTTTAAAGCACCCCCGTCGCTGCGAGCTCGCGCAGCAAAGAAAACGCATAGGAAGTAGCGCCCGCATATGTAAATGGTGTTCAAATCACACATGTGAGGTATCGCCACGATTGTCAGAGCGAGAGCAATAATTCTAGCACTAGACCTCCTCTGTAACTCTAACCTGGTAACCGTAAAAAAAATTAAAGCGTCGCCTATGGAGATTTTTAGGTACCGTAGTTTGACGCCATTCCATGAGTGCGTGCAATTATAAAGCGTGACATGTTTGGTATCTGTTTACTCAGCGTAACATCATCTTTCACATTATACAAAAAATTGGGCTAACTTTACTATTTGGTTTCTTTAAAATTCATGAAAGTGTCCCTTTCCCAAAAAGTTGTGTTTAAAACACTGCTGCACAAATACCGCGTGACATAAAATATTGCAACAATCGCCAATTTATTCTCTAGATTCTCTGCTAAAAAAATATATATAATGTTTGGGGGATCTAAGTAATTTTTTAGCAAAAAATACGGATTTTAACTTGTAAACACCAAATGTCAAAAATAGGCTTAGTCATGTAAGTGCAATACTTCATTTTATTAAACCAGTCTTTGAAGATTTTACACTTTGTGCAGGTGCATTCTCTTGTATATTTATTATTATTATTATTATTATACAGGATTTATATAGAGCCAACAGTTTTACGTAGCACTTTAAAATATAAAGGAGACAATACAATTCTCCGAAGAGCTTACAATCTAATAGCTTGGAGCAAGTAGTACAAATGGTTGTAACTGTGGGGAATGAGCTGATGGAAGTGATAAAAGATTAGTTGGAAGCCTGATAGGCTTCCCTGAAGTGATAAGGAGAAAGGAGCACTGCCAATCTGAGTGTAGCAGTATCACAAACAGGTTTATTTAAAGTAATGCACTTACTAGACAGTGGTGATTCTAGGCACATCTGTAACAATTAGTCAAGTTGTAGCAGAGATCCAGGGCAGCAGCTGAAAGGTGCAGTGTCCCTGGCTGGATGGTGGAAGCGCAAGAGGAAGCCTTCAGTAGGAAGTCTCTGTGTGAGGGAGGCTGGGTCCGTGCACGCGTTCGGAGCATGTGCGCTCCTTCAATACAAGTACAAGTGCCATATGATATATAGGAAAATGTCATAGGTGGGTCACAGTATATTAAAAAAGGTTTAAAATTAATAATAATATTAAAACATGATAAGAGGTTGGAACTAGTGAAATGAGAACAATTAAACAACAAGATTAAAGGTATATGGGGAAAATATAACACTGTATGTGAAGATATTTACTGGAGAGCGATTCTATGTGGGGGATATTATTCTTATTTCTTAAGACCATAAGGGTCCTGTGGAAAAATATATGAGAAAGGGAAGATGTTAATTATTAGTTTTTTTTGTCATGCCTAACAATAAAAATAAACATAATATAAACATTATATAAAATATGTGGTACAAAAAGTGGGTGGATTTAAGGTTTATGGTAATTAATGTTAGAGCTGTTGGATGAATATTGTCTTATGGGAAAGTTTTTATACATAATGATAAACCTAGATGGGTGTATACGTAAAATAGACAGACATGCATATAGGTTTGTTAGGTACTGTCGTTATGGGGTATATGAATGAGAACATACGAGGGGGAAAGAGGGGTGAAAGTAGAGTAGAGAAGTTTATAATGCTGAGTGGATGGCAAATGTTATGTAATGATGGAAAAGCTTATAACACAGAGTGGATTTGTTTAAGCCACCTGGCATGAAGGCATGCAGGGTGTAAATCCAATATGTTTCCCTCTCGCAGAGACGCTTGAAGCGCTCCACCAGAGGGAACGTTTTGGACCCCAACTCAATGACCTAGACACGGAGTCTGGCAGTGGAATTCTGGTGGAATTCATTGAAGTGTTTCGGGATGCTCAGGTCACTTCCTTTCTCTACTGACCATCTGTGTTCTCTGAACCTTTTGCACAAGGTCCGAATGGTGCGGTCAACATATAGTAGGCCGCAGGTACAGGATACATAGATATTACAATTTCTGGGGAGCATTTGTAGAAATTATTAAGGGGGTATGTTTTTCCTTTTGTAGTAAAAGATTTTTAGATTTTTGGGAACATATTTCAGAATTTTGTTCCCAAAAATGGATAGACATCATTATCCAATAAAGAGAACTTAAAACTCTGACACTAATAGATAAACTGAAATACCTGATAGGCATACTTGTTGCCCAAACACCCCAGTTCCCTAGCAAATGGCTTGTATGCTCAAAAATAAAACCAAAAAAGAAGATTAACTCATTAAAACGAAACTTCATAAAATTCGAAGAGATGTAGATGACTACACACACCATAAAGTCTTCCAATGGAAAACTAGTAACCCCACGCCCACACCCCTCTTGCTTGTTCTCACCCACCCTCACCCCATACTATAGCCACTTTTCCCTCACACCCCATCAACACCAAACCCCATGGCCAACCATGCCATAAAACCAGATCCCATACAAGCCATATCTTACAGACCACCTCCAAGTCTTCTCATACGAATAAACCAGATGGATCCACATTTACCCATCATAACCACGACCTACCCATTAACTGCTTGCTGCCCGCCCACCGTCAAATGATGGCGGAGCGGTGCAGCTCTTGTTCTGGGATGACGTCATATGACAGTGTCCCAGAACTGCCGCTCCCGCGAGCCCGCTGGGGCGCGCAGTGCGGCGAACGTGGCCGCGCCTGATCTTTGTAAAGAGCCGCGTCTGCGGCTCTTTAACCATGTGATCGGCTGTGTCCAATCACAGCCGGTCACATGTAAACAAGGAAGTTCCAGTAATCGGCTCTCCTCACCTCACACTGACAGAGTGTGAGGAGAGGAGAGCTGATCAGCGGCATCTCCTCACTGATCATCAGTGCACTGATTACAATAAAGAAAAAAGTGTCACCAATTAGTGCCCACCATTGCCCACCAATGCCAGCTATCAGTGCCCACCAGTTACAGCAATCAGTGCCCACCACTGCCCACAAGTGCCACCAATCAGTGCCCATTAGCGATGCCAGTCAGTGCTGGCAATCAGTGCCACCTATCAGTGCTGCCCATCATCCTCCCTTGTGTTGGGGTATGATGTTTTTGGGGTGGGTCTATTGGGCTGGCCTCTCACCGCGGTATCCCCTCCCCTATGTGGGGGTTCCCTCGTTTCATCCCCTGCTCCTTGTGTGCTCGGTGGTGGTTTGGTTCCCCTGCCTGGATCGCCTATCCTGTGCTGCTGCTGGCTGTATGGACACCCAAGGGCAGCACTAATTTCATAGAGCTCGCCCACCCTTGCTCCCATCCCTGCAGTGATCTTCCATCCATATCACTTGTTGTACCATCTGTTCTGGCTAGCTGTCATATCAGCTTCGCGCTGACTGACAGGCTACCCTTTGAACTCTCAGAGTATCACGTCATGTGACTCAGAACAATGCCCATACTGCATTATGGGCATTGTAGGCTCTATGTGCAAACTGCGGTGTGCATGTGCGGGAGCCTTTTCGTCCACTCACTGATCGATTAATGCCGATCAGGTGTGGGGAGTTATATTAGAGCCAGTCTGTCCACTTACCACTCTGTTATGCCCTGTACACGCGGTGGGACATTGATTGGACATTTCGACAACAAAATCCATGGATTTTTTCCTATGGATGTTGGCTCAAACTTGTCTTGCATACACACGGTCACACAAAGTTGTCGGAATTTCCGAACGCCAAGAACGTGGTGACGTACACCGCGTACGACAAGACAATAAAAGGACAGTTCAGTACCAAGCACGGCACCCTTTGGGCTCCTTTTGCTAATCTTGTGTTAGTAAAAGTTTGGTGAGAGACGATTCACGCTTTTTCAGACTCGTGGTTTTCAGATCACATTTCTGCTGTTCAGTTTGTGCTTGTGGGCTTGTATCTGGTCTTCAGTGGGTGCAGCGAGTTACCATTGACTTGTCATTGTGTTCTTATCCATTCGTTACTGATTTTCAGGTCTCTCTTCACAGCCCTTGCTGTTCTTCAGTGCGTTTTGTTACTTCTTTCCGACCAGCTGACCGTTTTCTAGCCATGTTGCGTGTACGTACTCATCGTAGAGTTTGTGCTGTGCGGGGGCTTGGTGTTGGGGTCCTTACTTTGACACAAGTCCAGTCCATGAACAGGGCGAGGAGGAGTTCATGGACCAAGAATTGGTTGCTCCAGCGTGACCAATTCTGTCACATGCCTTTGCTCCGTGAGATCCGTGAGAATAATCCTGACGATTTCAGGAACTTTCTCCGGAAGACGGACCCCATATTTCAGTTGGCTTTGCTGACCCCTTATATCAGCAGGCAGGATACCTGCATGAGGCAAGCCATCACTCCGGAGCAGAGGCTAGTCGCCACCGTGCGGTACTTGGAGATGGGGGGAAAAGCCTGCAGGACCTCAAGATCTCGACAGGCATCTCCCCCCAGGATCTGGGGATCATTATCCCAGAGACCTGTTCTGCCATCATCCAGGTCCTACAGAAGGAGTATATTAAGGTAAGATTTTTATCCTTTAACATCACATTTTATTGTATTTAATGTTTGTTAATATATCGTATTTCTTTCCTTATTCCCTAATTACCATAATTGTAATATGCTGTGAATGTCCCCTTTGTCCTCATGCATGCTGGAATTTTTTTTATTTTTTTTGTCCTTCATACATATTTGCCTTTACTAACCTCCCCAGCATGCTCTCCTGGGCCTATATCTGCCTCGTCTACTCAATTAACAATGTATTTTGTCAGCTCCATAGTAGTGCTTTACCCTAAACACCCCCTAAAATGTGTAAAATTGTGATTTGTGCTTTAAATTCAGGCAGAGTGCCAGAGGTTTTTTTGGGGGGGTCCCAAAATCATTTGCAACCCTCCCTCCCCCAACTTCTAACTCAGCTGATACCAATCCTCTATCTATCCTCAATCCTCTATCTGCTGACTTTGCCAAACCCATACACACTATACCCACATCTTTTGTGGTCATATTTATGGATGAATTCCCCAAAGCATGTAGTGCAAGGGCCTGACTGAATACTTTCAAATGGTACTGTTTAAAGTTTTTGTATCCTATTATTATCTTGATAGGTAATCGCAGAATGTAAAAATGTGCTAAAATGTGTACAGTGTGTATTTATATCTTTGTATTATGACACTTCTTACCTGTCCAGTGGGCTGCCAAAAGTGTAAGTAAGGAGGGGCTGGCCAAAGTAATACACATTATTTAGGCATTCATCTCTCAATGAAGTGGAGAGGGTTACCTGGCCAAAACATTTCCCCCCTAAAATTTATAAAATGGCCCATGAGAGGGGGGAGGAATCTGATAGGTGGACCTTATACCTTTGTCTTTAAATACTCCCTAAAATAAATGTTATACTGATGTTGGCCAAGAATGTTTGTGTCTAATCTGCTTTACATGTTTCTGTGCAAAATGATTAATTATTTTTTCTTGTTTGACTCCACAGTTTCCTTCCAACCCACAAGAATGGCAGACTGTGGCCTCCCACTTTGCCCAGCGGTGGGACTTTCCTAACTGCGGAGGGGCAATTGATGGCCTTGATGCTGGTCGTCCTGGCTTCCCCCCCCCCCCCAGAGTGCCCGCGAGGTCCGTCTAAGATACATGGAATACTTTGCGGGTAGGGGGGCCATCAATATGCCAGACAATTTCTGAGACATTTTTTAAATAAAAATATATTTTAAACTGAACAAATATTTGCTTAGATTTACTGCTTGGCTTTCTTTTAGCTGAAGATGACTGAAATGTGGGGAGTCCTGAAAATGAAGTGATTGTGTAAAATTGTAAAGCACTGTTGGGTGTTATTTACTAAAAGAAAATACACTTTGCACTGAAAGTGCACCTGAGACTGCACTGAAACTGCACTTGTAGTGAAAAGTGGATTTGCCTTTAGTAAATAACCCCCATTGTCACTAAAAACACCAACTTTACAACAAAAAATGCTTTTGAGCATTGAAAGAAGAAGCCACACATTGTTGATTCTCAATCTTTTTAATCAAAGCACAATCACATGTGCATTTCTAAAAGTTTTTTTTAAAACAAACCAACATGTTTGTTGTATAACAATTTTTTAGGTCACATTAGTCGAAATTGCCTTTTAAGTTAAAACAGGCATGTTTAAAACCAACAAGAAATGCACAACTCTGGAACTTACAAAGTTCAACTTTTCTAGAAATTAAGGCAATATCAGACATGAGTATTTATATGTGTTTGATATTGCATTCAGCAGATGGGGTGAAGTCACCCCTGGAAAAGCCACATTTTGAAGATGCGCACACATTGCCGAATGTCAACATGTGCTAGCTGCCATCATGGGGGATCAAGGGACTTATTTTGTGTGTGCAACCCCTTCCTCAATAGTAAAGTAGCTGAGAGGAAGGGGTTGCACATACAAAATACGTCCCTTGATCTCCCGTGATGGCAGATAGCACATGTTGACACACTGTGTGCATCTTCAAAATTTGGCTTTTCTATAATATGTCACAAAATTTTCACAAAATTGTCAGAAAAAAACAAAAAAAAAAATAAAGCAGAAATAAGTTAGGGATTTCTAGGGGTTTTAAATTCTCCCTAAAACATCAATGATGTTCTTCATTTTGTTTTGAACATCATTGATGTTTTGCTTGATGTTTTCCAAGTCCCTATTACACCCCATTATCTTCTATCTATCTATCAGGATCTGGGCACTTTCACTGGTGAAATGACCTTCTTCCACAACATCACGATCACCTAAAAATATATAAAAAAAAAAAAAAAACATACCATGTATTATAAATATGCAGGCATCCATCTCTTACCTGAGCCTGTGGTCGCAGACACTCACCTGTTGTGGTGACAATTTCCACCACGCCTCCCTCCTCCTCCTCTGGTTGGGTTTGGGGGATTTCTTCCTGAGGTGGGAGACCTGTTGTCTCCTCTGATGAGTGGTGTCCTCTGAGTCTTTTCTCCCCTATGTAAAAAAAAATAAGTATACTTAGCACACAGATATTTGATGACAGAAATAGGAATATGAAACATTGCTTGGAAGTGGGGTACAATTGTCTGTTTTGTCAGAGTCCCAAGATGAAGAAATATTTTTGTCCTTTGTCAAGTTTGAATACTTACCTGTTTTGTGCAATCTTCACAGAGGGAGACATCCCTATATTATCCACTGGAGCACCTGTGTGGGGCCCCTAATAAAAAGGGTGTTCTTGTGTTCCACACTAGTGCTCCAGCGTCCAGATGTGTAAACAGCTGCTGAGTGTCCTCTCCTTACACAGAATCTAGTTTGCATTTCATTCTAGTTACAAACCCATCTAGACAACAAAATTATTTTCAGAGAAGTAGGCGTGAAAAAATGTATTGAAATGCATCTGGACAAAACATGGTGTTTTATTGGCCGAACGAACAATGTTTCCTACGAACGAATAATGTGTCCATGAACATGAAAGTTGCCATTTTAAACTGTACAACAGTAAAGAAAAGCACATGGAGCAGCACGAACGTAATAAAAATAAAGAATAGGAACACAGGACAACTACTTACTTTTTTGCAGCACTCTCCTCATCCTTCTATACTGATCGTGCTTCCTGATTTTGAGGTCCGACCACCGCTTCCTGAGTTGATCCTTGGATCAACGTACCCCAAAATTCCGGTGCAGACTCTTCACAACTTTCGCCATGATCTTGGCCTTTCTGATATTGGGGTTGGGGTAAGGTCCATACTTCCCATCATAGTCGTCCCTCTTCAGTATGTCGACCATCTCCACCATCTCTACAAAGGACATATTTGATGCCTTAAATCGTCTCCTCCGGCATCGTGATGTTCCTGGCTCCGGGCTTTCCTCCTCCTCCTCGTTGCTGTAATTAGCACGCACCTGCTCTCAATCCGCCATGTGCTCTTCCCCACTGCGCGGAACGAGAAGGGGCGGGGAATAGACTAGAAAGAACATCAGGGGCGGGTGGAGTTTCACGCATGCGCAGTGTATATAAAGCGTAAGGAGGAAGGAGTATAGGAAGTGCCGATCGTGATAACGAAGGTAACATTTAAACTTGTGCCTATACTGCTTACAGATTGAGGCCTATATTGGGACAAGATTAGGAGACTTTAGCCTGACATTAGGATTTGTTTTGTGTTGTGTCTTGCAGAGAAAATGGATATATTGAATGATCAGGAGTTTATACCCATATTCATTGATATGTTCAGGGAGCTGCCCTGTCTGTGGCAAGTAAACCACCTACATTATAAGAATCAAACAAAGAGGAAGGCAGCGCTGGACAGGGCCGATCCTAGGGTCACAGACGCCTGGGTGCAGAGATATTTCTGGCGCCCCCACAAAAGGGGAGTGGTCATCTTACCAACCCCTCCCCTTTACAAATGTTTCTATGGCAACGACTTAAACACAGAGATGCTCCCCTTAGAAGTCTTCGTTACCTTGGGATCCTCCCATGATCTCGTAACAATAAAGAAAATACAGAAAGAGGAGTACACTAATGAGACCTGGAGGGGAGTCTCTCTGATGCACACACAGAGGGCTGTCTGTTAGAAGGAGCCCCTAGACATAATACGGTCAAAAACTGCAGACATGGTACAAGAGATGGTCAGAGACTGCAAACATGATACAAGAGATGGTCAGAGACTGCAGACATAATACAGGAGATGGTCAGAGACTGCAGACATGATACAAGAGATGGTAAGAGACTACAGACATGATACAAGAGATGGTCAGAGATTGCAGACATGATACAGGAGATGGTCAGAGACTGCAGCCATAATACAGGAGATGGTCAGAGAATGCAGACATGATACACGAGACGGTCAGAGACTGCAATCATAGTACAGGAGATGGTCAAAGACTGCAGACATGGTACAGGAGATGGTCAGAGGCTGCAGACATAATATAGGAGAAGGTCAGAGACTGTAGACATAATACAGGAGATGGTCAGAGAATGCAGACATGATACAAGAGATGGTCAGAGACTGCAATCATAGTACAGGAGATGGTCAGAGACTGCAGACATAATACAGGAGATGGTCAGAGACTGCAGACATAATACAAGAGACAGTCAGAGACTGTAGACATGATACAGGAGATGGTCAGAGACTGCAGACATAATACAGGAGATGGTCAGAGACTGCAGACATGATACAAGAGTGGGTCAGAGACTGCAGACATAATATAGGAGAAGGTCAGAGACTGTAGACATGATACAAGAGACAGTCAGAGACTGTAGACATGATACAGGAGATGGTCAGAGACTGCAGACATAATACAGGAGATGGTCAGAGAATGCAGACATAATACAAGAGACAGTCAGAGACTGTAGACATGATACAAGAGATGGTCAGAGACTGCAATAATGGTACAGGAGATGGTCAGAGAATGCAGACATGATACAAGAGATGGTCAGAGACTGCAATAATGGTACAGGAGATGGTCAGAGACTGCAGACATGGTACAGGAGATGGTCAGAGACTGCAGACGTGGTACAGGAGATGGTCAGAGACTGCAGACATGATACAAGAGATGGTCAGAGACTGCAATCATAGTACAGGAGATGGTCAGAGACTGCAGACATAATACAGGAGATGGTCAGAGACTGCAGATATAATACAGGAGATGGTCAGAGACTGCAGTTCCTATGGACGTTAGTAGATAATGGCCAATCGTCCCTCTCACCCGACCCAGCGATACAGCAATGGTTCCTCTGATCAGGAGTCAGCTCTCTCTGAATTGCCTGTGGCGACTCCGCTGGGTAGCACCCAGATCTGTATTCCTGCAATGACTGCATTCCTTTCTCCGCCAGGGATGGCGCTAGGCTGTGTGGCTTTCCCTCTGGTGGCGCAGGGCAGCGGGGTTCTCTCTCTGATGGTGTTCTCCCAGCACTGCCCTCTCCCTCTGGGGTCCTGGGTGTACTTTCCTGGGTGTAGACCCCTCCCAGGACAAACCACCCCCCCTCCATTAGTACAGACCCCCACCAGGACAAACCCCCCTCCATTAGTACAGACCACCCCAAGACAACCCCCCCCTTTATTAGTACAGACCCCCCAAGACAAACCCCCCTCTATTAGTACAGACCTCCCAGGACAAACCCCCTCCATTAGTACAGACCCCCCCCCAGGACAAACCCCCTCCATTAGTACAGACCCCCCCAGGACAAACCCCTCTCCATTACTACAGACCCCCCCAGGACAAACCCTTCTCCATTACTACAGACCCCCCCAGGACAAACCCCCCCTTCATTAGTACAGACCCCCCCAGGACAACCCCCCCTCCATTAGTACAGACCCCCGAGGACAAACCCCCCTCCATTAGTACAGACCCCCCAGGACAACCCCCCCTCCATTAGTACAGACCCCCCCAGGACAAAGCCCCCCCTCCATTAGTACAGACCCACCCAGGACAAACCCCCTCCTTTAGTACAGACCCCCCCAGGACAAAGCCCCCCCTCCATTAGTACAGACCCCCCAGGACAAACCCCCTCCATTACTACAGACCCTCCCAGGACAAACCGCCCACCCTCCATTAGTACAGACCCTCCCAGGACAAACCCCCCTCCATTAGTACAGACCCCCCCAGGACAACCCCCCCTCCATTAGTACAGACCCCCCAGGA
This sequence comes from Aquarana catesbeiana, assembly GCF_042186555.1. Classification (NCBI taxonomy): domain Eukaryota; kingdom Metazoa; phylum Chordata; class Amphibia; order Anura; family Ranidae; genus Aquarana; species Aquarana catesbeiana. Next base: position 126,652,561 of record NC_133335.1, read on the forward strand.
CAAAGCCCCCCCTCCATTAGTACAGACCCCCCAGGACAAACCCCCCTTCATTGGTACAGACCCCCCAGGACAAACCCCCCCTCCATTAGTACAGACCCCCTTAGGACAAACCCCCCTCCATTATTACAGACCCCCCAGGACAAAGCCCCCCTCCATTAGTACAGACCCCCCCAGGACAACCCCCCTCCATTAGTACAGACCCCCTAGGACAAAGCCCCCCCTCCATTAGTACAGACCTCCCAGGAGAAACCGCCCACCCTCCATTAGTACAGACCCCCACCAGGACAACCCCCCCTCCATTAGTACAGACCCCCCCAGGACAAAGCCCCCCTTCATTAGTACAGACCCCCCCAGGACAAACCCCCCTCTCCATTAGTACACCCCCCCAAGAAACCCCCTCTCCATTATTAAAGACCCCCTTAGGACAGACCCCCCCCTCCATTAGCGTACATAAAAACACCCGGGCGGCAGCTGGAGAGGAGAGGACAGTGTGCAACCGCGCCGCCCAGGTGGAGAGCAGATGGAGACAGGCTTGGGCAGGAAGGAAAGACAGAGGAGAAAAACATGTCGGGCATGGACCGCCCCCCCAGCGATGTTACTGCGTGGCTGGTCTCTCTCCACACAGAGACCAGCCGCTCCAATCTCCGGCGCTGCTCTCCTTCTCTGACAGGAGGAGTTAGGGGGGGACGGGCTGCCGCTTGAGCCTCAAAAACTACAGCGGCGACTGTGACCTGCGGAGGGAGCCGCCTCTGGACACAGTGAGGAGGAGGAGGAGGGAGGGGAGCACTCTGGCGCTTCAGCGCCCCCACCTCTCTGGCACCCGGGTGCACTGCACCCCGTCTGGGATCGGCCCTGGCGCTGGATAAATTGCTGGAATTTGTGAAGCTGGTGAGCCCAACGGCAGACATCACCTATTTGAAGGCCCTAATTGGTGGCATGAGGAGCACTTATCTTAGGGAGCACAAGAAGGTCCAGGATTGCCTGAGATCAGCAGCTGCAGATGACATTTATGTCCCCAGGCTGTGGTACTATGACAGACTGCATTTTCTGGCAGGTCAGACTGAACCCAGGCCAGCACTCTCCAGTCTTCCTTCAGCGCTTCCTTCCCCCCAGCTGAGGCTTATGACGCCCAACCTGGGCCTTCCAGGCAGCAATACATGGAGGAGCCCAGCTTGAGCCAGGTATAGCATTCGTCAAAATATTTCTGTTGGTCAAATTAATGATGTTAAATCTATGTTAGTTTGGATTACTAATTTATGATTGTGATTGATGAACCAAAAACTAAAACGATGTCCCTTTTTCATACACAGGAAAGTCTCAGCCAGGAGGTGGCCGGGCCCAGTAGCCTGCCCGATACCTAGGTCCCTCCCCTCCGCCTTCAACCAAAAAGTGGCAGGAAGAGGAGTAACCTGGAGGAGGCAGCAATTGGCCTATATTGGAAGGCTACTGCGGCCCTCAGAACCCCCCACAGTGTTCAAGAGGACTTTGCATACATAACAGCCTGCACAATGCTGGAAATTGAGGAGGGCCAACGCCTAATATGTGAGTATCTCATCTTCCAAGCCCTAAATAAGGGATTGAGGGGCCTACTCACAAGCCAAAGCCACGTTTGTGAGCTCAACCATGGTCCTCCTCCTCCTCCAGGTCCTCCTCCTCCTCCTCCTGCCTCACCTCCAACACCACAGACACAGCCTGGAAGGAAGCGTCTAAGGAAGACCAGAGAGTGATGGCCCTGGGTTCAGTCTGGTCTGACAAAAGATGCAGGCTCTTCTATGACCACAGCCTGGGGACATGTATGTCATCTGCTGCTGTTCATGATCTCTTGGACTTCTGGACCAGATTGTACTCCCTTATATATGGACTCCTCAGGCCACCAATTTTGAATTATTATTAAAATAGTTGATGTGTGCCCTGGGGGCCAAAGGCTTCGCTGATTTTTGCTGTTTATCCAGCGTTGCCTTCCTCTTTGTTTGGTTAGGACCCCTTAATAAAGGTATTTTTTTTTCTATTATACTCGCCTATGTGTTTTCATTCAAAAAGGAGTTTGTTTGTGAGGAGGCAGGTACATTTCAAAAACACAATGTGAAATTAACAAGAGACACCAACACCACTCAATCTCCTTGAGATTAAATAATACAAGATAATAATGGTGTTGTGGTAACTTGACACACAAAACACTCCAAAACTATTCTGGAGTTAAAAAAAAAAAAAAAAAAAAAAATCACAAGATCAGGATTTTAAAAAATCCCAAAAAAATTTTGAATCTAAAAACATAAAAAATTTTTTTTTTTTCGGTAGATGTGACAAATAAAAATATTATATTGATGAAATCACGATAAATAATAAAGAAAGAAGTTTGTGAGAAGTCTGTGTGAATATGAGCAGCAAAACAACTTCATTCTTCTAGCATTATAAAGAATAAAGAGTGCGCTGCATTAAACAATTTAAAACATTGCAGTATGACAAAAGTGCTATATCAATTCCGAACGCTAATTTTACCGGACCGAACAGTTCGATCTCGGAATTTATTCTGAACATGCCTGGCACTTTGTGCGTCGGAATTGTCCACACACGGTCGGAATTGACGCGAACAAATTTTGTTGTTGGAAAATTTTATAGCCCGCTCCCAAACTTTGTGTGTCGGAAATTACGATGGAAAAAGTCAGATGGAGCCCACACATGGTCAGAATTTCCGACAACAAGCTCCGATCGCACATTTTCCGTCGGAAAATACGACCGTGTGTACAGGGCATTGGACTTCAGGGGGGCCTATACTGTCGCCGCATACTGTTTGGGTATGTTAATCATTGCCTTCTATATGGTCAGCTTAGTTTTTCCATTGTGGTTGTTTATTTTTGGTTGTATACCTCCTGTGTGTTTTTTCTTTTTTACACAGGCTTTGTAACATTGCTGCCAATTGCTTGCACCTTATTCAGTTTTTGCAACTCAATATACCCCTTAGGGGTATATTGGCAGCCTTGCTGTCTTCACTAATCAATTTAGGTAAGCTTTTTTTCTCCACATCATCACTTCAGTTATCCTTTTACACTCTTATAGGCAGTTATTTATTTATACCTCAAGTTTAGTTATTTTTGGTTTCCTTTCTATAGAGCCATACACACTGAAACGATTCTTACTGTCTAGATTCGAACTGATCTACCTCAATCTATTGTGTAAATATACTGCTACAGGCGCCCCTGCATTTACATTGATTTTATTACACAAACGTAAGTCTATTGAGGCTATGTTAGCCCTATTTTTCTTGTTTTGGGATAACGTCTATCCCAAACTTTGCCATGTGGTCCATACCAATTATTTTAATGTTTCCTCTGATTGCTAGGTCCCTGTCTACCCCCTACAGCCATAGATGCGGTGACCCTTTTTGGGGTGCCTCCCCCTGCTCGGCTCCCTTGTGAGTGGTCAGGTATGTACGTGGGTGGCCGGTTTGGGTCTCCCCCCACATGGGTTGGTCTGTTACCAAGTCATGCTTCCAAGAGTAAATGTTTATTTTATTGTATTTCCTGCAAACAAAATTGTATTGTAATCTTATGTTTTCTCTATTTTATTTTTTACTTAGAACCTTCTAAATTTAGCACAGGCACATATCATTTCCCTGAGGAAGCCAATGCTTTGGCGAAACATGTAGGAATTGATAACCTGTATTACTGGCCTATAACACCTAGGCCTGACCTGCTCTACTTTACACTACATCTATTGTATCAATTATATTTTTGCATGTGTGTAAATCGTATGTGCTTGTCTTTTTTCTATATATGTAAGCGTAATAAAATGTAATTGTCTTTTTTAGTACTCTTTGTTGCTTTCCTTTTATTGGCACCGCTATAGTCCCTCTCCGCCTATTTCTACCATTTTTTGCTGCCTATCAATGCCCATCACTTCTGTCAATCAATACCCATCAGTGTCGCCCATCAGTGCCACCCATCAATGCCCATCAGTGCCCATCAGTACCGCCAATCTGTGCCCCCTATCAGTGCCCACCAGTGCTGCCTATCAGTGCCCAGCAGTGCTGCCTATCAGTGCCCACCAGTGCCGCCTATCAGTGCCCACCAGTGCCGCCTATCAGTGCCCATCAGTGCCGCCTATCAGTGCTCATCAGTGCCACCTATCAGTGCCCATAAGTGCGGCATATTAGTGCCTCCTCATCAGTGCCACCTAATCAGTGCCCATAAGTGCCCACTCATCAATTCCCACCAGTTCAGCCTATCAGTGCCCATCAGTGCTGTCTCATCAGCGCACATCAGTGAAGGTGAAAAATTACTTAGTCACAAAATTTACTGACAGAAAAAAGTAAAAAACATTTTTTTTTCCAAAACGTTTGGTCTTTTATTTGTAAAAAATAAAAAACCCAGCAGTGATTAGATACCACCAAAAGAAAGCTCTATTTGTGTGAAGAAAATGATAAAAAATGTGTTTGGGTACAGTGTAGCATGACCGCACAATTGTCATTCAAAGTGCGACAGCGCTGAAAGCTGAAAAATGGCTTGGGCAGGAAGGGGATGTAAATGCCTGGTAGGCAGGTGGTTAAGAAAATACCTGATCATCACCTCCTAAACCCAAGAGGTACAGGAAAAGTAAAGGAGCCCCCCCAGAAGGAGTCTACTCCACCCTCTACCTATACACCCACCATGGTGTCTCCAGACACCCCCAACCTTGAGGCCCCCAACCAAGATATGGGGTGCACAGTCAGACTGGCCACCTATCACCCACTTTCATCTACCATAGAGCAATACCAACAATTGAATCAATAGTGAATAATTCCGCGCCACATATAAAAATAATAAATTTGTAAAAAATAAAAGTGAAGGAATAAAAGTGAAGCAGCTACACCCTTAAACAAAAAATGGAAAATTCCATAAATGCATAAATGTGAAGGAAAAGAGGTTGGGGAGCGCTAGATAATAAACAGGAACAAATATTTGTAAAATTAAAAATTCCCTTAAATGTAAATATAATCGAATAAAAATAATAATAATACCAGCCTGCCTATATATCTATTGTGAACAAAATTCAAAAACTAAATACCAGTGAACAATGATAATTGTGCAATCGTAACATATAGTGTCAAAGAAATAAAAAATAATTGTGTATCAAATATAAATTGACATCAATAACAAAGTCCATCCAAAATTGGTGTGAGATCCTGATGTAAATCTTTGATAACAAAACGTGAGCAGCAAAATCCCTTCACCATCACTGAAAAAACACACACCAATGTGCTCATGGAAATGGATGTCCGCTTACCAGATGAAGTTGACCAATTTAATTAAAAAAAGGTCAAATAGGCTTTAGCAAGATATTGCTTGCTGCAATGGAAAAAAATGTACCCGGCTCTTGTCCTCACATCACAGGATCTCACGTATGGGAGAGTGGAACGCACGCCGTTGCCGAGATCATCTGGGAAATCTCTCCCACAGATTGGATTTCTCCATTCCCAGATACGCTTTTCAGCCTCAGTGCCGGGCGATGGCACCTTCTATGTGAGTAGCCATTTGGCTATGTTCTGTTTTTATTGTTTTCTTAAATAAATGGTGTTACACTATGTTCGGTTCCTCTCCATCTATTTTATATCCCATACGTGAGATCCTGTGATGTGAGGACAAGAGCCGGGTACATTTTTTTCCATTGCAGCAAGCAATATCTTGCTAAAGCCTATTTGACCTTTTTTTAATTAAATTGGTCAACTTCATCTGGTAAGCGGACATCCATTTCCATGAGCACATTGGTGTGTGTTTTTTCAGTGATGGTGAAGGGATTTTGCTGCTCACGTTTTGTTATCAAAGATTTACATCAGGATCTCACACCAATTTTGGATGGACTTTGTTATTGATGTCAATTTATATTTGATACACAATTATTTTTTATTTCTTTGACACTATATGTTACGATTGCACAATTATCATTGTTCACTGGTATTTAGTTTTTGAATTTTGTTCACAATAGATATATAAGCAGGCTGGTATTATTATTATTTTTATTCGATTATATTTACATTTAAGGGAATTTTTAATTTTACAAATATTTGTTCCTGTTTATTATCTAGCGCTCCCCAACCTCTTTTCCTTCACAATACCAACAATTCACACCATCAGCAAACCAAAAGCAATCATCAATCTTTTTTAGTCTTGACCCCCCCAATCTGTCCTAAAAAGAAAACTAGAAGAGGCAGACGAGGAGGGGAGAAGAAGACACAAAACCCAAAGACAAAGTAGCCAAACTGTAAAGATCTTTAATCTCTCCTCCCGCCTCTTAACTCCAGATGAGACTTCTCTACTAAATAAAGATCTTAATTTTGCCCCTACCACACACCCTAATTCTTTCACTCTATTCCTGGATCTAAATAAATTTGACCGGAGCGTAACAGTAAAACGCTTCTATAATATTCAGGCTGCCAAAAAGACCACCAAAAGCCCAGAAGTGGACACCAATACAGAGGACCCCATATTAGACAACACTATGGACACATCCTGCCTAGCCATACTGCAAGAACTCTACAATGATGGTGAGAATACGTATACCACATACCTCACACAGCACCTCCCCGCTTCCCCTCCAGTGCAACACACCGCTTTTCGGCCTAAGTCTATATTTAATCCTACTCATGTGATGGGTTCCTTCATACAAAGTTTTTACTAGTGTAGGTAGATACTCTGAGATCAAACGCATTTGTAAACTAACTACCTCCCATCCACCTGTGCACAACCTCACTCCACAAGAAAGGTCGCCCCTTAATAGTCTAATTAATAATACCACCATTATCATAAAACCATCAGAAAAGGGAGGTGGCATTGTAATACAAGATAGGGACACTTATCTTAGTGAAGCACACAGTATCCTATCAGAAAAAAAGCACCTATATCTGCCTCCCAGTGACCCACTTTCCCAGTTCTGTGCAGAAGCCCAGACACTAGTTAAACAAGCTCTCAGTGATGGTATCATCAACAAAGCTGAAGCTTTCTTTCTGTCCAGAGAATACTACCATACTCCATGTTTCTACCACCTCCCTAAAATCCATAAAGACCTAGAAAACCCTCCTGGACCCCCTACCGTTGCTGCCATGGAGAGCATCACCCGTTTCTTTTCCATCTATATTGACCACTTCTTATAGCCTCTTGCTCAAAATCTACCAACCTACATACGCGAAGGTATACATTTGCTAGATAAACCTCCAAGCCTATAGTTGAGAACCCACCTCTCCCTGGACTTAAATTTCCTTTACACATTCATCCCCCATGATGTCAGCCTAAGGGCAGTACAACACTTTCTGACACAAGATCCACTCATCAATTTCAAACAGGGTAAGTTTATTTTGGATTCCACACATTTTAGTTTAACACATAATTATTTCTTATTTCATACCAAGTTCTACCTACAGACCAAGGGTACAGCTATGGGCGCAAAATTTGCACCAGGTTATGCCAACTTGGCCATGGGACTGTGGGAGGATTTATTCATCTGGAGCAACAACCCTTACTCTAGACATATTGTTTTCTTTGGACGCTACATAGACAACATAATTGTCATCTGGGACAGACCTAGGTCATTGGTAGAACAGTCAAGCCAATGACCTGGGGTTCGCCTTCACTTTTGTCTGTAGCCCCGATAGTTTGGCTTTCCTTGAATTGAATTTTGTCATACTGATAGCGCCATCTACACCAAAAATCATGTAAAACCCCCTGCAGGAAACTCTTATCCACATTTCCGCAGCTGCAATCACACAAGGTGGATAGCTAACATTCCCAGAAGCCAGTTCAGTCATCTCAAACATAATTGCACCAGCAGCACAGATTATGCCACTCAAGGCAACCTCCTTAAATTCAAATTCCATAAAAAAGGATATCCGTTATCTATAGTAGACAAGGCCTTTGCAAGTTTTTTGGATGACCCACTCACCCCCAGCAAGGGAGACCCCTCTCATCTTCAATTTACCTCCTCCACCCAACCCCAAACTACCAGGTTCATTACCCAATTCCACGCTCAGCACAAAAAGATGGAACGTATCTTCTGGAAACATTGGGGGATATTACTAGAAGATCCCTTTTTGCAGCCATCTCTCTCTAGTGTACCTAAAATCACATATAGAAAAGCCAGAAACATTAAAAGTCACATTGCACCAAGTAAACTCAAACCCACCAAGACCATTACATAACTTTTGCCATCAACTCAGCGTTAAAAACATTTCAGTCACTACTCTACTTTCACTCCCCCCCCCCGTGTGTTCTCATTCATATACCCCAACATAACAACAATACCTAAGAAGCCTATATGCATGTCTATCTATTATAAATATGTCCATCTAGGTTTATCATTATGCATAGAAACGTTTCCATAAAACAATATTTATCCACCAGCTGTTTATTATGTTTATTTTTATTATTAGGCATGACAAAAACTGTAATAATTAACAACTTCCCTTTCTCATATGTTTTTCCACAGGACCCTTATGGTCTTAAGAAAGAATAATATCCCCCATATAGAATCACTCTCCAGTAAGTATCTCCACATGCAGGGTTATATTTTTTCCCATATACCTTTACTGTTGTTGTTTAATTGTTCTTATTTCACTAATTCCAACCTCTTATCATGTTTTATTATTATTATTATTATTATTAATAAACCTTTTTAATTATATACCATGATCCACTCATGACACATTCCTATACATCATATGGCACTTGTACTTTCCTGCCCGTCCGGCTGCCCGTGGAGTATTACAGAGAAGGGGGCAGTCCGCCAGTCTAATTTAAGTGGCTAAAGCTAAACTCCAGGAATTATCTATATTGCATACTTACAGTGCCTTTAAAAAGTATTCACACCCCTTTGCCACATTTTGTCATGTTACATAGTTACATAGTAGGTGAGGTTGAAAAAAGACACAAGTCCATCAAGTCCAACCTATGTGTGTGATTATGTGTCAGTATTACATTGTATATCCCTGTATGTTGCGGTCATTCAGGTGATTATCTAATAGTTTCTTGAAGCTATCAATGCTCCCCGCTGAGACCACCGCTCTTACAGTACCGCTCTTACAGTACCGCTCTTACAGTACCGCTCTTACAGTAAAGAACCCTCTACGTAGTTTAAGGTTAAAACCAAAAAGCCAGGTATTGGCACCGGTCGGGAGCTGCTGCTGAGCTCCAGAAAGCCCTCCACCCGTATGTGGACAGCAAGGTAAGAAGCCCGGCATCCCCCCTTCCTCGTTCCCCCCAGTGCCCCTGTACCTGATAATCCCACCAAGGACGGCCCGGTGCACGCTAGTCTCGAGGCATTTGGAAACCGCGGCGAGGGACACGGGAGTGAGAGAATGAGAGAGAGATTGAGTGTGCGGCGAGACCCAGAGACCAGAGAAGGGGAAGAGTGAGAGGAAAGAGATGGAGAGAGAGAGATGGAGAGAGAGAGAGAGAGAGAGAGAGAGAGATGGAGATGGAGAGAGAGAGAGAGAGAGAGAGAGAGAGAGAGAGAGAGAGAGAAAAAAACGCTGCTCATAGAGACGGCAACAGAGGAGCGATAGCCTCAAGCTCAAACCTGGCAGGGTTTAACGGTCCTGGGAAAGGGATGACCCCCACTCTCACCCTCTGGATACTAGCTACCGGCTCCCAGCCCAGGACCTGAACCTAGCACCGCTTCAGGTATAGAGAGGAGGCAGCAGACAGTCCACCAGAAGGAATAGCTTGAGTAGAACAGAGATTCCTGAGTTTGGCACCAGCGAGACTCCAGCTGCAAAGGGGGTGAGTCAAGTTTGTTACTATAAAATTACTGTTGGACTGTAACCTACCCATGAAGATATGCCTAGTCCCTGACAATAAGCAGTGAGAGAGGTCTTACTTACTTGCGAAGTCTCACTCATGGTGGACCCCCTTCCTACATCCTCTACATACCACTAAATACCTTTATATACCCCTATATACCTCCCATATATGAGAAGGGGGCCCCGGGATCAGTTGGACGGTAAGACCTGGCAGTAAGTCAGGAGTTAGACCTCAGTAAGATTACAGTTGTCTCCTACTATTCTTGGTGGAACTGTAAACTGTTGGAACTGTAAAAACACCCCTAAAGACATACCCTTAAAGACATACCTGGGCAACACCAATAAACATAAAAACAGAATCTGTTGTGCTTAATATGACATAAAATAAAAGCTGCTGGCACAAAAATTGCTGGATACAATTAAAAAGATAATAAGAAAAAGGTGCAGCGCTAGTGATAATGTCCCAATATATAAACAAAAACAAAGTCCTCTCCGTCAGGGGGAAATAACAACCCTCTATTGGACGAGATCCATTATGGAAGAAAACTCAAAAAGGAGATATAGACACCATCACCATAACAAACTGACCCTTACCATCAGTGTATGGGTTATACACATGTGTTGAAAATAGATAGCAAAGGCAATCTTCCTGGGGTATACAGACGATCCTCTAGTGGAATGGCACAAACTTATTCATTCACCTCTGGACTAGATAGAAAGCTTAAGGTCTCCTCTTTGCAGCAGGATGTTAAACCAAGTATGTTCCAGTGGGCGTGTGCACCTCAAGAGTCATAGTATATGGGGAATCAAAAGAGAACGCTCATTGCGCAAAATCCATTACCAAAGAAATTTTATTTATATAAATGGTAAAACAAACTCACATTAAGCAAGATGGTATACAGCAGTGTGAAGCGTCCAACGCTTCTAACCACAAAGATGGCCGCCGTGTCACCGTCCAATCGCGTCCTGCGTCGCCAGTCTCTGACATCGCCCAACGCTTCATCATCAACATGCGTCTTCAGGGGCGTGGCTATGACGCAGACGGAGGTGTATTTATAGGAACAAGGAAGCTAGACAGGCAGAAATCAGATGCGTTCCAAGGACCGGAACTATGAGCTTCCGAACCAGAACCAACACATCTCAAAAGAATTTATATACTTAGAGATATAATAGCGAGTAACAAAAATATAAAGATAAAAAATCTCATTGACCAAAGTCATAATAAGAAATAATTAAAATAGGGTGAATATTAATCAAAATGTAGAGACGGAGCAGTGGTGGTTGTAGGACGTGGCGGCATCTTGTGGTTAGAGTACAAACTACCATATGAATAAAAAATGCAGGATTTGTATCGATAAATACCATATAAGAAGAAAAATCGACCACACTACATGATACCCATAGAATTTTTTTAAAAAAAATTACAAAAAGAATATAAAAAAATTATAAAATATTTTTATATATATATATATATATATATATATATATATATATATATATATATATGCAGAATTAAGAACAAAAAGCCAACTTCCAACTATGGGCGAAATGGCAAAAATGTTCTACAGACTGGAACTATCTCTAAAAGGGGAAATGGCAACCTTACATGGAGACCTGAATCAGATACTAAAAAGAGTGGAAGAAAGACAGGAAAAATTGGATAAACAAGTGGTAGAAATGAGAGAACTCAAGGAACAGATGGAGGGTTGCAGTGAGAGCAGAGGCATATGAGGTATAAAATAGAAGATCAGGAAAATCGCAATAGAAGGAAAAACTTAAGAATTGGGGGCCTACCTGAACCACAGGGAGAAGTCTTACAAGATAAAATGGACAAAGTATTTGGCCCATTGTTGGGAAGATCAACGACAGAAAAAATTATGTTTGAAAGAGTACACAGAATAAGAAAACTCCGGACATGGCAGGAGAAGTCCCAAGAGACGTGATTGCGAGATTCCATAATTACAAAGATAAAGAACAGATATGGGAAGGCCTTAAAACGAATCACCCCGCAAAACATGAAGAAACAGCATTACAGGTATTTCCAGATCTGGCAGAAACATTAGCAAGGAGAAGAGTATTTAAACCCTTACTAGAACAAATGAAGAATCACGGGATCCATTATTCATGGGGCTTCCTGGCCTGTTTAATAGGGTGTAAGGATGGTCGTTCAGCAACCTTAAGGTTTCCAGAAGAAACTGATAAATTCTGTAAAGACCATTATGTAGTGAGGTACAGCAACAGTGGTACCCGGTCATAACAAAGAAGACAAAGCCTCAACAAAGAAGAAAACATAGAATGAAAAGAAGAGCATCGATGGAGGAGGGCGGATGAGGGTGGTGAGAGTAAAAGAAAATAACGTAAAGAAGAAAAACGGGACTGGGGGAGCTGGGTGGGCTTGGGAGCACCTCTAAGTATAGAGGGTAGCGGCTCTGATTGGAGTGCTAACTCAGAGCTCAACCTCAAGGGGAGAGAATTGCAAGGCAGGTTGGAGTGGAATGGCTTGGATCATTGGTCATGAGATGACCAAAATTCCCCAAAAGGAGGGGGGAGGGGGGATAGAAGAAGAACCTTTCAGAATCAAATAAAGGAGTGCCGTGAAGCTATTGACTCCTTTTGGCTCGCTGAACCCCCCCTAAAACAGAAATCCCCGGTAAGTGGATATAACTACACCGACCTAGGAGTCAGGAGGAGCAAAGAAGACAGGATTAGGAGAAGGGAGCCCAGCGAGAAAAGATGACAACGGTGAACTTTCTGACGTACAATGTGCGTGGGTTAAATACATATATAAAAAGAAATAATATATTAAGAGAAATTAACCAACTCTCTGGAGAGGTAGTCTTCCTGCTGGAGACCCATATCTCCCATGAAACAACCATAAAATTAAACTCAAAGGATTTTCCAAAATGGTTTTACGGAGACTTCACAACAAAACGGGCTAAGGGAGTGGCCATCGGTTTTGCCAGAGGGGTAAGGTTTACCCTAGAGGAGAGGTTAGTGGACACTGAAGGGAGTTATTTGTTCCTGAGCGGAAGACTAAATGAGGTGGACTGCACTCTGGCAAACATTTATTGCCTAAATGAGAACCCATTATAATATTTAAAAGCGGTTATGGAGAAACTAATGGAGTTTAAAAAAGGTGGAGTAATAATGGCAGGTGATTTTCAATTCCGCTATGGAACCCGAGATTGATAGTACATTCTGGGTACAGGGGACTGGGAATGCTCAACTGAAGATACTAAAAAAGAAATTGCATCAGAACCAGCTGATGAATCCATGGAGGATACAGCATGCTAAAATACGAGACTATATATTCCACTCCCTTGTACACGGGACATACTCAAGAATTGATTATTTCCTGATTGAACATAGGCTATTGGAGTATGTGATTAGTACAAATATAGAAGTTACATCCTTCTCAGACCATGCCCCAGTGACTATGAAAATGAAGATAAGCGGGACGCAAAATAGGGCAAATTTATGGAGATTAAACAAAGAACTAATCCAGGTAAAAGAAGCGGAAGATAGGAAACAGACTCCAGAGCATGAAAAGGAGAGGATAGAGAAAATGAAAACCTTTCTGAGGGAAGTGAGCCTAAATAAAATCCTAGAACACAGACTAAGCGCCCTAGAAGGACCTATTACAGAAGAAGAGATAGGCCGGATCTTAAAAGAAACAGCCTCAGGGAAAAGTCCTGGCCCAGATGGGCTGACAACATTTTACTATAAGAAGTTCAAGGAAATATTAATCCCCAGACTATGCACCTATTTGAATGGGATATGAACAAGATGGGAAATGAGAAGGAACACCCTAGCGGCTGTCATTACTATCATTCCAAAGGAAGGGAAAGACGTGACCAAGTTACAGACCTATCTTGCTGCTAAACGCAGATATGAACCTATTTGCCAAAGTATTAGCTAGTAGCATGAAAATGTTAATGAACGACCTGGTTCATGTGGACCAGGTCGGATTCATCCCAGGAAGGAAAGGGAGAGATAATGGGATTAGAACACTGTTACTGGTGAAGGATATTAAAAAAGTAGGTTCCCAGGGCTACTACTCTCATTAGATGTTGAGAAAGCGCTTGATAGGGTAGACTGGGGATTCATGATGAAGACATTGAGGTAATGGGAGTAGGCCCAAAGATGACCAATTGGATTGAAGCAATGTATAATTATCCAACAGCTAGGGTAAAGGTTAATGGGGCAGTATCTATGCCCTTCGAGATGCATAACGGAACAAGACAGGGCTGTCCCCTCTAATGTTTGTTCTGTCGCTGGAACCACTTTTGGTAGGGATCAGACAGAGCACAGATATAGGGGGGATTACGATAGGGGATGAGGAGCATAAATTAGCTCTACGTCACCAAACCTAGAGTAACCCTGCCCAATCTAATGAAGCTACTAAAAGCCTATGGAGAGATATCAAACTTTAAGATGAACCCCTCTAAATCAGAGATTCTTAATATCAATGTGAGGAAACAGGACGTGCAGATATTCCAACAAGAGTTCCCATTTATATGGTGAGAAAAGGAATTAAAATATTTAGAAGTAAAAATAACACCGTCTGAAGAGACAAGCAAGCATATATCAAGCAAATTTTATCCCGCTTCTGAAATAAAAACAGAAATTAATAAAACTGCAACGGGACACCTCTCTTGGTTAGGAAGGATAAATATCTTTAAGATACACATATAAAATGCAAATGCTTCCAATCCCCCTCCCACAAGCATATTTTAGTACACTAAAAATGTTACTACTTAAGTTTATATGGCAGAAAAAGAAGCCGAGAATAAGCCTCTCGGTATTGAATAAAGATAAAAAGCAAGGGGGGCTGGGGGTGCCGGATCTCAAAAATTACTACGCAATACTATTATCACGGGTGTTAAAATGGGTAAAAATGAATAAGGAAAAAAGATGGGTTAAATTGGAAAACCTGATTAGCAACGTAGCACTGGGGAAAATAATATGGATACCACCTGAGTATAGGGAAATGAGTGAAAACACACATGTAATAACAAATAAAATATTGGCAATTTGGGATTTGATGCACGTAAAGGAAAAATGGGAATTTAATTCACCTGATACCATTAAAAGAAACACATTTTTTTCCACCGGGGAAGGGGAAATTGTTTGGAGAATGGATAAAAGAAGAAGACGCACAATTAAAAGACATCACGGTGAAAGATAAAATACACATGTTACAGGACTTAAAATATAAAAAAGACCTAATGGTAATTGATGAATGGGGGTACTCCCAGCTGAAACACTTTGTTACATCATTGCCTCAACCAGTAAGATCTGAGGAGGATCTACGGCCGTTTGAGCGGTTATGTATGGCAGCAGGAACAAAGAGGGGGATCTATAAAGTGCTTGTGGGACTGAAGGGGTCGGAAATACCGCCATTCATAATAAAGTGGGAAGAAGAATTGGGCAAGGGAGAGAAAGACCAAGATTTGGGGAAAATTCTCAAGATGACACATATCACAGCAATTGATAGCAACACCATAGAAATGAAATACAAATGCTTAGCACGATTATGCTGGCGGGGATGTGGGGAAGTGGGAACGATGGACCACATATGGTGGAAGTGTCCAAAAATTAAAAACTACTGGAGAGAGGTGTTGCAGCCGGTAATCAAGGAGATTACCAATATAGAGATACCAGAGGAACCTTGGAGGTGTTTGTTTCATGCATTGAGAATGCCAATTAAACAATACATGAGAACATTGGTTCCCCATCTAATGAACGCAGCCAAAAAGTCTAATACCTTGACAGTGGCAGGAGATAAAAAGCCCTACTATGTGGAGTTGGTGTAAGAAAGTGGATGAGACTTATAATATGGAATACAAGTAAGTGGAAGGAAATGCCGCGCCAACTCTAAATGAAAAGCAGCCAACACCACAATCAGACTAATTGTAAAATATAAATAAATCACTAATGTGTGGCGCTAATGAAATATACCAGGAACCTAAGTGAGTGCATGTAAGGTCACAAATGTGATAGTGACATTCAAAACACAAAACAAAAAAGAAATATGTAATCACACATATAAAGAATGTATGTGAGCAATACCAGCCACAAGAGTACTGTAGCTCTTTGTCACTATGTTAGTGACAAAGATGTATCTGTAAATCGCACTGACTGCGACATCAAAGATATAAAACCCAAAAGAATTGAATAAAAGGTGAGATCGATAAACCAAAGTGAATAGTCCTGTGCATCACAATGACATAATAATACAAAAAAAAAAAAATTAACACGTGGGTATAATATGGTGCATCTATAGTCCATATCCATCTACAAGGTGAAGACTCATGGAGGTGGAGATATGGTGCTGTTGATACTTATGCCCCATACACACGATCCGATTATCGGACGAACGATCGGCCGTTTTTTTTTGCATACTGATCTCACGTCGAATCTGATGAGTTTACTAAAGTCAAGAAAATTCCCGTACGACAGCATAAAAATTCGGAAGTGATGTCATGTGTTGTAATGCATTTGTATTGCATTTTCGAATGATAGGTGTACTGATGAAACGAAAATCGTACGATCTGGCATCGTACGAAAAAAATTTCCGTGCATGTCCGATAGAATAATATCGGATGAACTGTCCTGATCGACTCTCGAAAGCTCTGTACTAACGATCCGATTATCGTACGATCGATTCGAATGCGGCATTTTTCGTACGATTTTCGGATCGTGTGTACGGGGCATTATAATCTTAAATGCTTCTCAAACTGGTATAAGAGATGTGCTGACGTGTGAGACACTATCTTTTCCAAACCAAGCTTCAAGTAAAGAACAATGCTATGCCCTTACCATAAGTGGTGGACTCACAGGCCGTTGGCGGTGAGTCAGATAAGCTTATAGCGTCAATCGGTGAGGATGGATCTGATTTCAATAGAGCGGATGTGCTTGGTAGGGAAGGAGAGCCTGGGAACTTACTCACCACTGGAGGAGATAGATCAAACCCGGACTTCTTGCTGGCTTGGTTTCCTGTTCAGGGGCTGGCTTGAATCACCCACCGAGCTCCACTTACTCACCGACAATTCTCATAATGTAACAAGGAGAAAAAGAAAAACCTCCACATGGTGTAAATCTGATAAGAGTGGAAAATGTATTGGTATAAAAGGTTTTTCCAACATATAATAAAAATATGGGCGGTAAAAATTTGGTTCAATTGAACTAAACAGCGCAGTAAAAGGTGGCTGGGGTAGCAAATAAAACCCAAGTGGTTTCGTCCTCTTAGACTTCTGCTGACTTCTGCTGCCACCAACTGCGCATATATATAGAAATGAATAAAAGCCATTAAAACACCTGATCAGAATTGTGTGCGGCCTGACCTCCGGGTTCGTTGGCATCCATACCAGTCTGCAATTATGTGACGAGTTAACTGGCCAATGGTGTGCGAGCGGAGTTGATCAAGAACCAAGCCTCTATATCGCACTCCAATCAACACCTCCCAAATGCTCGTCAGTGAGAATGGTCACGTGACAACCACGTGATCAGACATTTGCACGATGACGTTATTATATGCGTTCAGAGAGTCAGTATCATCGGAGTCAGGAAGCAGGAACTGGTTCACACTCGATTTGGAATGCAAAAGCGCTCCAGGTACTCGCTAGAACCGGAAATGAGTTTAAAATAGGTAGACACAGAGAATGTGAACCACCATTTGGCCTGGATGTAAATTAGCAATGAAACAGTAATGTGGATTACAGGCAGTCAAGGTGCACATCCGAACAAGGACATTATGCCAGGCGATACAGTTACATACACGTATAAATGCCCCGCTAAAAACAAATAATGTAATGAGAACAAAAGAATTATACACTTATACACAGAAATATATTCGTGTGTAGCAAGCAGTAATTCAAACAATACATGATGAAGAAATATGCATGATAGTGATTCAGAGAATGTATGGTGGAATAATATGCATAGCACACTAAGTCTCCATATTAATAGATAACTGTGTGGACATTGTCGGGGGTGTCTAATCTTCATAATGCTAATGAGTGGAAGAACATAACAAAACAACATATTCCATAGACATGGGCAAAGACTATGGTAACATCCGAATGGAGTAAAAATCGGCAGTATTATCCAAACCGAGTATAAAGGCCAAAAGAGCTTAAAAAAAATGCATAAAAAAATGCAGAAATCTCTTAGTGGTTATGTCTATGAAGCGGGCAAAAAATATTATTGTATGTCCCTATAGATCTCATAGACACTCTCAAAAGATGGGGGTAAACATGTGAATGCGAACCCCCTCAAACCCCAAATGCATCTTCAATGCAAAAACAAAAGATGGAAATACTCAGGATGTTTAATCCATGGGGTGTGTGATATTTTAATTGGTGTATCCAAAAAGTTTCCAACTTGGATACACCTCTTACACTGGACTCTCCTCTCCAATGGGGTACAAACTTATCTATAATTTGAAATGTGGTCCCCATTGGATTTTGGTTATGGCAAAGTAGGTATTCAATTTTTTGGGGTTTTATATCTTTGATGTCGCAGTCAGTGTGATTTACAGATACATGTTTGTCACTAACATAGTTTATGACCTTCACATCTATGAGCTACAGTACTCTTGTGGCTGGTATTGCTCACATACATTCTTTATATGTATGATTACATATTTCTTTTTTTTGTGTTTTGAATGTCACTATCACATTTGTGACCCTACATGCACTCACTTAGGTTCCTGGTATATTTGGGGGAGAGGATGGGAGTCACTGCAGAAGTTAAGTAAAAATAAAAAAAGTAGGAAGGAGGGGGGAGTGGAGGGGGTATAATAATGGCAAATTGTGTTGGTGTTTGATAAGTGTTTTGCTTTATTCTTGGATATACATCTGTTAAAAATTGGAAAAAAAAATGTAAATGTATTTTATTGGGATTTTATGTGAAAGACCAATCCAAAGTGACACATAATTGTGAAGTGGAAGGAAAATGATAAATAGTTTTCAAATTTTTTTACAAATAAATATGTGAAAAGCATTTGTATTTAGCCCCCTTTATTCTGATATCCCTAACTAAAATCGAATGGAACCAATTGCGTTCAGAAGTCACCTAATTAGTAATAGAGTCCACCTATAGGGCGGGACTGGGCGGGACTGTAAGCGGCGCCGAGAAAAGCCGAGGACTCTCGGGTATGTGTATCTCGGCTCCGACGAGTCCCTGCAGTCTCTGCGCCATATTTGAATTTACACACGGCTGTGTATGTGGGCAGGGATCGCGGCGATCCCACAAAGCTGCACTGGGGCAAGGCTGCACTGGGGCAAAGCTGCACTGGGGCAAGGCTGCACTGGGACAAAGCTGCACTGACAAGGCTGCACTGACAAGGCTGCACTGGGGCAAAGCTGCACTGACAAGGCTGCACTGACAATTCTGCACTGGGGCAAAGCTGCACTGACAAGGTTGCAATAGACACTGGAGCAAGGCTGCACTGACACTGACAAGGCTGCAGATGGACACTGATAACGCTGCATTGATGGGCATTTTAATGTAAGTTTTTCTTCCTTAAACTTTATTCCTAAAAGTTTTTTTCCTTAAAATTCCCTCCTAAACTTGGGGTGCGTGTTATATGCCGGCGCGTGTAATTGTCTTAATCTTCATGGTCCTACTCAGGTTCTGTGTGAGCAGCTTCCCTTCTGCACACTGACCACATAGGGTCACTTACTAGGCACTGCTGCTATTCAAAGAATGCCTTGAATTTTTTTAAATTAATAAAAGGCAGTCTCTGATTGGACAAGGTAGAAATTGTAGGATTATTACCATTCCTTTCCTCATTTCCCAATTGGAGAACACCTAGTAGTCAATGAATAAAAAAAAGGTGTTCTGTGAATTGCAGCAATGCTAAGTAAGTGACCCCAACACACACCCCCGGTCAGTGTGCAGAGGGGAAGCTGCTCGCTTAGATCCCCAGTAGGACCAAGCAGATTGCAGCTATAACTGTATTAGTGCTTACTACTACAGCAATTTTCTGCTTCCGCTGTGGCACATCAGGTATGATATATGCGTACTTACATTGTGCCGAGCTGAACCAATCTAAGGCAGCCCATAGATGATTTGATTTTCTTACCTTTCACCATGGGTGAAAGACAAGAAAATGACTTGATTCAGTGTTGATGGAGGAATGACTCCTATATCACTATTGTGTTCTGCCGGCGGGGAAGGGGGGAGTGGGGAGCATTCCTGGTCGGCAGAACATAATGATTGGTATAGTATTTTAAATGAAAAAATAGTGGCACTGCATATATATGAATCAGACAGAAACTCAAAATAATTACTGATCAAACAATAAATTAAAAAACTAGTGACAGTAAATCGTACACTTAGTGTCTGATAATAAGTGTCAAAAACAATATCCACATGTCAAAGTGTCCAGAACTTATCAAGAAAATGTTAAACGTCCATGCATAGTGATGAAGTTCTTAAAAAGTGAATAATCTTCTTAAACCAGAACGATATAAAGATGTCTTCCACCACACCAAAATGTGACCGTGATCCACTGCCTTTTGAAATCGCACTCACCAAAAAGATATGCCTTGCATTCTCATGCTCGGCACACAAGCTGTTTCAAACCCACCAGGGTTAATCAAACATCGGCTCTCAGCAGCACTCAATAAGGGAGGGTATTCCCAACAGTGAACATGAAATGAAAAAAGCTTCCAATAGTGTGATAAAAACATTTGTAATGTTTTTGGTAATAAGTGGTCATCGGATAGCAGCATTCAGTCCGAAATGAACAATTCTCCAGAGGTCACAGAGGAAAACATAGGAATCACTGCCAGCTGACGCGTTTTGAGGGGTAAGTCCCCCCTTCCTCAGAGCACAGCAGTTCAGGAGCGCAGAACATAATGATTATTGCAAAAGGCTATAGCCATTGGCAGTAATCACATGCCAAAAATCCGACAGGTTGGTTGTACCCAAGTCAAACGATGGATCGACTTATGTACAATCAGCCTGCCCATACATGGATCAATATTCATCCGGCTCAGCAGGGACCGGTCAAATTTCAAACCATGTATGGCCGGGTTTAGTATGTAATTTAAATAATGTCATGCATTCAGCTTCAAGAATTCAAAAATACCTGTACTATTTATTTATTTCAGGTATTTAGTAGAAGTTGAAGTACACATTAGGATGAAGGACCATTTAAAGATTCAGTGGTTAAATTACAGACATGAAAGACACAGTATCAGGTACTTACTGCAGAGGAAGGTCATTGATCTCTTGAGGTAGGAACTTGTATAGAGCCACATAGCAATACATGGGCGATATCTCCTTTCTTGTCTTGCCAGCTGACACCAAGCTCTGTGTACACAGACATGCAGGTAAATTGGATGAATCTGCAGTATGAAATCACTTTTGCCTGACGATTACTCACCGACATGCTGCGGGTATCTTCACTTATGCTAGCCTCATCTGCAAACACTGAAAGGAATGAAGAGATCAATAAGTTCAGAGAGAAAAATGTGAAGGCATTAAATAGACAAGGTGAGACGAGGTGAAAGAGAAAGATAGGGAGAATGTGAAGCATGGATGATGCTGGGGATATCACTCCCACCTGGGTGACTTGGACTTTCTTCACTGCTTTGGATGCTACCCTCTGGGTCCTCTGCTCTTTCCTCTTTCTCACTCTGCATATTGTATCACATAAAAAGAAAAAAATATTGTCATTTTGAAAAGCAGCAGGCAGTGTTGCTGAGGCCACACACAAAATGATTTTATATAAACAATCGTATTGCTGATTGATACTAAAAGAAAATAGGATCAGAAAATCAAAAAGATCATTTAATACACCATATATTTAAAGCAGAACTCTGGGCAAAAACTTTTTTTCCATATTCTGGTTGCTGATCTCCTACCTTCACCAACTATGTCAGCCATGTTCTTCTGAGCTCTGTAGTTCCTCTGTAATAGCCTGCTGAACTTGGTGAAAAACTGTTATTGCCTGGTGATTTCCTGTTTGTAAGACTGCTGACTGCTATCCCTCCAGTAAACTCAGCCAGCGGTCTGGCACGCCCCCTTGTAGTTCTCTGAAAGTGAGCAGGGACTTGTATTTCCGCCTGACTCATTGTAGTGGGTGCAGGGAGTATCACAGCCCCCGATCTGTGCTGCCCATAGAGCTAGTGTCTTCCTCCTCTGCTCCCTCCTCCCTGCCAGCAATACGTCCCCCCAGAGCGGGGATAGCTACAGATTGGATCTCGGGCTGACAGGTATGTATGTGAGAACACCGCTCGTCGTTCAACCTCGTCTCCCTGCACATTGGAACAGTGCGCTCTGCGCTGTCTATCACAGTTCCGGTGCAGGGAGGTGGGGCTGTACCACGAGCAGTGTTCTCACATAAAGACCTGTCAGCCTGAGACCTGCTCTGCCATACGGAGGATCTGTAACTATCCCTGCTCTGCACTGATGAGCACTGCTAAGCTGCACTGGTGACACTGGCACTGATGGGCACTGCTAAGCTGCAATGGTGACACCTTCACTGGTGGGCACTGCTAAGCTGCACTGGTGACACCGCACTGATGGGCACTACTAAGCTGCACTGGTGACACCGCACTGATGGGCACTGAAAAGCTGCACTGGTGACAACACACTGATGGGCACTGAAAAGCTGCACTGGTGACATTGCACTGATGAGCACTGATAAGCTGCACTGATGACACCGCATTGATGGGCACTGAAAATCTGCACTGGTGACACCGCACTGATGAGCACTGATAAGCTGCACTGGTGACGCCGGCACTGATGGGCACTGCTAAGCTGCACTGGTGACACTGCACTGATGGGCACTGCTAAGCTGCACTGGTGACACCGCACTGATGAGCACTGATAAGCGGCACTGGTGACACCGCACTGATAAGCTGCACTGCTGACACAGCACTGATAAGTTGCACTGATGAGCACTGATAAGCTGCACTGATGAGCACTGATAAGCTGCACTGGTGACACCGTACTGATACGGCAGCACTGATGAGCACTGATAAGGCTGCACTGATAGGCACTGATAAGCTGCACTGGTGGGCACTGATGAGACCACACTGATGGGCACTGATAAGCTGCACTGGTGGGCACTGATGAGACCACACTGATGGGCACTGATAAGCTGCACTGAGACGGCACTGATGAGGCGGTACTGATGAAGCTGCACTGATAAGCCGCACTGAGATGGCACTGAGGAGGCTGCACCGATAAGCTGCATTGAGGCGGCACTGATGAGGCTGCATTGATAAACTGCACTAATATGCACTGAAAAGCTGCACTGATAAGGCTACACATATGGGCACTGATGAGGCTGCACTGATAAGCCCTGCTTTACTGACACTTTCCAGTGTCCACTGCCAAAAATCTGTAGGATAGGTTTCCACCATCACTGAAAAGTTTGCAGTCATTTTTTATATCTTAATTTCAGTGTGATGTGTATTATATGTGACATTACATATCACAGAGACCGGTATTGTGGTGATATTGAAGCTTACTGAGATTGTCATACATTAGAGGGTTCCACCATTATTGTGTTATTGATTAGTAAGTTAGAGCTGCACTTTTTGTTTTTTTCTCATGCCAACATTTACTTGTGTCACGCGCTGATGTAAAGCAGAACGGCCTGGCTCTTTCTGTGGTGCAGCTAGGGATATTCTCATATACACCATACCAGCACTGATTACTATTAGAAAGATCTCAAAGCTGCATGAGGAGGAATATTTCTAATACTGGATTACAGCAGAGTACAGTGTGTGTATAATATATACCGGTAATTATGGGATGTGTATACAGTTCAGTAATGATTACATAAAGCAAGTAAAGGAAATAGGTTTATCTCCTGCTGTGGCTGGAGGGGGAGAGCAAAGACATGCTTTACAGTTATAATAATTTCCCCATACTGTCTGTGTTATGCTCAGCAGTGTGGCTGCAGAATGAGGGGTGTCATTTATGTTGAAGTGGGCTTGTTCACATTTAGTGTACACAGGTCTAGTGTACCCCCCACATTCACTGCAATATGCAAAACATGATGGGAAATTTAGTTTAATGACAGTGTAAAGAGAGGGGACCGGATATGATTCAATCCCTGTTCTAACACGTCCTCCTTGCCAGAAAACAGGCTGCATTTTTTGAACTGCAGAGCTGACTTCCTGAAAATTCAATTCAACGTTTCTCTTGATTGGTAAGGAATTTCACAAATGTAAGAACTGTTTAGTGTGGGGGTAAACTAATTGGGAATTTTTTGCCGATCCCGGAGTTCTGCTTTAACAATCATATAGCTCTATTTGCTTTCCCATCAGATTTTCTGTCCAGACCATCAGAATAATTGTTATGAAATTGATCATTTTTTCTCATATGTATGTGTCTTTTTGATATATCATAGATTTGATCATATTATCTGATACTGTGAAGAATCATTCAATTAGATTATTATGTGTATGGTCACCATTAGCCTACAAATATACTTGTCTTTAGTTAGAAATTGATTAAAATTGACTTTTGCATCAGATATAAACTGTTTTCCTGGGAACCAGGTCAAGGTTTGCATTTTGCACCTTAATTTTCCTGGACACTTTATGTGTGGCAAACTTGCAGCTGCTATAAAAAAAAGCTTAGAATTTAAAACTTACAATAAGGATAGTACATATACAACTGCTGACTTGAAATGTATTTATATGGTTATATGCTTCTATGCATGTGAACTGTAATAAAATAATAAAACAAGAGGCAGCCTGTTACTTACTGATCTTTTGCCACCCACAATTTCTGTGGCAAACTCTCCATGTAATAATAGAGATGCGCCTTCATGTCAATCCCCTGACATGACAGGCTCTGCTGTAGTTGCACCCTGGGCCACTGATACGGCAGTACAGCCAGCCCTACTGTACTGGGTCCAGGCCCCATCAGTTCAAAAGGGGGGGCCAGGCACCTGCTGAGCAGGAGGGTCTTTTAGACCCCAGATCCCTCCATAAAGAGTACCTTGTTTACATTCCTTGTGACAGCAATAAAAGTGATCAGATTTTTTTTTTTTTTTTAGGGGACAGTGTAAAAAAAAAAAAAAAAAAAAAAAAAAAAGAAAAAAAAAAGTTTTTAAAGCGCCCATCCCTCCGTGCTCATGCGCCAAAGAAAAGGCATATGTAAGTCGCGCCCACAAATGTAAACAGTGTTCAAATCACACATGTGAGGTATCGCCATGATCGTTAGAGCGAGAGCAATAATTCCAATGCAAGACCCCCTTTGTAACTCTAAACAGGTAACCATTAAAATATTTTAAAGCACCGCCTATGAACATATTTGTCGTCATTTCTTGAGTTTGTGCAACTTTAAAGCGTCACATGTTAGGTATCTATTTACTTGGCGTAACATCGCCTTTCACATTATACAAAAAATTAGGCTAACTTTACAATTAGGTTTTTTTTAATTCATTGAAGTGTATTCTTTCCCAAAAAATTGTGTTTGAAAGACTGCTGCGGAAGTACAGTGTGACATATAATATTGCAACAACCGCCATTTCATTCTCTAGGATCTCTGCTAAAAAATATATATTTATGGTTGAAGCCCTATGGCCGATACGGACATGAATAACCTTTATAGTTAAGATAAGACTTACCATATGAAATGAACCTGGAAGTGTGGACTTACCATATGAAATGGACCTGAAAGTGTGCCTTGGTCTGATGGACGTTATGCCAAAATAAGGGGGCATACCCTAGTTTAAGAAATGATTAAATTGTAAAGAGAAATGAATAATTGAGAAATGCCCTGTAAAGGGGGTATGGGAGGGTGGGTATCGCGCACAGGAAACCGACAAGTACAACAGGCGAGTGGGCTGGTTAAATACCCCCCGGGCTCCTCCCATAAATTCAGGCCACCATACTGGCCTTCCTACTTATGGTTGAAGCCCAATGGCCGATACGGACATGAATAACCTTTATAGTTAAGATAAGACTTACCATATGAAATGAACCTGGAAGTGTGGACTTACCATATGAAATGGACCTGAAAGTGTGCCTTGGTCTGATGGACGGTATGCCAAAATAAGGGGGCAAAAACATTCAGGTTGGGATATAGTATTTTATTGGTATTAAGTAATTCATTGAGCCAATTTTGAAAATGCCTGTGCCATCTGCACTTGAGGATTAGGGATATACCGGGCGAAGCAGGCTGACTTCCACCTGCCTAGTCTTTTAATGACGTGGTCTGGGACCCCGTGGCGGGATGCTGCTAAGGCCGCTCCAATACGAAAGGAATGGCCGGAGTACTGACTAGGGTTAAGGTGAAGGTTGCGGAGAAGTATCCTTATGTGTTTCACAAACTGACAGGCACTTAAGGGTTTGACTGGAAACGGTAGAAGGGGACTGGAGTCCGGTTGTTCAGGCAGGAGTGACAGAAGTTGATTAAGTACAGTGACTGGACACCAGTCATTATTGGTTTTGTAAAGGTGAATGTCCACTCCACAGCCTGCCTGCTGGGTTTTAGAAACCTCGAGGTGGAGGACGAAGTGGTCTTGGTAGCGAACCAAGTGCCGTCTGCGTAGTACTTGGCCTGCGGGGTTGTTACAGGTAAACTCGCCAGGTCGCAAGAACCCGTAGTAGGCCAAGTATATGGCTGCTTGTAGGACCGTACTGGAGAGAAGACCGAATGGAGAAGTATTCAGCATGGTTGACATATCCCTAAAGATGGGCCCCGTAATGGGTAAACGTTTGGTACTGACCACCAGTTGGTGTTTCTGAGTGCCACGTAGGATGGCTCGGATAGCGTGGGATGAAAACAGTGAAGATTTTGCAGGGTCTTGAAGAGTCAAGAAATGTTGTATGCCGGCTAGGTATAGCCGAATAGTATTATGGCCAGCTGAGTGTGGCAATATGAAACGAAGGCCAGTACTTGCTTCACATCTGTTGTTCCCTCGAAGTAGGGTGCCAGAAAATGATTGAACGCCCTCCAAGCTGTCCGGTAGGCTTTGAGTGTGTTATGGGAGAGTGAGTGATTGATAAGCTGCATTGCTCCTTGTAAATGTTGAACTAGTCCAGGGTCAGCTGAGACCAAACGGGGATAGGGGCCGACACAGGGTCGGCTCCGGGAACCTGTTTGAAAAAAGAAGCGTAATTAAAACGTGACAGTGCGTCTGCAGCTAGGTTGTATTTGCCTGGAATAAATGAGCAGTGGATATTAAATTGATGTTGCAAAGACAGTTGTACCAATCTGCGCAGGAAGGACATGACTGCTAGGGACTTGGACCTGTCTTTGTTGATTATGTCTGCCGTGGCCTAATTGTCGGTGGTGAAGACCACAGTTTGCCCTGTCCAATGATGACCCCAGAGCTGTGCGGCTGCCACTATGGGATAGAGCTCGAAGAGGGAGGATGTTCGGGTGAAGCCGGGTATCAACAGTATCTGCGGAGGCCAGGGTCCTGAAAACCATTGGTGGCCAAAAATTGCCACAAAGCCTGTGGAAGCTGTAGCATCTGTCACCACCTGGGGTGAATGGGAGGAAACCGTAGGTATAAATAGGGATATACCATTCCAGGCGGAAAGGAATTCCTCCCACATAGATAGGTCCACTATTGCTGCGGTATCTAGATCTAGGATCTGATCGGGGTCTTGAGTTTGTGACGGAAATACCAGCAGACGTGACACAAAGGTGCGACCTTGTGGAATAATTCTCATGGCGAAATTAAGCATTCCCAGGAGAGATTGCAGCTGCTTTTTAGTACACCCCCTAGTGTGGGTGAACTCTTGGAGGACCGCCCTAATGCGGGTTAGTTTGTCGAGGGAGAGACTGGCCTGCATGGTGCCGGTGTCTAAATTGACCCCAAGAAAGGTGATGTGTGCTGGACCGTCGACTTTATGCTCAGCGATGGGAACATTGAGATTTCCGAATACGACTCTGAGTTTGTCGAGGTCTCCTGGGGGCATACTGGGTGGTTCTATTAGTAAGAAGTCGTCCAAGTAATGGATGACCTCTTGACACTGAGCTTTGTGGAAGAGTATCCAGGCGAGGGACTGAGCAAATGTGTCGAAGGGCCAAGGGCTACTCTTTGAACCGAAAGTTAATTTCGTGGCAAAATAGTATGCCTCCTTATACTTGATGCCATGCCAGCACCAAAGGGATGGGTGGATAGGCAGGAGCTTGAAGGCGTCCGAGATGTCTGCTTTGGAGAGCCAAGCACCTGTACCTGCTTTGATGATTGCTTGGATTGCCATATCCACGGAGGAATATTTTAGGGAGAACTCTTCAGAGGGTATTAGGGAATTGAGACTGGGGATGTGAGAAGAATGAGGCGCAGACAGGTCATACACCAAACGTAGTTTATTTGAGAACTTGCCCTTGACAAGCCCAATAGGGCTGACTCTCCAAATACTGAAAGGGGCTGAGTGAAGGGGCCTATAATGAACTCTCGATCTATCTCTGTTTGTAAGAGATAGTCTATGGCCTGCTCGTCAGTGGCCGCTGAACGGAGATTCCTACATTTGTAGGTAGTATGAGGCAGTGAAATGAGGCCAGTGTGAAACCCTTCTGAGAAACCTTGGATAAGGTAGGTGGCAAGGGAGGGGGTGGTGGTGTGAGGTGAGGTAGAACCCTAGTCACAAGACGTTGACTCGGCTTAGTCATGCCCTCTTCTGTTGCTTGACTTCGCACAGGTTTCTTGGATGCGCTCTTTGGCATAAGGTGCAGATGTGGAGCAGGCGGCACTGATTGAAGTTGCAGGACCCGTAATTGTAATTGTTGCAGATGGCTGCCCCTCCCACGGAAAAAGAACGATGATAGTTATAAAATGAGAATCCTCCATACTTGTAGCCCAGATCTACTACTGTATGGAGGTATAAGTCACGCTCTTCCCTCCTGCTGGGGGCGGCTGAACATAGGACATCCCTCAGCATGCCAAAGGCCAATGTGAATTCTGGGACAGATAGTTTCCGATTGAGTCTTGGGTCTTTGGCCTTAAGGACCACCGACACGTCACCCCAGGTATAGGCCTTATTTTCCGCCAGATCATGGACAGAAATGAGGAGAGAGGCAAGGTTGACATCCCTGCCGTCCAGAATGTCCTTCCTGATAGTGGCCGGAACCAAATGGGAGGGGTAGACAATGGGGCTCCACCCTGTGGTTCCTGCAGGAAGGGGTGTCAAAACTTGGGTTCCGGTCGGGTCAGAAATAGCCGTGGCCGGCCAAGCCTCCAGGAGAGCCACTCTGGTTTGTACGTCCGTGACCTACCATACCATAGTGTGGAATTGTGAGATGGCAGAGGATATTGACTGGAGAGACGCCTGCTGGGTGCTGGGTCCTGCTGCGGCTGGCGGGGGGAAGAGGAGCTGGAAGAGCTCGCCTTTCCTGGCTGTAGCGGGGAAGGGCACGCCTCTGCGTCTCCGCTCTGCCGTCAACTTGGGAATAGTCCATCCCCTGAGGGACTGCACACTGCTGCTCTCTGAGACCGGAGAAGGTGACAGAGGGGCCGTGAGGTCTTCGCTGCCGGCCTGGGACATGGTTGATCTAGATAAGATATCCTGTCCTTGAGATCGTGTTTTGGTTGACTGGAACCTGTTGGGGGTGACATGAATTTTAAGTTTGCTTCCTTTCCCTAAAGCCATACTTACCCAGCTTATGCTCCCTTTTTTTTTTTTTCTTTTTACCTGGGGGGATATCGTCCAACCTGGTGCAGGGTGGACCTACTGAACTTTGACTGACCTGGAGGAAAATGAAAGGTGACAACTCATGAAGGGTTTGCTAACTAATCTTAAAATAGTACTTGTATGGTGATTTAACCGACAGGTGCATGGAATGAAACAACTAAGTGAAATGTAAATGCCTTGATGGTGGCACGAATCAATATGCTGTGACTGCGACAAGCTACGAGTCGAACTGTGGGGTCTGACATGAAACGAGTCCCGGACTGTTGTGGCCTAACGAATTGAATCGATACCTTATGAATGCTCAAGATTCGAATCTTAAGTGCGGTGTAGTAACAACGAAATGAATGAAATGTTTGCCTTGATCACGAAATGAACGAAATATCTTGCCATGACAGAGGCCTGGCTCGGTCATGCCGCGACTGCGACTGACAACGAACTGGACTCTGGAGCATGTACTGAAATGAGGCAACAGAAAACATTGGTGCACACCGGGACGAATCGGTGCATCTTTAGATGCGACTGGATACGAATCGGAGAGCAGTACGTAACAATGAAATGACTGAAATGTTTCACCCTGACCGAGGCACGAATCGATTGTGCCGCCACTGCGACTGACAATGAACCGAGCTCTGGTACAGGTATAGGATAAGCCGAAACAACAGGGGCACGTCGTAACGAATCGGTGCATCTCGGATGCGACTAGATTCGCAACGGTGGTGCGATATGTGGGAGTGAAATGAATGGTATTTAATTCCCATGACAGAGATGCGGATCGGTCGCCCGGCATCTGCAACTAACCACGATCCGGACTCTGGAGCATGTACTGAAATGAGGCCGAGCCCTGGGGCACACCGGAACGAATCGGTGCATCATAGATGCGACTGGATTCGAACCAGAGCGCGGTAAGTGACAGTGGAGTAGTTTGTATGCCATGACAGAGGCACGAATCGATCATGCCGCTGTTGCGACTGACTACGAATCGGACTCTGGAGCAAGTACCGAAATGTGGCAAATACCTGGGTCACGCCGAAACGAATCGGTGCATTTTTTGATGCGACTGGATTTGTATCGGAGCATGATACGTGACAGTGAAATGCTGGCCATGACAGAGATATGAATCGGTGAGTCGTGACGAGCAACTGACAACAAATCTGACTCTGGAGCATGTACTGAAATGAGGCCGTAAGCAACTGGGGCACACCGGAGTGAATCGGCGCATCTTTAGATGCGGCTGGATTCGAATCGGAGCGCTGTACGTGACTGAAATGAACAAAATGATTTGAAATGGTTTGAAATGTTTGAAATGCTTAGAAATGAGAAATGATTTAGTAACGAACTGATACGAATCGCTACAAATTTGCGACTTTGCGAATCACAACGGTTTGTCTAATGAAGCATGGTAACAATTGTTTAGACATGCCTTAATGAAGCGACATCTATGTCGTGGTGGTTTACAAATAACGAAAAATAGTTAACATAATGATAGTGCGAGTAGTATGTGTAGCGGTTACGTTGTGACATTGCGAGTGCCTCGTAAGTTTGATATCACGGTTTAGTGACATGATATCTAACAATGCGTGAAAACAAAACGTCATTCGGAACCCTACCTGCGACAGCCAAGCCAGACGCGTAGTACGAAAATACGAATTGGTAACGAGGACCTCGGAACTTGGTACGGTAATTTTGCGAATGCAGGAACTTGCGAGATAAGAACTCACGGATGCTGGTTTTCGAATAGTCGGCTCAGTGACGTATTCGAGTGGGCTGGTTAAATACCCCCCGGGCTCCTCCCATAAATTCAGGCCACCATACTGGCCTTCCTACATAATGTTTCTAATGCCCTGTACACACGATCGGACATTCCGACAACAAAATCCATGGATTTTTTCCAACGGATGTTGGCTCAAACTTGTCTTGCATACACACGGTCGCACAAGGTTGTTGGAAAATCCGATCGTTCTAAACGCAGTGACGTAAAACACGTATGTCGGGACTATAAATGGGGCAGTAGCCAATAGCTTTTGTCTCTTAATTTATTCTGAGCATGCGTGGCACTTTGTGCGTCAGATTTGTGTACACACGATCGGAATTTAAATGATTGCATTTTGTTGTCGGAAAATTTTATATCCTGTTCTCAAACTTTGTGTGTCGGAAATTCCGGCAGAAAAAGTCCGAT
The DNA here is from genome assembly GCF_042186555.1 of Aquarana catesbeiana. Lineage (NCBI taxonomy): Eukaryota > Metazoa > Chordata > Amphibia > Anura > Ranidae > Aquarana > Aquarana catesbeiana. The sequence continues at coordinate 126,684,131 of NC_133335.1, forward strand.
GGAGCCCACACACGATCGGAATTTCCGACAACACAATCCGATCGCGTGTGTATTCCCTTAAGTGAAATATGTATGGCAGTTATTACCACTCCTATGGGTTAAAGTGACTGGTGATTTAAACATAAGAAGCATAATGAGTGCAATAAATCGCATCCAAGGTGTCTAGTGCTATATTCCCTCAAAAGGAAAAAACGGTATTAACCACTGCTAAGAGCATGAAGTGGTCTGTGTCTAAACACTAGAAAACACAAAGTTGCAATAAATACATCACACGTGACATGCAAAAAATTCTAAGGTGTCTGGTGCTAAATAAATAAATATTAAAATATTGCTCTACAAACGTTGCAAATAACAAAGTGACAAGTGCCCTATAAAGAGGTCACTCTAAAAAGTACTAAACACACGTGCCATGCAAATGGTTCTATGATAATAAACAGTTCATGTGGGTATATGCCCGATGCACTATAAGTGAAAAAAGGCGTCCATTGTAGGATTCCTCAAAGCACACAACAGGTGTTAATCCAGTGCTGGTGTCTCACGTTGTGATTGTGCAGAGACTCACCAGCTGTATATCCCCTGCAGGGGTAACGAGTAGTCACAGTATGTGCCACTGTGCAGCAGTACTTGGCAAGACCAGGACCAGGATGATATCATAAGGACATAAGAAGAAAGGATTCCATAGTGTGAAACCGTTTAAAAACACTATTTATTAGGTCAGATAAAAAGGGCACTCACATTGTAGTGGAAAAAATGAGCGGTGTACAATGCTTACAAAGATGTTCCTAAGCGTCAGCTTTGCAGGGAGATGTCAGCAAGGCGTTCAGTCAAAGGCCACGCCCTACGTACGTTTCGTCACACAGACTTCTACGGGAGCGTGGTCCCTGCATCGTCTCCCCTATCCTTATATGCTGTGCGGTCCGTAGTGCACCTGCGTTCCAGCGGCCATATTTGGTGTGTGTTTGTGTTCCAGCGGCCATGTTTTTGTGTGTCAGCGGCCATTTTCCCTGAGACAATGCAGACCGAAGCCCGCAGTCCCATGGCAGCGGCCATGTTTTTGTGTGTCGGCAGCCATTTTCCCTGGGACAATGTAGACCGAAGCCCGCAGCCCCAATGAAATGATTAAATCCCCGTGGAACGGCCTGATACAGCGCTGACACAGAACGCCCACAAGCGGGATAAAAACAAGTCCTTGGGCCTTGCTTTTCTGACTGGATATAACAGACAATACAGATCAATAGAATCAATTGTCAAAAAACACTGGCCCATTTTACAGTCAGACCAAGTTTTAAAAACAGTGTTACCAAAAAAACCCATCTTCATTTATAGGAAGGCTGCAACCCTTAGAAATAAACTAGTGCATAATGCACTTGATCCCCCAAACAAATTAAAATAGGCAACAATTTAAAAGGCTTTTACAAATGTGGAAAATGTTTACCGTGTAGAGAAACCAAAAAAACAAACAAAAAAATTATGAAGTTTAAGTCCACAACAAACGGCAAAGAGTACACAATTAGGGACCTAATAACGTGTAACAATACACACGTTACTTATGTGCTAGAATGCCCGTGCCGTAAACAGTATGTGGGACGCACCACCAGAAAACTGCACATTAGAATTAGAGAACACGTCACAAACATAAAGAACGGTTTTAAAAAACATAGCGTATCCAGACATTTTAGAGATCATCACAATAGGGACCCCAGTGGTATGCTTTTTTATGGAATTGACAAAATTAAGGGACACTGGAGGGGTGACAACAAGAAAATAAAGGTGTCACAAAATGAGACCAGATGGATCTTCCAGCTGGATACACTTCAACCGTCTGGAATGAACATAGATGTGGATCTCAATTGCTTTCTTACCAATTATTGAGCGCCTTTTATAAGAAACCCCCCTTTTCTGATGATAAACGCTCCTTCTCTTTTTTAAAGATAATGCCCTCTCTTTGATGATAATGCTCCCCTTATTGGCTAACAAGTTATTCAAAATACTTTTAGTATTCTAACATACACCTACTATCTGTCTTATATAACTGGCACATGATTTTCTGGCCTCGTTTTTTTATATATTTTTTACATATTTTTAAACATATATTTTTTTATTTTTTTATTTTTACATATATCTTCATAATAAAATATTTTTAACATTTTTAGCATTTTTTAGCATTTTAAATATAACAATTTACCTGTTTGTATATCGTATTGCTAGGATATATGTCATTTCATAAATTTTGAAGAACCACAATTTTAATATTTTAATCTTAATATGGTTTAGTATATTCTGTTGGATATCACTGTTGTCTATATCACTATTGTCTAGGTTTCCTAAGTAAGGGCAAACCATTTACTACACACCATATATTCTGTGCGGTAGAATTGTGCATAAATAACGTAATAGCTACTACTGTGACACACATGCAATGGACCCATATATTAGTAAGGTGTCACCAGGAAATCAGCGCTGTATCAGGCCGTTCCACGGGGATTTAATCACTTCATTGGGGCTGCGGGCTTCGGTCTGCATTGTCCCAGGGAAAATGGCCGCCGACACACAAAAACATGGCCGCTGCCATGGGACTGCGGGCTTCGGTCTGCATTGTCCCAGGGAAAATGGCCGCCGACACACAAAAACATGGCCGCTGGAACACAAACACACACCAAATATGGCCGCTGGAACGCAGGTGCACTATGGACCGCACAGCATATAAGGATAGGGGAGACGATGCAGGGACCACGCTCCCGTAGAAGTCCGTGTGACGAAACGTACGTAGGGCGTGGCCTTTGACTGAACGCCTTGCTGACATCTCCCTGCAAAGCTGACGCTTAGGAACATCTTTGTAAGCATTGTACACCGCTCATTTTTTCCACTACAATGTGAGTACCCTTTTTATCTGACCTAATAAATAGTGTTTTTAAACGGTTTCACACTATGGAATCCTTTCTTCTTATGTCCTTATGATATCATCCTGGTCCTGGTTTGCCAAGTACTGCTGCACAGTGGCACATACTGTGACTACTCGTTACCCCTGCAGGGGATATACAGCTGGTGAGTCTCTGCACAATCACAACGTGAGACACCAGCACTGGATTAACACCTGTTGTGTGCTTTGAGGAATCCTACAATGGACGCCTTTTTTCACTTATAGTGCATCGGGCATATACCCACATGAACTGTTTATTATCATAGAACCATTTGCATGGCACGTGTGTTTAGTACTTTTTAGAGTGACCTCTTTATAGGGCACTTGTCACTTTGTTATTTGCAACGTTTGTAGAGCAATATTTTAATATTTATTTATTTAGCACCAGACACCTTAGAATTTTTTGCATGTCACGTGTGATGTATTTATTGCAACTTTGTGTTTTCTAGTGTTTAGACACAGACCACTTCATGCTCTTAGCAGTGGTTAATACCGTTTTTTCCTTTTGAGGGAATATAGCACTAGACACCTTGGATGCGATTTATTGCACTCATTATGCTTCTTATGTTTAAATCACCAGTCACTTTAACCCATAGGAGTGGTAATAACTGCCATACATATTTCACTTAAGGGAATACACACGTGACACTTTGGATACAATTGTATATATGCAGACATTTCTTTTACAACTCTGGGACAGCGCCACACTCACACACTTTTCTTTTTTCACTTTTTCCGCTCATTCCACCCCCTGTGGAGTCAGCGTATGTGAGGGCAGCAGTCTATCAATTTAGGAATATACTTCCCACCTAGGCTTCTAATTACACCCATTAGTGCGGACTCCCTATTTCTTCTGTTACAATCCGATCGCACAATCCGATCGGAAAATCTGACCATGTGTACAGGGCATAAGTAATTTTCTATAAAAAAAAATACTGATTTTAACTTCAAATGTTAGAAATAGGCCTGGTCTTGAAGTGGTTAAAGGCTTAAGCTAGCCATACATGTATCAGTTTTTTGTTCAACCAGTAGGTTAATTGAAAAATAAACTAACCCGATTACCCCATCCACAAATTACATGTGGATATGAGAATCCTCCCAACTGTGTCATTGTATTCTGTCTCTTCCACTTTCAATCTATTGCCTGCAGGGCTGATCAAGCAGGAATGTACCAACAGGGCAATTGAACAGAAGTTGATTGGTAGATTGGCTGCTTTTCAACCACAGTAGCCACACATGAATTGAAATTCGATCCATGTATGGCCAGCTTGTAAGCAGGTTAAAATAGCCAGTTAGGCGCTGTTTCGGTCAGGAGGGTAGGAGTTAATGCCTTTCCCGGTTCTTTGGTTTTTGGCAGGTTCTTCTCTGGGTCCAGCTCACTGGTCCTGTGTGATATAAAAGGGACAGTGGTCCAGTACAGAAAGAGTTTGGGGATTCCCCTGTGAAGAGCCCCCAAGAGAGGGAGAGATGGCAAATCACACCCATGAGGAGCAGAAGGGTGTCGCTTATCACCATTGGGATGAACAGTCATCTGAACCTGGAGTTTCCCCCAAAGACACCAGCACTAGAGAATGCCTCTGAGGGGCTTACATCTGCATGAGAATACCTTTGAAGGACTTATGATTCCTGGACTTGACCTTTGCAGGTATGCCGGGGCAACACAAGCCTACAGTTAGGGGTAGGGATGTAGGAAAAACCCTGTTTTTGTATTCTTGTATGTTGGACTTTGAGATGTTCATTTTGAACTTTTTCTTAAGTAAAGTATTGAAACGTTGTCCTTGCCTGTTCTGAAGCTACTGAAAGGGGTGTATTGCAAGTAACCGGCACACATAAATGACTGAGTGGGTCTTAACTCATTGGGGAGGATATTGGTGTGGAGAGGAGTAGTGTGAGGACACAACTGGTTACCTAATGTAACAGAAGTTTACCAAACAGCCTGTCGGTAGCGTGTACCTGTTATAGGTGGAGTGGCCTCTAGCAGCAAGGGAGATGTTGTCGCCACTTTCACCAGAGGTCTGTCTTCCAGAACAGCAGGAGCGGATTTTTGCTGCAGAGGTTTCTACCCTGTACTGAGGTATGGAGGTTCAAGAGTTAGGTTAGGTGCATGTGCAGAGTGCGCTTCTCTGTATGAACCCTGATGAAGGAAAGAATTTCTGAAAAGCGTCGGTTCAGGGAGATCTACTTACCTTCATTGACTTTTTTTATTGTATCCATAACTATGTCTATTTTGTATTAATACTATATGCATTCGTTTTTTGATATGTTATGATTTTTTTTGTAAATAAAGTTATATATTTTTGTACACTTTATCCTCATTGTGGTATGTGCCTTTAAAATCCCACCTTAGGGGACTCTCCCTTCTCCTTTTCATGATTTATTGGGATGTGGCACACTCATGGATATTATTCTCTTTCAGATTTCTTGTTTATTTATGTTTTGGTAGCAAATATACCTGTCCCCGCCCTTTTCTGACAGCGAAAATCTTTCTGCTCTCCAAAAAACACTTGGTTTGTATGGATGTAATTATACGTATTATTACATTCTTTATTGTTTGATCTGTCTTTTGCGAATTTGTACTAGCCAATATAATGCTTTGTTTTTTGTAGGGATACGGGTTATTGATTATGCCCAAATATATGGGCAGTGATTGGGACAATCTTATGTCTGGATATCTTGATGATTATGGGAAAAATGAGCATATTGACTCTGAGTTCAACAGTTTGTTTCTTAAACTTACCAGAATCCTTGAAAAGAAATCATCTATGTTTTGGCACATCAAGTCCTTTCAGGACTACATTAAGGATATAAATCCCTTGGGTTTCAGGGTCCAGATCTTTCCCAATCCGGAGGGTCTGGATGCTGATTTCAAAAATGCATGGTAAAAGATACCACGCACATGTTCTAAAGACATGATGCAACTTCTCATCACAGAACATGAAAAACGTTCAGGTGTTCTGGATGGTGATATAGAAACTTTATGTTTACGGCTTCAAGCATTTAAAACACATAAAACGTTTGTGGACAGAGAGCCAACACTTAAGAAACATCTAGAAGATTTCAATAAGGATATTCTAACTAAGAAAGAGGGCAAATATGGTAGGGATCATTGTGCTTTTGAGGACAATCGTGCCTATAGATTGAATCAACAACAACCAAAAAATAATAACAAATTTAAGAATCGCAAAGATCACTATTCTGCAATTTCCAACTCATCTTCGAGTCTATCATCTGTTTCTTCACAAGTCTTCACGAAGAAAAAAAAAAGCACTTCGTCACAATTGAGGTGATAACCGTCTACAGGGACAAAAAGTCTACACTGAAAGCGCACCTGGGTGTTACTCGGGAGTACCCCTGATTACAGGTAGAGTACCGATTGTGACGACGGGCTCCACTGTCCCCTCTTCTCTGCCCTTTCAGGGGGGCAATGGAAATTCACCTCCTGTTATGAGATCCAAAACCATACAGGGGGTGGATAGACATGATTCTACCCCTTTAGTGGAAACACTTTTAACCACTTGCCGACTGCCTAACGACGATATACATTGGCAGAATGGCACGGGCAGGCAAAATCACGTACCTGGTACGTGACTGCCTTCCCGTGGGCGGGGGGTCCTATCGGACCCCCCCCCCCCCCCGGTGCCAGAGGCGATCGGCTTTGGTCTGGGAGCATTCAGTGATGAGGGGGAGGCCATCCATTCATGGCCCCCCCTCGCGATCGCTCCCAGCCAATCAGAATCTTGCCCTGCCTCTGTATAGTACACAGAGGCAGGGGATGTGACGTCATCTCTCCTCGGCTCTGTATTTTCCATTCCGGCGCCGAGGAGAGAAGACTGAAATGTGAGTGCACAACACTACACATCCCAGTAGAACATGCCAGGCACACAAAACACCCCCCTTTACCCCCCGATTTCCCCCCCCCCCGATCACCCCTCCCCCCCGTCACACTGACACCAAGCAGTTTTTTTTTTTTTTTTTTCCTGATTACTGCATGGTGTCAGTTTGTGACAGTTAGTGTGTTAGTGCAGTTAGTGTTATCCCCCTGTAGGTCTAGGGTACCCCCCTTAATAAAGTTTTAACCCCTTGATCACCCCCCGTCGCCAGTGTCACTAAGCGATCATTTTTCTGATCGCTGTATTAGTGTCACTGGTGACGCTAGTTAGGGAGGTAAATATTTAGGTTCGCCGTCAGCGTTTTATAGCGACAGGGACCCCCATATACTACCGAATAAATGTTTTAACCCCTTGATTGCCCCCTAGTTAACCCTTTCACCAGTGATCACCGTATAACTGTTACAGGTGACGCTGGTTAGTTCGTTTATTTTTTATAGTGTCAGGGCACCCGCCGTTTATTACCTAATAAAGGTTTAGCCCCGTGATCGCCCGGCAGTGATATGCGTTGCCCCAGGCAGCGTCAGATTAGCGCCAGTAACGCTAACACCCACGCACGCAGCATACTCCTACCTTAGTGGTATAGTATCTGAACGGATCAATATCTGATCCGCTCAGATCTATACTAGCGTCCCCAGCAGTTTAGGGTTCCCAAAAACGCAGTGTTAGCGGGATCAGCCCAGATACCTGCTAGCACCTGCGTTTTGCCCCTCCGCCCGGCCCAGCCCAGCCCACCCAAGTGCAGTATCGATCGATCACTGTCACTTACAAAACACTAACCGCATAACTGCAGCGTTCGCAGAGTCAGGCCTGATCCCTGCGATCGCTAACAGTTTTTTTGGTAGCATTTTGGTGAACTGGCAAGCACCAGCCCCAGGCAGCGTCAGGTTATCGCCAGTACCGCTAACACCCCGCATGCACCGTACACCTCCCTTAGTGGTATAGTATCTGAACAGATCAATATCTGATCCGATCAGATCTATACTAGCGTCCCCAGCAGTTTAGGGTTCCCAAAAACGCAGTGTTAGCGGGATCAGCCCAGATACCTGCTAGCACCTGCGTTTTGCCCCTCCGCCCGGCCCAGCCCAGCCAAGTGCAGTATCGATCGATCACTGTCACTTACAAAACACTAAACGCATAACTGCAGCGTTCGCAGAGTCAGGCCTGATCCCTTCGATCACTAACAGTTTTTTTTTTTTTGGTAGCGTTTTGGTGAACTGGCAAGCACCAGCGGCCTAGTACACCCCGGTCGTAGTCAAACCAGCACTGCAGTAACACTTGGTGACGTGGCGAGTCCCATAAGTGCAGTTCAAGCTGGTGAGGTGGCAAGCACAAGTAGTGTCCCGCTGCCACCAAGAAGACAAACAGGCCCATCGTGCCCTTTCTGCTGCATTCGCCAATCCTAATTGGGAACCCACCACTTCTGCAGCGCCCGTACTTCCCCCATTCACATCCCCAACCAAATGCAGTCAGCTGCATGAGAGGCATTTTTATGTCCTCCCGAGTACCCCTACCCAACAAACCCCCCCAAAAAAGATGTCGTGTCTGCAGCAAGCGCGGATATAGGCGTGACACCCGCTATTATTGTCCTTCCTGTCCTGACAATCCTGGTCTTTGCATTTGGTGAATGTTTTGAACGCTACCATACACTAGTTGAGTGTTAGCGTAGGGTACAGCATTGCACAGACTAGACACACTTTCACAGGGTCTCCCAAGATGCCATTGCATTTTGAGAGACCCGAACCTGGAACCGGTTACAGTTATAAAAGTTAGTTACAAAAAAAAGTGTAAAAAAAAAAAAAAAAAAAAAAAAAACACAAACAAAAATATAAAATAAAAAAAAATAGTTGTCGTTTTATTGTTCTCTCTCTCTCTCTATTCTCTCTCTATTGTTCTGCTCTTTTTTACTGTATTCTATTCTGCAATGTTTTATTGTTGTTATGTTTTATCATGTTTGCTTTTCAGGTATGCAATTTTTTATACTTTACCGTTTACTGTGCTTTATTGTTAACCATTTTTTTTTGTCTTCAGGTACGCCATTCACGACTTTGAGTGGTTATACCAGAATGATGCCTGCAGGTTTAGGTATCATCTTGGTATCATTCTTTTCAGCCAGCGGTCGGCTTTCATGTAAAAGCAATCCTAGCGGCAAATTAGCCTCTAGACTGCTTTTACAAGCAGTGGGAGGGAATGCCCCCCCTCCCCCCCGTCTTCCGTGTTTTTCTCTGGCTCTCCTGTCTCAACAGGGAACCTGAGAATGCAGCCGGTGATTCAGCCAGCTGACCATAGAGCTGATCAGAGACCAGAGTGGCTCCAAACATCTCTATGGCCTAAGAAACCGGAAGCTACGAGCATTTTATGACTTAGATTTCGCCAGATGTAAACAGCGCCATTGGGAAATTGGGGAAGCATTTTATCACACCGATCTTGGTGTGGTCAGATGCTTTGAGGGCAGAGGAAAAATCTAGGGACTAATAGACCTCATTTTTTTCAAAAAAGAGTACCTGTCACTACCTATTGCTATCATAGGGGATATTTACATTCCCTGAGATAACAACAAAAATGATTTAAAAAAAAATGAAAGGAACAGTTTAAAAATAAGATAAAAAAGCAAAAAAATAATAAAGAAAAAAAAAAAAAAAAAAAAAAAAAGCACCCCTGTCCCCCCCCTGCTCTCGCGCTAAGGCGAACGCAAGCGTCGATCTGGCATCAAATGTAAACAGCAATTGCACCATGCATGTGAGGTATCATCGCGAAGGTCAGATCGAGGGCAGTAATTTTAGCAGTAGAGTAGTTGCCGGAAAGAAACACATTTTTTTTTTTTTTTTCTTTTGCACAAAGTTGTCACTAAATGATATATTGCTCAAACATGCCATGGGAATATGTGAAATTACACCCCAAAATACATTTTGTTGCTTCTCCTGAGTATGGGGATACCACATGTGTGAGACTTTTTTGGAGCCTAGCCGCGTACGGGACCCCGAAACCCAAGCAGCGCCTTCAGGCTTTCTAAGGGCGTAAATTTTTGATTTCACTCTTCACTGCCTATCGCAGTTTCGGAGGCCATGGAATGCCCAGATGGCACAACCCCCCCCCCCCCCCCCAAATGACCCCATTTTGGAAAGTAGACACTCCAAGCTATTTGAGAGGTATAGTGAGTATTTTGCAGACCTCACTTTTTGTCACAAAGTTTTGAAAATTGAAAAAAGAAAAAAAAAAAAAAATTTTTCTTGTCTTTCTTTTTCAAAAACAAATGAGAGCTGCAAAATACTCGCCATGCCCTTAGAAATCCTGAAGGCAGTGATTGGTTTTCGGGGCCCCGTACGCGGCTAGGCTCCCAAAAAGTCCCACACATGTGGTATTCCCGTACTCAGGAGAAGCAGCTGAATATATTTTGCGGTGCAATTCCACATATGCCCATGGCCTGTGTGAGCAATATATCATTTAGTGACAACTTTTTGTAATTTTTTTTTTTTAGTCATTCAATCACTTGGGACAAAAAAAATTAATATTCAATGGGCTCAACATGCCTCTCAGCAATTTCCTTGGGGTGTCTACTTTCCGAAATGGGGTCATTTGTGGGGGTTTTGTACTGCCCTGCCATTTTAGCACCTCAAGAAATGACATAGGCAGTCATAAATTAAAGGCTGTGTAAATTCCAGAAAATGTACCCTAGTTTGTAGGCGCTATAACTTTTGCGCAAACCAATAAATATACACTTATTGACATTTTTTTTACCAAAGACATGTGGCCGAATACATTTTGGCCTAAATGTATGACTAAAATTGAGTTTATTGGATTTTTTTTATAACAAAAAGTAGAAAATATCTTTTTTTTTTTTTTTTTTTTTTTTTTTTTTTTTTAAATTTTCGGTCTTTTTCCGTTTATAGCGCAAAAAATAAAAACGGCAGAGGTGATCAAATACCATCAAAATAAAGCTCTATTTGTGGGAAGAAAAGGACGCAAATTTTGTTTGGGTACAGCATTGCATGACCGCGCAATTAGCAGTTAAAGCGACGCAGTGCCAAATTGTAAAAAGTGCTCTGGTCATTAAGGGGGTAAATCCTTCCGGGGCTGAAGTGGTTAATCAAACCCACCAACAGAATCCAGTTGAGGGTAATAAAGAACAATTTGATGGGACAATTGAGTGACCTAACATGTCTTTCAACATTATCAATCTTTCTTCTTATACATTGACTGATAGCGAAACCCGGGTACTCCAAAAAGGCCTTGGGTTTTGCCCGAATGAAAATATGGATAAGTTTGAAGTAGTGAAAGATTTAGAACTGTTTGCACGTAAGCTTGTTAAAAAACATGTACCAAAAACCTCAGGGATCTACTGATCTAACACCAAAAGTAAACCAAGCTATCGATCATTTGGTATCACTCTTAGAAGAGAGTGATATGACTGATCTAATCGATCGCATTGATTTACCCACGGCACTTTCCCTCCCAATGGACATTGGCAGGTTGACAAAAGATTCCAGCAAAGGGTCAAAATTAAAGAAAAAAATCGATACAGTTCCCATCCCCGAATTCTAATCCCAACGTCTCCACGTTTTTGAGGTTGGTTAACATGGAGATCAACAAACTTTCTATCCGATCCCCAAGTGTAACTAATTTCAAAACGTCGGACAAACAGGCCTTGAAGTTAAGTGACAACAGATCAATAGCTGTTAAACCAGCCGACAAGGGGGGCAACATTGTCCTGATGGACAATGCCCAGTATACCTCCTTGTGTCTAAAAATCTTAATGAACAAAAACTGGTATAGGAAGATGACCAGAGATAGATTCAATTTAGGAATATTATTCGCTGGTTGATTCAGCCTACAATAACAATGTCATTAACAAAACTATATGGGAGTACATCAGAGTAAAATTTCTGGTTGTACCAACCTTTTATTCCTTACCCAAAGTCCATAAGGATAACTTAAATCCGACAGGCAGACCCATAATATCGGGAAGGGGATTCATCAGCGAAAATGCGAGCCGTTTGATCGATGAATATTTGAAACCTCATGTTACAAGCTTACGTTCCTTCGTAAAAGACACAATTCATTTCCTAAAGATTATTGAAAATCTTGTGGTGCCTGATAATGCTTATCTAGTCACCATTGATGTAGAAGCCCTCTATAGCTTCACCCCCCACTCCAGGGGATTGGTAGCTGTTAAACATGCTATTTATCAGAGAGGGGATGGTGACTGGGCATATAATGAATTTATTCTACTGCTATTAGAGTATATCTTGTACCACAACATTTTTACCTTTGATGGTTCCCACTTCCTCCAGGTACAGGGAGTAGCGATGGGGACTTGCTGTGCCCCATCCTACGCTAACCTGTACCTGGGGGAGTGGGAAAATATGTTTCTCAATGATGAAACTTTATCGATATATACGGACCATTTTCTCGTATGGTTCCGATATATCGGTGACATTTTTACCATTTGAGATGGCCCTCTAGAACTTTTACATCAATACCTTGACAACATGAATAAAAATCAATTCAATCTCACCTCAGCAGCAGCCTTTTCCGGAAGGCCACTGCGGGTAATACTATATTACATGCTTCTAGTTTCCTTCCACAGAGTTTAATAAAATGAATATCATACAGTCAATATCTGAGGGTGAGAATAAACTGCACTAATGATGTAACTTTTCAAGTTGAGGCAGATAATTTACGTGAAAGACTTCTTCTCAGAGGTTATTCGCGTACATCTTTCAGCTTACAGACGAGCCATATCCTCTACTCGACACAAACTCATTTATTCACAAAAGCCCAAAAATCAAGACAATCCTCTTCCCTTTGTTACAAAGTATTGTAATCAACATGCAGAAGTGAGAAAGATTGTGTCGAAATTCTGGCATGTTCTAACCATGGATCCTAACTTGGGGAGACTTCTGCCCCAGAGTCCTCTCTTTACTGTTAGAAAAGCAACATCAATGGTATCCAAACTAGTTAGAAGTAAATTCAGGGGTTATCATGACATTGAGCATTGTAAGTACAAGGGTACTTTTATGTGCAGGGCGTGTGGCTACTGCAAATTCATGTATACCAACAGGAATCTTATTCTACCTGATGGCAGTACCTTCAGGCCGAAGCACCTCGCACATTTTAAGACCAAAGGTGTCATATACATGCTCTGATGTGATTGTGGGTGTTTCTATGTCCGAAAGACGAAACTTGAGTTTTGGCATAGGGCATACCGACACATCCGGAGCATGTAAACATGTGAGCCTGATCTGCCATTAGGGAGACATACGACCTTTGTACATCAAGTGTCTTCCCAAGGATAAAGTTTCTAATCTTGGACCGGGTACACCCTAATCCGAGGGGGGGGATTGGAACAAGAATCTCCTCCAACTCAAATTACGATGGATTTACAACCTGCGAGCTACCAAACCCCCAGGGCTCAATGACGTGGTTTGCTTTAAGCCATTTTTGGAGGGCTTTGACTCTGGGGGCATGGAAAAATAGGACCATTGATTATTATCCATCTATTATGTGTGGGGATTTTTATCTCTGGTTTATATGGTTATTTGATCTGTTATATTGTCTAGCTTTGATCACCATGCATTGTGTTTTTTCTCTTTTTCTTTGATCTTGTTTGGTTCTTTCTTTAGGTAAATATGTGAGTTCTGTACCCAATTATATCTATGATATAATTATACCTAGTTTTTGGAATGTTTCCCATTATTGTCTGTTCCTTTGGCTTGGTCATAGTCCCTATGGCAGCTTCATGGGTAACTTTCATGCATGCTTTCCACTCACCCAAAGACTTACCATACTAGCATTATCTTTGCTGTTACGGGTCTAGTTCTTATGCATAGATTAGATGGGGTGTCGAAATTTATGGCAGTCCCTCCCTTTTCTTCCCTGCTTTCCTAAACTACTGGTAATATTGCCTACTTGCATATTTTTTATTTTTTGACTTGTGGCCCTGCCAGTGCAATAGATGATGTGTTGATGGTCCATTCATGGCATTGTACTTTGTTGTCCGTGCCAGTGGGAGTCGACTGCGGCACGTCACTCCGCGGCACGGCCGTGTGGCGTGTGTCCACTCTTGCATTCCAGCTTGGTTGGTGCGCATGCGCGGAGCGTCATTGACGCTGACGCGCTGTGGAGGTGGGGCATGGCCAACACTCAGGGGGCCTATTGGGAGGACTGGGTCTAGGCACACCTCCAACCAGCTGATTCCAAACTGGAATCAGCTGATGGTTGAATCAGTGGGGCTATATTTAGCCCAGTTCATTCAGTACCAGATAAGGTTGGGGTAAGGACGGTTTGGTCAGGAGATGAGATGAGATTGAGATGTGTGGAAAAGTAAGTGGATACCTTACATTTGATACTTTCTACCCTTATCTGATTTACCTTGGACATTTGTTAGTAACTTTAAGTCTTTGTGCCTCTCTCTTTCCCTTATGTTTTACACTCACACCTGCCTTGGCCATCCCAATACCGTAGCTGTCCTGGTCTTGAGACTATCTACCAGTGTTTATACTTACCAGACTACCCACTGGTACTTATCTGCATTTTTATGTCTAGGTAGGTCCTTTTTGATATAGTGTTGTTTTCTATCTATGGTTTTACTCTAGCTCTATTTAGCTAGTCTATTCACTGTTATGCCTTTGATTCCAGGTCCCTTATATTTTGGACCCCAGCATACACACAGGCGCTGCACCGGGATTCAGGACACAGCGTTTTTCAGCGCTATTGTGGGTCACTCCCTCTTGGGAAATCTTTCCATACAGCCCAGGGGGTTCCAATTAGATCCCTGAGTGGATGCTTGTGGGGAGCCAGACGTGAAGCTGCACAATTTTTAATTATATGGATACCTCTGTATTGTCAGTGAATTTAAAGTAAGTGAACTATATCTATGCCTATGTTGAAGGTTTACTCTGGGGGTGGCGATATTTATTACTAATCTTTTTTGCATTCTGTAATCCCTCAGATGTAATTTTCTCTGTATGAACCCTGATGAAGGAAAGAATTTACGAAAACGTGTCGGTTCGGGGAGCTCTACTTACCTTCATTGACGTTTTTTTATTGTATCCATATCTATGTCTATTTTGTATTTATAAAGTATTTGTATAAAGTGTATTTGTACACTTTATCCTCATTGTGGTATGTGCCTTTAAAATCCCACCTTAGGGGACTCCCCCTTCTCCTTTTGATGATTTATTGGGATGTGGCACACTCATGGATTTTATTCTCTGTCAGATTTCTTGTTTATTTACATTTTTGACTATTTGAAATATTTTTTTTCAAACGCTCCTAAATGCAAATGCGGCACGTAAAGTGGCAAAACGGACGTTTTTATATGTCGTTTACTATATGTCAAGTTAAATAATTCGGGGGAGGTTGCAAAATGTCCCGTGTACATTAAGCCTAAGGCCCTGAGATTTGAGATGCTGAAAAAGACAGATAAACTACTGAGGTCACAGTAGTTGGTTAGAAGATGAAGGTGAAATTTAATGCCTGACAACTTCTGTCCATAGCTCTGGACCATAGTAGTGTACTAATTATACCTAACACTCACCTGCCCTTGATTTAGAATGGCAGCAGGGAGGTTGACTAGAGGACGCGATAAACATTTTTCTATGGGGCCTCGTCTTCAGTAGTTATGTTCCTGCTCCTGAGCCAATGTTGTCAACTGTCAGTATTTTTACTGGCAGCCAGTAAAAAAACTGTCTCTTTTCTCCTGCCAGTAAATGCCAGTGACAGGAAAAGGTTGCCAGTAAAAAATATGGCTGTGATGCTCTGCATGCGCAGTTCTGGTCTGGAGACGGACGAGACCATCCCAGTGCCTGCTACAGTGTGTTTGGTTGTCGCCAGCAGGGGGCAGGCCTGGCGGAGGCAATGCCTGAGTGTGTCGTGTGATGTCATGGTGCAAGGGAGTGGGCAGAGCGGGAGCAAGGCAAGCTGGGAGCGGGAATGTCAGTGCTGTTTGGACTGGAGTGGACTGAAGAGACCACCTGCCGTGCAGAGAGACTGTCACTGTGACTCAGGAGGGGACGTGTCGGTGATCTGTGCTGCTGAACACTGCTGTCTGTGTCACTGTGAGAATCAATTTCATGTGTGTGTGCCTGCCCATTCTAATTTCTTGACCTCCTGAGTCCTGTCCCTGGGCTATTTACTATATGTAAAATAAAATAGGAAATACAGTGGATATGTACATTTTAACAGGGGTGTGTAGACTTTTATATCCATTGTATGTTTATTTGCCTTAATATCTACCTTACATCACATTGCTAATTACATATTGTACTTGTTTGTAGCCTAAATACTGAAATTTGAACTTAAAATGGTAACTTTGTAAGTTTTGGAAATGCCAGTAAAAACTTGGCTGTGCCAGTAAGTTTTGGGTGATGTGTCAGTAAATTTCAATCTGGTAGGTTGGCAACACTGTCCTGAGCACATGAAATATACATATCCTGCCCTGTACACTTACCAGGCTGCGTGTGGGGGACTCTGATACGCTGCTGTATGTCGAACGGTCCAGATGTGCTAATGATGTTCCATATCGCAATGTCTCATATACAGGATCAACCTTACTTCTGGGGCCAGCTAAAGAGAGAGATAATGATGATGAGGCAGATCTTTACAGTAATAATAAGTTCTTTACATAAATAAATATGCTCTTATCTAGAAAAGTAAGAAACCTGGGTGAAGAGGGAATAACAACTAATGATAAGCAAGTGTAAAAGCCAGTGCCAAGATATTACTAGGCATTAGAGCATATATTCCCTCCAGGACAACAATATAAGGCCTCATGCACACTGAGGACATAAGCACTGATTCACATTGATGCGATTTGACATGTCAAATCGCATGTCAGTTCAGCTGAACTCGTACCATTTCATTCCTGCACTAAGTGCTAGTTCACACCAGATGCAGTTCTGTGTGTTTTTTTTTTTTCTGCACTAAAAATGCACGCAGTGTTTTCCATGTATTCCAGTGGCTCTTGTTTACACCAGTGCACTCAGTTTCCGGTCAGTTACCGGTGCAGGAAAAAAAAAAGTAGAGCGTGCTGCATTTTTTTCTGCACAGAACTGTACTGAAATCTAGCAAATTGTATCAAAAACGCACTGGAACTGCACTGGAACTGTGTGTAGTGTGAACTGTAGGCAAAAACTGATCCAGAAGGTATGTGTGCATTTTTATGGTGTGAAGGGCCAGTAGAAAGTCTCCTACTTACGAACGGAGGCGGCATGACGTCACTACCGGCAGCTTGCGCTCCATGGTGGTCCCGGAAATCACTGAGTAGCCATCTTGCAGAACGGGACACATCCCACACTGCAGTACTACATGTACTGCATGCCCCACATACAGGACTGCATGCCCATAAGCACCCGGAACACCCCACATTGCACAGCCAGAAGCGCCTGGCTGGAGTTAAACTTAAAAAAGGTACTGTTCCGACTTATGAACAAATTCGACTTAAGAACAAACCTACAGTCCCTAGCTTGTTCGTAACTCGGACTGCCTGTATATGGTTTCCAATGGCATAGTTCACACCAGTGCAGTCAGTTCTGGGGCTTTTCAGTTCCAGGAAGAAAAGTAGAACATGCTGCATTTTTCCTGCACTGGAATGCAGTAAAACGCATCAAAAATGTACCGGAAAGCATCAAAAACAGGTTAAAAACATGCATGCAGAAACGCATCCGGAACAGATCTGGAGAGACTGCATTCACACCTGACATTTTGTTTCACGCATTTCGTTTTCAGGCAGAACGTTGTATGTTTTTACAGTGTTTTCGCCACAATTTTTATTACTTTTTTTGCTGCTCTTTTGCCGCAATTTTGTACAGGTCAAAAGGTCGCCAATGTTAAAAGCAGAAAAACGCTTGTAATCTAAGAAGAAGCTCATGTACTTTTTTGAGCTTCAGCAGTTTTGCTACAGGTGACAAAACGCTCAGATGTGAATAGGTGAAATTAATGGGATTTTGCTTGTTGGGCGTTTTTCAGGCGTTTTTCCGGGCGTTTTACGAGCTAAAAACACTCAGGTCTGAATGCCTTAAATAACATTATAAAAAACGCCATTAGCTTTGCAGTGAGTTTTTCAATAGTATTTATAGCACTTTTCCGCGTTAGCGTTTAAAAAAATATATACTGTATATTATTATTTTTTTCAATGGATCAAAAACCTTAAAAACCGGTGAGATGCATTTTTGAGCAGTTATCGGCGTTCATCGTTTTTTGACGTTAGAGCGTTTTTACAGCTGAAAACAGCTGAAAAACTCCTCTAATGCCCCATACACACGAGCGGAAATTCCACCAGCAAAAGTCCGATGAGAGCTTTTTTTTGGTCCGAAAATGCGACCGTGTGTATGCTCCATCAGACTTTTCCTGGCGGAATTCCAGCCAGCAAAAGATTGAGAGCATGTTCTCAATTTTTCGGACGGAAAAAGTTCCGATCGGAAATTTCGAATGTCTGTACCAAATCCGATGCGCAAAATTCCTACGCATGCTCGGAAACAATTCAACACATGCTCGGAAGCACTGAACTTCATTTTCACGGCTCGTCGTAGTGTTGTACGTCACCGCATTCTTGACGGTCGAAAGTTCAGCAAACTTTTTGTGACTGCGTATGCAAGCCAAGCTTGAGCGGAATTCCGTTGGAAAAAACCATCCAAGATTTTTCCGACGGAAACTCCGCTTGTGTGTACGCGGCATTAGGCTGCATTCACACCTATGCATTTTTAGTGCTTTTTGCATTTTGCAGATTTGCACTACAGAACGTATTCCATAGGAAACTGTCTTAAATGGACTGTAGTGCAAATCTGTAAAATGCAAAAAGCGCTAAAACTTCATAGGTTTGAATCCAGGCTTAGAACCCATTATTTTATTTTTTTTACAGCTAAAAAACGTCTCAGCCAAAAACAGTTGCTAACAGCCTATGTGTGCATGGACACATAAGATAACATGATGGGGAGTTTATTGACTGTAGAAAAAATGTCTGAAGCCAAAAACAGCAACTGTAAAAACATCCAAAAACGTCCAGTGTGCATGAGGCCTTAAACTTATGGGGCATACACACAGTCGGACTTTTCGGCTACAAAAGTCTGACGGACGCCGACGAACCAAATCCGGCGGACAATCCGATCGTGTGTGGGCTTCCCCGGACTTTCAGCGGACTTTTCCAGTCGCAAATCTGACGGACTTTAGATTTGGAACTTGCTTCAAATCTTTACGTCATAACTCCGCCGGACCCAGAAATCCACTCATCTGTATGCTAGTCCAACGGACAAAAAACGACGCTAGGGCAGCTATTGGCTACTGGCTATCAACTTCCTTATTTTAGTCCGGTGTACGTCATCACGTACGAATCCGTCGGACTTTGGTGTGATCGTGTGTAGGCAAGTCCGGTCGTTAGAATGTCCACCAAAAGTCCATCGAAAGTCTGTCGGACAGGCTGTTGGACTTTTGTAGCTGAAAAGTCCGACCGTGTATACGCCCCATAACAGTTTTTTCAACACATGTACAACTGGGGAAAAAGTTAATTGCTATAGCATTAGGTATAGCAAATAACTTAACTAGCAGAAAAAAAATCGAAATCCTGATTTGTGTGCTATTGCATCCAAAAATTACAATTTCAAGGGAATAAATTGGACAACCATGGATGGTATACAGGAGTGACTCGCACACATCAATGTAAGGCAAATTGCATTTTGACCCATTTACCAGTACACAAATGCCCTCCTTGCAACCAGCACAGTTCACTCACTGTGAATTTTGTAAATTAAATGTAGAGCCACCCCCATGAGGGCCACTGGAAGATGACTGACCCCAAAGGTTGCCCTGACCTTGCAAGCCCCCCAACATGTCTGGCACCCTGGGTTCGGACATATTCAGACAAGTGATAATGCAATTACACAGACACCAGACTGTAGCAAAGTAAACAAGTATTTTAAGATTTTTGAAGCAGATAACAAGAATAACTTAGGAAGATATCTTTCAGTGTTAAACTCTTGGTAAATATGCAAAGGGTATGCAATGCAAAGAAAATCACAATATGTCAAACTGTAGTAACCAGTAGGTCCTGAAAGAACCTATGACACCAGGCATAAAAAGGGAAGAGAATGACCTTTAATGTCAGACTGCTCCCTTCAAATCCTGATGTCATGGGCCCAGCAAACTTTGAGGCACAATTATAAAACAACAAGTTATAAGAAATGTAATACTTAATCTCTGAGTGGAGTTCCCCTTAAAGTGTGCACATAGTCCTTTAAGTGGGGGGAGAAGAGAAGAGTGGAGGAGTCCTTGTGATGTAGATGTTCAGTGTCTTCAGCTAGCTCAACAAGGGCCCAGAAGGATTGCTGTGCAATGGCAACCAGCAACAGAAAACAGCATGTGCCACGTGTTTCCTTTTTGAGGCTTTAATGTAAAGAGAGGTGTCTGCATACAGTGTCTTTGTAGGGTGTGCACAGGGTGGGCTTCTGCCCGCTAAACCAATCCTGACGATACCATGGCTCAAGGGAATAGGTTACATAGTTACATAGTAGGTGAGGTTGAAAAAAGACACAAGCCCATCAAATCCAACCTATGTGTGTGATTATATGTCAGTATTACATTTTCCTGATGCCAACATGGCAGCATACTAGTGATAGAGCTCCGCCTCTTGACTACTCCCTCAGGACCAGTGAATAGCATAAATGAAAGGCCTAGTTAGGCCCCACCCCATTCTTCTTTTTTTCCCTCATACCTCAACGCAACAGTGAAGAGTAAGCAGTACTATGTCCCTCTGTGCAGTATCCGGCTGGGTTCAAGCCTCTCCCAGTGTGAAGTCCCAGCGCTCAGGCTGCTAAATGCGCTATAGTCTGGGAGCCCCTTCTGTGGGTCTTATTGGGGCCCCTGCAGTGTTTCCTCTTTAGGAACAAAATCTGCTTTTAAAATTGGTAACTGCAGCGCTTGTGGAATATGGGGGGACCAGCTATGCTTTATCTCTCTCTTGGCCCCTTGTGCCATACAGAGTCGCCTGTACCTTTTTACCTATGTCTCCCTCTTTTGTCTTTTATTACCTTTCCCATTCCCTGCTGTCATCTGCAGGTGTTGCACGTGTGTGTAGGTATGTATATGTGATATGGGTGTGTGTGTGTATAAGTATATACACGTTTAAAAAAAAAAAAAGTATGTGGATGTGTGGGTATACATATGTGTGTGGGTGTATGTAAATACATGTATGTATTGTAGGGGATCAGGGGGGTGAAAGGCCGGTTCAGACAGTTCAGTGAAATAAAAATGGTTTTATTCAGCAAAACAAACAGAAGAAATGACAGACTTGTCTTGTCATACAGGTGCAGAGATAGGAAAAGTTTAGTCTCTTTAGCCAACAGGCTGATATATAGACATGGTACATGGCTCTAGTCAGAGATACAGTCTCTGTTATGGTTTTGCTCACCCCAGCAGGTACATAATCCAGCAATGAATCCTCTGACACAGCAGGATGCTGTCTCTCGCTCTCTCCAAACACACTCTCCTCTGACATCTTCAGCTTGGCTGACAGTAAGCAGATCTGAAGGAAAAAGCTCCTGCTCTTTAATTAACCCTTTCCTATCTCGTCCCAGACTGACCCTCTGCAGTATATGTGTGTGTGTGTGTATACAGTATATATATGTGTGTGTATGTAGCGGGCACCTATTTTTAGGTAGGTGACCTTTCTTGTTAGCTTTCTATATTAGGTAAATTTAGACAGGCTGATGCTATTTGCAGCAGGCCTGTATTGTTTGATTTCTCTATTTGAGTGACAGGTGTTTATGTGTTGGTCTCGGCCAATCATTAATTTGTTTGGTAATCCCGGGACTCTCATATAAAAAGGGGGGTCACGTGGTGCCCGGTGTGCGAGTCCAGTCCAAGTGCAGTCCAGCTCTGAGGAGCAGGAGAGCCAGCCTGGCTCCCGGAGGGGGAGTTGGAGGGTTTCCCCTCCGGGGAGCCAACGGAGCTTCGCCCTAGCGAGAAGGGTGGAGATCCGGTCCTCATGGAGGAACAGATGACATCTTGCCGCGTGTAGTCGTGGATGTTGTAGGCCACCCCTGCGGGGAGGGGAACGGGCCACAAAGAGATAAAGGGAACTGAGAAACATTGCGGATGAAGTAGCAATAAAGCGGAAGAAAACTGGGCGATTGATCATTTATGAGTGGCACATGGACAATCGATCACATGAGTGAAAGCCCAATGGAAAGGTACTGCCAGAGACTGAGGGTTGTTGGTGCACAAGTCAGTGAGATGGGCAGTGATGGCCTATGACTTTGAGTTCAGCATTGCCCCACGATTCCAATCAGTCAAGCGGGAGGAGTTATTCAGATTTGCTCACCTTTAGCTAAACCTGGAAGTACCATGTCGATGGGAAGTAGTGGAAAAAGGGTAGCGGTGAAGCTGAAAGCACACATGTAGATATATGGATCGTTCTTTAAAAGTTATCCTGGTGAAGAAGTTATTCAGAGTGACTCTTTATCAACTCATTCTCTGTTAAATCTACTTCCATCGTCCCTGATTGAAGAAATCATTTGAGAAATGATTTCTTGATTGTCCGCAATTATGCACAGTTTCTCTTGTATGACTCATGGAAAAGTAACAATGTAACAGAAGAGCATCTCAAAGAAAATCCTTCTCTCATCCCAGTTTATGTTAATGAATAAAGCATTGAGAAAAAGCACTAAGGACTGTGACTTTTAAATCTATGGGCTGCAAGGGTTGAGCAGTAAATCTGAATTACAGATATAACAATATTCAGCCGCTCCTTCGGGGGGTAAGTGCTCCATGCATGCATGTATGTATGTATGTATGTGTGTATATATATATATATATATATGTGTGTGTATATACATGTAGGTATATGTACATAAATAAAAAAAAAGGAAAGTGGAATCCTTTCTCCTATATCTACTCCGGCTCCTTCTGTCGCTTTTCAGCTATCCTCACCTCAGCTGGCTGTCCCATTTCTCCACAGATCAAGAGTTAGTTACTGCTCATACAAAGACCCTCAACAACTAGGGTGGGGACCACTGTATCGGTAAGTTTTCAGGAAAAAGAGTGCCCTCTCATGCGGATTGCTTTGATTTGCTTCAGCCCCGCACACCCACGATCTCAAAAGGGCCGGGCCAAGGCAAGGTGGACGTTCTTCAGGGGAGCATAGCCGGGATGGCGCTCTTTTACTCAGGAGAAAAGCTCCAAGGAAGATGTCTTTGCTCCTCTTCCCCAGAGCCAGCACCCCAGCAAGAGTCCTGCAGGGCCTATGGCGCAGTATCTGTACCCAGGAGGCTGGTGAGTAGACACTGCCTGCAGCTAACAGGTAATGCCAAATGTCTTTATCATTGATAAGAGTGGCACAAGATTCTGTTTTGAACTCACCTTAATTACCTGAAGCAACTGTTACACTTGTATTGGAAACTGTTGGAGACTGTTGCCATAGGAGACAGCGTTCTTGTCCGTGCAGATGTGGCATCTTGCTGGATGCTTTTCCCTGCATGGCTGTCCTCCTGTAGAAGTCTGGGAGTCTGCCAGGTTGGTATTGCACAGACACATTTGGGTGCCCCAAGGAGAGTAGTAATGTAGCGCACAGAGCGTGCTAGTGGGTGTGGCCAAATTGCCCTTGCTGACATCATCACCCTTCAGTGAGACCAAACAGCCGCCTACAGCGGCAAATGTTTTGTGTATGACTATCTCGGTTACTTGGGGAGCCACAGCCTGGTCTGGGTAATATGTCCGGGTCTCAGGTGGACTGAAACCCTGACACATGATTCAAAATCCGAACTGTCCGGGTGAATCCTGGACAGGTGACACACCCTAGGTGTCTGGCGCCCATGAATCTACTTTGCACTGCACCTACTATGCCTTGCGACCCACTCTATGTGGAGGGATGTCGACAACTCATGGCTCTGGAGGTTCTCATTGGATTGAAGGAGGCCTGGGTCCTTGCTACTTATATTACAGATGCAGCAGTCTGCTACTCAAAATATGAAGGCTGACCAGAAAGTCTCTCCTAGTTGCTTGTATAACCACTTGAAGAGCACCCTGGCACTTTGGCGGCTAGGGAGGCCATATGGTTGAGACCGTGGGTTGTGTATTGCTTCCTAGAAACAAAAGTGGGGAAGAATGAAGGGGGTTAGAAAAAAATGCCCGTATAAACAGGCTGTCGAAACTGTATACCCTGAACAAGCTAAAGGTCAACCTGCTCCTACATACTGTAGCATCTGCAGACCAGCAATAACCAGCCCATGTACTGGGTGAATCTAATCGTGCATATAGATGTTTCATCGTGCATATAGATGTTTCCTGGGGTGCATAAGCACCTGCGCAAATTTCAACTAGAATTCTTAGTGCAAGGGAGGAAACAGGATCGAACACAGTTGATAAGTTTTACTCAGTATGAGTAGTGGTCCGCGATGATGGAAAGACCTTGAGGAAGTCTCAGTCCATTGGGACCTTTAGACTTGAGAATTGCTTTGAATCCTATCTGCAAGACAGCCGGGAAGATGCACTGCGATGGACTTTCGGTCAAGGCAAGCAGAGATTCCCAGCCAAGGAGGGTAATCTTGAACGCGCCGGGGGTTCAAACAGCCCTTTTAGCACTTTGGCCTTAATACACAGAGTCAAGGAGGACCAATCTCCTGGCAGTTTAGCAACAGGGCAGAAGTTGCCTATATTCAGCTCCAGGGTGTAACTCGCAGCAACATGCCATTGAGAGAGGTAAAACCCATAACGCCTGGGGCGGTAGAACACCAGCAAAATTCCGGAAGCAGTTTACCTCCCGACGGTTTCTTTTGAACAAGAACAAGCTTACCAGAGCAGAACGAGTTGGTCTACGACCCAGGTCTTCTCTGAGCTGGTCCACAGGTGGGGCCTACCACAGACAGACCTTTCCCACAGTAATGACAAACTTTGGTCTGATTTTGTCTGTACCCCAAGGCGCAAGGGGCAGATGCTCTGGTCTCTCCCTGGGACTGCAATCTAACCTATATATTTTTCCCCAACATTTCCTGTAAATGAGATTCCCCTTGAGGCTGTCAAGGGTGAACATAGTTGTCATAGCCAGTCCTCCATATTGACCAGGAGGCCCTCGGTTTTCCCTGGCCATTCATTTCCCGATACAGAAGACATTTCCCCTCTATAACATACGCAGACTGGGGCTGCTAACTAGGCCTTCCATTTATGCTATTCACTGATCCTAAGGGAGTGGTGAAGAGGCGGAGCTCTATCACTAGTATGCTGCCATGGTTTGGTGTTCGGAAAGGAAAATTATGGTAAGTATTTGATACAATTTTTTATTGTATATCCCTGTATGTTGCGGTCTTTCAGGTGTTTAATAGTTTTATGAAACTATCGATGCTCCCCACTGAGAAGACCGCCTGTAGAAGGGAATTCCACATCCATGTCGCTCTTACAGTAAAGAACCCTCTACTTATTTTAAGGTTAAACCTCTTTTCTTCTCATTTTAATAAGTGGCCACGTGTCTTGTTAACCACTTAAGCCCCAGACCATTTGGCTGGCCATAGACCAGAGAACTTTTTGCGATTCGGCACTGCGTCGCTTTAACTGACAATTGTGCGACGTGGCTCCCAAACAAAATTGACGTCCATTTTTCCCCACAAATAGAGCTTCTTTTGGTGGTATTTGATCACCTCTGCGTTTTTTATTTTTTGTGCTATAAACAAAAAAATAGCGACAATTTTGAAAAAATTGCATTATTTTTTCTTTTTTGCTATAATATATATATCCCCCAAAAATATAAAAAAACATTTTTTTTCCTCAGTTTAGGCCAATACGTATTCTTCTACATATTTTTGGTAAAAAAATTGCAATAAGTGTTTATTGATTGGTTTGCGCAAAAGTTATATCATCTACGAAATAGGGGATAGTTTTATGGCATTTTTATTATTTTTTTTTTTCTAGTAATGGCGGCGTTTAACGATTTTTTTTTTTTTCATGACTGCGACATTATGGCGGACAGATCGGACACTTTTGGCGCTATTTTTGGACCATTCACATTTATACAGCGATCAGTGCGATTAAAAATGCATTGATTACTGTGTAAATGTGACTGGCAGTGAAGGGGTTAACCACTAGGTGGCGCTTTAGAGGTTAAGTGTGTCCTAGGGAGTGATTCTAACTGTGGGGGGGGAGGGACTATGTGTGACATGACACTGATCACTGTTCCCGATTACAGGGAGCTGTGATCAGTGTCACTAGGCAGAACAGGGAAATGCTTGTTTACATCAGCATTTCCCCGTTCTTCCTCTCCGTGAGACGATCACGGGTATCCCCGCGGACATCGAGTCCGTGGGACCCGCGATCACGCCGGCGGCACGCATACGATGAAATTTAAAGGGACTTACCTGTACACCCATTTGCCTGTCCGTGCCATTGTGTCGACGTATATGTACATGCGGCAGTTGCCAAGCGGTTAAACTCCCTTCCGCGAAAAAGTTTTATCCCTATTGTGGGGTCACCATTACGGTATTTATAAATTGAAATCATATCCCCTCTCAAGGGTCTCTTCTCCAGAGAGAATAAGTTCAGTGCTCGCAACCTTTCCTCATAACTAATATCCTCCAGACCCTTTATTGGCTTAGTTGCCCTTCTTTGTACTCGCTCCATTTCCAGTACATCCTTCCTAAGGACTGGTGCCCAGAACTGGACAGCATACTCCAGGTGCGGGCAGACCAGAGTCTTGTAGAGCGGGAGAATTATCGTTTTATCTCTGGAGTTGATCCCCTTTTTAATGCATGCTAATATTCTGTTTGCTTTGTTAACAGCAGCTTGGCATTGCATGCCATTGCTGAATCTATCATCTACTAGGACCCCCAGGTCCTTTTCCATCCTAGATTCGCCTAGAGGTTCTCCCCCCAGTGTATAGATTGCATTCATATTTTTGCCACCCAAATGTATTATTTTACATTTTTCTACATTAAACCTCATTTGCCATGTAGTTGCCCACCCCATTAATTTGTTCAGATCTTTTTGCAAGGTTGCCACATCCTGTGGAGAAGTTATTGCCCTGCTTAGCTTAGTATCGTCCGCAAATACAGAGATTGAACTATGCCACGTAGTTTAGACCGGTCGCATACTATCCTCTTATTGGGTGCTCTGAGATTGCAACTAGGACTTGTTACTATACTTACCTTGGGTTTATGTGCTTTAGTCAACCTGCCACTAATGCCCCTAATACTACCCTCTGGAATATGTTCCGCGCTGACTATCTCTACCTCTGGGCCCTCCCCTTGTCGCCTAGTTTAAAAACCCCTCTAATTTCTTGGTCATCGTTACTCCATGCTGATCTGCACCCTCCTCATTTAGGTGCAGTCCGTCCCTTCTATAGTACTGGTGATCAACTGAGAAGTTGGCCCAGTCCTCCAGGAACCCAAACCCCTCCTTACTACACCAGCTCCTCAGCCACTTGTTTACTTGTCTAATCTCCCTCTGCCTTTCTCATGTGGCTCGATGTACCGGTAGTAGTCCTCAGAATTCTACCATGGAGGTCCTTTTCCTCAATTTAGCTCCCAAGTCCCTAAAATCATTCTTTAGGACACTCCATCTGCCTCTGACTTTGTCATGGGTGCCAATGTGCACCACGACAGCTGGGTCTTCCCTAGCCCCTCCCAGTAATCTGTCCACCAGATCTGTGATGTGCCAAACCCAAGCGCCCGGTAGACAACATACAGTTCGGTGCTTCAGGTCTTTGTTACAGATTGCCCTCTCTGTCCTTCTAAG
This sequence comes from Aquarana catesbeiana, assembly GCF_042186555.1. Classification (NCBI taxonomy): domain Eukaryota; kingdom Metazoa; phylum Chordata; class Amphibia; order Anura; family Ranidae; genus Aquarana; species Aquarana catesbeiana. The sequence continues at coordinate 126,711,647 of NC_133335.1, forward strand.
AATTGAGTCCCTTACCACCAGAATCTGTCTTTCCTTTCCCTTCGCTCCCCCCTCCCCCACTCTCACTGGAGGAGTTCTTCCCCCGGCAGCTAGGAGAGTCCCTTAGCTCCAGCAGTGCTGGTCCCTGACTGGATTCACCAATGTCACTCAATGGAGCGTACTTATTGGAATGCTCCCAGCCCTGTATCGGCCTCCCTGGCACTTCCCCCTCTACACTTCCTGACTGTCATCCATCTACTTTTTCCTAGTGCCTGCACCTCTTTGTCTCCACCCGCCTCTGTGCTGGTTCCTGCCGGCACCTGCCGTGTACGTTCCTGGCTCTCCTTTAGTATGGAAGGACTTTTCAGTGATGACAGTTGCTTCCCCAGATTCAGAACCTGGGCAACAAGGTAAACCAGGGAAATAATGTGCTTATATTTTGCACAGCAGTATTCGCCCTCGAGCGGATGAACAAGGAACGCATACATGCCGCAAGATGTACACCGAGTTGCATCTCCAAACCCACCTGGCATCCTACCTACTAATTTAATGACGATTGGGGATTATACATATAGTTACATAGTTACATAGTAGGTGAGGTCGAAAAAAGACACAAGTCCATCAAGTCCAACCTGTGTGTGATTATATGTCAGTATTACATTGTATACCCCTGTATGTTGCGGCCGTTCAGGTGCTTATCCAATAGTTTCTTGAAACAATCGATGCCCCTCGCTGAGACCACCGCCTGTGGAAGGGAATTCCACAGCCTTTCCGCTCTTACAGTAAAGGTCCCTCTACGTAATTTAAGGTTAAACCTCTTTTCTTTTAATTTTAATGAGTGGTCATGAGTCTTGTTAAACTCCCTTCCGTGAAAAAGTTTTATCCCTATTGTGGGGTCACCAGTATGGTATTTGTATATTGAAATCTTATCCCCTCTCAAGTGTCTCTTCTCCAGAGAGAATAAGTTCAGTGCTCGCAAACTTTCCTCATAACTAATATCCTGCAGACCCTTTATTAGCTTTGTTGCCCTTCTTTGTACTCGCTCCATTTCCAGTACATCCTTCCTGAGGACTGGTGCCTAGAACTGGACAGCATATTCCTAGGTGCGGCCAGGCCATAGCCTTGTAGAGCTCTGTCCAAAATACCTAACAACTAGCTTCCTGACACTAATACTCAACAAGACAATATACAGATACTCAACAAGACAATACACAGGTTGTTCCGGAACAGGCTCTTGAAGAATCTGCAACCAGTGAAGGGTGCCTGGCTGTGCACCTAGCAATGCTGGGATTCAGCTGGGTCTGTACTGGTAATGATGAGAGTGACCCCCGACAGTCACTCGGCCGACAGGGAGCTGGCAATGCTGGATCTGCTCACTCATTTGATGGAGACTCTGCATGCCGCCTAGGCCGCGGCGCCTGCTCCCATCTCCCAGAGTGATCGGGTTCCTACTCTCAGCTGAAGGCCGTGGTCCCAAGAGAACGACTCCTCCCCAGACAAGGCTATTTATGGCCTCACCCAGCATTCTTTTCTCTCTCCCAGATGGCTGGAATTTGTAGTCTGCAGCAGTCTGGCTCAAATGCAAATCCTTGCTCCTCGTACCACGTACCCTACTATCCCTTGCTCTCAGCTGTGGTCTCTGCTTGCTCTGCATTCAGGTGATGATGACAGTGTCCAGGCTGAGCACTAGAGGGAAACAGGCTCACTGAAGCTGATGTTACAGAATGTTCCACGATGACACAGGCAAAGTTCGCCAGCACCTGGCTACATCTTCCGCCCACTTGAAATCTTTGGTCCTCCAAAGAGGTAGAAACTTCACAAGGTATTATTTTAATAATTGGCAGTAAAGTCAACACACAAATTATAACAACATCAGCTATAACTCAAATTCAACAACAATTTGCATACTTCAGGATTTTGCTGAAACCATTTATATACACTGCAATGTTCGGGGAATCAGCCAGATCGCAGGACGCAGGCTTTGCAATCAAAGTAATGTTTATTAACTTAAACAGCTTCACGGCAGCAAAATAACACAGGAGATAACAGTCTCACCGACTTGAAGAGTTCTGAACTGCCATCACAGTTAAACAGGTCCCAACTTTTGCAGGGGGTAATTTCCCCTGCCAACAGGTTTCCAGGTAGGATACTGACATGCAGCCTCACAGCTGAACACAAATCCACAGTCCCCAGTCTCTTCTATACTCGTCCACACTGTACCTACAGCTTCCTGTCTTTTTTAAACCAATTTCCTCTGGCCAGTGAGGTAACCCTGTTTTTCCCTTAAAGGGACTACAGTCCAAACAGAGGGGAAATATAGCAGCCTTCCAGGACCCGGCCCTGGTGTCCTGTACACAGACATTCCAACCTGCAAAAACTAATTTCAGGAAGGTTTCAAATGTTGCAGATTATGATTACTGGGTGCGGCGGAGTCAATTCAGATCAGACGTTGTGGAGTAACAGGAACTGGCTTCTTTATTGTAACATAACCACACGAGTAAAGATGCCACCTCACATAGTAAAAAGAACACAGACAGGAAAAAGAAACCAACAAGTACAACACTATGTATAGGAAATAGAACATATCATAGAAAAATGCATAGCATATCATATCACTGAGCATTAGCGACATCTAGTATCCTGTTTTTGAACTGCAGTCAATAGGCTAAGCGGAACGTTGTTGTATCTCCAACACCCCTTCTCAACAACTAAGGCTTAGTCTGTTAAACCCATCTTCTTTGTAAGCCCTAAATGTCTTTCAGCAGTCAGGGGCTTTGTAAGGATATCTGCTGTCATATCCTTGGTTGGGCAATAAAGTAACTCAAGAAGACCTTGCTCTTGAAGATCCCTAAGAAAGTGAAACTTCACATCAATGTGCTTGGTTCTTGAATTAACTCCTTCCATGTGCGCAAGTACAATGCATCCTTGATTGTCCTCATAGATTTCTGTGGTTGACCCAAGTCTGTTAATAGCTGTCTCAGCCATATAACTTCTTGGCTTGCCTGTGCTGCAGCAACATATTCAGCTTCAGTAGATGACAGTGTAACAGAGAGTTGCTTTTTACTAGTCCAACTGATGGCACCTCCTGACAGAAAGAATAAGTAGCCACTGGTAGATTTTCTGTCACTGGCATCTCCTGCCCAGTCAGCATCCACTTATTCCGCTAAGGTGCTTTCATCACTTGCTGGTAACTTTAACTGTAGTGCAAAGTCCCTTTTAAGGGAGAGAATGATTCGCTTTACAGCATTCCAGTTCTTTTTACTTGCCATCGAAAAATTTCTGCATAGGATTCCAACAGTTGCTGCAATGTCCGGCCTTGTAGCAGTGGTAAGGTACAGCAATTTTCCTATTGCCTTCCTGTATTGAGTATTAGTAGGTAATGGATTATCTTGACAATTCATCTCCTTTAGGTAGTTGGTTTCCATGGGAGACTTTACTGGTTTGGCGTCTTCTATTCCAAATGTTGAAATTATTTCTTGTATTTTTGCCTTTGGATCAGAAGAAAGCTGCCATCTTCCTCTCTCTCGATCTGGATGCCGAGGTAATTCTTTATGTTGCCAAGGTCTTTGGTGTCAAAGTGCTGATTTAGTTTTTCCAGTATTTCTGCTTCATCCCCTTTTTGCTCAAAGCAAATCAGGATATCATCCACATAAATAAACATATAGACCCATCTATTTGCCAATTTCTTTGTGTATAAGCAGGGGTCTGTAAAATAAATTTGGTTTTGGTCACGATGTCATGGGGTGGCCCGTCTTGCTGCTTTGGACCCAGCGCTCAATGAATCCGATCAAATTCGAGGCTTTCAGTCAGACGGGCAGGGACCAGTTCCTGAAAAAGGGCTGTGGCTGTGGAGGTGAGGTCTAGGAGATACCGCGGAAGCGCAAATTACCTCTGCATGACCTGTTCTCCAAGTCCTCCATGCGGAGGAGAGCTACTTCTAGTTCCTTGCAGAGATAAGTCAGGTCCTGCTCATGGTTTTCCAAAACTGTAGCTGCGGCATCCATCTTCTTCTCCAAGTCGTTAGTGCGGGAGCCCAACTCACAGATGTCCTTAGTAAGGTGTGCTGCCAGCTTGGAGGTTGTGGCTGAAAGTTCATACTGCAGCATGATTTTAAAGCAGGCAAGCAGCTCTGCATCACAAAGGGTAGGCTGCGGAGGAGCCGTGGGCTTCTCTTGGCTGTCACACAGCAGGGGTGAGCGATCCATATCCTCGGAGAGAGGCAACGGAGAGGGATCCAGGCATGTGGTTGGAGCCTGAAAGATGGCATCCAGAGAGGAGTTCCTCCAGAGCCTGGCCCTCGGTTTTAGTGCTGGACGCACGGGTGCTCATGTTTTTCTTCCCCATTAAAGGCTACAGGGGTGTCCAGGTGGAGGAGAGAAAGGAATGTTCGGCAGTGAGGAGCGAGACTAACATGTGCCCATCTTGGATCGCTGCTCGCGAGCACCCCTCTATACATATTTTTTTTTTTAAATTGTTCAATTACTCATCTAGTTTGTTTTTCTTTTTATGAAGCCTTGCTTTTCAAAACAGAATTGTTGACATTTTTGCAGATTTATTAAAAAAGAAAAACTGAAATATCACATGGTCCTAAGTATTCAGACCCTTTGCTCAGTATTTGGTAGAAGCACCCTTTTGATCTAATACAGCCATGAGTCTTTTTGGGAAAGATGCAACAAGTTTTTCACACCTGGATTTGGGGATCCTCTGCCATTCCTCCTTGCAGATCCTCTCCAGTTATATCAGATTGGATGGTAAAATTGGTGGACAGCCATTTTTAGGCCTCTCCAGAGATGCTCAATTGGGTTTAAGTCAGGGCTCTGGCTGGGCCATTCAAGAACAGTCACAGAGTTGTTGTGAAGCCACTCCTTCATTATTTAAGCTGTGTGCTTACCGTCATTGTCTTGTTGGAAGGTAAACCTTTGGCCCAGTCTGAGGTTCTGAGCACTCTGGAGAAGGCTTTCGTCCAGGATATCCCTGTACTTGGCAGCATTCATCTTTCCCTCGATGGCAACCAGTCGTCCTGTCTGAAAAACACCCCCACAGCATGATGCTGCCACCATGATGCTTCACTGTTGGGACTGTATTGGACAGGTGGTGAGCAGTGCCTGGTTTTCTCCACACATACCGCTTAGAATTAAGGCCAAAAAGTTCTATCTTGGTCTCATCAGACCAAAAAAATTTATTTCTCACCACCTTGGAGTTCTTCAGGTGTTTTTTTTAGCAAACTCCATGCAGGCTTTCATGTGTCTTGCACTGAGGAGAGGCTTCCGTCGGGCCACTCTGCCATAAAGCCCCGACTGGTGGGGGGCTGCAAGGATGGTTGACTTTCTACAACTTTCTCCCATCTCCCAATTGCATCTCTGGAGCTCAGCCACAGTGATCTTTGGGTTCTTCTTTATCTCTCTCACCAAGGCTTTTCTCCCCCGATAGCTCAGTTTGGCCAGACGGCCAGCTCTAGGAAGGGTTCTAGTCATCCCAAACGTCTTCCATTTAAGAATTATGGAGGCCACCGTGCTCTTAGGAACCTTAAGTGCAGCAGAAATGTTTTTGTAACCTTGGCCAGATCTGTGCCTTGCCACAATGCTGTCTCTGAGCTCTTCAGGCAGTTCCTTTTGACCTCATGATTCTCATTTGCTCTGACATGCACTGTGAGCTGTAAGGTCTTATATAGACAGGTGTGTGGCTTTCCTAATCAAGTCCAATCATTATAATCAAACACAGCTGGACTCAAATGAAGGTGTAGAACATCTCAAGGATGATCAGAAGAAATGGACAGCACCTGAGTTAAATATGAGTGTCACAGCAAAGGGTCTGAATACTTAGGACCATGTGATATTTCAGTTTTTCTTTTTAATAAATCTGCAAAAATGTAAACAATTCTGTGTTTTTCTGTCAATATGGGGTGCTGTGTGTACATTAATGAGGAAAAAATGAACTTAAATGATTTTAGCAAATGGCTGCAATATAACAAAGAGTGAAATATTGAAGGGGGTCTGAATACTTTCCGTCCCCACTGTAATCCTGATCCACCTTTCTTATTCCTCGGTACTAACTCTGATATCCTTAATGCAGCAAAAAAAGCCAAAACAAAGGCTGTTTTGAAAAGCAAGGCTTCATAAAAAGAAAAACAAACTAGATGAGTAATTGAACAATTAAAAAAAAAAAATATGTATAGAGGGGCGCTCGCGAGCAGCGATCCAAGATGGGAACATGTTAGTCTCGTTCCTCACTGCCCGAAACATGTAAGGGGGTCTGAACACTTTCCGTCCCCACTGTATATTTTAATGATATAGTTCATTCCCCCAGTAGTGGAAATTATTTTAATTAGGAAATTCAAAACTGTCCAACTTCGAAAAGGTCACTGGCTCAATCTGCAAGCTTGTGCTGAACCTTGCATTTGCCCTATTAAATTGACTTCTGAATTTCTTCAGATTAGACCTCCTGGTTCGGATAATTTTCTAATTCATGAAGATAACTCTCCTGTCACGAATTTTCAATTTAATTCTGTTTTCAAAAAATGCATTACTAAATTAGGTCTTCAGGATTTTACATTTTCATAACATTGCTTCTATATTGGTGCAGCTACAGAAGCTACTAGATTGGGCTCTGAAGATTCTATTATAAAAAAGTTTGGTAGGTGGGATTCACAAAGGTTTAAATTTGTATATCAGCCGTATATTGTCTCATTGATTTTCCAGGTAACAAAAAATTCATTTGGATTGTTTGACACAGCTTTTTTTTACTGGTCTTGTAAAAAAGCTTCCCAACAATGTTTTACTGAACACCTTTGCGTGCATCCTGACCAATTTCAGTTTGTTTGGAAAGGAATAATGAGGTCTTCAATGGTTCAATCTTTACTTTTTATTTATCCCGATTATTCCAACATTGACCTGTTTCTTCTATTTTAGTAATCCATTTGGAAGGGAATGATATAGGAAAAGTAAGATTTGTTATTTATCATAAAACATGACTTTCCCGCATTTTAAGATTGCATTTCCCAATACTACAATCATTTTCTGAGATTGTCAGTCTCAGTTAGTCTGATATTCTCCCGATTTAAAGCCTTTCGAAAAGACTAGGAGACGCTTTAACAGGACCATCGAAAAATTTGTGCCTGTCATTAATGGTTTCTCTTTTCGTCATTTTGAATTGGAAGGAGGTATTTCAGGCCTTTATAGGCAGGATGGTAATCATCTGCCCGATATCAGCCTTGATATTTTTGTGTCATGGCCATATTTATTCCATTTACATTTGGGGTATTTGTCTTTATTTGAAATATTGCAGCCTGCAATCCCATGACAAAAAGGGGACTCAATTCATTTGGACCCGCTTTTCATGGACTTGCGGCTGCTTGTTCAATGGTCTTAAAGTAGCAACAGGTATTGCCTCAGTTGTGCTATGAGTTTTTATTGCCCCTTTTAAGTATCTCTTCTAGGCTTTTCCAGAAGTTTCCCAAAATCCTGGAATTCGATATAAAAAGGGCATCTCCAGCAGCCTCTCCTCAGAGTTGCGGCGAATGCAAAGCGAACTCCCCTTTGTCACAGGCATTTTATGGGGATTGTCACCTTTTATGAAAAGGGGACTACTGGTTAATAATTTAATTGAATTATTTATGCTTGAGTCATAAGAACTGAGCACTTTCTTGTTTGTTTATATACTTTGATAATGTAACAAAATGTAATTATTTATTTTAATTATATAACCAATAAAGTTCCACAGCCATGTTTATTCCATTTAAATTTGGTTTATTTGTCTTTATTTGAAATATTGCAGCCTGCAATCCCATGTAGAGGAGCCCTGGAGAAGATGTCAGTGGCTGCTGAGGGAGTTCCTGAACACTGCATTGCTGGGGTGGAGGCGAGTATAGTTCTACTTTAAAGGTATTTTGCTTTGTTTATGTGCACTAATACTGATTTTAATGTATTTTTATTATATATATATATATATAATTTATACAGTAAGTACACCCCTCACATTTTTTTAAAATATTTTATTATATTTTTTCACGTGACAACACTGAAGAAATTACACTTTGCTACAATGTAAAGTAATGAGTGTACAGCTTGTATCACAATGTAAATTTGCTGTTCCTTCAAAATAACTCAACACACAGCCATTAATGTCTAAACCATTGGCAACAAAAGTGAGTATACCCCTGAGTGAAAATGTCCAAATTGGGCACAACGTGTTAATATTTTGTGTGGCCACCATTATTTTCCAGCACTGCCTTAACCCTCTTGGGCATGGAGGTCACCAGAGCTTCACAGGTTGTCACTAGAGTCCTCTTCCTCTTCTCCATGATGACATCACGGAGCTGGTGAATGTTAGAGACCTTGCGCTCCTCCACCTTCTGTTTGAGGATATCCCACAAATGCTCAATAGGGTTTAGGTCTGGAGACATGCTTGGCTAGTCCATCGCCTTTACCTTCAGCTCTTTAGCAAGGTAGTTGTCGTCTTGGAGGTGTGTTTGGGGTCATTATCATCTAGGAATACTGCCCTGCGGCCCAGTCTCCGAAGGGAGGGGATCATGCTCTGTTTCAGTATGTCACAGTACATCTTGGCATTCATAGTTCCCTCAATGAACTGTAGCTCCCCAGTGCCGGTAGCACTCATGCAGTCCCAGACCATGACACTTTCACCACCATGCTTGACTGTAGGCAAGACACACTTGTCTTTATACTCCTCACTTGGTTGTCACCACACACGCTTGACACCATCTAAACCAACCTTCTGGGATGACAGCCATGCAGACCAATTTGAAGCAGTGTGCAGCGTATGGTCCAGCAGCTTCTCCTCAGAGTTGCGGTGACAGCACAACGAGCTCCCCTCCCTCTCACCCTTTGTCACAGGCATTTTACGCTGATTGTCACCTTTTATGAAAAGGGGACTGTTGGTTAATAATTTAATTTAATTATTTATGCTCGAGTCATAAGTACTGAGCACTTTCTTGTCAGGAAGTTTTATACCTTAATGCATAGAATGCATTAAGGTGAAAAACCTTGAGGGTTTACAACTCCTTTAAGCTTTGAGGGGGGGTTGTGATGTAAGGGGGATGCCGTGATGTAAGGAGGGGCTGGGATTTTATGGGGGGAACTGTGATGTGAAGGGAAGACTGTGTTGTATGGGGGGGGGGTGATGTGAAGGGGGCTGAGGGCACTACTGTAGGGGGGAATTAATTGTAAAGGGGGAGGAGGAAATATGATGTGAAGGGGCTGTGTGATGTTTAGGGGGGACTGAAGACACTCCTGTTAAGGGGGGCTGTGATGTAATGGGTGGCTGTCATGTCAACAGGGGACTGAGGACATGGATGTTAAGGGGGAAGCTGTAATGTGAAGGGGAGACTGAGAACGCTGATGTAAAAGGAAGGCTGTGATGTAAAGGGGAACTGTGATGAAAAGGGGAGGCTCTGATGTGAAGCAGACTGTGATGTAAAGGAGGGGAGTGTAATGTGAAAGAGGGACAGAGGACACTGATGTAAAGGTGGAGGGGGGGGCTATAATGTTAAGGAAGGGTTGTGATGTGAAGGATTTGAGCTATAGAACAAATATGATATTCAGACCTCTGTGTATTTTAATTTAATAAAGGTGCCTAGAGCAGAGGCTGTAGGAAATGCTACCAGGGCAGGACTGGCCTACCGGAAAACCGGGAAATTTCCCGGTAGGCCGCCTGCCCTGGGGCTGCTTTGAGCTGCAGCGCTCCGCTCCCTCTCTCTCTCCTCCTGTGTATAACGGAGCTGGGTCTGTGTTCGGCGGCCGTGCTGTTACAAAGTCCCGCTCCCCCTAGGCTCGTGTGAAAGTAGATTGAAGGTTCCACCTATCATACAAGCCGGTCCAGGGGGCGGGACTTTGTAGCAGCGCGGCTACCGAACACAGACCCAGCTCCGTGATACAACGCGGGAGATATCCGCTGTCTCTGTGAGTGTGTCTTACAATGGTGAGCCTGCAATGGTGGGCACATGAGGCTGAATTCACGGGCACAGGCTGAATGCACGGGCACAATGAGGCTGCAATGGTGGGCACAGTGAGGCTGAATTCAAGGGCACAGGCTGCAATGGTGGGCACAGTGAGGCTGAATTCAAGGGCACAGGCTGCAATGGTGGGCACAGTGAGGCTACAATGGTGGGCACAGTGATGCTGCATTCACGGGCACAGTGAGGATGCAATGGTGGGCACAGTGAGGCTGCATTCACAGGCACAGTGAGGATGCAATGGTGGGCACAGTGAGGCTGCATTCAGCGGCACAGTGAGGATGCAATGGTGGGCACAGTAAGGCTGCATTCATGGGCACAGTGAGGATGCAATGGTGGGCACAGTGAGGCTGAATTCACGGGCACAGGTTGCAATGGTGGGCACAGTGAGGCTGATTTCACGGGCACAGGCTGCAATGGTGGGCACAGTGAGGCTGAATTTACGGGCATAAGCTGAATGCTCGGGCACAGTGCGGCTGCCATGGTGAGCACAGTGAAGATGCATTCACTGGCACAGTGAGGATGCAATGGTGGGCACAGTGAGGCTGCATTCACAGGCACAGTGAGGATGCAATGGTGGGCACAGTGAGGCTACATTCACGGGCATAGTGAGGATGCAATGGTGGGCACAGTGAGGCTGAATTCATGGGCACAGGCTGCAATGGTGGGCATAGTGAGGCTGAATTCACGGGCACAGGCTGAAATGGTGGACACAGTGAGGCTGAATTCACGGCACAGGCTACAATGGTGGGCACAGTGAGGCTGCATTCACGGCACAGTGAGGCTACAATGGTGGGCACAGTGATGCTGCATTCACGGGCACAGTGAGGCTGCAATGGTGGGCACAGTAATGCTGCATTCACGGGCACAGTGAGGCTGCAATGGTGGGCACAGTGAGGCTGAATTAATGGGCACAGTGAGGCTGCGATGGTGGGTACAGTGATGCTGCATTTACGGGCACAGTGAGGATGCAATGGTGGGCACAGTTATGCTGCATTCATGGGCACAGTGAGGATGCAATGGTGGGCACAGTGAGGTGGAATTCATGGAAACAGGCTGCAATGGTGTGCACAGTGAGGCTGAATTCATGGGCACAGTAAAGCTGCATTTGATAGGCACAGTGATGCTGCACTGATGAGCAGTGAGGCTGCAATGAAGGGCACAGTGAGGCAGCATTGGTGAGCACAGTGAGGCTGCATTGGTGAGCACAGTGAGGCTGCAATGATGGGCACAGTGAGGCTGCATTGATGAGCACGGTGAGGCTGAATTTATGGGCACAGTAAAGCTGCATTTGATGGGCACAGTGATGCTGCATTGATGGGCAGTGAGGCAACATTCATGGCAGTGAGGCTGCAATGATGTGCACAGTGAGGCTGCATTCACGGGCACAGTTAGGCTGAATTCACAGGGCACAGTGAGGCTGCAATTGATGAGCACAGTGAGGCTGCAATTGATGGGCACAATAAGGCTGCATTTGATGGGCACAGTGAGGCCGCATTTGATGGGCACAGTGAGGCTGCATTTGATGGGAACTGGTGAGGCTGCATTGATCTCCAGTATCATGTCTGCAGTCTCTGACCATCTCTTGTAGCATGTCTGCATTCTCTTACCATCTTTGGTATGATGTCCTCAGTCTCTAACCATCTCTTGTATCATGTCCGCAACCTCTGACATTTCCTGTATCATGCCTGCAGTCTCTGAGGGAGTCTGGAGAAGAGTCAAGAATGGGAGCACCGCCGGGATGGGGGTCATGGGAGAAGCAGACGTGTGTGGACTGTGGTGAGGAGACTATAGAATAAAACCAGGGCCACCAAGCTGGAGCCAACTGACTGAGACCTGCATGGTGCACCTGACAGGAGGTCAGTGACAGCGCCGCCAGGCCAAACTGAGGGGGGTCACTGATGTAAGGGGGGGCATGAATACGATAATGTAAGGGGGCACTGATCTGATATAAAGGTTCCCCCTTATATCAGTAAGCCCCCTTACCTTAGTGTATTCTTTCTGCGGAAGGTGGTCTCTGGTCAACAGAGTCGCCCCCCCACGCTTTCGAGTTCCTGGTGTGTGTCCCTTGATGATTGACCACTTTTAACTGGAATTTGCTTTTATATATATCTATATAGAGATATATCTCTATATAGAGATATATCTCTATATATATATATATATATATAAAGCCCTATGTGCTTTCATATCTGTCTTATCTATATATAATACACTCTTCAAATGTGCTTAAAAATACATGGGTTTCCCTTTCATGAACAAGAAAGTTATGCTGTTGGGCTGGTATAATAATGCTATGGGGCTGTTATGAAATGTTTTCCAGGGCTGGTTTTCATTCCCAGTCTGGCCCTGAATGCTACCCTTTGTCCTTATTTCAGGGAGGTGTGCTCAGTTCTGAGTTCTGTCTTCTTCATATTGCTTTTTCATTCCCTGAAATTAATTCTGCACCCTAATCTTAAAATGTATCTAAACCAAAAACAATAAAACAAAAATATTAGATTGCAGCTTACCTGTCCTTAGATCTGGTTGCTGCATGTATTTTCATTGTATAGGCTTTTCCCGTTTTTTTTTTTTTATTCTTGATTCTGCAAGTAACACACTTCCTGTCCTTCCTTGGCTACACTTATATCTCCAGTGTATCTATTGAGGGAGCCATGGTTGTCAAACATGTCTACCTTTGTTCATCTCAAATACATGGTAGTTGATGAAGTCAGAAATGTACAAAAGAAAGATAATATTGTTTTGCTGTATTTTCTGCTTACAGGATGTGACAAAGACATTGCATTTCCGGTAGGATCAACAGGTATTTTCCTGTACTTGCTGAAAATGTTTTCAGCCTGAAAAACTAAAACTAAAACTTTGCTTCTAGGAGTGGGAAATATATGGCAAATGCAAAAGAGCAGAAAATAAATGTTATGTGGCCTTTATAATTTAAGTGCACTTCATCACACTTTGAGAAAAAGCTTTCAGCACTTTCTGGTATTTACATCGTAGTCACAAATTTTTGCATGAACCAAGTTAAATTCACTAGACTTGTTCAATCTAAACATCAAGTATCAATATACAGAAATGTATGAGAAGATTATGGTGGTCTTTATAAGTATCATGTAAGCTTGTCAGGGAAGCTTCCTTCAGTGAAAGCTGAATCCAGTCCTACCTTCAGACACAATTGTACAATTGTACAGGCTCCCCTTCTTTACTGAAATTGATTACTCTGATTTCACTGCACACTGTGAGCTTCTTACAGTGTGCATTAGAACCTGCAGCAAGTCAGACAGAGCCTGTCTCAGTTCCTGGCTGGAGAATGTTTAGCATCATCTAACATTTACTTCCCAGCTTTACTGTCATTGGCCCACCCTCCAGACTGACATCCACCTATCATGGCACATTGATATTTGCATAAATGAGGCATGGGGGTGTGATGTTATCTATGTTCAACAACTTGTTGACCGCTCCCACCAGCCATGATCTGTCTGCATTGCAAAAAAGCAAAGAGCTCTAGTGATGATATCACTGGGTCTAAAATAAGGTATGTAATGAAAATGGAAATGTTTTATTTAAGCAAAGTGTTAGCATATTGATGAGGAGGGAAATAAAGACTCAGAAAAAGCAAAATATAAGCATATTAAACTTCAGCTTTAGGTCCCAGGACAGGCAGCTGATGCAATAGCAGCACATTATTAAATATAATCTTTTATTATTTACCAATTGCAGGAGACTCCTTGGGGCTGGAAAGAGGCTCATGGATAAGGATAGGAGAGCTGAAATTACGCCGAAAAGATGTGGACTAAAAAGAGAGAAGTAGAGGAAAATAATAAAGAGAGAGTTGATTACCATGATGAAGGTGTCGTATCAGTCAGTATACAGTATAAGAATGATTGCAACTGATAATTACAATAACTAGTTAGTCAAGTTAGTCAAAATAAATAAATAAATAAATAAAAAACACAAGTCCATCCAGTTCAACCAATAAGAAAAAAAGAAATAAAAAAAAAAAAAACACATAGGAAACCTCCATATACACAATCCTATACCCACAGCTAATCCAGAGGAAGGCCAAAAACCCCAATAAAGCATAATGCAATTTGCTCCAGCAGGGGAAAACAAACGGAAAACACATTTCTTCCTGATTCCCCAAGAAGAAATCGGATATTCCTTAGATCAACTGTTCCTGGTGTTATTACCTGTAAATGTTAGTATCCAGTTATATTTTTTGCATCTATGAATGCATCCAGTTTTCTGATGTTTTCCAGATAAGGTTTTATTAATGATAGTTGCCCAAGTAAATAGTGCATTGAGGTTGGATTGCAAAATGGAGATATCCTGTAAGGACATTATTCCACTAAAACTTGTAGTGTCATCCGCAAACGCTGAAATGGTACTTTTGGTCCTCCATCTACACAATCAAGGTGGACAGAGGAATTCTCCCCGCTGGGACATTGTATTCTGACAGGGAGTTGCCTCCGCTGTCAGAATACACTGATTAGTGACAGCAGCCAATTGGGTGCAGCTATCTGATCGAGAAAAAATTTCTAACAAGCTTGTTCGAAATAAGTCGACCTAATAATTGATTTTTGTTGAACAGGCGTGGCCTCACGTGGATTGAAATTCTGTTGAACGAGGACGAATTTCCATCCATATTCGGGCCAGCTTTATTTACACATTAGCCATGTGTGGGGAACTGTGTCAAATGATTTTGTAAATTCCACGTATACTATATCCATAGCCATTGTTTGTCCAAGTTTTTGCTTATTTCATCATAAAAAGAAATCAGACTTCTTTGGAAACTGGTCTTTCATAAATGCTTCTATTGCTTAAAATATTGTTATCTACAAAACTTCTATGTGGTCTTTTATTAAACTCTCCAGTATCTTCCCAACTATAGAAATTAAACTAACTGGCCTGTAGTTAGTAAACACTTTTGATCCCCTTTTTAATATAGGCACCACATTGACCTTGCACAATTCCAGTGGAACCACACAAGTTTTTAAAGAGTCTCTAAAAATTAGAAACAATGCCTTTGAAATAACAGAGCTCAACTCTTTGAGGGCACAGGGGTATACGCCATCTGGCCCAGGGCTTTATTCACCTTTATTTTGTCTAAATGTTTCTAGACCATATCAGTTTTGATCCAGGTTGGTTCATTTTAGGGCTATGTCAATACTATCCCCATTACGGACGTAAGCTTCCCCGTTTTCCCTTGTATACACAGAGCAGAAGATGGCATTTAATACATCTGCTTTCCCTTTGTCCCCAGTCACCAACTCAAAATTATCTTGCAAAGGGCCTACATGCTTATATCTGACCTTTATACTATTAATATATTTGAAAATTGGGGGGGGTTCTACTCTCTTTTGCAACCTATTGTTCACTTAGAATTTTTGTTATATTCTTTCTAAGAATATAACAATTTTTTATATTTTTAAATGCTCTTTACTTATTACCGATAGTTTTTAACTTTGGTCATGGGCCACACAGATTTTATTTTTAGCCTTTTAAGCTTATTGCCTATGGGAATATACTGTATTTTGCAGTGTTTTTACATACAGTCAATTTGAAGCATTCCTATTTCTGTTCTGTTTTCTTTATTGATAGTATTCTCTCCTATTTCTGTTCTGTTTTCTTTATTGATAGTATTCTCTCCCAGGCTAAATCTGGGAGAGCAGCCCTCAGCCTTGGAAAATATGTTCTCTTAAAATGTAGTGTTTTCATTCTTCATGAATGTGCTTGTTGTTTAGAGCTTCCATTAAATTAAATCATGTTATGGTCACTACTACCCAGATGTTCCCTTATATGAACATTATTGATAAGTAACCAAAAAAGACTGGACAGAATTATAGATATAATAGACATTTGTTATTTTAGATGAAAAAAGTGCAGACAACAGGAACCTTAAGTGGTTCTAAAGTCTAAAGTGTTTTTCTTATCTTAATGCATTCTCTGCAAAACCGTGCTGTGTGTATGGACACACACGGCCTGGCTTAGAAGAACGCTCCCATGGGTGCCCCCCCAGCACTGCGCTTAATGACAGAGCATCGAGGAGAAAAGAAACAGAGAGTGCCACCAGGGGATTCCAGTATTCAGTAGAGGAGGTAAGGGACTGCTCTGCAACTTTTTTTCATTTAAGCTATAAAAAAGACTTTAGTATCACTTTCAAATAAAAACATAAATGTAAATATATTAGTATCTTACCATCTTTCCCAGACACTGCTGGTGTGACACTTCCTCTGAGCACCACAGATGAACCCCAATCTTACACAGTTTACATCGCAGGCCCTGCTTGGAGTTACCTGAATATTGGAGAGATTGCTGTTAAATGTATAACTATCCCACTAACAGATTATGATAGAATGACACAAAAAGGACTCTCTTATCAGTTAATAGGGAAGCCCTAGAAGCAGACTACGTCTTTATTATAAAAAATGATTGCATGTTACTGGTGATTAGAGAAAAATATATAGATGGATAGATGGATAGATAGATAGATAGATTAATCAGGTCAGCAGTCCTCAAACCACAGCCTGTTACCTGCCATGAACTGCTGCAGACAAGACCTACAATTGCAGTCTAGTGAGATCCATTGTATGCAGCTTGGCAGCCTGTGCCAGGCACTGGAACAGCACTGTTGGATGGAGTGATCTACTGCTTAACGGTCACATCATAGTTCTGCTTGTTATATCATCCGACCAGTAGAGGGGCAGTGTGAGAGATGAAGTGTATTCAAAGGTTACCCTTGAACTTTAATGTGGAACACCAATTCTGGATGGGCTTTCCTAATCCCACCAATATGATGGAAAACTATTCCTCCCACTGAAACCAATGATAGGGCACCATTTCTACGACTGACACCAGCAATGGAGCACTAATCCCCCCACTGACATCAACAATGGGGCACTATTTTTCCCACTGGCAACAATAATGCGGCACCATTCCTCCCACTGACTTCACTGATGAGACATCATACCACTGACATCAGTGATGGGGTACCATTCCTCCCATTGATATCAATAAAGGAGCACCTGTCTTCCTACTGACGCCAATGATGGACCATTATTTCTTCCACTAAAACCATCATTGGGGAATCCTTTCTCTGACTGAAATCACTGATGGGTAACAATTTTTCTACTAGGTGATGGGGCCTTTTTTATTCTCACTGACACCACCAAGAAGAGTAGGTTAGATAAAGAGAGAGGAAGAGATAGAAAGAGGAGAAGGGCATATGAGCAGATTGCAAAAAAAAAAGAAAAAAAAGAAAGTGATAAAAAAAAGGAACGAGAAAGAAAGAAGGTATATGATAGAGACAAAGGGTTTGATTTACTAAAGGCAAATAGACTGTGCAGTTCTGAAAGTGCAGTTGCACTCTGCAAGTGCAGTTGCTCCAGAGCTTAGTAAATGAGGTAAAGCTTCACTTTACAAAGAACAACCAATCACATGCAAGGAACATAGAAGAAAACTGCATTTTTTCTTGCACATGATTGGATGATGGAAGCCAGTAGAGCTCTCCCTCATTTACTAAGCTCTGGAGCAACTGCACTTTCAAAAGTGCACAGTCTATTTGTCTTTAGTAAATCAACCCCAAAGTCTTATTCCCTCTTTTGGAGGATTTTTTCACAATTTGTACCCTTCGTAGCTATTGTGTTTTTTTTTTTTTTTCTTTTCCATAGTATTTTATTGAGGAAAATTCAGAGGTAAGTAAACAAGTATAACAGTAGGTATATAGCCCAATGGCCTAAGGATATACAAAAGTTCTGTACTATAAAGATCAAACGTGCGTACCATTTGTAAGAAAAGAATAATACATAACAGTGACTAGCTGAATATGTTAGGCAGTTGTATAGTTTGTAATTAAGGTGTTAATTTTGTTTCTCTGAAACCGGGAGGTGCCTGGTCTTTGAGGAGATAAAATTCACATTGGAGTTTACTGTGCTGTGGCTTGAGCTGGTTTCTTGAAACAAACTGTGTTGACTATTATGCCCCGTACACACGGTTGGATTTTCCGACGGAAAATGTGCGATCGGAGCGTGTTGTCGGACATTCTGACCGTGTGTGGGCTCCATCGGACATTTTCCATTGGATTTTCCAACAAACAAAGTTTGAGAGCAGGCTATAAAATTTTCCAACAACAAAATCCGATCGCGTCAATTCCGACCGTGTGTGGCCAGTTCCGACGCACAAAGTGCCACGCATGCTCAGAAGAAATTCCGAGACGGAACAGCTCGGTCTGGTAAAATGAGCGTTCGGAATGGATACAGCACTTTCGTCACGCTGCAATGTTTTACTGTTCATCTTTATAATGTGAGAAGAATGAAGTAGTTTTGCTGCTCATATTCACACAGACTTCTCACAAACTTCTTTCTTTATTCTTTTTAGGGATTCCCTCAATATATTTTGATTTGTCACATCTGACCAAATTTCTTTTTGGTTGTTTTTAAATTCTTTTTTTTTTTTCAAGGCTGTTTTTGTCTTTTTTTTGGGTTTGTATTTTTTTCAAGGCTGTGTTTTTATTGTTTTTTTTTTGTGTGTTTTACTCCATAATATTTTTGTGTGTGTTTTGTGTGTCAAGTTACCACAACACCATTGATATCTTGTATTATTTAATCTCAAGGAGATTGTTTGGTGTTGGTGTCTCTTGTTAATTTCACATTGTATTTTTGAAATGTACCTGCCTCCTCACAAACAAACTGTCCTTTTTGAAGGAAAACACACATAGGCGAGTATAATTGAAACAAAAAATCCTTTATTAAGGGCTCAGAACCAAACAAAGAGGGAGGCAATACTGGATACACATCATAAATTGGCGAAGCCTTTGACCCCCAGGGCAGACATCAATTCTTTTCCAGCAAAATTGGTGGCCTGAGGAGTCCATATGTAAGGGAGTGCAGTCTGGTCCAGAAGTCCCAGAGATCCGGAAAGCAGCAGATGACATGTATGTTCCCAGGCTGTGGTACTACAAGAGGCTGCATCTTTTGCCAGACCAGACTGGACCCAGGTCATTACTCTCTGGTCTTCCTTCCACGCTTTCTTCCCGGCTGTGGCTCTGGTGTTGGAGATGTGGCAGGAGGAGGAGCAGGACCTGGAGGAGGAGGAGGAGGACCATGGGTGAGGTCACAAATGTGGGTAGCACATGTTATTTGGCCCCTCAACCCCTTACTGAGAGCTTCCAAAATTAGGAACTCACATAGAAGTCGTTGGCCCTCCTCCATCTGCATCATTTTGCAGGCAGCTATGCCAGCAAAGTCCTCCTCCACAGTGTGGGGGGTTCTCAGGGCCTCTGTAGCCTTCCAAAAGAGGCCTATGGCAGCCTCCTTCAGGTTACTCCTCTTCCTGGCACTTTGTCTTTGCAGGTGTAGGGGAGGGACCTGGATATCAGGCAGCCTGCTTGGCCCGGCCACCTCCTGGCTGAGACTTCCCTGTGTATGAAAAAGGGACATGGTTTTAGTTTTTGCTTCATCAAACACAATCAGAAATTAGTACTCCAAACTAACATCAAGTTAACATCATTGATTGGACAACCAGAAATATTTAGAGGAATGGTATACCTGGCTCAAGCTGGGCTCCTCCACATGTTTCTACCTGGAAGGCCCAGGTTGGGCGCCAGAAACCTCAGCTGGGGGGGAAGGAAGCGTGGAAGGAAGACTGGAGAGTGCTGGCCTGGGTTCAGTCTGACCTGCCAGAAAATGTAGCCTGTCATAGTACCACAGCCTGGGGACATAAACGTCATCTGCTGCTCTTGATCTCTGGGAATCCTGGACCTTCTTGTGCTCCCTTAGATAAGTGCTCCTCAGGCCACCAATTAGGATCTTCAAATAGGTCATGTCTGCTGTGGGGATCACCGTCTTTACAAATTCCAACAAATTATCCAGCGCTGCCTTCCTCTTTGTTTGGTTCTTATATTCAGGGTGGTTTATCTGCCACAGACAAGGCAGCTCCCTGAACATATCAATGAAGATTGGCATAAAGTCCTTATCTTTCAAGATATCCATTTTCACTGCAAGACACAACACAAGACAAACCCTAATGTCAGCCTAAAGTCTTCTAAACTTGTGCAAATACAGGCCTCAATCTAGAAGCAGTATAGGCCCAATGTTAAATCTTACCTTCACTATCACGATCGGCGCCTCCGTTACTCCTTCCTCCACTCACAGATTGTACGTACTACGCACACGTGTTATGCTTTATAGACACTGCACATGCCTGAAACTTCGCCCACCCCTGATGTTCTTTTTAGTCTATTCCCCACCCCTTCTCGTTCGGCGCAGTGGGGAAGAGCACATGGCGGAGTCAGAGCAGGTGTCTGATAATTACACCAATGAGGAGGAGGAAAGCCCGGAGGCAGAAACTTCCTGATCCAGAAGGAGATGATTTAAGGCATCAAATATGTCCTTTGGGGAGATGTTGGAGATGGTCGACATAATGAAGAGGGCCGACTATGACGGGAAGTATGGACCTTACCCCAACCTCAATGTCAGAAAGGCCAAGATCTTGGCGAAAGTGGTCAAGAGTCTGCACCGGAATTTTGGGGTACGCCGATCGAAAGATCAGCTCAGGAAGCAGTGGTCGGACCTGAAATTAAGAGAGCATGAGCAGTACAGAAAGATCCGGAGAGTGCTGCAAAAAGTAAGTAGTTGTGCTGTGTTCCTATTCTTTTTATGTTTATTACGTTCGTGCTGCTCCATGTGCTTTTCTTAACTGTTGTCCAGTTTAAAATGGCAACTTTCATGTTCATGGGCACATTATTCGTTAGTATCAAACATTGTTTGTTCGGCCTAGAAAACACCATGGTTTTGGCCATATGCATTTGGCCACATTTTTTAGGGCCTACTTGTCTGAAACTAATTTGGTTGGGTAGATGGGTTTGTAACTAGAATGAAATGCAAACTAGATTCTGTGTAAGGAGAGGACACTCAGCAGCAGTTTTCACATCTGGACGCTGGAGCACTAGTGTGCGACACAAGAACACCCTTTTTATTAGGGGGTCCCACACAGGTGCTCCAGTGTATGGGGTGTCTCCATCTGTGAAGCTTGTACAAGACAGGTAAAGTATTCAACTTGTCAAAGGACAAGAAAAATGCTACATCTTGGAATTCTGGCCACAAAAAAATTGTACCCCATTTCCAAACAATGTTTCATATTTATAGTTCTGCCATCAAATATCTGTGTGCTAAGTATACCTTTTTTTTTTTTTACATAGGGGAGAAAAGACTCGGAGGGCACCCCTCATCCGAGGAGACCAGAGACCCCCCACCTCTGGAAGAAGGGGAAATCCACCCCAGACAAACAGAGATGGATGCCGGCATATTTATAATACATGTTTTTTTTTTTGTTTCTATCTTTTTAGGTGATCGTGATGTTGTGGATCCAGATCCTTTCACCTCGGAAAGTGCACAGATCCTGATCGGGGAGATCATGGGGTGTAATAGGGACTTGGAAAACATCAAGAAAAACATCAATGATGTTCTTCAAAAAAATAAGAACATCATTGATGTTTTGGGGAGAGTTTAAAACCCCTCCAAATCCCTTTGTTTTTTGTTGTGCTACAATTTTTTAAAATTTTTTGTCAAATTGTAGAAAAGCCAAATTTTGAAGAGGCACACAGTGTGTCAACATGTGCTATCTGCCATCACGGGAGATCAATGGATGCGTTTTGGGGGTGCAACCCCTTCCTCAATAATAAAGTAGCGGAGAGGAAGGGGTTGCACCCCCAAAACACATCCCTTGATCCCTCGTGATGGCAGGTAGCACATGTTGACATTCGGAAATTTGTGTGCATCTTCAAAATTTGGCTTTTCCGGGGGTGACTTCACCCCATCTGAACGCAATATCAAACATAGTTTCTAAATACTCATGTCTGATATTGCCTTCAAGTTCTACCAAATGTGAACTTTGTAAGTTCAAGATTTGTGTCTTTCTTGTTGGTTTTAAACATGCCTGTTTTATCTTAAATGGACATTTCTACTTTTCCTAATGTGACCCCAAAAATTGTTATACAACAAACATGTTGCTTTGTTTTAAAAACCTTTTCGAAATGTACATGTGATTGTGCAGGTATTAAAAAGATTGTTAATCAAGAATGTGTGGATTATTGTCTCAACGCTACAACACTTTTGTGGTGCTCTAATTGCTGTTTTCTGTGACAGTGGGTGTTATTTCCTAAGGGCAAATCCACTTTGCACTACAAGTGCAGTTTCAAGTGCACTTGTAGTGCAAAGTGTCTTTGCCTTTAGTAAATAACACCCAACAGTGCTTTGTAAGGTTACACAATCACGCCATTTTCAGGACTCACCACATTTCTGTCAGGGTCAGCTAAAACAAACACAAGCAGTAAATGTCACCAAAGATTTGCTTATTTTTTTTTATTTGAAAAAGGTTTTACACATTGTCTGGCATATTGATAGCCCCCCTACCCACAAAGAATTTAAGGTATCTTAGCCGGACATCACGGGCACTCAGGGGGGGCAAGCCAGGACGGCCACTTTCAAGCGCCGTCAGTGTTGGTTCATTTTGAATTCCGGCCTCAGGCCCAACTGAGCCAGCATAGTTGGCAGAAAGATGCCGTAAAAAGTTGTGTAGAACACAGCACGCCAGGATAATGTGATTCAGTTTGTACTCCGCCATATGTATGGGTGTAAGAAATAGGTGGAACCGGCTGGCCACGATTCCAAACGTGTTCTCCACCACTCTTCTGGCCAGCCAGTAATTAAAAACCCTCTGGTCCGGGGTGAGGGTCCTCATCGGGAATGGCCGCATAAGATGGTCCCCACGCAAAAGCTTCATCCACAACGAAGACGAATGGGAGTCCTTCCACATTGTCTTCTGGAGGTGGCAAGTCCAAGCTGCCATTCTGGAGATGCCTGTAGAACTCCGTCTGGGCGATGACTCCACCATCGGACATCCGGCCATTCTTCCCCACGTCCACATACAGAAATTCATAAGTAGCCGACACCACCGCCAACATCACCGCCAACATCACAATACTATTGAACCCCTTATAATTATAATAGTACGACCCCGAGTTGGGTGGTGGGATGATGTGGACGTGTTTCCCATCAATTGCCCCTCCGCAGTTAGGAAAGTCCCACCGCTGGGCAATGTGGGAGGCCACAGTCTGCCATTCCTGTGGCGTGGAAGGAAACTGTGGAGTAAAACGAAAAATAAAATTAGTGTTTTTGCACATAAACATGGAAAGCAGATTAGACACAAACATTCTTGGCCAACATCAAGATACCATTTATTTATGGGAATTTTTAAAGACCAAAGTATAAGGTACACCTATCAGATTCCCCCTCCCCCCTCTCATGGGCCATTTCTAACATTATAGGGGAGGGACTCTTGGACAGGTAACCCTCTCCACTTCATTGAGAGATGAATGCCTATATAATGTGTATTACTTTGAACAGACCCTCCTTAGTTACACTATTGGCAGCCCACTGGACAGCTAAGAAGTGTCATAATACAAAGATATAAATACACATTGTACACATGTTAGCACATTTGGACATTCTGCTATTATCTATCAAGATAATAATAGGATACCCAAACTTTAAACAGTACCATTTGAAAGTATGCAGGCAGGCCCTTGCACTACATGCTTTGGGGAATTCATCCATAAATCTGAGCACAGAAGAGATGGGTATAGTGTGTATGGGTTTGGCAAAGTCAGCAGATAGATGATTGAGGATAGATAGAGAATCGGTATCAGCTGACTTAGCAGTTGAGGGGAGGGAGGGTTCAAAATGTTTTGGGGACCCCCCAAAAAAGCCTCTGGCACTCTGCCTGAATTTGAAGCACCAATCACATTTATAAACATTTTAGGGGTGTTTGGGGTAAAGCACTACTATGGAGCTGATAAAATACATTGTTAAGTGACTACATGAGGTGAATCTAGGGCCAGGAGAGCATGCTGGGGAGGTAAGTGAAGGCAAATATGTATGAAGGACAAAAAAAATAATTACATAAAAATCCAGCATGCATGAGGACAAAGGGGACATTCACAGCATATTACAATCCTGGTAATTAGGGAATGAGGAAAGAAATACAATACATTATCAAACATTCTATACAATAAAATGTGATATTAAAGGATAAAAATCTTATCTTAATATACTCCTTCTGCAGGACCTGGATGATGGCAGAACAGGTCTCTGGGATAATAATACCCAGAGCCTGGGGGGAGATGCCTGTCGAGAACTTGAGGTCCTGCAGGCTTCTCCTTGTCGCCAAGTACCGCAGGGTGGCGACTAGCCTCTGCTCCGGAGTGATGGCTTGCCTCATGCAGGTATCCTCAGGGCCGTCTTTAATATTGATTTGACCCTGGGCAAAAAAATGTATTGGGGCCCCCCCTCCATGCAGTTTCGCTCTTGTTTTGATCAATGGCAATGCTGTTTTTCTTTTACTGACTACCAATATAAAGAGGTGTCAACACTGGCCACCAATGTAATAGGGGTTTACACTGACCACTAATGTAATAGGGGTTTACACTGACCACTAATGTAATAGAAGCATTCACAGTACCCACCAATCTAAGGAGGGATTTACACTGACCACCAATGTAAGGGGGGCATTCACACTGGCCACTAGTGTGAATGAAAGAATTCTACACCAAGCACCAATGTAATGAGAAGATTTACACTGACCACCAATATAACTGAGACATTTAGCCTGCGTTCACATTTGTGTGTGTTGGGAACGCATGCAAAATTGCTTGCCTGACACCACAGAAACATGCGGCCCCTTAGCAGATACACAGCAGCGCCATTAATTGTTAATGACACCCTCACGCATCTACTGACATGTGCCTTGGCACCATGTGATTCTGAAAAAGGGTTTGGGACTTTCTTCCGCATGTGTAGCGCATAGAGAAGCCCATTGAAATGAATGTGCTGCACTACACATGACCTGCATCTTTATCCACCCTGTCAGTACACCTTTGAAATCCTAAAACCCATGCTAACCTCTGCACCCCAAACATCCTCCATCCTCTCCACTCCAATCCCCCTGCTCTCTAACTCTACCTGCCTCCTCTGCTCATCTTTGCACCCACCTTCCTTACCTCCATACATCCACTCCTTGCTCACCTGTGCATCCCAAACTGTAATTCCTTCTCTGCCTACCTCTGCACACCCCACACTACCCTCCCCCCACCAATTTGCTTACCTTTGCAGAACATGCTGATGGTAGGCTTAATGACCACTGTTGTAGGCAGGACCTTCAAGCATGCCCTTTTACTTCCCCAGTGGGCAGCATTCAGAATAGATGATGGTGGATATGACCTCAGGGAGGCATGATACACATATGAATGCTACCTCTATTTATATATGAATACTGTTGGCCCATCCGTATTTACATATGAACGCTGCTGCTATTTACATATCAATGCCGGTATTTACATGTAAACACAGGGTCTGCAGGTAAGTCATCTGTATACAACAATAGGGCAGAGCTGGGCAGCATTAGTAACAGAACTTCAAACTGAGATATCAGGACACAGCACAGGACAAAAACCTCAAGGAATGAGGGAATTTAAACTGGGATAGTTAGCAAGTATGAGGCAGCTGCTTTGGGCCCCACAACAATGACAGGGCCCAGGGCAACTGCCCCTTTTGCCCTACCTTAGAAACGGCCCTGGGTATCCTGCCTGCTAATATAGGGGGTCAGCAGAGCCAACAAACGGTGAAATACGGGGTCCGCCATCCGGAGAAAGTCCCTGAAATCATCAGGATTATTCTCACGGATCTCACGGAGCAAAGGCATATGACAGAACTGGTCACGCTGAAGCAACCAATTCTTGGTCCATAAACTCCTCCCCATCCTGTTCATGGACTGGACTTGTGTCAAGGTCAGGACCCCAACACCAAGCCCCCGCACAGCACGAACTCTACGAGGAGTACGTATACGCAACATGGCTAGAAAATGGTCAGCTGCTCAGAACGAAGTAACAGAATGCACTGAAGAACAGCAAGGCCTGTGAAGAGCGACCTGAAAAACAGTAACGAATGAACAAGAACACAATGACAAAGTCACGCGTAGCTTGCTTGCACGCACTGAAGAGCAGATACAAACCCACAAGCACAAACTGAACAGCAGAAAACGATCTGAAAACCACGAGTCTGAAAAAGCGCGAATTGTCTCTCACCAAACTTTTACTAACACGAGATTAGCTAAAGGAGCCCAAAGGGTCCCGCGCTTGGTTCTGAAATGGCCTTTTCTAGTCTCATCGTACGTGGTGTACGTCACAGCGTTCTTAGCGAGCGGAAATTCCGACAACTTTGTACGACCGTGTGTATGCAAAACAAGTTTGAGCCAACATCCGTCTGAAAAAATCCATGGATTTTGTTGTCGGAATGTCCGATCAATGTCCGATCGTGTGTACGGGGCATTAGTGTTTCTGTAGGGTGATTTAGTGGTTATGTTTTCGGTGTGATAGGTATCAAATGGTTAGAGTTACTTGTGATTAGGGATGAACTCAAGGATGACAGTCTTGCTGGTTGCCTTGGTTAGGTCCATTGGTTGTATGTAAGTGAGCGTGGGGGATTGGGGGGATGGTCTTAAGTAAGAAGGACTTCAGGGGATGATGTGGTTTGAGAAAAAGGGGAATAAAGATGGGAGGAGGATATGGCTGTGGGAAGAGAGGGTAGAGTAGGCCAAGACAGGGGGGGCATATGCCTCCGACTTGACACTGAACTTCGGCCCATCCATCCTTGATCTTCCCATGTGTCTGGTGTTGAGCGAGGTGTTATGGAGTTGTTGAAAGGGTGAGATAAAGGATCACTTTAGTTATTGTGTAGGTTCATGATTTGTGTGTAATCAGAAGTGGTCTTGAAGTGGGACCAACAGGCCCAGAGGGTGTTATGTTTGGAGATGTTATCATGGGAGATGGCTATGAGCTCCTCCATTTCGGCAATTTTATTGAGCCTCAGGAGCCATTCTTTAATTGTAGGGGCATTTGATTTGCCCCATAGGACCAGAATACATAGCTTAGCTGCATTTAGCATGTGCATTGCTAAAGATTTGAAATAAGAGCGTCTAGGTAGTGTGGTATGGTGCAATAAGAGTTGTGTGGGAGAGAAGTCTAAATCAAGGGTGGTTACTTTTTGAGGTTATGTTGTGAACTTCATTCCATAATTTTTGGATAATGGTACAGGACCACCAGATGTGTATAAGAGAGCCAGGTTCAGAGTTGCATCTCCAGCATAAGTTTGATGTTGATGGTGCAAATTTATGGATGAGGTTTGGGACTCTGTACCATCGTTTGAGGACTTTGTAGCCGTTTTCTTGGACTGACACATTTATCAAGCCCTTGAGAGTGTTTGCGAATATTTGCCCCCACTGGTCATCCGTGAGTTCTTTTTTCAGTTTCAGAACATAATGATTCTATGGGTGTGAGTTGTCGGGTTCATTGTGGCCTGCGTTTCAGATCTAGGAGAAAGTGTTGTAATTGGAGGTATGTCCACAGTGGAAATTTCTGATCTTTCATTTGTAAGGCTAGATTTTCACGTGTTAGGAAAGTACCTCCTTGAAAGAAATGTTTGGTTAGGATATGTTCATGTGGCCAGGAGGTGGGTAGAAATTGCATGGAAATCCCAGGGAAATCAGGTTTGGAGCAGAGTGGGGTCAGGGGGTCTGGTATAGCTGAAAGAAGTTGTTTGTTGTTTACTTCATGGAAGCAGCGTAAAATGGGACCTATGAGTATGTGGTCATTGATGATAGTTGGGATGTGTTTGGGGGGTAGTCAGGGTGCTGTGGCCAGAGGAATACCGGATAGACATTCTTCCAGACTGACCCATTGTTTTGTGGATGTGTGGATATTCCAGTCCACTATTCTGGTGAGAA
The DNA here is from genome assembly GCF_042186555.1 of Aquarana catesbeiana. Taxonomy (NCBI): domain Eukaryota; kingdom Metazoa; phylum Chordata; class Amphibia; order Anura; family Ranidae; genus Aquarana; species Aquarana catesbeiana. The sequence continues at coordinate 126,739,422 of NC_133335.1, forward strand.
GGCAGGCTCTGTAGTATTTATATAGGTCGAGGAGTCCTATGCCCCCTTTAGATTTGGGAAGGATCTATCTGTTTTTTAAGCAATATCTCTTGGTGTCTTTAAGCCATTGAGCTCCCTGTGAAATGACATGCCACTAAGGCGCATGTGGCAGGACAGAATTTACCAGTCTCTCATGGACTAACATATACTGTAGATCTACCCAAAATAATGTGCAACCAATCTTTCCATTGCTTCTTATTTCAGGTTACCATGTGAATTATTTTACTGTTCACTTTCAACTGCTAGTGTAAAAGAATGTTATTACATATTGTAACAGCACCTGAACAAATGTTTGCTTCCATTTTATGTTCTATTCCATAATCATGACTTTGCTTGCAATTGACAGTAGAAGCGCTTTGTGTGTTTGTAGCTTACCTTTTTTGTTGATAATGGCTGTTGTAACTGTGAAATGTGTTTACGTTGCATGAAATACTAATGTCCATTTTTTTATTCAACTGATGTAACACTAATAAGCATGCAAAGGGGTGTTACAAGGGCACATATTTTTTGCACTAAAAAGTGACCCTCTATCCAGTCCGAAATTGGGAAATACTTAGATGTTAATAAAAAAGTATTAAACACACGTCCACTGGGGTTGCTGTAAACCCAGCTTTTCTCTACTCTCTTCCCATGTGAAATACCTGTTTCCTTTATGAGCACTGGGGTTCCTAAAACCCACTTGACATCTCAGTAATCCAATCCAGTAAGTAACAAACTTGTACTTGGATCAAATTTAACACAATGCTATCTCTAAGGCCGGGTTCACACTGGTACGGCAAACGCTCCGACATTGGGAGCTCATGTCGCATGACATGTGAAAATCAATGTTTCCCTATGGGAGCCGTCTTAACTGGACCGACACAAGTTGGTCCGACTTTGAAAATGCTCCCTGTACTACTTTGGTCCGGCTTTGATCCGACTTCAGCCCATTGATTATCATTGAAGTCGATCAAAGTCGGATCGCCGTCTTGCATGATCTGGTTTTGGCATGCGACTTGTGCTCTGATGATCTTGAGGGGAAACTCCACGCCAAATTTTAAATAAAAAAAAGGGCATGGGTTCCCCCTCCAACAGCATACCAGGCCCTTTGGTCTGGTATGGATTTTAAGGAGAACCCCCTAGGCCGAAAAAACGGAGTGGGGGTCCCCCCAAAATCCATACCAGACCCTTATCTGAGCACGCAGCCCGGCAGGTCAGGAAAAGGGGTAGGGACGAGCGAGCGCCCCCCCCCTCCTGAATCTTACCAGGCCGCATGCCCTCAACATGGGGGGGTGGAGAGTGTGGAAGAGACCCCCGAAGTCGGAAGAAGAACCCCGGAGCTGCCTAATAAATTACTTTAAAAACCTGTCTAGTGTGTGTTTTTTATTGACACTTTTTTCCCCCCAGGTGAATGGGTAGGGGTACGATGTACCCCATACTCATTCACATAGGGTGGGGAACCGGGATCTGGGGGCCCCCTTATTAAAGGGGGTTCCCGCATTCCGATAAGCCCCCCGCCTGCAGACCTCGACAACCAACGGCCAGGGTTGTCGGGAAGAGGCCCTTGCCCTCATCAACATGGGGACAAGGTGCTTTGGGGTGGGGGGGCCGCAGGGCGCCCCCTTGCCCCAAAGCGCCCACCCCCCATGTTGAGGGCATGCGGCCTGGTATGGTTCGGGGGGGCACTCGCTTGTCCCCACCCCTTTTCCCGACCGGCCGGGCTGCGTGCTCGGATAAGGGTCTGGTACTTCTAAAATTCTATAAAGGATTTAGAACACCACCTGTCTAAGGAATAGGGATGAGCTTCGTGTTCGAGTCGAACCCATGTTCGACTCGAACATCGGCTGTTCGATCGTTCGCCGAATTGCGAAAGTTATGGGCCGTTCGCGCTAAATTCGTGTGGCGCGTCACGGCCCATAATTCACTGCGGCATCGCAGTGCATTGCTGGCTGATGATTGGCCAAGCATGCACTATGACCCGCATGCTTGGCCAATCACAGCGCCGTCAGTAGAGAGAGCTGTAATTGGCCAAAGCCAGGGTGGCTTTGGCCAATTATGGCTCAGGGGATTTAGTACACACCCCACACTATATAAGGCCGCCTGCACGGCGGCCCTGTGTAGTGTGTGTTCCGGTGTGCTGAGAGATAGAGAGAGAGAGAGACAGTGTCATTTGATTTGAGTTAGATAGATTAGGCAGAACAGTCAGTCAGTTAGCTGCACTTACAGTGTATTGTGTATATATATGCATCCCGGGTGTTGCATATATATATATACACTGTATTCAGTTTAGCTAGATCCGTTCCTGTTATCTTCTATCTAGACTATTTACATTTAATGCAGTGCGTCCTGCTCACAGTGTTCAGCTAGATCCGTTCCTGCTATTTACATTTAGTGCAGTGCGTCCTGCTCACAGTGTTCAGCTAGATCCGTTCCTGTTATCTTCTAGACTATTTACATTTAGTGCAGTGCGTCCTGCTCACAGTGTTCAGCTAGATCCGTTCCTGCAATTTACATTTAGTGCAGTGCGTCCTGCTCACAGTGTTCAGCTAGATCCGTTCCTGTTATCTTCCTACTGACAGACAGGCTTGTCTGGTTACAGTATATAAAGCTACCTGAAGAAAATTACAGGTGTTCTATTTGATCCTATTAGTACCACGGTCAGGCAGCTAGACTATTTACATTTAGTACAGTGCGTCCTGCTCACAGTGTTCAGCTAGATCCGTTCCTGTTATCTTCCTACTGACAGGCAGGCTTGTCTGGTTACAGTATATAAAGCTACTTGAAGAAAATTACAGGTGTTCTATTTGATCCTATTAGTACCACGGTCAGGCAGCTAGACTATTTACATTTAGTACAGTGCGTCCTGCTCACAGTGTTCAGCTAGATCCGTTCCTGTTATCTTCCTACTGACAGGCAGGCTTGTCTGGTTACAGTATATAAAGCTACCTGAAGAAAATTACAGGTGTTCTATTTGATCCTATTAGTACCACGGTCAGGCAGCTAGACTATTTACATTTAGTACAGTGCGTCCTGCTCACAGTGTACAGCTAGATCCGTTCCTGTTATCTTCCTACTGACAGGCAGGCTTGTCTGGTTACAGTATATAAAGCTACCTGAAGAAAATTACAGGTGTTCTATTTGATCCTATTAGTACCACGGTCAGGCAGCTAGACTATTTACATTTAGTACAGTGCGTCCTGCTCACAGTGTTCAGCTAGATCCGTTCCTGTTATCTTCCTACTGACAGGCAGGCTTGTCTGGTTACAGTATATAAAGCTACTTGAAGAAAATTACAGGTGTTCTATCCCAGCTTAGTGCAGCTACAGGCCATTAGTATGTCTGGAAGGCCAAGAAGGAGAGGGACAAAAAAGTGAGGTGAAATCTTCTGAAGAGGAGGAAAGACAGCAAAACAAATGTCACAGGGGTGATAACCCTTCCCTATGTTTTCCAAAAAGCTTAGAAAAGATTTTTTGGCTGGAGCTAAACACGTTAAAAATGTTCAAAATTACAAACAGATTCTACTTAACAACAAACCTACAGTCCCTGTCTTGTTTGCACCGCCTGTATACTGCTGTTCAGAGTATATAGGGCCTGGTGGCCCCACACCTTTCCTTATTTTAATTTGGGTGCGGGGTTCCCCTTAATATCCATACAAGACCCAAAGGGCCTGGTAATGGACTGGGGGGTACCCATGCCGTTTGTCTCACTGATTTTCATCCATATTGCCATGACCCGACATGACATTAAACCCGCAAGCAGTTTTAAATGAGATTTTTTCCTTTAAAAATGACATTTGGTGCAGGGACTGTTCTAAACATGGGAAACACGCGTCACTTTACAGGCATACTATAGACACCCCCCAGGTACGATATTTAAAGGAATATTTCACTTTTTTTTTTTTACTTTAAGCATCATTAAAATCACTGCTCCCGAAAAAACGGCCGTTTTTAAAAGTTTTTTTTGCATTGATACATGTCCCCTGGGGTAGGACCCGGGTCCCCAAACCCTTTTTAGGACAATACCATGCAAATTAGCCTTTAAAATTAGCACTTTTGATTTCGAACGTTCGAGTCCCATAGACGTCAATGGGGTTCTAACGTTCGTGCGAACTTTCGGTCCGTTCGCGGGTTCTGGTGCGAACCGAACCGGGGGATGTTCGGCTCATCCCTACTAAGGAATATGACGGATTGAAGCAATTCATAACATGGGCCTCCTGGTCCATATTTAGTTTCAGATCATAATTTCTGACTAAAGACTTCTGCTTTTATACAAGCCACGATGGTGAGGGATAAAACCCTGTCCATGCCCACCTTTTCCTTGCCCACATTCAACCTTCTTCTCTTCTCCTTTCTATTGATTTCCACCCTCTGTAATTCGTTTCACAGCGACCTTACTCCCTTTCCATATCTTTCTTCTGTATATGCCTGTTCTTCCCAGGGATTGCATATAATTTAATAGACATGTGCAGAACGGAAAAATTTGTTTCGTTTTGTTTTGGATAGATTCATCATGCTACTAACTTCACTTAGTTAATTAATTTCAGAATTTGTTTAGTTTAGTTTTGTTTATTTTCATATCATTTATGAATTTTCTAACAAATTCCCATTCTTTGGAATGATTCAAATTCGGATCAGTCGAAAAATGATCGACCGATTCAAATTATGTGTGAAGATTAGGTGGTTGTTAAGAAGCAGGCTGTGAAGTTGGCCGCCGCATTCTTAACAACCTATGACTCATCAGCTGTCAGTGGGCTTCCCCGCTGAGAGCTGAAATGTAAACAAAAGAATGCCAGCAATAGAAAATTCAGAATTCTGGTCTGGTATGGATTTTAAGGGGAACCCCACGCCAAAAAAAAAAAAAAACGCTGTGGAGCCCCCAAAATCCATACCAGGCCCTTATCTGAGCATGCAACCCCTTCTCCCTCCTGAACCATACCAGGCCACATGCCCTCTGTAACGAGCCCCTGCTCGCTCGATTCCACTCTCCCGACACTCCTCTGCTGCTCTTGTATCAGATTGCAGATCGCAACATCTGATTGTTCGGTCATCCGATGCTCCGGGATTAGAACTACAGCTATGTGCCTTTCTAACCCAGTTGTGATAGCTCAACTTACATACAGGCAGGCTGTATGTAAGTTCAAACAGGAATCTCTTTTATTTGGAAAATACAGGCTCTTTTATACAATAAAAGAGGAGGTGCGTACCTCAGGCTCATATTACTCTGAACATACACATGTGACCAGAAACCTAATTAACATGGGCTAATTAACTAATCCCTTTAGACAGCCTAGATGACTCAGACATGACCTTTAGGCCAGACTGGCCATCTTGTAGCTCAGAAAACCCAATCAACATTATCACAATAGCAGAGTTAATTAACACAAACAACAATGGGGATCTAATGACTCTTAGATCCCATACTAGAGACTTATTTACAATACACATTCTAGCAGGCAACAGACAGAGAGGCGGATGGAATTTACATCAGCATCTCCTAACAGTATTTGTCCAAGCATTATGAATCAGCCACTATCCAGGGTCCCCAGAGTCTGTGTCTCCTGGGGGACCAGGACCCGAATCCACAGTAATGCCACCTCAAGGGTCCCCAGGCATACAGCTCACAAAGAGCACCATTCCCCCAAATGCCAGGGCCCATGATCGATTGGCAAGAGGCTAGCATTCAGTCCCCTCCAAAAGTCTCTCTCCCGGCTAGGTCTGTCACACCCTCAACATTTGGGGGTGCTTTGGGGCAGAGAGGAGCTTCCCCTACCTCAAAGCACCTTGTTCCTATGTTGATGGGGGGAAAGGGACCTCTTCCCCACAACCCTGGGTGGCCCCCAGATCCCGCCCCCCCCATGTGAATGAATATAGGGTACATAGTACCCGTACTCGTTAACCAAAAAAGTGTAAAAAGTTAATAAAGATACAAATTTTCAACAATTCCTTTATTTAACTTCTTCCCACCCGGCCACTGCATATAAACGGCTGGGTGGGCGTTTCGTCCCTCTGAGAAGGAGCAGGATAGCACGGCCGCATGCCCACGCAGCCACGCGATCCCGATGCGCTTGTGTCCTTTGGCCACGGCACATCACCAATCTGCAGGAGGGCTCTGTGATTGACCCTTCTGATCACATGATGGCTGTGTCCAATCACAGCCATCATGTTATGTAAATAGAGAGCCATTGTGAGGCAATCGGCTCTCCTCCTCCTCACACAGAGCCAGTGAGGAGAAGGAAAGCGGATCTGTGCTGCATGGGAATGAGTGAGTTTGAGCCATTTTTTACAGCTTTTTACTGATCACCCAGATAGTGTCCCCAAAACAGTGTCCTGTCATAGTGTCCCCACACAGTGAAAAAAAACCTGTCACACATCTGCCCCAGTAAAATTATCTGTCCCAGTGAAAAGCTGTCCCAGTATACATCTGCACACATCTGTCCCAGTGATCTTCTGGTTCACATATGTCCGTGATCATCTGTCCAAGCGATCATCTGCCACATCTGTCTGTGATCATCTGCGCACATATGTCCGTGATCATCTGCCACATCTATCCGTGATCATCTGCGCACATCTGTCCACGATTATCTGCCACATATGTTCACAATCATCTGTGCACATCTGTCCATGATCATCTCCCACATCGGTCCTAGTGATCACCTGACACATCTGTCATGATCATCTGCACACATCTGTCCATGATCATCTGCCACATTTATCATGATCATCTGAGCACATCTGTCTATGATCATCTGCTACATCTGTCTGTGATCTGCACACATCTGGCCCACACCTTTCCATGATCATCTGCCACAACTGTCCATGATCATCTGCCACATCTGTCCCAGTGAACATCTGCACACATCCATCCATGATCATCTTCCACATCTGTCCGTGATCATCTGCCACATCTGTTCATGATCTGCCACATCTGTCTCAATAAACAAATGCCACATCTGTCCCAATAAACATCTGTACACATTTGCCCCAGGGAACATCTGCCACATCTGTCCCAGTGAAAATCTGCCCCAGTAAAAATCTACCACATCTGTCCCAGTGAATATCTGCACACATCTGTCCCTGATCATCTGCCACATCTGTCCCAGTGAACATCTGCGTACATCTGTCTGTGATCATCTGCCACATCTTTCCCAGTGAACATCTGCCACATCAGTCCCAGTGACCATCTGCACACATCTGTCCCAGTGAACATCTGCCACATCTGCCCCAGTGATCAACATCTGTCACACATCTGACACATCTGTCACATCTGCCTCAGTTCTGTCAACATGGCTAAAAAATTATTCAGGGGCGAGGAGGCTTTCCATATACTCCAGAGTATGTGGGACGAGAGTATCAGGGAACTCTCTCCGTCAGACTTGGATAGCGAGTATGAGCCAGTAGAAAGCAGTGGCTCTGAAATGGAAACTGAGGATGACAGAACCCTAACAAAGAGGCTCAGGAGATTTGAGGAGGCGCAGGCATCCACCAGCAGTGCATTAAATCCTGAGGCTTCCACCAGCGGTGCAGCACTCCAAAATAATAGGCAGGCATTCGCCAGCAGTTCTGCAAGTCCTTGTGCAGTGGCAAGCACAAGCAGGGCAACATTCCCAGATGCTAGTAACAGGGCGTCCCATCCACAACGAGGCAGGGTCCATAGTAGCCCCCTAGACGTTCTATTGTATCCTACATAGCTGCCCGCTACTTTGGCAGAACCTGTAATTCCCCCTTTTACATGCTATGTGTTAGAAATATTTAAAAAATTGACAACTTATGTAAAAAAAAAACATTTTCATTATTTTCCCCACGTTTTCCCCAAATTTGTGGAGAAAAATTACATGTTCAAAAGACTCATTATGCCTCATAGAATATACATTGGGGTGTTTGCTTTCCAAAATGGGGTCATTTTGTGGGTAATTCCATTGTCCTGGTGCTTTAGGGCCTTCAAAAATGTGATAAGTAGTCAGGAAATTAAATGTGTAATTTATGCCTTTAGAATGCCTGACAGTGTTACTTGAATGTTGGGCCTATGTATGTGGCCAGGCTATGGAAAAATCTTACACATGTGGTATCGTACTCAGGAGGAGTAGCAGAATGTATTTTGGGGTGTAATTGCAAGTTTACAATGCCATGTGTGAGAAATAATATGTTAATATGACAATTTTGTGGAAAAAAAAAGTACATTCTTCATTTGCCAAACAATTGTGGGCAAAAAATTGCAACTTCAAAAATATTAAAGTATTTGTACTCTCCTGACATTTTAGGACCTCAAGAAATGTAATAGGTAGTCAGTATATCAGGATTGATCAATTTTCAGAAATACGTAGCATAGCTTGTGGACACTATAACTTTCACAGAAAAACAATTATTATACACTTATTAGGATTTTCTTTTACCAAAGACATGTAGCAGAATACATTCTGGCCTACATTTATGACAAAATTTGATTTTATTGGAAAGTAGAAAATATATATTTTTTTTTTCAAAATTGCTTATTTTGCTTATATTGCAAAAACTAAAAAAAACCCAGTGGTGAATAAATACCACCAAAAGAAAGCTCTATTTGTGTGAAAAAAAGGATAACAATGCCATTTGGGTACAGTGTAGCATGACTAAGTAATTATCATTCAACGTGCGAGAGCACTGAAAGCTGAAAATTGGTCTGGGAAGGAAGGGTGTGAAAGTGCCTAGTATTGAGGTGGTTAAAAAAAAAAAGTCCCCCGACTGCCTGCTCCACCGTCTGACATAGCTAAGGGGTGGAATAACCCAATGACATCAGCAGTTGATCCCACCCCCTTGTAACGTCATCGACCCAGCATGCCCCTGGCAGGCATCGTGACTGATGATGGATCTACACCAGGGGACATTGTTTGTTATTCTATGTCTTTTTACACTTTTTTGGTGAATGGGTAGGGGTGTACCCCATACTCATTCACATAGGAGGTGGCGTGACCTGGGGGCCTCCTTGTTAAAGGGGTTTTCCAGATTTCGATAAGCTCCCTGCCCGCAGACCTCCACAACCACCGCCCAGGGTTGTGGGGAAGAGGCCCTTGTCCCCATCAACATGCACCCCCTATGTTGAGGGCATGTGGTGGTATGGTTCAGGAGGGTGGGCGCTTGCTTATCCCCCCCTTTCCTGGCCTGCCAGGCTGCATGCTCAGATAAGGGTCTGGTATGGATTTTGGGGGGGACCCCACGCTTCTTTTTTTTAATATTCTATTGCCAGCATTCTTTTGTTTATATTTCAGCCCTCAGTGGGGAAACCCGCTGACAGCTGATGAGTCATCGTTTGTAAGGAAGCGGGAGCCAGCTTCCCGGCCCGCTCCTTAACAACCAGCTATTCTTCACACAGAATTCGAATTGGTCGATCATTTTTTTGACCGATCCGAATTCAAATCATTCCGAAAATTTGGAAAAAACTCTTGCAGTGCAGCAGCCCCCTAGTGCCCCCATTTTACTTACCTGAACCCTCTTTTTCTCGCACAGGGGACGAGCACACCAGCTCTAGCCGGTGTCTCGTGTCCTGATTGGCTAGATTGATAGCAGCGCAGCCATTGGCTCCCTCTGCTGTCAATCATATCCAATGACGTGGACGCCGGGGGGAGGGTCCGAGTCCGGCCTTCGTGTCTGTGGATGCAAATGCTGGACTCGGGAGCGTGCTCGCAAGGTAACCCCCTCAGGAGAGCGCTTCTCCTAGGGGGTTACCTGATGTGGGGAGGAGCCGCGAGAGCCACTGAGGGACCCCAGAAGAGGATGTTCGGGGCCACTCTGTGTAAAACGAGCTGCACAGTGGAGGTAAGTATGATATGTTTGTTATTTAAAAAAAAAAAAACGATCCTTTACAATCACTTTAAGCCCCCCACTGTTAACAGTTTGGACACACCCACTGTTCTCTGCTGCATTACTACTCCCTCTGGGGTACCCACAGGTGCTTCTGGTTTTTTTTTTTTTTTGCAATACAAGCCATGCCCCTCGTGCTCCCAGCAGCTGTAATTTGACCACAGCCACTATTGCTACTGCATGCTATGTGCATTATCTCCCTGAAGTGTCCTTCAGTTCTAAAGTTGGGGGGTATGCTACTTGAGTCTGAGACCTTCATCTGCTGAAAGATGTGTCCCATCTGGCAATTACCAGATATACTATATAGTAAATAGTGGGTCTGACTTGTGATCTGATATCACCCTGGTCAGAAGTTCTGAGAGACTGAATTCTGTCTCCTAGAAACCGTTAGCCCTCAGAAAATACAAAATAAAACTGTATTAACCACTTAGCGACCGCCCTATAGCAGTTTTAGGGCGGTCGCTGTGCACAGGATCACGTATAAATACGTGATCCTGCACTTCCGAATAGCGGGCGCGAGTGCGCACTGCCGGCAGCTTGCTCCAGCTGTGATTTTTCACAGCAGGAACTAATGGTCTGGTACCGCAGACTCAGGGACTTGCAGTGAGGTCAGTGGCTGATGAGGCACTGGCTAGTTTTAGATCCAGATACACACAGGTTACATACGCTGCGAAGGTTAGAGCGAGAGCAATAATTCTAGCACTAGACCTCCTCTGTAACGCTAAACATAAACTGTAAAAAAATTTACAGCGATGCCTATGGAGATTCTTAAGTACTGAAGTTTGACACCATTCCACAAGTATGGGCAATTTTAAAGCATGACATGTTAGGCATCTATTTATTCGGCGTAACATCATCTTTAACATTATACAAAAAAATTGGGCTAACCTTAGTGTTTTTTATTTGTTTTTATTCTTGAAACAGTTTATTTCCAAAAAAAAATGTTTGAAAAATTGCTGCGCAAATACCCTGTGACATTAAAAGTCGCAATGACCACTATTTTATTCCCTAGGGTGTCTGCTAAAAATATATATATAATGTTTGGGGTTTAGAGTAATTTTCTAGCAAAAAAATTATGACTTTTACATGTGGGACAGAAGTGTCAGAATTGGCCTGGGTGGCAAGGGGTTTATTTTCATAAATAAGTAATATAGAAATAATTATTATATATTGTTTTTAAGGTAATTTACTATATTTTCAAAAACTGTACTCAAGCAGGTGGCTTAATGGACAAATTGCTGAAGGTTGAAGTTATAATTTCAAACCAGTAACTACACAGTGAATAGATTAATAATACATTATTATGTTATAACATATAGCATAATAATATATAATAGCTTGATTAACCACTTGCGTCTCCGCCCCTAGTCAAATGACATCTGCAGGGGGGATCTCCCATCCGGGGCGGTCGTCATATGACGTCAGCTTCCCGGCCATCTAGGGGGCGCGCGTGCCCGCCGCGTCACTCGGAGCCAATGCGCGTGCTTGGCAGCCGTGATGTCCGCAGGGCACCGTGATTGCCGGTAACAGAGCAGGGACATGGATCTGTGTGTGTAAGCACACAGATCCACATCCCGTCAGGGGAGAGGAGACCGATCGTGTGTCCCCAGTACAGAGGAACACCGATTGGTCTCCTCCCCTTGTGAGTCCCCTCCCCCTACAGTTAGAATCACTCCCTAGGTAACACATTTAACCCCTTGATTGCCCCCTAGTGTTAACCCCTTCCCTGCCAGTGACATTTTATACAGTAATCAGTGCATTTTTATAGCACTGATCATTGTATAAATGTGAATGGTCCCAAAATAGTGAAATAGTGTCAAAAGTTTTCGATATGTCCGCCACAATGTCACAGTCATGATAAAAATCACAGATCGGGGTCATTACTAGTAAAAAAAAAACCAAATAATAAAAATGCCATAAATCTATCCCCTATTTTGTAGATGCTATAACTTTTCGCAAACCAATCAATATACGCTTATTGCGATTTTTTTTTTTATACCAAAATAATGTAAAGGAATACATATTGGCCTAAACTGAGGAAAAAAATGTTTTTGTTTTTTAAAAATTGGGATATTTATTAAAGCAAAAAGTAAAAAATATTGTGTTTTTTTTTAAACTCCTCACTCTTCTTTTGTTTATAGCACAAGAAATAAAAACTGCAGAGGTGATCAAATACCACCAAAAGAAAGCTCTATTTGTGGGGAAAAATTTTTTAATTTGGGTACAGTGTTGCATTTGCATGACCGTGCAATTGTCATGCAAAATGTGACAGCGCTGAAAACTGAAAATTGACCTGGGCAGGAAGGGGGTGAAAATGCCCTGTATTGAAGTGGTTAAAACAGTACCTTTTCAGCAGCTGATTCTCATTCTCCCTCTTAAATGTGTGAGAAAAACATGGACTTGTGGGTAAATCTTTTACCCATAAATCCATGTTTTTTCCTTCTAGTTAGCAGGACTGGGCTGGAAGGGAGCATGTGTCTTTTAGACACATGCCCCCTTCTATGACACTGCAGTGAGAGGAGAGCCTCCACTGCAGCATTTTTATTGGACAGCTTGCGCCAATAGTATTTTACCATTGATCCAAAGCTTCAAACTGTTCACTGAGCTCAGTGCCTCTGACAAGAAGTGAGGAGAGGCACTATGAGCTCATCCTCTCAGTCTGCTGAAAACAGAGTGTGCCAGCTTGTATTTAAACTGGCCGCTCTGTATGTAGTTTCTGACAGGCTGCACAAGGAGCCCCGTATCTCCGGAACCATAGGAAGCAGGAGCCCCACATTTTGACCAGTCGTGGGGTAATACTTTGGCTACTTATCCTCCAAATTTGGGGTCTCTGTGAGCTACGACCCTTGATTATTTTTTTCATCCCCTGACTGCAAATCCCTGTGCAGACTCGATGTCCGCCAGCACCCGCCAGTCACTCAGTACACAGGCAGAACAGCACTCTGCCTATGTAAACAAAGCAGATTGCCATTCTGTCAGGAGGGAAGACATGAATCCTGTGTTCCTGCAAAGCAGGGACAAGGATCCATGTCTTCCCCTAGTACAAGCAACCCCCCCCCCCCCCACAGTAAGAAAACAAAAGCTTTGATCGCCCCTGATGTTTAACCCTTTCCCAGCCAGTAAATAAAAAATAATACTGCGCATGTGAAAAGATTATTCATAAAAAAAATAAAAGTGTGTTGTGCTACAGTGATTGATATTAAAAATACTGAAAAAATATATATATTTATAGATAAATAAATAGACCAGAAGAATCAGTCTCTCAAATGCTCCATAATGGTCAAATGGCAAACTCCATGATTCAGCTGTGGATAAGGTTATCCAATCCCTTCACCAAATGAACACGCCACCACCACAATAGGTTGGACCCTCACGAAGGGTCAAACATGCTTGATGAATATGTCCCGGTAGAGGTCATTAGCAGGGGATGTACAAAGGAACCACGTCAGGAACAGCTCCAGAGCATCCAGGGGACTCCACCCAAATGACGATCGTGTAGTCAGATCCAACTAATACAAAACGCTGGATAGTGTAAAACCTCTTAAGGGTTGCGTTTAATATAAAGTATTGCACTTACACGTATCCATAGTAAAAACAGCACTGCATGGTAAAAAAGGAAGGCGGATGCCACAGAGCATCCAAACATGTAAAATGCGCGATAGCAGGAACATACAGCTCAGCCCCTCCAGTTTCGTCAAAAAAAGGACTTCTTCTGGGGCAGGAGCATTTTTTCCTGCCATCGCACTAAATAAGGAACCTTGTGGTTCAAGCCTCACTTTCACCTCTGCAGCCTGAGTGAGGGGAAAGGAAGACAACCAAGCCTTGCTTTTATATTAAAAGGAAAAAGCTCATGTCTCATTCAGATTTAGACAAAACAAAGCAGTGAAGTGAAACAAAACAGCCCCACCCAAACTTGAGTGTCCCCAGGGATGGAAACAAGGTACTTCTGCATCCAGAAACAATGTTAGCACCTCACATTTGACTATAATATAAATTCCATATATTAAATTAAAATGGCTGCAATTATACATTTTCGGCTACATTCATAAATATAATATATACAAGAACAAACTATATAAAAACATATAAAAAAAAACGTATAAAAATGTACACATACATATATACGTATATAGGAATTTCCACACAGGGGATAAATAAATACCAATACCAGCACTGGTAATTTAACGTATAAATAACCATTTAGTAAAAAAAATATATATAAATATTACAAATGGAAAAGTCAGGAATTATCTGTGAAACTATTGATATCCCAATCTACATTTAGGCTTGGTTCACATTGCAACGATTTGGCCAAATGGCATGCCAAATTGGCAGCTATTGCCGGCAAAGGCACCATCCGAATCAGTGTGACGTCGCACCGATTCCCAAAGTAGTTTCTGTACTACTTTTGGCAACTTCAGGGTGCGATTTCAATAGACATCTGTGCAGAAACCCGCACATATGTCTCTGAAATCACCCCCGAAGTCGGGACTAACATGCGAGAATGAAATCGTGCGAGTTCAGCTGAGCTTGCACAATTTCATTCCTGCTGTCAGTGTAAACCTAGGCTAAATCCGCGAGCATTATTCCCTGCCATCGCACTAAATAAGGCACCTTGAATCTCTGCAGAGAGGGGAAAGGACGACAACCAAGCCTTACTTTCACATTAAAAGGAAAAAGCTCACGTCTCATTCAGGTTTAGACAAGATAGAGCAGTGAAGTAAAACAAACCAGCCCCACCCAAATTTGAGTGTCCCCAAGGGAAGAAAACAAGGTACTTCCGCATCCAGAAACAAACACAAGTACAAGAAATGATGCAATCTCTCCCTTTTTGGTTCCAGTGTGCGAGGAGAGGACATCAACAGTGAGTTCACAAGTACTACACTGACACCAGTACACGTGGGTACATATTTCACCCTCTGATCAACCCCCCAGTTAACCCTTTCACTCCCTGTCACAGTGTCATCAAGTACAGCGTACAGATTTTTTACTGATCACTGTATTGATGTCACTTGTGACGCTAAATAGCGTTAGGGGCAGTTAGCAGTAATTATCGTCAGTCCCAGGTTCAGGGTACCCGCCATATATTCCCTAATAAAGGTTTAACCCCTTGATCACCCCCGGTTAACCCTTTCACTCCCTGTCACAGTGTTATTTGTACAGTGTACAGATTATTTTTCTGATTACTGTATTAGTGTCACGGGTGATGCTAGTTAGCTAGTTAGCATCAGCGTCAGTCTTATATAGCAGCAGAGTTCCCTAATACAGTTTTAAGCCCCTGATCGCCCCCCCCCCCAGTTAACCCTTTCATTCCCTGTCACAGTGTCATTAGTACAGTGTACAGATGTTTTTTTCTGATCACTGTATCAGCGTCAGTTAGCCTCAATCCCAGACATCATAAGATTTTAACCCTTTGATTGCAAGTAACACTAACACACACAATACAGTACCTCGAAAAAGTATTCAAACCCCTTGAAATTTTCCACATTTTGTCATGTTACAACCAAAAATGTAAATGTATTTTATTGAGATTTTATGTGATAGACGCAAAGTGGCACATACATTTTTTACAAATGAATATGTGAAAAGTGTGGTGTGTATTTGTACTCTGATACCCCTAACTAAAATCTAGTGTGACCAATTGACTTCAGAAGTCACCTAATTTAATCTCAGTATAAATACAACTGTTCTGGGAAGCCCTCAGAGGCTTGTTAGAGAACCTTAGTGAACAAACAGCATCATGAAGGCCAAGGAACACACCAGACAGGTCAAGGATAAAGTTGTGGAGAGGTTTAAAGCAGGGTTTGGTTATAAAAAAAATATCCCAAGCTTTGAACATCTCACCAAGTACTGTTCAATCCATCATCCAAAAATGGAAAGGGTATGGTACAAAATCAAACCTACCAATACATGGCCATCCACATAAACTGACAGGCCGGGCAAGGAGAGCATTAATCAGGGAAGCATCCAAGAGGCCCATGGTAACTCCTGAAGGAGCTTCAGAGATCCACAGCTCAGGTGGGAGAATCTGTCCACGGGACAACTATTATGCCCCGTACACACGGTCGGACATTGATCGGACATTCCGACAACAAAATCCTAGGATTTTTTCCAACGGATGTTGGCTCAAACTTGTTTTGCGTACACATGGTCGCACAAAGTTGTCGGAATTTCCAATCGCCAACAACGCAGTGACGTCAACCACGTCCGACGAGACTAGAAAAGGCCAGTTCAGAACCAAGCGTGGCACCCTTTGGGCTCCTTTTGCTAATCTCGTGTTAGTAAAAGTTTGGTGAGAGACGATTTGAGCTTTTTCAGACTCGTGGCTTTCAGATCGTTTTCTGCTGTTCAGTTTGTGCTTGTGGGTTTGTATCTGCTCTTCAGTGCGTGCAAGCAAGCTACGCATGACTTGGATTAGTCATTGTGTTCTTGTTCGTTCGTTACTGTTTTTCAGGTCACTCTTCACAGGCCTTGCTGTTCTTCAGTGCATTCTGTTACTTCGTTCTGAGCAGCCAACCGTTTTCTAGCCATGTTGCGTATACGTACTCCTCGTAGAGTTCATGCTGTGCGGGGGCTTGGTGTTGGGGTCCTGACCTTGACACAAGTCCAGTCCATTAACAGGGTGGGGAGGAGTTCATGGACCAAGAATTGGTTGCTTCAGCGTGACCAGTTCTCTCATATGCCTTTGCTCTCTGAGATCCGTGAGAATAATCCTGATGATTTCAGGAACTTTCTCAGGATGACGGACCCCGTATTTCACCGTCTGCTGGCTTTGCTGACCCCCTATATCAGCAGGCAGGATACCTGCATGAGGCAAGCCATCACTGCGGAGCAGAGGCTCGTCGCTACCCTGCGGTACTTAGCGACAGGGAGAAGCCTGCAGGACTTGAAGTTCTTGACAGGCATCTCCCCCCAGGCTTTGGGTATCATTATCCCAGAGACCTGTTCTGCCATCATCCATGTCCTACAGAAGGAGTATATGAAGGTAAGATTTTTATCCTTTAATATCACATTTGATTGTATATAATGTTTGCTAATATATTGTATTTCTCTCCTCATTCCCTAATTACCATGATTGTAATATGCTGTGAATGTCCCCTTTGTTCTCATGCATGCTGGATTTTTATGTAATTAATTTTTTTAGTCCTTCATTCATATTTGTCTTCACTTACCTCCCCAGCATGCTCTCCTGCCCCTATATTCACCTCATGTAGTCACTTAACAATGTATTTTATCAGCTCCATAGTAGTGCTTTACCCCAAACACCCCCTAAAATGTTTTGAAATGTGATTTGTGCTTTAAATTCAGGCAGAGTGCCAGAGGCTTTTTTTTGTGGTGTCCCCAAATCATTTTTAGTAACCCTCCCTCCCCCCAACTGCTAAGTCAGCTGATCCCAATTCTCTATCTATCCTCAATCATCTATCTGGTGACTTTGCCAAACCCATACACACTATACCCACCTCTTTTGTGGTCAGATGTATGGATGAATTCCCCAAAGCATGTAGTGGAAGGGGCTGCCTGTATACTTTCAAATGGTACTGTTTAAAGTTTTTGTATCCTATTATTATCTTGATAGGTAATAGCAGAATGTCCAAATGTGCTCAAATGTGTACAGTGTGTATTTATATCTTTGTATTAGGACACTTCTTAGCTGTCCAGTGGACTGCCAATAGTGTAACTAAGGAGGGGCTGTTCCAAGTAATACCCTGTATTTAGGCATTCATCTCTCAATGAAGTGGAGAGGGTTACCTGTCCAAGATTCCCCCCCCCCATAATGTTAGAAATGGCCCATGATGGGGGGGGGATATGATAGGTGTACCTTATACTTTGGTGTTGTAAAATTCCCCTTAATAAATGTTATCTGGATGTTGGCCAAGATTGTTTGTGTCTAATCTGCTTGCCATGTTTATGTGCAAAAATAGTAATTTTTTTTTGTTTTCCTCAACAGTTTCCTTCCACGCCACAGGAATGGCAGACTGTGGCCTCCCACTTTGCCCAGCGGTGGGACTTTCCTAACTGCGGAGGGGCAATTGATGGGAAACATGTCCACATCGTCCCACCACCCAACTCGGGGTCATACTATTATAATTACAAGGGGTTCAATAGTATTGTGGTGTTGGCGGTGGTGTCGGCTAATTACGACTTCCTGTATGTGGACGTGGGGAAGAATGGCCGGATGTCCGATGGTGGAGTCATCGCCCAGACGGAGTTTTACAGGCGTCTCCAGAATGGCAGCTTGGACTTGCCACCTCCAGAAGACAGTGTGGAAGGACTCCCATTCATCTTCGTTGCGGATGAAGCATTTGCGCTGGGGGACCATCTTATGCGGCCATTCCCGATGAGGACCCTCACCCTGGAACAGAGGGTTTTTAATTACCGGCTGGCCAGAGCCAGAAGAGTGGTGGAGAACACATTTGGAATCATGGCCAGCCGGTTCCGCCTATTTCTGACACCCATCCATATGGCGGAGTATAAACTTAATCATCTAATCCTCGCGTGCTGTGTTCTACATAACTTTTTACGCCAACATTCTGCCAAATATGCTGGCTCAGTTGGGCCTCAGGCCGGAATTCTACATGAAACAACCCTGACAGCACTTGAAAGTGGCCATCCTGGCTTGAACTCCCTGAGTGCCCGTGATGTCCGGTTAAGATACCTTGAGTTCTTTGCGGGTAGGGGGGGCCATCAATATGCCAGACAATTTGTGAAGCCTTTATCAAATTTTTTAAAAAAAGCTAATCTTTGGTGACATTTACTGCTTGTGTTTGTTTTAGCTGACCCTGACAGCAATGTGGGGAGTCCTGAAAATGGCGTGATTGTGTAACCTTATACAAAGCACTGTTGGGTGTTATTTACTAAAGGCGTAGACACTTTGCACTACAAGTGCACATGAAACTGCACTGAAACTGCACTTGTAGTGCAAAGAGGATTTGCCCTTAGGAAATAACCCCCATTTTCACAGAAAACAGCAATTACATCACCACAAAAGTGTTGTAGCATTGAGACAATAATCCACACATTCTTGATAACAATCTTTTTAATACCTGCACAATCACATGTGCATTTAGAAAAAAGTTTTTAAAACAAACCAACATGTTTGTTGTATAACAATTTTTGGGGTGGCATTGTCAAAAATAGAAATGTCCATTTAAGATAAAACAGGCATGTGTAAAACCAACAAGAAAGACAAAAATCTTGAACTTACAAAGTTCACATATGGTAAAACTTGAAGGCAATATCAGACATGAGTATTTAGGAACTGTGTTTGATATTGCGTTCAGATGGGGTGAAGTCACCCCTTGAAAAGCCAAATTTGGAAGATGCACACCAATTTACGAATGTCAACATGTGCTAGCTGCCATCACGGGGGATCAAGGGACGTGTTTTGGGGAGCAACCCCTTCCTCACAGCTACTTTATTATTGAGGAAGGGGTTGCACCCCCAAAACGCATCCATTGATCTCCCGTGATGGCAGATAGCACATGTTGGCACACTGTGTGCATACTCCAAATTTGGCTTTTCTAAACATCGCTAGAACATTTTTAAGATTGTAGCACACAAAAAAATAAAGTGATTTTGAGGGGTTTTAAATTTGCCCCAAAACATCAATGATGTTATTATTTTTTTGAATAACATCATTGATTTTTTTTCTTGAGGTTTTCCAATTCTAAATTACACCCCATGATCTCCCTGATCAGGATCTGGGCACTTTCTGATGTGAAAGGATCTCGATCCACAACATCACGATCACCTAAAAAGAGAGAAACCAAACAAAAACAGGTATCAAAAATCTACCAGCATCCATCTCTTACCTGAGTTTGTGGTCGCAGGCACTCACCTGTTGTAGTGTCAATTTCCACCACATCTTCTTCCTCCTCCTGCTCAGCTTGGGTTGGGGGTATTTCCCCTTCTTCCAGAGGTGGGGGGTCTGTGGTCTCCTCAGATGAGGGGTGTCCTCGAGTCCTTTCTCCCCTATGTAAAACAAAAATGGTATAATTAGCACACAGATATTTGATGGCCGAAATCTAAAGATGAAACATTGCTTGGCAGTGGGGTACAATTGTCTATTTGGGCAGAGTTCCAAGATGTAGCATTTTTATTGTCCTTTGTCAAGCTTCAATACTTTACCTGTTTTGTACAAGCTTCACAGATGGAGACCCCCCCTATAGTATACACTGGAGCACCTGTGTGGGCCCCCTAATAAAAAGGGTGTTCTTGTGTCCCACACTAGTGCTCCAGCGTCCAGATGTCTAAAGAGCTGCTGAGTGTCCTCTCCTTACAAAGAATCTAATTTGCATTTCATTCTAGTAACAAGCCCATCTACACAACCAAATATTTTTCATACAAGTAGCAACAGCACAACTACTTACTTTTTTGCAGCACTCTCCGGATCTTTCTGTACTGCTCAGGCTCTCTTAATTTCAGGTCCGACCACCGCTTCCTCAGCTGATCTTTCGATCGTCGTACCCCGAAATTCCGGTGCAGACTTTTGACCACTTTCGCCATGATCTTGGCCTTTCTGATATTGGGGTTGGGGTAAGGTCCATACTTCCCGTCATAGTCGGCCTTCTTCAGGATGTCCACCATCTCCAACATCTCCCCAAAGGACATATTTGTGGCCTTAAATCGTCTCCTTCTGGATCGGGACATTTCCGGATCTGGGCTTTCCTCCTCCTCGTTGCTATAATTAGCACGCACCTGCTCTGACTCCGCCATCTGCTCTTCACCCACTGCGCCGAACGAAAAGGGGCGGGGAATAGACTAGAAAGAACGTCAGGGGCGGGCGGAGTTACACGCATGCGCAGTGTGTATAAAGCGTAACACGCGTGCCTAGTACGTACGATCTGTGAGCGGACGAAGGAGTATAACGAAGGTAAGAGCCAAACTTGGGCCTATACTGCTTCTACATTGAGGGCTATATTGTAACAAGATTAGGAGAGTTTTGCCTGACATAAGGGTTTGTCTTGTGTTGTGTCTTGCAGTGAAAATGGATATCTTGAACGATACCGACTTCATGGCAATCTTCATTGACATGTTCAGGGAGCTGCCTTGTCTGTGGGAGATCAACCACTCACATTATAAGAACCAAACAAAGAGGAAGGCAGCACTGGATCAGTTGTTGGAAATTGTGAAGCAGGTGATCCCCACGGCAGACATCACCTATTTGAGGATCCTAATTGGTGGCCTGAGGACCACATATCTAAGGGAGCGCAAGAAAGTTCAGGATTCGCAGAGATCCAGAGCAGCAGATGACATCTATGTCCCTAGGATGTGGTACTATGACAGGCTGCATTTTCTGGCAGGCCAGACTGAATCCAGGCCAGCACTCTCCAGTTTTCCTTCCACGCTTCCTTCCCCCCCAGCTGAGGCTTCTGACGCCCAACCTGGGCCTTCCAGGCAGCAACATGTGGAGGAGCCCAGCTTGAGCCAGGTATAGCATTCCTCTAAATAGTTCAGGTTGTCCAATCAATGATGTTAACTAGATGTTAGTTTGGAGTACTAATTTATGATTGTGATTGATGATGCAAAAACTAAAACCATGTCCCTTTTTCATACACAGGGAAGTCGCAGCCAGGAGGTGGCCGTGCCAAGCAGGCTGCCTGATATGCAGGTCTCTCCCCTACACCTGCAAAGAGAAAGTGGCAGGAAGAGGAGTACCCTAGAGGAGGCTGCCATAGGCCTCTTTTGGAAGGCTACAGAGGCCCTGGGAGCACCACACACTGTGGAGGAGGACTTTGCTGCCATAATTGCCTGTAAAATGCAGCGGATGGAGGAGGGCCAACAACTCATGTGTAAGTCATTAATGTTGGAAGCTCTCAATAAGGGGTTGAGGGCCCAACTAACATCTGATACCCACATTTGTGACCTCACACATGGTCCTCCTCCTCCAGGTCCTTCTACTTCTCCTCCTCCTCCTCCAGGTCCTACTAGTCCTCCTCCTCCTCCAGGTCCTACTCATCCTCCTGCCACATCTCCAACAGCAGAGCCACAGCCGGGAATGAAGCATGGAAGGAAGACCAGAAAGTGATGACCCTGGGTCCAGTCTAGTCTGGCAAAAGATGCAGCCTCTTGTGGTACCACAGCCTGGGGACACAGATGTCATCTGCTGCTTTCCGGATCTCTGGGACTTCTGGACCAGACTGCACTCTCTTACATATGGACTCCTCAGGCCACCAATTTTGATGTTCAAGAATTGATGTCTGCCCTGGGGGTCCAAGGCTTCGCTAATTTCTGCTGTTTATCCAGTGTTGCCTCCCTCTTTGTTTGGTTCTGAGCCCTTAATAAAGGATTTTTGGTTTCAATTATACTTGCCTATGTGTTTTTTCCTTCAAAAAGGACAGTTTGTTTGTGAGGATTCAGGTACATTTCAAAAATACTATGTGAAATTAACAAGGGACACCAACACCAAACAATCTCCTTGAGATTAAATAATACAAGATAATAATGGTGTTTGTGGTAACTTGACACACAAAAAACACACAAAAATATCCTGGAGTAAAACTAAAAATAAAATAAAACAAAGATCAGCCTTGGAAAAAATACAAACCTAAAATCTAAAAAAAAAACTGCCTTTAAAAAAAAAAATTAAAAAAAATATTTTTGTCAGATGTGACAAATCCAAATATATCGAGGGAATCCCGATAAATAGTAAAGAAATAAGTTTGAGAGAAGTCTGTGTGAATATGAGCAGCAAAACTACTTCATTCTTCTCACATTATAAAGAAGAAGAGAGTGCGCTGTATTAAACCATTTTTAACATTGCAGCCTGACGAAAGTGCTGTATCCATTCCGAATGCTAATTTTACCCGACCGAGCTGTTCCATCTCGGAATTTCTTCTGAGCATGCGTGGCACTTTGTGCGTCAGAACAGGCCACACACGGTCGGAATTGACGCGATCGGATTTTGTTGTCTGAAAATTTTATAGCCTGCTCTCAAACTTTGTGTGTCGGAAAATCCGATGGAAAATGTCCGATAGAGCCCACACATGGTCAGAATTTCCGACAACACGCTCCGATCGGTCATTGTCCATCAGAAAATCCGACCGTGTGTACGGGGCATTAGTCATGCACTCCACAAATCTAGCCTTTTTGGAAGAGTGGCAAGAAGAAAGCCATTGTTGAAAGAAAGCCATAAGAAGTCCCATTTTCAATTTGCGAGAAGCCATGTGGGGGACACAGCAAACATGTGGAAGAAGGTGCTCTGGTCAGATGAGACTAAAATTTAACTTTATGGCCTAAAAGCAAAAAGCTATGTGCGGGGGAAAACTAACACTGCACATCACCCTGAACACATCATCCCCACCGTGAAACATGGTGGTGGCAGCATCATGTTGTGGGGATGCTTTTCTTCAGCAGGGACAGGGAAGCTGGTCAGAGTTGATGGGTAGATGGATGGAGCAAAATACAGGGCTTGAGACTGAGGCGGAGGTTTACCTTCCAGCAGGACAACGACCCTAAACATACAGCCAGAGCTACAATGGAATGGTTTAGATCAAAGCATATTCATGTGTTAGAATGGCCCATTCAAAGTCCAGACCTAAAATCCAATTGAGCATCTGTGGCAAGACATAAAAATTGCTGTTCACAGACGTTCTTCATCCAATCCAACAGAGCTTGAGCTATTTTGCAAAGAAGAAAGGGCAAAAATTTCACTCTCTAGATGTGCAAAGCTGGTAGAGACATGAGAGTAATGGGGAGTCCTCACTGTCAGATTCAGGCTCAGTATTCAAAGCTGTAGAGAGCAGTGGCTTCCTGACAGATAGCTCTGATGAAGGAGTAGGGGTCCCTGCTAAGGTCAGGCATGCCCGACCCCTTTTTTCTGTTGCTGAGGTGCTACAACCACATGATTCTTGTATGCAGCAGAGTGTCAGTACTAGTGCCGCTCTACCTTCTGGTAAACTGGCGAGCACCAGCAGCCTAGTACACCCTGGTCGCAGACAAACTAGCACTGCACTAACCCTTGGTGACGTGGATAGTCCCATAAGTGCAATTCAAGCTGGAGCGGTGGCTAGAACAAGTAGTGGCCCGCAGCCACCAAGAATTCGAACGTAGAGCCCATAATGCCTTTCCTGATGCGCTTTCAAATCCTGATTGGCAGCCCACAGATTCTGCAGTGCCATTATTTCCCTTATTCACTGGCCAACCCTCTTGATTTTTTTAAGCTGTTTTTCACTGAAGATCTGTAGAGATATCTGGTGGACAAAAGCAATTTGTATGCTAATCAATTTATCGCCGCAAAGCCAAATTTGATCCTTGCCAGACAATTTAGCTGGAAACCTATCATGGTTCCCAAATTTAAGACCTTTCTGGGTCTATCCCTCAACATGGGCATTACTAAAAAGAATGAGTTGCAGTCATATTGGTCCACTGACCCAATTCATCATATGCCCGTGTTCTCTGCTGCTATAGCTAGGGCTACATATGAGCAAATATTGTGGTTCATGCACTTAAATGACAATGAACTCTGTCATCCTCGGGTGACCCTGAATATAATTGACTCCACAAAATTCGGCCCCTCGTAAAACCACTTCAACCAAAAATGTGCAGCCTTGTACTTTCCCGAACAAAATGTCTGAGTTGATGAGTCCCTGATTAAGTTTTCTGGCCGCCTTGTTTTCAAACTGTTTCTCCCCAGCAAGTGCGCCTAATATGGGGTCAAAATGTATAAGCTCTGTGACTGGGCAACAGGCTATATATGGAGTTTTCTGGTTTATGAGGGAAAAGGTAGCAGTGTGGAGCCCCCCAACTGCCCAGACTACATAGGGAGCAGCGGCAAGATTGTTTGGGACTTCAGATCACTTCCTAACTGTGGACAATTTTGACACAAGCGTGCCACTTTTTAGACTCTACCTCTTTCAATTAGGAATTGGCACATGTGGCACCGTGAGATCTAATCACCGGGGCTTCCCCCAATGTCTTGTAAATGCCCCACTTAGTCAGGGGGAGAGAGCCTGCTTGATGTGCAATGAATTGCTTGCAGTAAGGTGGAAGGACAAACGGAACATTTTCATTCTGTCTTCCATTCACGCAGATACAGCAGTCCAAATTACAACGGCGACTGGTGTTGTTGAGACGCCCCTCTGTGTCCACGACTACAACCATAAAATGAGAGGCGTGGATTTTCAATGACCAGATGATGGGGCCGTAAATAGTTGCCCGTAAGGCCAGACGCTGGTACAAAAAAGTGTCTGTATACTTATACCAATTGGTTCTGTTCAACGCTTATGTGCTATAAAAAGCTTCAGGAAGAAGTGGATCCTTCCTAAAATTTCAGGAAGAGATCATCACAGCCCTTTTGTATCCAGAAGGTGCTGTGGCCCAATTTCCCAATAAAGATGCAGTGAGCCGGCTGCATGAGAGGCATATTCCAGGTGGCCTCCCTGGTACCCCTACCCAAAGAGCACCCCAAAAAAGATGCCTTGTACTGACACGTTATGTTGCTGGACTTTGAGTGGCTATACCAGAATGATGCCTGCAGGTTTAGGCATCACCTTTAGAGGTGCACTGAAATTTCAACCGCCGAAACATATCGGCCGAAAACAGTGTTTCCGGCATGAGGTTGAAAGAAGGAAAGGTGCTGATAATGGCACCGAACAGGGGGCAGGGTCTGCTCCGGGTGCTGCACATTACGGGGGTGTCATCCATCCTTCCCTCCCTCCTCCTCTGCTCCCTCCTCCTCTCCTCCCTCCTTGTCACGCAGAGCAGTGATCTCTGTGTGTCACGGAGCTGAATTGTCTGGGTGGCTGCAGTAACAATGTCCCGCATTCTGTGAAAGACGGCACATTATCCAATGCCCAGACATTGAATCAGTGTGACGTGTCACAGCAGGCGGGACATTGTTACTGTGGCCACCTGGCCCTGGAGATTTAAATCCATCTCCGTGACACAGTGGGAGATCGCCGCTCTGATCCTGGCACTGGTGAGGCTGCATCTGACAGGCACTGGTGAGGCTGCAGCTTACAGGTAGGCTGCATCTGACAGGCAGGGTGCATCTGACAGGCACTGGTAAGGCTGCATCTGACAGGTAGTCTGCATCTGACAGGCAGGCTGCATCTGACAGGCACTGGTAAGGCTGCATCTGACAGGCAGGCTGCATCTGACAGGCACTGATTTCTCGCATTTGACTGTAATAAAACTAAATTCCATACATTAAATGAAAATGGCTGCAATTATAAATATTCGGCCACATTCAGAAATATAATATATACAAAAACAAACTATAAAAAAAATCCAAAAGTCAGGAATTATCTATGAAGCTATTGACATCTCAATCTACGTTTTAATCCGTGTGGGATGTAACTCTTAAGGATATAAATCCACTTGGTCTCCATCCTTGACAATTCCCTAACTTTATAGCTCCACCTCCAATGGGGAACAAAATTATTTATCCCCATGAAAAGAGTACCAGAGGGGTCTCTGTTGTGTACAAGGTCATAGTTAAGGGGAGTGGTTAATTGGTCACAGGTGCTTGAGGCCTATATAACCTTCTGTAGAACTCATTGTGAGCCTGCTCATCTTTGAGTTTGCTGGAACTCTGTCCAAGTGGAACTGGACTAAGTGGTGAGTTAAATCTTAGTGGAACTGGACTAAGTGGTGAGTTAAAACCAGAGTTTAAAACAGGAGGTTATAACAGGGGTCATAGTACCTGAGTGTTGTCTGAGTAGTGTGTGTGGATCATTAGTACTTTGTGTGCACGTAGGTCTGCGAGTGCATGTAGGTCTGCGGGTGCACGTAGTTTTGCTAGTGCATGTAGGTCTGCGAGTGCACGTAGTTTTGCTAGTGCATGTAGGTCTGCGAGTGCATGTAGGTATGCGGGTGCACATAGTTCTGCGAGTGCACATAGGTCTGCAAGTGCACGTAGGTCTGCGGGTGCACGTAGGTCTGCGAGTGCCTGTGTATTGTCTTGTTGAGTACCTGTGTATTGTCTTGTTGAGTACATATTGTGACAGACTCACCCGAGATAGAGGCTTTTGGAGGGGACTGAATGCAAGCCTCTTCCCGACCGATTATGGGCCCTGGCATTTGGGGGAACGGTGCTCTTTGTGAGCTGTATGCCTGGGGACCCTTGAGGTGGTATTACTGTGGATTCAGGTCCTGGTCCCCCAGGACACACAGACTCTGGGGACCCTGGATTTGCCATATTAGAAATAGTGGCTGATTCATAATGCTGGGACAAATACTGTTAGGAGATGCTGATGTCAATTCCAGCCACCTGTCTGTCTGTTGCCTGCTAGAATGTGTTTATTGTAAATAAGTCTAGTATGGGATCTAAGAGTCATTAGATCCCCATTGTTGTTTGTGTTAATTAACTCTGCTATTGTGTGAAGAAGAGTTCTGTGTTGATTTGTGACAATGTTGATTGGGTTTTCTGAGCTACAAGACGGCCAGTCTGGCCTAAAGGTCATGACTGAGTCATCTAGGCTGTCTAAAGGGGTTAGTTAAATAGCCCATGTTAATTAGGTTTCTGGTCACAGGTGTATGTTCAGAGTAATATGAGCAGGAGGTATGCACCTCCTCTTTTACTGTATAAAAGAGCCTGTATTCCTTTCAATAAAAGAGATTCCTATTGAACTTACATACAGCCTGCCTGGTGTTTGTTCTGAGCTATCCCAACTGGATTTGAATGGCACATAGCTGTAGTTCGAATCACGGAGCATCGGATGACCGAACCATCAGACGTTGCAATCTGCAATCTGATTCAATAGCCGCAGAGGAGTGTCGGGAGAGTGGAATCGAGCGAGCAGGGGCTCGTTACACATGTGTATTGTCTTGTTGAGTATTAGTGTCAGGAAGCAAGTTGTTAGGTAATTTGGACAGGGTATAATCCCCAATCCTCATTAAATTTAATAGGTATGATGCCCGGCAGGTGTGGAGAGGCGACTCGTTGTACATCTTGCGGCATATATGCGTTCCTTGATCATCCAATCGAGGTTTAATACTGCTGTGCAAAATGTGAGCACATTGTTTCCCTGGAAGCCCAGGTTCTGAATCTGGGGAAGCAATTGTCAGCACTGAGAAGTCCCTCCATACTAAAGGAGAGCCAGGAACGTACATGGCAGGTGCCGGAAGGGGCCTGCACAGAGGCGGGTGGAGACAAAGAGTTACAGGCACTAGGAAAGAGTAGATGGGTGACAGTCAGGAAGGGTAGAGGGGGAAGTGCCAGGGAGGCCCACCCAGGGCTGGAGCATCCCAATAAGTACGCTCCATTGAGTGACATTGGTGAAACCAGTCAGGGACCAGCACTGCTGGAGCTGAGGGACTCTCGTAGCTGCCGGGGGGGAAAAACTCCTCCAGTGAGAGTGGGGGGGAAGCGAAGGGAAAGGAAAGACAGATTCTGGTGGTAGGGGACTCAATTCTTAGAAAGACAGAGAGGCCAATCTGTAACAAAGACCTGAAGCGCCGAACTGTATGTTGTCTACCGGGGGCTTGGGCTCAGCACATCATGGATCTGGTGGACAGATTACTGGGAGGGGCTTGGGAAGACCCAGCTGTCATGGTGCATGTTGGCACCAATGACAAAGTCAGAGGCAGATGGATATAGAAAAGAATTCAATCCGGATGGCCGCACTCCAACAACGATTTCTTTATTGGTTAAAAACCATACAGCAAAAGATTAAATCAACAGCTGACATGTTTCACACCGTAACTACTGGTGCTTACTCAGAGGCAGATGGAGTGTCCTAAAGAAGGATTTTAGGGACTTGGGAGCTAAATTGAGGAAAAGGACCCCCAAGGTAGTATTCTCAGGAATACTACCGGTACATTGAGCCACACCAGAAAGGCAGAGGGAGATTAGAGAAGTAAACAAGTGGCTGAAGAGCTGGTGTAGTAAGGAGGGGTTTGGGTTCCCGGAGGACTGGGCCGACTTTTAAGTCGATAACCAGTACAATAGAAGGGATGGACTGCACCTAAATGAGGAGGGTGCAGATCAGCTGGGAATGAAGATGGCCAAAAAGTTAGAGGGGTTTTTAAACTAGGCGATGGGGGGAGGGTCCAGTGGTAGAGATAGTCAGCACGGAATATATTCCAGAGGGTAGTATTGGGGGCATTAGTGGTAGGTTGACCAACTAAACCCAAGGTAAGTATAGTAGCAAGTCCTAGTTGCAATCTCAGAACACCCAATAAGAGGATAATATGAGACCGGTCTAAACTACATGGCATGTTCACCAATGCCATGAGCCTGGCACACAAGATGGGTGAACTAGAGATACTGTTGTTTGAGGAGGATTTGGAACCATTCAAGGGTATACCCTTTATCGCAAGGATAGAGAGGGTAAAAAAGGGGGAGGGGTATGCCTATAGAATAATGTACAAGTGAATGTGAGAGATGACATCTCTAAGGGAGCTAGGGAGGAGGTGGAATCCTTATGGGTAGAGCTCCAAATGGATGAAGCTAAGGGGAAAATAATACTGGGAGTATGCTATAGGCCCCCTAACTTGAGGAAGGAAGGGAAGACAGATCTCCTATCACAATTTGGATTAGCAGCAAGGATCGGAAGTGTTATCATAATGGGGGATTATAATTATCCAGACATAGACTGGGCGGAGGGAACCAAGCCTTCATCCAAGGCTCGCCAGTTCCTAAATGTCTTGCAGGACAATTTTATGGGTCAGATAGTAGACGCACCAACTAGAAATAAAGCATTACTGGATCTACTGATTACCAACAATACAGACCTGATCATGGATGTGGAAATACGGGGCAATTTAGGTAACAGTGATCACAGGTCAATTGGCTTCAGTATAAATCATACAAATAGGAAACATATGGGGAATACAAAGACACTAAATTTCAAAAGAGCCAACTTCCCTAAACTAAAAACCTTGCTAGAAGGCATAAATTGGGATAAAATCTTAGGAACAAAGAACACGAAAGGAGAGATGGCTTTGCTTTAAGAGCATATTAAATAAGGGCATTAGCCAATGCATCCCATTGGGTAATACATTTAAAAGAGTGAACAAAAGTCCTGGATGGCATATAAAAGCAAAGGAGAAGGCCTTCAAAAAATACAGGGTTGAGGGGTCATCATCAGCATTCAGACTTTATAAAGAATGCAACAAGAAATATAAGGGTGCAATAAGGGCGGCTAAGATAGAACATGAAAGACACATAGTGGAGGAGAGCAAAATAAATCCCCCAAAATTCTTTAAGTATGTAAACAGTAAAAAGGATGAGGAAGGACATCTGGTTACAAAGGATGGGGAGATGGTGAAGGTATTGAATTTATTCTTCTCCTCAGTCTTCATGAGGGAATCGAGGGGCTTTAGTAACCAAAACTGCAGTGTTTATCCTCATGACACGTCACAGGAAGCACCTCCATGGTTAACAGAGGACAGAATTAAAATTAGACTGTCCTGGGACCAGATGACTTGCACCCGAGGGTACTTAGAGAACTCAGTCAAGTAATTGCCAGACCATTGTTCCTAATTTTAACTGACAGTCTACTGACTGGAATGGTACCAAGTGATTGGAGAAAAGCCAATGTAGCACCAATATTTAAAAAGGGCCCAAAATGCATCCCTGGGAATTACAGACCAGTTAGCCTAACATCAATAGTATGTAAACTCTTGGAGGAGATGATAACGGACTATATACAAGATTTTGGTAATGAGAACGGTATCATTAGCAGTAATCAGCATGGATTCATGAATAATCGCTCTTGCCAAACCAATCTATTAACCTTCTATGAGGAGGTGAATTGCCATCTAGATAAAGGAAGGCCCATAGACATGGTGTATCTGGATTTTGCAAAAGCATTTGACACAGTTCCCCATAAACGTTTACTGTACAAAATAAGGTCCATTGACATGGACCATAGGGTGAGTACATGGATTGAAAACTGGCTACAAGGGTGAGTTTAGAGGGTGGTGATAAATGGGGAGTACTCAGAATGGCCAGGGGTGGGTATTGGGGTCCCCCAGGGTTCTGTGCTGGGACCAATCCTGTTTAATTTGTTCATAAATGACCTGGAGGATGGGGACCTGGAGGATGGGGTAAACAGTTCAATCTCTGTATTTGCGGACGATACTAAGCTAAGCAGGGAGGATGTGGAAACCTTGCAAAAAGATCTGAACAAATTAATGGGGTGGGAAACTACATGGCAAATGAGGTTCAATGTAGAAAAATGTAAAATAACGCATTTAGGTGGCAAAAAAATGAATGCAATTTATACACTGGGGGGAGAACCTCTGGGAGAATCTAGGATGGAAAAGGACCTGGGGGTCCTAGATGATAGGCTCAGCAATGGCATGCAATGCCAAGCTGCTGCTAATAAAGCAAACAGAATATTGGCATGCATTAAAAAGGGGATTAATTCCAGAGATAAAACGATAATTCTCCCGCTCTGGAAGACTCTGGTCCGGCCACACCTGGAGTATTCTGTCCAGTTCTGGGCACCAGTCCTCAGGAAGGATGTACTGGAAATGGAGCGAGTACAAAGTAGGGCAGCAAAGCTAATAAAGGGTCTGGAGGATATTAGTTATGAGTAGCGATGAGCTTTATGTTCGGGTCGAACTTGAGTTTGACTTGAACATTGGGTGTTCGCCCGTTCGTCGAAATACGAACATTATGGTGAGTTTGCGCCAAATTCGAACGGCGCGTCACGCCCCATAATGCACTGCGACATCTGATGCGTCTGATACACTATGACCTGCATGCTTTGGCCAATTACAGCGCCGTCAGCAAAGAGAGCCATGATTGGCCAAAGGCAGGGTGCCTTTGGCCAATTATGGCTCAGGGGGTTAAGTCCACGCCCCACACTATATCAGGCCACCTGCACGTCTGCCCTGTGTAGTGTGTTGCTGGCGTTGACTGAGAGAGAGTGTCATTTCCATTAGATTGAGCAGGCAGGCGATTCAGTTAGCTGCAGTGTATTTAGTGTGTATATATGTATATATATATATAAGAGAGAGAGAGAGAGAGAGAGATAGATAGATAGAGTGTGTGTGTGTATATATATATATATATATATATATATATATATATATATATATATATATATACAGTTTCTCACAAAAGTGTGTAAACCCCTCACATTTTTGTAAATATTTTATATCTTTTCATGTGACAACACTGAAGATATTACACTTTGCTACAATGTAAAGTAGTGAGTGTACAGCTTGTATAACAGTGTAAATTTGCTGTCCCCTCAAAATAACTCAATACACAGCCATTAATGTCTAAAGCGCTGGCAACAAAAGTGAGTATATACATATATATATATACACTGTATCCAGTTTAACTAGATTTGACTGCAATCCGTTCCTGGTGTACTGTTTCTAATATACTTCAGGCAGGCAGGTGATTCAGTTAGCTGCAGTGTATTTAATAAATATTCCAGTTTAGCTAGATCTGACTGCAGTCCATTCCTGGTGTACTGTTTCTAATATACTTTCAGGCAGGCAAGTGATTCAATGAGCTGCAGTGCATAAAATATATATACAGTCTCCTACATATGTATCCTATGCATTCTAGTCTAGCCAAGCCTATATCTGGCTGCAGGCCATTCCTGATGTACGTTTTCAAATATACTTTCAGGCAGGCAGGCGATTCAGTGATCTGCAGTGCATTAAATATATATACAGTCTCCTACATATATATATCCACTGCATTCCAGTCTAGCCAAGCCTATATCTGACTGCAGGCCATTCCTGGTGTATGTTTTCAAATATACTTGCAGGCAGGCAGGTGATTAAGTGATCTGCAGTGCATAAAATATATATACAGTCTCCTACATATATATCCACTGCATTCTAGTCTAGCCAAGCCTATATCTGACTGCAGGCCATTCCTGGTGTACATTTTCAAATATACTTTCAGGAAGGCAGGTGATTCAGTGATCTGCAGTGCATAAAATATATATACAGTCTCCTACATATATATATCCACTGCATTCTAGTCTAGCCAAGCCTATATCTGACTGCAGGCCATTCCTGGTGTACGTTTTCAAATACAGTTGCAGGCAGGTGATTCAGTGATCTGCAGTGCATTAAATATATATACAGCCTCCTACATATATATCCACTGCATTCTAGTCTAGCCAAGCCTATATCTGACTGCAGGCCATTCCTGGTGTACGTTTTCAAATACACTTTCAGGCAGGCGATTCAGTGATTTGCAGTGCATTAAATATATATACAGTCTTCTACAAATATATATCCACTGCATTCCAGTCTAGCCAAGCCTATATCTGACTGCAGGCCACTCCTGGTGTACGTTTTCAAATATACTTTCAGGAAGGCAGGTGATTCAGTGATCTGCAGTGCATTAAATATATGTACAGTCTCCTACATATATATCCACTGCATTCTAGTCTAGCCAAGCCTATAACTGACTGCAGGCCATTCCTGGTGTACCTTTTTTGAAATATACTTGCAGGCAGGCAGGTGATTCAGTGATCTGTAGTACATAAAATATATACACAGTCTCCTACATATATATCCACTGCATTTTAGTCTAGCCAAGCCTATATCTGACTGCAGGCCATTCCTGGTGTACATTTTCAAATATATTTGCAGGCAGGCAGGTGATTCAGTGATCTGCAGTGCATTAAATATATGTACAGTCTCCTACATATATATCCACTGCATTCTAGTCTAGCCAAGCCTATAACTGACTGCAGGCCATTCCTGGTGTACCTTTTTTGAAATATACTTGCAGGCAGGCAGGTGATTCAGTGATCTGTAGTGCATAAAATATATACACAGTCTCCTACATATATATCCACTGCATTTTAGTCTAGCCAAGCCTATATCTGACTGCAGGCCATTCCTGGTGTACATTTTCAAATATACTTGCAGGCAGGCAGGTGATTCAGTGATCTGCAGTGCATAAAATATATATACAGTCTCCTACATATATATCCACTGCATTCTAGTCTAGCCAAGCCTATATCTGACTGCAGGCCATTCCTGGTGTACGTTTTCAAATACACTTGCAGGCAGGTGATTCAGTGATCTGCAGTGCATTAAATATATATACAGCCTCCTACATATATATCCACTGCATTCTAGTCTAGCCAAGCCTATATCTGACTGCAGACCATTCCTGGTGTACGTTTTCAAATACACTTTCAGGCAGGCGATTCAGTGATCTGCAGTGCATTAAATATATATACAGTCTCCTACAAATATATATCCACTGCATTCCAGTCTAGCCAAGCCTATATCTGACTGCAGGCCATTCCTGGTGTACGTTTTCAAATATACTTTCAGGAAGGCAGGTGATTCAGTGATCTGCAGTGCATTAAATATATGTACAGTCTCCTACATATATATCCACTGCATTCTAGTCTAGCCAAGCCTATAACTGACTGCAGGCCATTCCTGGTGTACCTTTTTTAAAATATACTTGCAGGCAGGCAGGTGATTCAGTGATCTGCAGTGCATAAAATATATATACAGTCTCCTACATATATATCTGTTGCATTTTAGTCTAGCCAAGCCTATATCTGACTGCAGGCCATTCCTGGTGTACATTTTCAAATATACTTGCAGGCAGGCAGGTGATTCAGTGATCTGCAGTGCATAAAATATATATACAGTTTCCTACATATATATCCACTGCATTTTAGTCTAGCCAAGCCTATACCTGACTGCAGGCCATTCCTGGTGTACGTTTTCAAATACACTTGCAGGCAGGTGATTCAGTGATCTGCAGTGCATTAAATATATATACAGCCTCCTACATATATATATCCACTGCATTCTAGTCTAGCCAAGCCTATATCTGACTGCAGGCCATTCCTGGTGTATGTTTTCAAATACACTTTCAGGCAGGCAGGCAGGTGATTCAGTGATCTGCAGTGCATAAAATATATATACAGTCTTCTACATATATATCCACTGCATTCTAGTCTAGCCAAGCCTATATCTGACTGCAGGCCATTCCTGGTGTACGTTTTCAAATACACTTTCAGGCAGGTGATTAAGTGATCTGCAGTGCATTAAATAAATATACAGTCTCCTACATATATATATCCAATGCATTCCAGTCTAGCCAAGCTTATATCTGACTGCAGGCCATTCCTGGTGTACGTTTTCAAATAAACTTTCAGGCAGGCGATTCAGTGATCTGCAGTGCATAAAATATATATACAGTCTTCTACATATATATCCACTGCATTCTAGTCTAGCCAAGCCTATATCTGACTGGAGGCCATTCCTGGTGTATGTTTTCAAATACACTTTCAGGCAGGCAGGCAGGTGATTCAGTGATTTGTGATCTGCAGGAATATATACAGTCTCCTACATATATATATCCACTGCATTCCAGTCTAGCCAAGCCTATATCTGACTGCAGGCCATTCCTGGTGTATGTTTTCAAATGTACTTTCAGGAAGGCAGGTGATTCAGTGATCTGCAGTGCATAAAATATATGTACAGTCTCCTACATATATATCCACTGCATTCTAGTCTAGCCAAGGCTATATCTGACTGCAGGCCATTCCTGGTGTACATTTTCAAATATACTTGCAGGCAGGCAGGCAGGCAGGTGATTCAGTGATCTGCAGTTCATAAAATATATATACAGTCTTCTTCATATATATCCACTGCATTCTAGTCTAGCCAAGCCTTTATCTGACTGCAGGCCATTCCTGGTGTACGTTTTCAAATACACTTTGAGGGAGGCAGGCAGGCAGGTGATTCAGTGATCTGCAGTGCATTAAATATATATACAGTCTCCTACATATATATCCACTGCATTCTAGTCTAGTCAAGCCTATATCTGACTGCAGGCCATTCCGGGTGTACTTTTTCTAGTAAACTTCAGGTGGTGTTTTGCTAATAAGATTTTACAGCATGTCTGGAAGGCCACCAAGGAGAGACAGTGCTGGTCATGGACACGGTGCATCCTCAGCACGTGGCTGTGGGGCATGCTTGTCCTTTTTTTCGGCAGCTGGCCATGTTGATCCACAACATGCAGAAGAGTTGGTAGAGTGGATAACTAAGCCGTCCTCATCCTCCTCATCTTCTGTCACCCAGGCCCAGAGTAGTTTGCCTGGCAATGCAGCTGCCAAAGCGGCCTATTCCATCGGCTCAATGTCATCAGTCACTCCTTCCCTACCCCACCTTGCCCCACCATCATGCCCCACCATCATGCATGGAGGAGTCCCCCGAACTGTTCGACCACAGTGTCGGGTACATGCTGCAGGAGGATGCACAGCGTTTTGAAGCCTCTGATGATGGTACCCAGGTTGAGGAAGGCAGTAATGTGAGCCCAGAGAGAGAGAGTGCCCAAGAAGGACAAGAAACTGGCAGTCCTGTTCCCCCAGCTGCAGCATACTGCCAGGTTTGCTCCAGTGATGAGGAGGGAGAGGATGATGAGGTCACTGACTCTACGTGGGTGCCTGATAGAAGAGAGGAGGAGGAGGCGGCACATCTCCAATGAGGCAGGATGCCCTCCAAGGGCCAGCTTAAGGGCAGCCACCCGACTGCATCACACCGCAGAGCTCCGCATGTGCAGGGCGCTGCTAACTCTCCGCATATTTTGAAAAGTTCTTTGGTGTGGGCCTTTTTTGATACATGTGCAGCAGATCGCAACATATGTCTGAAGCGTATCAAGCGTAGCCAAAACAGCAGCCACTTGGGCATCACATGCTTGACCAGACATATGTCGACCTCCCATGCAGTCCGTTGGCAACAGTACTTAAAAGACCCACACCAAAGAACAAGGCGGACCTCTCCTTGCTCCTCATCAGCTGGGATCTCCAACCCCACTATACCTTCAGTCCTCTCAGAAACCTGCACTGGGAGGAATGAAAGTGTAGAATTAGGTGTGCCAAGTACTTGTGGGCAATCTGCTATCGCTACACCAACATCCGATTGTAGAAGGCAAATATCCCTACCCCAGTTGCTAAACCATTGAAAGAAATTTGGTCCCAGCCATCCACTTGCTCAGCGGCTGAATGCTAGCTTGGCTAAATTGCTAGTGCTCTAACTGCTGCCTTTTCAGCTGGTAGACTCTGCCCCCTTTTGTGAATTTGTGGAATGTGTGGTACCTCAGTGGCAGGTTCCCAAACGCCATTTCTTTTCACGGAAGGCCATTCTGGCTCTCTACCGGCATGTGGAAGGCAATGTCTTGGCCTCGTTGGACAGGGCGGTCAGCGGTAAGGTGCATATTACCGTTGACTCATGGTCCAGCAGGCATGCACAGGGACGTTACCTTTCTTTCACGGCACACTGGGTAGCTCTGCTGGCAGCTGGGAAGGATGCAGGACAGGGTTCAGTATTGTTGGAGGTTGTTCCGCCACCATGCCTCCAAAATGCTAGTAGTGGTGATTCTGCCACACCTCTCTCCTCCACCCACCTCCACTTCTTCTTCCTCTATGGCCTCTTCCTCTGCAGATTTGTCCTCAGAACCAGCAGTGCTCTATAGGCATTCAAGGGGCTATGCAGTGCTTGAGTTGGTCTGCTTAGGGGACAGGAGCCACACTGGGGCAGAGATTCTGTCAGCTCTGCAGGGGCAGACTCAGACGTGGTTGATGCCACACCAGCTTTAGCCAAGAATGGTGATTTGTGACAATGGCACCAACCTCCTCTCCGCCCTCCGACAGGGACACTTGACCCATGTTCCCTGTTTGGCTCACGTCCTTAATTTGGTGGTGCAGCGGTTTTTGTGCAGGTACCCGGGCTTACAGGATCTCCTGAGGCAGGCCAGGAAAGTCTGTGGGCATTTCCGCCGGTCATATAATAGTGCTCGGCTGGCTGACCATCAAAAGGAATGCAAACTGCCCAAGAACCGCCTCATTTGTGACATGCCCACAAGGTGGAACTCAACATTGTCAATGCTGCAGTCGCTGCACACGCAGAGGGCCATCAATGAGTACCTGTGTGAGTATGACACCAGGACAGGGTCAGAGGAGCTTGGCTTTTTTTTTCACCATGCCAGTGGCTACTGATCAAGGATGCATGCACTGTTCTGTCACCATTTG
This sequence comes from Aquarana catesbeiana, assembly GCF_042186555.1. Taxonomy (NCBI): domain Eukaryota; kingdom Metazoa; phylum Chordata; class Amphibia; order Anura; family Ranidae; genus Aquarana; species Aquarana catesbeiana. Next base: position 126,777,205 of record NC_133335.1, read on the forward strand.
AGGAGGCCACAAGGATGATGAGCAGTGACAGTGCATGCATCAGTGATATTGTCCCTCTTGTCTTCCTGTTGGAGCACACGCTTCATGGAATAATGGACAGGGCACTTGAGGCAGAACAGAGGGAGGAAGAGGAGGACTTCCTTACCTCTGAAGGCTCCCTTTATCCAAACAGTATTCCTGCGGGCCAGCCGATCACACAGGAAGAGGAGGAGGATGAGAATTGTGTCAGCATGGAGGTTGAGCCTAGCACTCAGCATCAGCAAGAGTCTTCATGGGATCATTTTCAGTCCCCAGAAACCCATGGACTTGTACGTGGCTGGTAGGAGGTGGCTGTGGATCATGTCATCCTTAGTGACCCAGAGGACTCCAGATCAGATGCCTCAGCAAACCTTTGCTGCATGGCCTCCCTGATCCTGCAAAGCCTGCAAAAGGACCCTCGGATTTGTGGTATCAAGGAGAGGGATCATTACTGGCTGGCAACCCTTCTTGATCCATGTTACAAGGGTAAGGTTGCAGAATTTATCCAGCCTTCGCAGAGGGAGCAGAGGATGAAACATTTTTGGGAGGCCTTACAAAAAGGTTTGTGCAATGCGTTTCCAGAGCCTGGGATGTTACAATTTCCTGGTCCTCCTGGACAACGTGTTGCTGAGGCTTCAGTCAGTCACAGAAGGAGCAGTGGAGAAGGTGGCCGTCTGACCAATGCGTTCAGACAATTCTTTAGCCCCAAGGTCTGATCGGTTCCAGCAACCATCGCCAGCGTCTGATTTACATGGTGCAGGAATACCTAGGGGCAAGATCAGACTTGGAGACCTTTCCAACCGAAAACCAACGGGATTACTGGGTCTTGAGGATGGATCACTGGCCAGAGCTTGCACAATATGCAATTGAGCTACTGGCCTGTCCTGCATCCAACTTTCTTTCTGAGCGCACATTCAGTGCTGCTGGAGGCTTTGTAACCGTTTAGAGTGCGCCTGTCCACAGACTCAGTTGATCGGCTTACCTTCATAAAAATGAATCAGTCTTGGATCACCAGCTACCGAGCACCTGATGCTGATGTAACCGATTAATTTTTCTATGAATGTGAGATCCCTTGAAGACTGCCTATGCTGAGTGACTATCCTGTTATTCTGAGTGACTATCCTATTCCTCCTCAATGTTCATGTTGATAGCTTCTAAGATCATTTTTTGTTTCGGGGCACCACCACCAGTGCCTAAGGCCAAATTTTTCTGCCCCTGTTTAACAGGGGCATGTAATTACCATCTTTGCTCTAATATTTCACAGCGGGGCCCGTTCCTGCACTCAACAAGAGTATCTGTGAGGCTTTACAGTGTTGTGCCACCACCACCACCTAAGGCCCAATTTTTCTGCCCCTGTTTAACAGGGGAATGTAATTACAATATTTGCTCTAATATTTCACAGCAGGGCTCGTTCCTGTGCTCAACAACAGAATCTGTGAGGGGTTACAGTGTTGTGGCACCCCCACCAGTGCCTAAGGCCCAATTTTTCTGCCCCTGTTTAACAGGGGTGTGTATTTACAATTTTTGCTGTAATATTTCTGTCAGGGCTGACTCAGCCCTTCCTTCTCTGAGCTGGCCACTCAGCTGTCGGCTAATTGCCAGCTCTCATCTCTCTCCACAGTTAACCAGCTGTTGTGGATCTGCTCGTCAGTCCCGCCAACTTAAAGATCTCCAGCTCACTTCATTCCTGCCTTCGCCTTGGTCACATCACAAAAAACCATCTCCTGCATTCCTGTTTAAAGACTGGCTTTGTTGACATCCTTTCTGGCTCCTTATCCTGCTTGGTGTTCCTCTACTTGGATCCCTGACTTCTGGCCTGGCTGATTACCCGATCTGGTTACTGAACTCTGGCTTGGCAGATTACCCGATCTGGTTACTGAACTCTGGCTTGGGTGATTACCCGATCTGGTTACTGAACTCTGGCTTGGCTGACTACCCTATCCGGTTACTGGAATCTGGCTATGCTTTGACTAAGCTTACTCTATTTACCTTTTTTTATTAATAAATAAGTGTGATTTTACTGTACTTCTGTCTCGGTCTGATTCATGGTTTCTAACAGTAGGCGAAGGCCATGAATTCAGAAGATACAGTCAATCCACTTTGTTGGTAATATTTTTTCCAGCTTGGAAGAGCAAGATCACCGCATGGATCAGTTTGCCATGGCGTTACAAACGCACCTGAGTCACACGGCTCACCTTGAATCCTCCACTGTGGCTGCCTTTGTATCAAAGCACTCGATTACACTGCAGCTGCGTGACACTCCACTTGCCATTGAGGCTCTTGATGGGAGACCTCTACAGCCTGCCCATGTGACTCATGAGACGGTTCCGTTGTCCATGGCCGTAGGGGCTCTTCACCATGAGATAATCCAATTCCAAGTGATTTCCTCTCCTAAGTTTCTGCTGGTTATTGGTTATTCTTGGTTACAGAGGCACAACCCCTCTTGATTGGCTCCGTGCTGAGGTTCTCTCCTGGTCATCACAATGCAGTAAAACATGCTTCTGGAAGGTAGCCAAGGTCCGGTGTACCTCTTCACTCTCCTCCCTGCCAGAGGAGTACCGCGATTTTAGCGATGTCTTTGACAAAGGTCAAGCCGGTAGTTTGCCTACACACCGGCCGTATGATTACGCAATTGACCTTCAACCTGGTGCATCTCCCCCTTGTGGTCGGGTTTACACTTTGTCGGTCTTGGAGGATAAAGCCATGGAGAAGTATGTTGCAGACGCACTTTCTTAGGATTTCATCGGCAAATCCTCGTCTCCTGCTGGTGCTGGTTTCTTCTTTGTGAAGAAGAGGAGCGGTGAACTGAGACCTTGTATTGATTATAGGGGTCTCAATTGTTTCACCATTAAGAATGCCTACCCGATCCCGTTGATTACAGAGTTATTTGACCGTGTCAAGGGAGCAACGGTTTTCACTACGCTTGATCTGAGAGGGGCTTACTATCTCATGAGAATTAAGGAGAGCGACGAGTGGAAAACTGTGCTTAATACCAGAACAGGCCATTATGAGTATCTCGTAATGCCTTTTGGCCTTTGTAACGCCCCGGCAGTTTTCCAGGAATTTATTACCACACAGATGTCTGTCGTGTGCTTCAGAAATTAAGAGAGAACAATCTCTATTGTAAACTGGAGAAGTGTGAGTTCCATCGGGAGCAAGTTAAATTCCTGGGCATTCCATGTCATTTCCACTGCTGGTTTTTCAATGGACCCAGAGAAACTTTTGGCAGTCCTACAGTGGCCTCGACACATGGGGTTACGTCCTCTGCAGCGTTTCCTTTGTTTTACCAACTATTATCGGAAGTTTATTCGTAACTTCTCATCTCTGGTCAAGCCCCTGACCGATATGACCAGAAAGAACGGTAACCCACAGAGTTGGTCTCCGGAGTCCATTAAGGCCTTTGAAAGTCTCAAATCTGCCTTTGTTTCCGCTCCTGTGTTTGCACATCCTGATCCTAGGTTACCTTTTATCCTTGAGGTTGATGCTTCTGAGACTGGTGTTGGCGCCCTTCTGTCGTAACGTCCTACCTCTGAGAATGCTATACATCCTTGTGGCTACTTTTCAAAGAAATTGTCACCTACCGAGTGCAATTACGAGATTGGTGACAGAGAGCTGTTGGCAATCATTTTAGCCCTAAAAGAATGGAGACATCTCCTCGAAGGTACCATTGTGTCGGTTCTCATTCTTACTGACCATAAGAATCTCACATTCTTGTCTGAGGCTAAACGCCTCTCTCCCAGAAGGGCACGATGGGCTCTCTTCTTGTCAAGTTTCAATTACATTGTCTCATGCTTACCCGGTACTAAGAATGTAAGGGCTGACGCCTTGTCACGACAATTTTCCTCCACTTCCAAAATTCTTGCTGCTCAGGTCGATGCTCCTCCTGAGAAACCTTGTGACCGCTGCTTTGTCCCAGAGTGTCTCCGTACTGCCATGCTCCAGACTTACCATTCTCGCAAGGCAGCTGGCCACCCTGGTAAGAATCAACTTGTTTGGGCCATTTCCCAACAATTCTGGTGGCCTAGTCTACGTGCTGATGTAACTGCCTCCGTAGCTGCCTGTCCTGTGTGTGCTCAGAGTAAGACTCCACGACACCTTCCAGTGGGCCTCCTACAACCCATACCCAATGGAGAGAGGCCCTGGACCCACCTGTCTATGGATTTCATTGTGGAGTTGCCCAACTCCCAAGGCAACACAGTTATCCTTATGTTAGTTGACCGGTTCTCAAAAATGTGTCATTGTATTCCACTTAAGAAGTTGCCCACTTCTAAGGAACTGGCTTCCATTTTTACTCGGGAGACCTTTCGCTTACATGGGCTACCCAAGGTGATTGTCTAGGACAGGGGTAGTCAGTTTGTGTCCTGGTTCTGGCGAGCCTTTTGTGCACAGCTGGGAATTCAGCTTGCTTTCTCCTCTGCGTATCACCCGCAGTCTAATGGGGCCCGCAGAATGAGCCAATCAGTTACTATGTTGCTATATTTCTGACCATCACAACAACTGGTCAGACCTATTACCATGGGCAGAGTTTGCTCACAACAGTGCCTTGAATTCTGCTTCCCGATTGTCTCTGTTTATGGCAAATTATAGTTTCCAACCTTCCATGTTGCCTGACTCGTTTGTTCTGTAGAGCATTCCTGCACTAGAGGAGTATCTCCGTGTTCTTCGTTTCACTTGGGCACAAGTCCAGGAGGCTTTGCGTCATGCTAATGATAGGTACAGACTCCATGCTGACTGCAGACGCCTGCCTGCACCCTCCTACCAGGTTGGGGACAGGGTCTGGCTGTCATCTCGCAACCTCCGACTTCGTGTTCCCTCACTGAAGTTCGCACCTCAGTTTATTGGGCCTTTCTGTATCCTTCGCAGGATTAACCCATGGGCTTATGCGTTGGACCTTCCTCCTAGTATGCACATCTCAAATGTGTTTCATGTCTCCTTATTGAAACTGTTGGTCTGCAACCGCTTTACCACCTCTGTGCAACGTCCTCACCCTATACAGGCTGAGAACCATGAGGAGTATGAAGTACAATCCATTGTTGACTCCCGTAGGTTCCGTGGGCGCATACAGTACCTGGTGCATTGGAAGGGGTACGGTCCAGAGGAACACTCCTGGGTCTCATCCTCGGACGTATATGCTCCTGCCCTCCTCTGTGATTTCCATAGATGTTTTCCCCTCAAGCCCGGTGGTCCTCCGAGGGGGAGGGGTCGTTGAGGAGGGGGATACTTTCAGGGCTGGCTCAGCCCTTCCTTCTCTGAGCTGGCCGCTCAGCTGTCAGCTAATTGCCAGCTCTCATCTCTCTCCACAGTTAACCAGCTCTTGTGGATCTGCTCATCAGTCCCGCCTACTTAATGATCTCCAGCTCACTTCATTCCTGCCTTCGCCTTGGTCACATCACAAAAAACCATCTCCTGCATTCCTGTTTAAAGACTGGCTTTGCTGACATCCCTTCTGGCTCCTTATCCTGCCTGCTGTTCCTCTACTTGGATCCCTGACTTCTGGCCTGGCTGATTACCCGATCTGGTTACTGAACTTTGGCTTGGCTGATTATCCAATCTGGTAACTGAACTCTGGCTTGGCTGACTACCCGATCTGGTTACTGGACCCTGGCTATGCTTTGACTACGCTTACTCTATTTACCTTTTTATTTTTAATAAACAAGTGTGATTTTACTGTACTTCTGTCTCGTTCTGGTTCAGGTTTCTGACAATTTCACAGCAGGGATCGTTCCTGCGCTCAACTAGAGTATCTGTGAGGGGTTGCATTGTTGTCGCACAGGGGCATGTAATTACAATTCTTGATATAATATTTCACAGCAGGGCCCGTTCCAGTGCTCACCAAGAGTAACTGAGGGCTTACAGTGTTCTGGTACCACCAACACCTAAGGCCCAATTTTCTGCAGAGTATATAGGGCAGGCCATATAGTATATACAGGCGGTCCTCTACTTTCAAACAGCCGACTTACAAACGACTCCTACTTACAAACGGAAGGAGACAAAAGGGAGTGAGAGGAAATCTACCCTAGGAAGGGAAATTCTCTCCTGTAAGAGTTAATATAGGAAAAAGGTGTCTCCACTGATGCTTTATCACCAATCCTTGTTTCCATAATAACCCCAAATTTTCAAAATCCAATTGTCATTGGGACAGAAAATGAGGTGAAATCTTCTGAACAGGGGCACAGGCAGCAAAAAAAAAAAGTTACAGGGGTGATAACTGGAGCTACGCTTACAAAATGTACCTGTTCCAAATTACAAACAGATTCAACTTAAGAACAAACCTACAGTCCCTGTCTTGTTTGGACCACCTGTATACTGCTGTTCAGAGTATATAGGGCCTGGGGGACCCACGCCTTTTTTCTTTTTTTAATTAGGGTGTGGGATTCCCCTTAATATCCATACAAGACCCAAAGGGCCTGGTAATGGGCTTGGGGGAGGGGACCTTGCCATTTTTCTCAATAATTTTCATCCATATTGCTGGGACCCAACATTACTTTACAGCCGCAAGCAGTTTTAAATTACTTTTACTCGGGGGCGTGGCCGGCTGGTGAAGGAAATGGCCGCTTGAAAGCACTGCTCTGCATACAGCCAGCTCGCTGGAGCTTCTAACGGACATCCAGCGCCATAAAAAGAGGCAAAAATAGCACACAGCAGGTCGGGCATGCCTCCGCTACATGCCCCGTAAGCGGAAAGACCGTAATCCCTCTAGAAGAACGACGGACTTCTACTCACAGCCCCGTCGCTCCTCCAGCCAAGATGGCGCAGGCGGCTCCCAGCCGCACAAACGTGGCTTCACTAAGGTCACAGAGAGACGTCTGCAGCACTTCTCCCCGGACTTCTCTAACTCACACCAGGCGACCGGCAGAACCTCCCAGTCCTCCTCCTGTTCTTCCAGCCCAGTGAAGGCTAAGCTCAAATACCAAGACACACCGATCTCAACTCTGGAGGTGAGTGACATGGCAGGCTCCCTAGACGACACCAGGGAGCTGCAGGACTCCATTACTGAATTCCCCACAGTAAATCAACCAGTGCTAGATAATACATTAAAAGATATGCTGGTATCCTTACGCAGCACACTCCATGCAGATATTCTGTCACTTGCTCAGCAGTTTAAAGCAGAAGTGAGAGAGATTGGGGAAAGAGTCACACATGTGGAACATAAAATGGGTGACTTTGCCTCTACTTTTAATGAGCTGATAGATGCCCATAATACCCATGAAGATGAAATCACATGGATGAAAACTAAAATCGCAGATCTGGAGAATCGCTCCAGACGCAACAATATTAAAATTAGAGGAATCCCCGAAGAAATCAAAAATCCTGATTTAATGTTTTTCTTTACCGATGTGATGAAAGATGCCCTACCAGACCTCCCGCTGGAAGATTTATTAATCGACCGCATACATAGGTTGCCAAAACCTAAGCACATCCCTGCGCATCTACCCAGAGATACGATAGCTCGCATCCACTTCTTTACGACGAAGGAGAAATTAATGGCGGCCTTCAGACATGCAGATCAACTCCCGGATCATTTGCAGACACTGTCGCTGTTCGTAGATCTGTCTGCCCATACCACGCATCAAAGAAGACAACTTGCCACCATAACGAAACCTTTGCGAAACCACCACATTTCCTACCAGTGGAGGTACCCGGCAAAACTCCTTGTCACGAAAGACGATCGTGTCTACACAATCAATTCCTTAAAAGAGGGCATTCACATTCTCCGTGATTGGCAAATCCTAGATCCAGACACTGAGACTACAGACAAGGCGATCTCACCGCACGCCTCTCCTCCTCACAAGTTCCCTTCCACTAATCAAGGGCCTGGATAAACGTCTTCACAAACAAGCTGATTTGGCTCCGGTGAGCTAGTATAATGCACAAGCTGTTAAATTTTATCATAGTTGCAGTTGTTCCCCCTGAATGTTGCGGACAACTACCCGCTCAGGTTCTACATAGAACCATACCTTTTTTCTTGCTTCCATTTTTGGATACCTGTTCCCGTAGGAACAGCTGGTTCTTCCCCCTTTTTCCCTACCTATCCTCCCTTCACTAATTGACTGTGGCATACCCAATTGCCGACTTCCAGCACAAGTTGCACCCTATTGTCTAATTTGGATTTACTTCGTAATCTAGATCCCTGAGGTACCCTTAAAACACAGATTGCCAACTAAACATCCCACTTTCTCAAGCCTCTGCCTGTTGAAATAATAAGTTTAAAGATGGAATTTAAAATCTCCTCACTGAACGTTAAAGGCCTGAACAGTCCATTTAAACGACAAACGGCATGGAAAGAAGCATCCCGACTTAACTGTGACATTTTTTGCTTACAAGAAACACACTTTGCCTCGAAAAACCCTCCGACATTCAATCATAAAAAATTCCCCCATATATTTCAAGCTAATGCTCCAACAAAAAAAAGAGGGGTTCTCATTGCTATAAAAGATTCAATAGCATTCACACTGACTTCCTTGTCAGTGGATCCTTTGGGAAGATACCTGGTTCTAGTGGGACAGATAAACAATATTCTCTACACTATCGTCAACGTATACTTGCCCAATATAAGACCGATCTCAACTTTGAACAAAATTTGGAAAAAGGTCCACCCTCTTTGCCAGGGTCACATCATCATGTGTGGAGACTTTAATGCCATAACAGACCGCAAAATGGACTCGTCCAACTCCTCACCAAGTCGATCCCACAAAACAACCCTAGCGAACTTCCTTGACTCATCTTCCCTATTTGATGTATGGAGATGTCAACACGCCACGGAAAAGGATTTTACCTTTTTTTCACATGCCCATAAATCCTACACTCGTATTGACTTTTTTTTTACAGATAAATTTCTTTTGCAGGAGATCCAACAATCAGAGATTGGAAACATTACGTGGTCAGACCACGCGCCTGTGTCCATTTCACTGGGGAGGGGAAAGCTAGGGACGAGAGCGAACAGGTGGAGAAATGATGCAGTGCTCATGGCTCGACCTGAGAACAAGCTACAAATACAAAAAGCACTACAGGAATTTTTTGAATTAAACGAAGACGTATTCTTTGGAACAATTAATGGCATACAAATCAGGTGGTTTAATTAAATTCTACAAAAAATGGGCCCCATGGAGGGAATTCCACAAGCATACTTAGTCCATTCTCTTCGTATATAATAAACCTCCCCTAAAATAAACTCCCCCCTATTATGAAAAATTTCAGTCCGGAAACCTAACAGGTCATGACAGGACAGAGCATTACAAAGCACTTGGGTTTCTCACCTACCTGGCCTTCCCCCTCCCCCCTCCCCCTATCCTTCCCAACTATTCTTCCTTGTTATGGTTCACCTATATTTTCTTAGCCTAACAGAGTTCGAAACAGAATGATTATTCTAGAATACGACTACCCCAGATTGATATTACCTCTAGCATGTATTATGTCTTTACATAACGAAACTGCTAGGATATATGGTTCTTATGTTTCAACTCATCCATGTATATGTAAAACTCTTCGATTTACCGTTACTACTACTTGTTGTGTTGTAATCTTTTCTTAATTCTAATAATAAAAAATATTTGAAATAAATTACTTTTACTCCTTTAGTAATGCCATTTTGTGCAGGGACTGTTCTAAACACGGGAAACACGCTCCACTTTACAGGCATACTATAGTCACCCCCCCAGGTACGATATTTAACCACTTGAGCCCCGGACCATTATGCTGCCTAAGGACCAGAGGTCTTTTTCCAATTTGGCACTGCGTCGCTTTAACTGCTAATTGCGCGGTCATGCAATGCTGTACCCAAACGAAATTTGCGTCCTTTTCTTCCCACAAATAGAGCTTTCTTTTGATGGTATTTGATCACCTCTGCGGTTTTTATTTTTTGCGCTATAAACGGAAAAAGACCGAAAATTTTGAAAAAAAATGATATTTTCTACTTTTTGTTATAAAAAAAATCCAATAAACTAAATTTTAGTCATACATTTAGGCCAAAATGTATTCGGCCACATGTCTTTGGTAAAAAAAATGTCAATAAGCGTATATTTATTGGTTTACGCAAAAGTTATAGCGTCTACAAACTAGGGTACATTTTCTGTAATTTACACAGCTTTTAGTTTATGACTGCCTATGTCATTTCTTGAGGTGCTAAAATGGCAGGGCAGTACAAAACCCCCCCAAGTGACCCCATTTTGGAAAGTAGACACCCCAAGGAAATTGCTGAGAGGCATGTTGAACCTATTGAATATTTATTTTTTTTGTCCCAAGTGATTGAATAATGACAAAAAAAAAAAAAAATATTTACAAAAAGTTGTCACTAAATGATATATTGCTCACACAGGCCATGGGCCTATGTGGAATTGCACCCCAAAATACATTCAGCTGCTTCTCCTGAGTATGGGGATACCACATGTGTGGGACTTTTTGGGAGCCTAGCCGCGTACGGGGCCCCGAAAACCAATCACCACCTTCAGGATTTCTAAGGGTGTAAATTTTTGATTTTACTCCTCACTACCTATCACAGTTTCGGAGGCCATGGAATGCCCAGGTGGCACAAAACCCCCCAAAATGACCCCATTTTGGAAAGTAGACACCCCAAGCTATTTGCTGAGAGGCATATTGAGTCCATGGAATATTTTATATTTTGACACAAGTTGTGGGAAAGTGACACTTTTTTTTTTTTGCATAAAGTTGTCACTAAATGATATATTGCTCACACAGGCCATGGGCATATGTGGAATTGCACCCCAAAATACATTTAGCTGCTTCTCCTGAGTATGGGGATACCACATGTGTGGGACTTTTTGGGAGCCTAGCCGCGTACGGGACCCCGAAAACCAAGCACCGCCTTCAGGATTTCTAAGGGTGAAAATTTTTGATTTCACTCTTCACTGCCTATCACAGTTTCGGAGGCCATGGAATGCCCAGGTGGCACAAACCCCCCCCAAATGACCCCATTTTGGAAAGTAGACACCCCAAGCTATTTGCTGAGAGGCATGGTGAGTATTTTGCAGCTCTCATTTGTTTTTGAAAATGAAGAAAGACAAGAAAAAACATTTTTTTTTTTCTTTTTTCAATTTTCAAAACTTTGTGACAAAAAGTGAGGTCTGCAAAATACTCACTATACCTCTCAGCAAATAGCTTGGGGTGTCTACTTTCCAAAATGGGGTCATTTGGGGGGGGTTTGTGCCACCTGGGCTTTCCATGGCCTCCGAAACTGTGATAGGCAGTGAAGAGTGAAATCAAAAATTCACGCCCTTAGAAAGCCTGAAGGCGGTGCTTGGTTTTTGGGGTCCCGTACGCGGCTAGGTTCCCAAAAAGTCTCACACATGTGGTATCCCCGTACTCAGGAGAAGCAGCAGAATGTATTTTGGGGTGTAATTTCACATATTCCCATGGCATGTTTGAGCAATATAACATTTAGTGACAACTTTGTGCAAAAAAAAAAAAAAAAAAAAAAAAAAATGTGTCTCTTTCCCGCAACTTGTGTCGCAATATAAAATATTCCATGGACTCGACATGCCTCTCAGCAAATAGCTTGGGGTGTCTACTTTCCAAAATGGGGTCATTTGGGGGGGTTTTGAACTGTCCTGGCATTTTATGCACAACATCTAGAAGCTTATGTCACACATCACCCACTCTTCTAACCACTTGAAGACAAAGCCCTTTCTGACACTTATTGTTTACATGAAAAAGTTATTTTTTTTTTGCAAAAAAATTACTTTGAACCCCCAAACATTATATATTTTTTTAAAGCAAATGCCCTACAGATTAAAATGGTGGGTGTTTCATTTTTTTTTTTCACACAGTATTTGCGCAGCGATTTTTCAAACGCATTTTTTGGGGAAAAAACACACTTTTTTAAATTTTAATGCACTAAAACACACTATATTGCCCAAATGTTTGATGAAATAAAAAAGATGATCTTAGGCCGAGTACATGGATACCAAACATGACATGCTTTAAAATTGCGCACAAACGTGCAGTGGCAACAAAATAAATACATTTTTAAAAGCCTTTAAAAGCCTTTACAGGTTACCACTTTAGATCTACAGAGGAGGTCTACTGCAAAAATTACTGCCCTCGATCTGACCTTCGCGGTGATACCTCACATGCATGGTGCAATTGCTGTTTACGTTTGACGACAGACCGCCAATTGCGTTCGCCTTAGCGCGAGAGCAGGGGGCGACAGGGGTGCTTTAAACTGTTCCTTTCATATTTTTTTTTTTTAATCATTTTTATTGTTATCTCGGGGAATGTAAATATCCCCTATGATAGCAATAGGTAGTGACAGGTACTCTTTTTTGAAAAAATTGGGGTCTATTAGACCCTAGATCTCTCCTCTGCCCTCAAAGCATCTGACCACACCAAGATCGGTGTGATAAAATGCTTCCCCAATTTCCCAATGGCGCTATTTACATCCGGCGAAATCTAAGTCATAAAATGCTCGTAGCTTCCGGTTTCTTAGGCCATAGAGATGTTTGGAGCCACTCTGGTCTCTGATCAGCTCTATGGTCAGCTGGCTGAATCACCGGCTGCATTCTCAGGTTCCCTGTTGAGACAGGAGAGCCAGAGAAAAACACGGAAGACGGTGTGGGGGGGGGGCATTCCCTCCCACGGCTTGTAAAAGCAGTCTAGAGGCTAATTAGCTGCTAGGATTGCTTTTACATGAAAGCCGACCGCTGGCTGAAAAGAATGATACCAAGATGATACCTAAACCTGCAGGCATCATTCTGGTATAACCACTCAAAGTCGTGAATGGCGTACCTGAAGACAAAAAAATGGTTAACAATAAAGCACAGTAAACGGTAAAGTATAAAAAATTGCATACCTGAAAAAGCAAACATGATAAAACATAATAACAATAAAACATTGCAGAATAGAATACAGTAAAAAAGAGCAGAACAATAGAGAGAGAATAGAGAGAGAGAGAACAATAAAACGACAACAATTTTTTTTTATTTTATATATATATATATATTTTTTTTTACACTTTTTTTGTAACTAACTTTTATAACTGTAACCGGTTCCAGGTTCGGGTCTCTCAAAATGCGATGGCATCTTGGGAGACCCTGTGAAAGTGTGCCTAGTCTGTGCAATGCTGTACCCTACACTAATACTCAACTAGTGAATGGTAGCGTTCAAAACATTCACCAATGCAAAGACCAGGATTGTCAGGACAGGAGGGACAATAATAGCGGGTGTCACGCCTATATCCGCGCTTGCTGCAGACACAACATCTTTTTTGGGGGGGTTCGTTGGGTAGGGGTACTCGGGAGGACATAAAGAAAATGCCTCTCATGCAGCCGACTGCATTTGATTGGGGATGTGAATGGGGGAAGTACGGGCGCTGCAGAAGTGGTGGGTTCCCAATTAGGATTGGCGAATGCAGCAGGAAGGGCACTATGGGCACGACGGGCCTGTGTTTGTCTTCTTGGTGGCAGCGGGACACTACTTGTGCTTGCCACCTCATCAGCTTGAACTGCACTTATGGGACTCGCCACATCACCAAGTGTTACTGCAGTGCTAGTTTGACTACGACCGGGGTGTACTAGGCCGCTGGTGCTTGCCAGTTCACCAAAACGCTACCAAAAAAACTGTTAGCGATCGCAGGGATCAGGCCTGACTCTGCGAACGCTGCAGTTATGTGTTTAGTGTTTTGTAAGTGTCAGTGATCGATCGATACTGCACTTGGGTGGGCTGGGCTGGGCCGGGCGGAGGGGCAAAACACAGGTGCTAGCAGGTATCTGGGCTGATCCCGCTAACACTGCGTTTTTGGGAACCCTAAACTGCTGGGGACGCTAGTATAGATCTGATCGGATCAGATATTGATCCGTACAGATACTATACCACTAAGGGAGGTGTATGCTGTGTGCGTGGGTGTTAGCGGTACTGGCGCTAACCTGACGCTGCCTGGGGCTGGTGCTTGCCAGTTCACCAAAACGCTACCAAAAAAACTGTTAGCGATCGCAGGGATCAGGCCTGACTCTGCGAACGCTGCAGTTATGTGTTTAGTGTTTTGTAAGGGACAGTGATCGATCGATACTGCACTTGGGTGGGCTGGGCCGAGCCGGGCGGAGGGGCAAAACGCAGGTGCTAGCAGGTATCTGGGCTGATCCCGCTAACACTGCGTTTGTGGGAACCCTAAACTGCTGGGGACGCTAGTATAGATCTGATCGGATCAGATATTGATCCGATCAGATACTATACCACTAAGGGAGGTGTACGGTGCGTGCGTGGGTGTTAGCGCTACTGGCGCTAACCTGACGCTGCCTGGTGCTTGCTTGCCAGTTCACCAAAATGCTACCAAAAAAACTGTTAGCGATCGCAGGGATCAGGCCTGACTCTGCGAACGCTGCAGTTATGCGTTTAGTGTTTTGTAAGTGACAGCGATCGATCGATACTGCACTTGGCTGGGCCGGGCGGAGGGGCAAAACGCAGGTGCTAGCGGGTATCTGGGCTGATCCCGCTAACACTGTGTTTTTGGGAACCCTAAACTGCTGGGGACGCTAGTATAGATCTGATCGGATCAGATATTGATCTGATCAGATACTATACCACTAAGGGAGGCGTATGCTGCGTGCGTGGGTGTTAGCGGTACTGGCGCTAATCTGACGCTGCCTGGGGCGACGCATATCACCGCCGGGCGATCAGGGGGCTAAACCTTTATTCGGTAATAAACGGCGGGTGCCCTGACACTATAAAAAATAAACGAACTAACCAGCGTCAACCGTAACGTTTATACGGTGATCAGTGGTGAAAGGGTTAACTAGGGGGTAATCAAGGGGTTAAAACCTTTATTAGATAGTATATGGGGGTCCCTGACACTATAAAACGCTGACGGCGAACCTAAATATTTACGTCCCTAACTAGCGTCACCAGTGACACTAATACAGCGATCAGAAAAATGATCGCTTAGCAACACTGGTGACAGGGGGTGATCAAGGGGTTAAAACTTTATTAGGGGGGGTTAGGGGGGTACCCTAGACCTAAAGGGGGGTAATACTAACTGTCCCAACACTGTAACTGTCCAAACTGACACTATGCAGTAATCAGAAAAAAAAAAAAAAAAAACCTGCTGGTGTCAGTTTGTGACGGGGGGGGGGGGGTGATTGGGGGGGGATCGGGGGGCGATCGGGGGGGGGATCGGGGTGTTTTGTATGCCTGGCATGTTCTACTGTGTGTGTAGTGTGTTGTGCACTTACATTGATGTCTTCTCCCCTCGGCGCTGGAACGGAATACCGAGCTGAGGGGAGATGACATCATTTCCTTTGCTGCTGTTTAGCATACAGCAGCAAAGGAATGTTCCCATTGGCCGGCGGCGATCGCGAGGGGGGGGCCACGAACGGATGGCCTCCCCCTCATCTCGGATCGCCGGGGAACAGAACGGGACCGCCTCGGGCGGCGGGGGGGGTCCGATCGGACCCCCCACCCGCGGAAGGCAAATCACGTACATGTACGTGATTTTGCCTGCCCGTGCCGCTTTGCCGACGTAAATCGGCGTTAGGCGGTCCTTAAGTGGTTAAAGGAATATTTCACTTTTATTTTTTCACTTTAAGCATTATTAAAATCACTGCTCCCAAAAAACGTCAGTTTTTAAAACTTTTTTTTTGCATTGATACATGTCCCCTGGGGCAGGACCCGAGTCCTCAAACACTTTTTAGGACAATAACTTGCATATTAGCCTTTAAAATTCGCACTTTTGATTTTTCATGTTCGGGTCCCATAAGCTTTAATGGTGTTCGAGTGTTCGCACAAACTTTTGGTCCATTCGCATGTTCTGCCGCGAACCGAACCAGGGGGGTGTTTGGCTCATCCCTAGTTATGAGGAAAGGTTGCGAGCACTGAACTTATTCTCTCTGGAGAAGAGACACTTGAGAGGGGATATGATTTCAATTTATAAATACCATATTGGTGACCCCACAATAGGGATAAAACTTTTTTGCGGAAGGGAGCCGGAAGGGAGCTTAACAAGACTTGTGGCCACTGATTAAATTAGAAGAAAAGAGGTTTAACCTTAAACTACTTAGAGGGTTCTTTACTGTAAGAACGGCAAGGATGTGGAATTCCCTTTCACAGGCGGTGGTCTCAGCGGGGGGCATCGATAGTTTCAAGAAACTATTAGTTAAGCACCTGAACGACCACAACATACAGGGATATACAATGTAATACTGACATATAATCACACACATAGGTTGGACTTGATGGACTTGTGTCTTTTTTTCGACCTCACCTACTATGTAACTATGTAACTATAGTGACGCAAAACATTGTGCTTAGGATATCCATTACGGATTTTAGCAATATGTTCGTTTAATCTAAAGTTCAATGTTAGATTGGTCCAGACCAACCTTTTTCCATCATCTTACTGGATATTTTAAATGTGGGAAATGCCAGACATGCAATCTTAATAAATGTAAAACTAGAAAAATCTGTGACTTCTCACCCAGTATCTCCTCAAAGAACTATATGGGTGGGGCTGTTTTGTTTCACTTCACTGGTCTGTCTTGTCTAAATCTGAATGAGACGTGAGCTTTTTCCTTTTAATGTGAAAGTGAGGCTTGGTTGTCGTCCTTTTCCCTCACTCAGGCTGCAGAGATGAAAGTGAGGCTTGAACCGCAAGGTTCCTTTTTTAGTGCGATGGCAAGAAAAAATGCTCATGCTCCAGAAGAAGTCCTTTTGTCGACGAAACCGGTCAGGCTGAGCTGTATGTTCTTGCTGTCATGCATTTTACATATTTGGATGCTCTATGGCGACCGCCTTCCTTTTTTACCATGCAATGCTGTTTTTACTATGGATACGTGTAAGTGCAATACTTTATATTAAATACAACCCTTAAGAGGTTATACACTATCCAGTGTTTTATGTTTTATTTGGATCTGACTACACAATCGTCTTTGGGTGGAATTCCCTGGATGCTCTAGAGCTGTTCCTGACGTGGTTCCTTTGTACATCCCCTGCTAATGACCTCTACTGGGGACATATTCATGAAGCCTGTTTGACCCTTCGTAATAAAGGGTCTAGGCTCTCTGGTAAGAGTCCAACCTATTGTGGTGGTGGCGTGTTCACTTGGTGAAGGGATTGGATAACCTTATCCACAGCTGAATCATGGAGTTTACCATTTGACCATTATGGTCCATTTGAGATTTTTCTGGACAGTTGTTTTATCTATAATTTTATTTTTTTTTTTTCAGTATTTTTACTATCAATCACTGTAGCACAACACACTTTTATTTTCCTTCCCAGCCAGTGTCATTAGTACAGTGCAAATTTTTAGCACTGCTCCACTGTATTAGTGTCACTGGTTCCCAAACAATTGTCAAGTGTGTCAGTTAGTGTCCGATTTGGCCGACGCAATATCACAGTCCTGCCATTACCGGTAAAATTAAAAAAATCCCATAGTTTGTAGATGCTATAACTTTTGCGCAAACCAATCAATATACGCTTATTAGGATTTTTACCACAAATATGTAGCAGAATACATATTGACCTAAATTTATGAAGAAATTAGATTTTTGTCAAAAAAAGTTTCGGCCTTTTTTTGTTTATAGCACAAAAAATAAAAACGCAGTGGTGATCAAATACCACCAAAATAAAGCTCTATTTCCTGACGCCAACATGGCAGCCCACATATGATATAGCTCCAACCCTATATCCACCCACAGGACCTGTTTAAATACAAAAAAGTCTGACTTAGAGCAACCTCTCCCATTCTCCTTTTTGTCCTCAAGATATACACCCCCAAGACCGCGATGCTGAAATAAGTCCCAACCTGCCGACTGTGTCAGAGTCTGTCTGGGTTTAGTCTCTCCCAGGTGCAGTCCCACATCTTAGGTTGCTAAATGCACCAACAAGGTGGGGGAGTCCCTTCTAGTGGTCTTTTGGGGCTGAGGTGTTCTCTAACTAGAGACAGCAGAACCTCAGGTGGTGCACCTGAGCTGGTGTTCGGTTGCTGGAGTCCATGATGCATGTGTCTCTCTGCACACCTGGGATGGTGTTTTGTTTCTGGAGTCCATGATGCATGTGTTTTCTCTGCACACCTGTGCTGAATCCTGGGGTTACTGCTACATTTTCTTTTCTCCTACAGGTATGTGCTATCCCTTTTTGTTTTCCTTCTTTGCCTCTAACTTCATTAGGCTTAAAATTTTATTGCAGATCTTCCTCTGCTTGTTATTCCGGGCTGCCTACACACCACATGGGCTGGTGTGCTGATACTAGCAATTTTTTTTTTTTTCTTTTGTCTGCACAATCCGGTCGAGGTTTTGTGGCTGTTTCCAGTCTCAGGGCTGGCTATGGCGTCCATGCATGCACTGTGCAGAGGACCTCATGTGGCAGTCATGTCCATGCTCACACATGCGTGAGGTGGTTTTTGAACAGGAAACATCTTCTGTTTTCCCTTGTTTGCTTCTTTCTCTGAATCTTCTTTTCTCTTTCTGCGCGGTGCTGACATCCTTGCTCCAAAAGGAACTCCATGTGCTCAGGTAGGGACCATCAGTCTGGTAAGTAAGAAGAGGAAAAAGAGTGCCTTTCCATGAGCGTGGCCTTCGTCTTCTGATGCAACTTAGCCCACTCTTGCTTAAGGTCAAGCTAACAGAGCGTTGCCATGTCATGACAAGTCCAGTGTGGACAGTGGCTCATCCATCCCCACAGGTCTTGTCCAGGAGGCGCAGAAAGTTACCAGTGAGTGTCAACATTCTTCCTCCTCTGAGCACTAATAGTGAAAAAAGAGTAAGAAATGCTGGGCCTGTGGCGCAGAGCTATTACCAGACATGTCTGTGGATCCTGCTGCTGAGACCTCTCTAAGGACAAGGGATGCTGTAAGCCAGCAAGGCATGACCGTTCATGAGCAAGTAGTTAGTGAGTCTCTGAGTTCTCCAGCCACTTATGCCAGCGGATTCCAGGCGCAACGTTAGGGATGCAGCCCTGTGTATGAGTTCAGGGCATCACAATTAGCCCTACTAACCAAGGAGGCCCCAAGCCTATTACAGCCAACTTTGTTCCTGGCTCTGGGGGCACCTTTATCCAAGCAATTCACCCCTGCTTTACACCTGGCTTCACCAGAGGTAGAAGCGGGTCGGTAGTCCTCCTTAAAAGGGCTAAGCAGGTTTTCAGTGTCTCTTGGATCCAGTCATTCATTAGGGCAGTTAAGCAGACTCAGAATGGGATGACCCATATGACTGCCTTTGAAGTCACAACATACTTCACGTTTCAAGACACATTTCAAAGGTGAAGAGGTTGATTCAAGAGGAGTGGCAGTAGTGATATGAAGTTTTTCATAAGTAAGCAGTGGCAAAATTATACCCTACTTCGACGGGAAGTGCCGATTCTCTGGTCAAAAGAATGGCACTTATTTAAGGAGGACTAAAGGTCCAAAAAGAAATCTTCAAAGAGGATCAACTGGTCAATTATAAACAGCTTTATTAAGGTATATTAAAGTATATTTAGTAAAAATAGAACATGAAAAATTGCAAAAACCTCCGACATAACAAAAAGTTAAAATGACATAGTTGTCAAAACCAGACAAGAAAGCAGCTGCAGAAACCCACTAGTGCAAGTGACTGCAGATGGAGTATAATGTGGTTTAACCAGTGGTGTATTTAGGTTTTGTGCTGCCCTAGGCCTGACTAAACTCATGCACCCCCTAATTTAAATACGACCCACCCTTCCTGCCAAGGCCACACCCCTTCCTATTTAAGACACGCCCTATCAGGCCTCCAATCATAGCAGAGGAAGAGAAGACAGGAGAAGACATCAAGGAGCTGTCCCACCGAGACAGGTTAGTGCAGACGGCGGGCGGGGGGCACAGTGGCAGCAGTTAATATGGCACAGTGGCAGCGTTTGATGGGCACAGTGGCTGCGTTTTGATGGCACAGTGGCTGCGTTCGATGGGCACAGTGGCTGCATTTGATTGGCACAGTGGCTGCATTTGATTGGCACAGTGGTTGCATTTGATTGGCACAGTGGCTGCATTTGATAGGCACAGTGGCGGCGATTAATGGGCACAGTGGCGGCGATTGATGGGCACAGTGGCGGCGATTGATGGGCACAGTGGCTGCATTTGATGGGCACAGTGGCTGCATTTGATGGCACAGTGGCTGCATTTGATGGGCACAGTGGTGGCAATTTATGGGCACAGTGGCTGCATTTGATGGCACAGTGGCTGCATTTGATGGCACAGTGGCTGCATTTGATGGGCACAGTGGTGGCAATTTATGGGCACAGTGGCTGCATTTGATGGCACAGTGGCTGCATTTGATGGGCACAGTGGCTGCATTTGATGGGCACAGTGGTGGCAATTGATGGGCACAGTGGCTGCATTTGATGGCACAGTGGCTGCATTTGATTGGCACAGTGGCTGCATTTGATGGGCACAGTGGTGGCAATTTATGGGCACAGTGGCTGCATTTGATGGCACAGTGGCTGCATTTGATGGGCACAGTGGCTGCGTTTGATGGGCACAGTGGCTGCGTTTGATGGGCACAGTGGCTGCGTTTGATGGGCACAGTGGCGGCGTTTGATGGGCACAGTGGCGGCGATTGATGGGCACAGTGGCTGCGTTTGATGGGCACAGTGGCGGCATTTGATGAGCACAGTGGCTACGTTTGATGGGCACAGTGGCAGCAACTGATGGGCACAGTGGCTGTGTTTTATGGGCACAGTGGCGGCAATTGATGGGCACAGTGGCAACGTTACAAAAGCTGCCTGGGTAACCGTATACAAGTTTTTAAATTGGTCCTGACTCCTGGCTCACTGTTTCAATCCATTAACATATATCCATAATGGATATATGTAAATGGATTCACTTGCTCTCATCAATTACCTGAGTGTTTCCGCCGCCGCCGTCGTCCTCCTCTCTCTCGCTGCTCCTCCTCCTCCTCTGGTTACAGAGAGACCCATCCCCATCCGACTCCCCGAGCTGGAGAGCATTGCAATGATGCCGTGCAGAGGTGGGTAGGCGGAGCATTAGGCTCCAGCTCCGCCTCCACCAGTATGTGCATCGTACACCAGGTATGGCCAGTGACACTGACAGTCACTCATGGTCTGTTTTATGGGGGCGGCAGTCGCTCCCCCCCCGCCAAGTACACGCTCCTTCCTGCCAGTGCTGAGTGTGGTGCACATTATATATAGCAAGGTAAGCTGCGGGAGGCTGTATCTGTGCGGGACGTGGGGAGGGTGGGGAGGATGGCCACCGCCCCCCGCAAAGTGCCACCCTAGGCCTAGGCCAAGACACAGCACTGGGTTTACCCACAGTTGGCCAGTCTATAGTTTCAACAAATCCGCTGAAACAGAGTCAGTCAGTGGTGTATTTGCATAGTACAGCCATAGGTACAGTTAAAGGCTGAATAGAGTCTGCGCACTTATATACTGAATGGTAGCCAAACGGCTAGCCTGGCTGTGTAAAGCAGGACTGTGAGCAGGTGGACGGGTGCATTTAGGAGCGGTGTGCGTACAGTATCTTGCTAGGAGGCCAGCTACATGTGGGTGAGTTGCAGGGCCGGACCAAGACATTGTGCTGCCTGGGCCCAAGAATGAAATGCTGCCCCCCCAAAAAAACAATCACACCCACCAAAAGGCCCCCACATTCATTAATTTATATCACGATAACTAAAATAATCAGAAAATCAGATTAAAAATGCCATAAATCTATTCCCTATTTTGTAGACGCTATAACTTTTGCGCAAACCAATCAATATGCGCTTATTGCGATTTTTTGTAACCAAAAATATGTAGCAGAATACATATTGGCCTAAACTGATGAAGACATTTTTTTTATAGCCAATATCTATAGGAGGGGTTTCCACCATCCCTGTTAAGTTTCATTTTATACAGTATGTCTTATTTTCAGTTTGATGTGTATTATATGTGAAGTTGCGTATCAGAGACCGGTATTGTCGTATTATTGAACTCTTTTGACATTTCCATACATTAGAGGATTCCACCATTATTGTTAAGTTATTGATCAGTAAGTTAGCGCTGCACTTTTTTTTTGATGTGTGATTACCTATTATACTAAAGATCGGCATGTGGAATTAATAAACTTTAACAGATTTCAGTTGTGCCCCACCAGGCCAGCCCCCCCTGGACAACTTGCCTGGCTGCTGAGTTCATCTCCCCATCCATGCCCTGATTGGCAGCACTGACAGGCAGCAATGATTGACACTGATAGGCGGCACTGATTGGCACTAATAGAAAGCACTGATTGGCACTGATAGACAGTACTGATGGGCCCTGATTGGCACTGATAGGTGGCACTGATTGGCAGCACTAATGACACTGATATGCTGCACTGATAGGCAGCACTGATTGGCACTGATAGGCAGCACTGTTTGGCACTGATAGGTAGCACTGATTGACAGCATTTAGTGACACTGATTGGCAGCACTGATGGGCACTAATTGGCAGCACTGATGGGCACTGATAGGCAGAACTCATAGGCATTGATTGGTAGCACTGATAGGTGGCCCTGATAGATGGCACTGATGGGCACCGATTTGAAGCACTGGCATTGGTGGCCATGATTGGCACTGGTACTGGTAGGTGGCACTGATTGGAAACATTGGCACTGACAGGTGGTGCTGGCAGGTGGCACTGATTGGCACTGGTAGGTGGCACTGACTGACACTGGCAGGTGGCACTGATTGGCACTGGCAGGTGGCACTGATTGGCACTGATTGACACTGACAGAGGAGAGGGAGTTTCACACTGAACCGATACTGATGCTTAGTGAAACTGTGTGTGACACTGTAATGCAATGTAACTGCATGCAGAGAGAGACCAGCTGTCAAAATTCAGCGATGATGTAGGGGGGTGGGCGGGACTCGGGTGGGTGGGACCAGGGGACCCAACAGCTATAAAACGCCAGCCAATGATTGGGCTGCTTAAGAAAGGGGGTGGGGCCACATAAATGTAGCAGCCGGCCAAGACCCCATCCCATTGGCTGGTGTTTGATAGCTGCTGGGTCGCGCCCACCCCTGACATCAACACTCTATTTTGACAGCTGGTCTCTCTCTGCATTCAGTTACATGACAGTTTCACACACCAAGCGGCTCTGGCAAGCGTCAATTAGAAGGAAGGGCTAATGCGTAAGCCACTGGGTTAATCCTACGAATAATACGGAAAGGCCCAATAAACCGAGGTGCAAACTTCAGGGAGGGAACATGAAGTCAGAGGTTGCGAGATGACAGCCAGACCCTGTCCCCAACCTGATAGGAAGGCGCAGACAGGTGTCTGTGGTCAGCATGGAGTCTGTACCTATCATTATCATGTCACAAAGCCTCCTGGACTTGTGCCCAATTGGAATGAAGAGGAATACTCTGTGGAACAAATGAGTCAGGCAACATGGAAGGTTGGAAACCATAGTGCCCCATAAACAGGGACAATCGGGAAGCAGAATTCAAGGCACTATTGTGGGCAAACTCCACCCACAGTAAGAGGTCTGACCAGTTGTTATGATGGTCAGCAATATAGCAACGTAGGAATTGCTCCAAGGACTGATTGGCTCGTTCTGCAGCCCCATTAGACTGCGGGTGATGCGCAGAGGAGAAAGCAAGCTGAATTCCCAACTGTGCACAAAAGGCTCGCCAGAACCAGGACTCAAACTGACTACCCCTGTCTGAGACAATCACCTTGGGTAGCCCATGTAAGCGAAAGATCTCCCGAGCACAAATGGAAGCCAGTTCCTTAGAAGTGGGCAACTTCTTAAGTGGAATACAATGGGACATTTTCGAGAACTGGTCAACCACCATAAGGATAACTGTGTTGCCCTGGGAGTTGGGTAACTCCACAATAAAATCCATAGACAGGTGGGTCCAGGGCCTCTCTCCATTGGGTATGGGTTGTAGGAGGCCCACTGGAAGGTGTTATTGTGAGCACACATGGAACAGGCAGCTACGAAGGCGGTTACATCAGCACGTAGACTAGGCCACCAGATTTGTTGGGAAATGGCCCAAAAGAGTTGATTCTTCCCAGGGTGGCCAGCGGCCTTGGGAGAATGGTAAGTGTGGAGCACAGCAGTATGGAGACTCTCTGGGACAAAGTAGCAGTCACAAGGTTTCTCAGGAGGAGCATCAACCTGAGCAGAAAGAATTTTGTCACCCAAAGGAGAAGTGAGACTGGTGCGAACCGTAGCCAGAATATGATCAGGAGGAATCACAGGAACCGGAACCGGCTCCATCTTGGAAGTAGAAAATTGTCATGACAAAGCGTCAACCCTTACATTCTTAGAACCAGGTAAGAATGAGACAATATAATTGAAACTAGACAAGGAAAGAGCCCATCGCGCCCTTCTGGGAGGGAGGCGTTTAGCCTCAGACAAGAATGTGAGATTCTTATGGTCAGTAAGAATGAGAACAGGAACAGTGGTACCTTTGAGGAGATGTCTCCATTCTTTCAGGGCTAAAATGATCACTAACAGCTCTGTCACCAATCTCGTAATTGCACTCCGCAGGTGACAATTTCTTGGAAAAGTAGCCACGAGGATGCATAGTGCTCTCAGAGGTAGGACGTTGAGACAGAAGGGTGCCAACTCCAATGTCAGAAGCATCAACCTCAAGGATAAAAGGTAACTTAGGATCAGGATGTGCCAACACAAGAGCAGAAACAAGGGCAGCCTTGAGACTCTCAAACGCCCTAATGGACTCTGGAGACCAACTCTGTGGGTTACCGTCCTTCCTAGTTATATCAGTCAGGGGCTTGACCAGAGATGAGAAGTTATGAATAAACTTCAATAGTAGTTGGCAAAGCCAAGAAAACGCTGCAGAGGATGTAAACCCACGGGTTAGGGCCACTGTAGGACTGCTGAAAGTTTCTCTGGGTCCATCAAAAAAACAGCAGTGGAAATGACAGGAATTTAACCCGTTCACGATGGAATTCGCACTTCTCCAATTTACAATAGAGATTGTTCCCTCTTATTTTCTGAAGCACACGACAGACATCTGTGTGGTGGCTCTCCAGGGACTTGGAAAATAAGAGGATATCATCGAGATAAACCACTACACAATAAATTGCTAGAAAACTGCCGTGGCGTTACAAAGGCCAAAAGGCATTAAGAGGTACTCATAATGGCCTGTTCTGGTATTAAACGCAGTTTTCCACTCGTCGCCCTCCTTAATCCTCTCGAGATTGTATGCCCCCCTCAAATTAAGCTTCGTGAAACCCAGCAGGAGACGAGGATTTGCAGATGAAACCTTGAGAAAGTGCATCTGCAACATACTCCTCCATGGCCTTATCCTCCAAGACCAACAAAGGATAAACCTGGCCACGAGGAGGTATGGCACCAGGTTGAAGGTCAATTGAGCAATCATACGACCGGTGCGGAGGCAAACTACCGGCTTGACCTTTGTCAAAGACACCGCTAAAATTTCGGTACTCCTCCGGCAGGGAGGAGAGTGAAGAGGTGCACAGAACCTTGGCTACCTTCTGGAAGCATGTCTTACTGCATTGTGGCAACCAGGAGAGAACCTCAGCATGGAGCTAATCAAAAGAGGGGTTGTGCCTCTGTAAGCAAGGATAACCAATAACCAACAGAAACTCAGGTGAGGAAATAACTTGGAATTGGATTATCTCATGGTGAAGAGCCCCTACGGCCATGGACAACAGAACAGTCTCATGAGTAACATGGGCAGGCTGTAGAGGTCTTCCGTCAAGAGCCTCAATGGCAAATGGAGTGTGACGCAGCTGCAGCGGAATTGAGTGCTCTCAATACAAAGGCAGCATCAATGAACAGGCCTGCAGCCCCAGAGTCGATTAGAGCCTGTATCTCGACGGACGACTCAGCCCAAGAAACAGTATCCGAAACCAGTGGCTTATCCTTCTGGATAACTGGGGACAAAACAACGCCACCTAAGGTCTGTCTGTGACAGGACCTCAAGGTTCCGGCAATCCCTGGACGGGTAGGACAAGACTTCAAAAAGTGGCCTGCTTGGCCACAATAAATGCACAATCTCTCCCTCCTCCTAAAGGTTCGCTCATTCGCAGAGAGACGCATGAAGCCCAAGTGCATGGTGTGGCAGGGCGGTACCTTGCCAGGATCCAGGTCTAATAAACAGCCAGTTCACTAATGAGTCAGCTGTGTTCTGGGCTTTAAGTAATCACCAGACCAAGGCTCTAGACTCCCAGTTGGAGACGACTCCACCCTCAGACAGGAGGTCTGGGCATTGGAGTCAGTAGGGCTTCACCTAGGAGAGAGAGGTTGGAGTCAGTGTAGCACAAGGCTACTTGCTGTACGCAAGGAGGTGCTGAGCGTCTGGTCTGTGGGAGACAGACCAAGGCCCTAAAGTGTAAGGCCTGAGCTGTAGAGCTGCGTTTACAAGCCAGGAGGGCTGAAAATCGTTTACTTTGGTAGCAGGACTGAAATACTGAATACCCCTGCGAGGGAATCTTCTGTGTTTGTTTTGAACTTTCTTTTAAATAAAAGTGGGCAAAACCAGCCCTGCAATGGATAAAAGTGAGTGGTGGTGTCCTTAAAGCGCTACACTTGGAGTGAACCCCTGACAGTTGGTGGAGAAATGCTTTGGCACAATCCGAGATCCCTGCAATCAAGTAAGTTCATCTGTTTATATGAACTGTGTGTGTTAGTGCTGCACAATCTGTGTGAACCTGCAAGAGAAAAGCAACGTGCTTTAAAGAGACAGTGCTCTAATTTTTATTTTGCTGGACTGTGCAAAGTTGGTCTGGAGTGGCTGTGAATATGGGGCAGTCAAAGCTCCTAAAAGAAGCAAGGAGTGATCCTGTTGAGAGTCATGGCTGGTGGGCTCAAGAGGAACTGTTACAGCCAAATGGAGAGTGCTGGAAAAGTTCAGCTGGGAGAGTGCAGTCTCCCATGGCAACCAGAGACGAAGTGTCGTCTGGATGGTGGGGCTATGAGGAGGTTGCTCACTGTTCCCACAAAGAGGGCTGGGATGCCCGAGAAAAGTCATCTGGATGGTGGGGCTCCTATGAAGAGGTGGCTCACTATTCCCACAAAGAGGGCTGGGATACCCGAGAGTCTTTGATGCTTAGGAGGGCTGCTGTTGCCCCTAGCAATGCTGGTGCAATGCGCCAGTTACTGAGGTGCAGAGGCCTAAAAGCGGATGCAGTGTAAGAAGCCCTGACAAGGCATGGAGCCAAGTGCGCTGTCTGCGGTGCAGTGAGTGGGGGCATGTTGTTTCCAAGTGCCCACTGTCAATGCAAAGGGATGTGACCAGCCAAAGGTAAGTTTCTGCAGTTTGGAAGCCTGATCTGAGTGCCTGGAAGGAGGGACAGACTGACTATGTGACTGCACACTCAGGAGTGGAAGTGACCCCAAATGGGAGGTCCACGGGTTGTGCTAAAAAGGACTTGCCTTGCTACAGTGCCCTGTTCAGTGGGGAGGCAAGTGTTACGTTTAAAACTGATAATGTGTTGCTTAATAAGGTGTCAGTAAAAGGATTTTATTCCCAAATAAAAGAACCCACGTCTATTGCTAAAGCGTTTAAAAGGGTAGCCCCAAGGAAAATGGGCAGATGGCCCTTTTGGAAGCGCACCCGTAAAAAGTCACGGGGGTGTCTTTGTAGTACCCAAGCCAGTGTAGCAGGGGGACACAGGGAAGGTCACCTGATAAGACTGGGCTTGGCCCTTGTGGGTAAGAGCTGACACAGAAGTATCAAGTGGAAGAGAATGGGTTGGTGTGTTACGCTCCCTCCAGGGTCGAAACAGGGGGGATATGTAGCAGGGCGGTACCTTGCCAGGATCCAGGTCTAATAAACAGCCAGTTCACTAATGAGTAAGCTGTGTTCTGGGCTTTAAGTAATCACCAGACCAAGGCTCTAGGCTCCCAGTTGGAGACGACTCTACCCTGCAGACAGGAGGTCTGAGCATGGGAGTCAGTAGGGCTTCACCTAGGAAAGAGAGGTGGGAACCAGTGTAGCACGAGGCTACTTGCTGTACGCATGGAGGTGCTGAACGTTCGGTCTGTGGGAGACAGACCAAGGCCCCAAAGTGTAAGGCCTGAGCTGCAGAGCTGTGTTTACAAGCCATGACCAGTGTAGTATAAATGACCCCCATACCTTAAACTGTTATGCACCTCTACTCCAACCCACTTTATTACCATTTATAATAACTGAGACCACACCTTGCTTTGGAGTATAACTGGCCATAACAGCCTTTATTAAATAATCCAACCAAATAACTCCAATATCAAATATCAACATTAAACACACACCATAAACATTTATCTCCAGTCTGTTGGTCTCTGACAGCGACCCATCTTTTTACCATATATATATATATATGTATATATATATATATATATATATATACCACCACGCACTGCGGAACCATTTTGAAACCTGTTAGGCCTCCAGCTGAGCCGCTCGGAGACACCCCCTTTTCCGCAGTGCCACCATTACCGTATTCCATCCACCGTGATGGCATACACCGGAGGGGCTCATACTGCCGATGAGCCCCCCACCCCTTTTTGATCACCTACGTTTTACTGCTACCGTCAGAGACCAACAAGCAACACCGCCACAGCCCGAAAGGGTGATGAACTTACTCTTGAGGGCACCTCCACACCCGCAGGGCCCTTTGGATCCGTCCTGCAAACCCATTGTCCAGAGGTCAATCCCCACATCTGGAAGATGAACTCCAGCCTTCCTCAACTAGAGCCCAACATTTGTCTCCAATTCCCTATGCCTGATTACTAATCCTCCATTCCATATCACGAACCGCCCCATCACTTTGTTTATACATATGCGGGTCTCCTGAATGCTAGCCACTGACCGAGACTATCGCCAAACTGTCCGTGCAACAATGTCCAACCATAGCAAAAGCGTACCAGGAAAGTTAACTTTTTGCCATAAAAATGAGACATGATGTCTGCGATGAGGTCCCTGACCGGGCAGACCCCCAAGTCATTGCCCCCTGCGTGTATCACCAATACATTGTGAGGTCTGTCTAAACTTGCATACCTCACCACCTCCCATACCACTCTCTCCCACTTCATCCCGGGCATACCCAACCATTGCAGATAAGCTTCCTTCCATGATATGCCCAATTGTCTGCCATCCGGCCTAGCATCTCCTCTCCTGGCCCCCCCAACACACATACGAGTGACCAAGGATCCAGACGAGGCGCGTGTAACCTCCATCTGAAACAAGACAACAAACACAAAAGGTAGCAACACCCATCACCTCTTACAACTTACTTATAACCTTATTACAACCACCATAAGAATCCAGCCAACCCCCACGCTATGTTTTGTTTTTTTGGGTTTTTTTTTGTTTTTTTCTATCCAACCACCATTTGTGGCCTAATATAGGTACGGAATCTCCTCGATTTCCACCTCCCGATCCTGCGCACCCCCGCCTCATCCAACCCGCAGCTGGCAGCTTCGGTAGCTGCCCCTGTGCGGAAGGAGTGTGAAGCATATTGTGCCCCATCCAAACCAGCCCTTATAAGGCATTTTCTGAACACCGAACAAACTGAAATTTTGGCAAATATGACCCATTCTTATGCCTCAAGAATGGCCCTTCCCCAGCCGTTCGACCCTCAAAATTCTCGCACCGCTACCACGGGGTATACCTCAGACCCTGGCAATGCAAACAGCCAACATCCACCCCTTTTCCTAGTTGTTCCATTTTTGACCTCCGCAGCCTACAACACCCTGTCCACGTCCACCCTTACATCCCGCACCATAATCCCACCTGCCGCAACCCGCGACGGGCTCACCAATTCCCCTATCCAGAAAGCCCCACAAAAATGCCACGAAAATGCAGCCGTGAACAGCAGGACCTCATAACTTGAGGTACACACTGAACTCAACAACCCACAGATGGACAACAAATAGGCAAAAATTGACCTGCCGTCTCGTATCCAATTACTGGTACTTATGACCCTTCCTGAAACCCTTTCTCGCCTGTTTTGCCCAAAATCTTTAGTGGCATCCTCTCCCCCCATCAGTTTGAAAAGGAATGACAGGCCTGCCATCTTTCGCTCGATGACAGAGACCGATCCCCCCCTTTTCATGTTCCGAGACACGAAATATAACACCAACAACCTCACCTCTTCCCAGTCTGTGCCAATCCCGACCTTCTGTACCAGTAACCACCACTCTTTCCATACCTTAATGTAGTACGCCCACGTGGCCTCACTTACTGACTGCCGAATCCATCCTGCGGCGACTCCAATGCCATCTCCCAGATCCAATCTGGGCAAGTGACTCCTGCCTTCTCTGCGCCCGGGGCCAACTCTCTGAACCTGTCCCACTGAAATCTATACGATGTGTCAGCCAGCTTATTGTCCACGCCAGGAAAGTGAACAGCATATACGAAAATGTTCAATCCCAAGCACCTCAACACCAACCTAAGCAATAGCCTTCCATTTGGTGGTGATGACGCCGACATGCGGTTGATCACCTGGACCACTACCATGTTGTCGCAATTCAGTCTCAATTTCAGGTTCCGACAAACCTCCCCCCTCAATTCCATTGCCAGTACTACTGGAAAAAGTTCCAGTAGCACAAGGTTCCATGAAAACCCCTGCGTCTACCCGTGTTTGTGGCCAAGGTCCCGCACTCCACTGCCCCTGGAAAAAAGGACCATAACCCGTGGACCCTGCCGCATCCATAGCTAATTACATGTCAAAGTTACTCAACGGGCCCAACATCCACACTTCAGAAATTTATACCATACCTTCAAATCCTCCCGGTGTTCCTTGGCAAGCCTAACAAATGCGTAGGTCCCTTAACCCCTACCGTAGCCGCTGACAGCCGTCGACAAAACACTCTCCCCATTGGGATTATCCTACAAGCAAAATTCAACTTACCCAGTAATGACTGCAAAGCTCTCAGCTGAACTTTCTGCATACCGTGGATCCCTCGAATTGCAGTTTGTAGGTCCTCCAACTTACCTCTGGGCAGGCGACACTCCCTTGCTTCCGCATCTATCACTATTCCCAAAAACTGAGTTCCGTCGTTGGGCCTTCAGTTTTTCCAGCTGCCAAAGGCACTCCAAACCTACCTGCAATGTGCTGCAACGTGGAGATTAAAATCACACACACAGCGCAGGCAGGGGCCAATGCATAGAAAGTCATCCAAATAACGTATGACCGAATCTAGTCCCGATACGTCCCTAACCACACACGCCAAGAATGAGCTAAACGCCTCAAACATGACACAATAAATGGCGCAACTCATTGGCAAGCATTTGTCTACATAGAACTGTTCCTGCCAACAACAACCCAACAGCCGAAAACTATCCAGATGCACCGTAAGCAAGCGGAACGCAGATTCTATGTCCGACTTTGTCAGCAGTGCCCCCTTCCCATGTTTCCTAACCCACCTTATCGCTGCGTCGAATGATGTGTAAGACACAGTGCATGCCTCTGAATCGATAAAATCATTCACCTACCCCCCTCTTGGAAAGGACAGGTGATAAATAAGTCGGAACTTGTTCGGTTCCTTTTTAGGCCCCACCCCCAAATGGAAACCACCAGGTCTTGCATAGGTTTGTCCGCGAACAGCCCCCCCATGCGACCCAAGGCCACTTCCTGCGCCAACTTCCCCCCCAATACCCCCGCGTATTCCACATCCTGAGCACTCGTGCTTACATTTTACAGGATCCCCCATATTTGCGAGGGCCTTCATTGTACTGTCAGAACATCCCCCCACTTTTTTCCCAGCCGAAAGTCCTGAGGTAGGCGCACTCCCGGCCCCCCCTGAAGAAACTGTGATGGGGCCCTCGCTGATGACAGAAGTCGCATCCAGAGACTGATGTCCTTGTGGTCCCAGTGAAGTGAAGGACGAACCGCCCTGCGCTGGCGAAACTGCTCGGCGTACCGTAGCCAAGGTTCCGTTCCCCAATTACACTCTCCATAATGGCAAACGCCTGAAGCCAGTTCATAAATGTCCGCGGAATCAATCTATACCTCCTCTTTTCCTAGTCCTCTTTCTTGGAGTCATCAGGTTTTACCCTATCCAGGTTAAATTTCTCCCAGGGTAACAGTGAAAAATCTCTATGTACTCACCCTTGTAAATCTTGTCACGGACTTCCTGCTTTAAATGCGCACCTAGCGGACTCTCGAAGCACACATACACCTTACACTTTTTTGCCGCATCTGCAATCCTCACTATATCCGTCCTGGCCTTGGCTCCACAACCCCTTTTTGCTTCCCCTTTTCCAGTGCCTGTTCCCCCCACTGGCGTTGCCGAGAGGTTCATCGCAGTATGCGGCACTATGCCAGATGTCTCCGCACTGCTGTCCGCTATCCCCGTTACCGAACCCGTCCACGGAGTCACCTGTGGCGGCTGATCCTGCCCTTCCACGAATCTACCCACCAAGGTCCTCAAACCCTCCAGTAAATCCTTCAGATGTGCCCCTGCTCCGGAACTGGCAGGCCCTCTTGTCGCCAATTGCTAATCAGGCGCCCCACTCATTGTCCCCACTGTACCCGCTGATACGACCCCTAGCAAATCATTCAATGCGTTAATCAAAATAAGTTATTAGTGGACTCACCGGGCTGTCTGGGAGCTCGCCCCACCGCCTCTGTGTTGGACTCGTTTGCAGGCACTTCCCGCTCGTCCGCTACTGACACCTCCCCTGCTGATTGGTCATCCTGTTACTTGACGGGTGGCGTTGTCAGCCCCCGGGTGAAGTGGCCCTGGAGGCCGTGGCTTCCTGTCTGTTTGAGGGCCGACTCGCTCCTGCATCCGTGCTCCATACTGATCCGCCACAAGGAGTCGCCCTGGCAGCACGCTGACTGGCCTGCTTGTGACCACCACCGCCATATTGTCCATACCCCCCTTTACAGCTAAGCCCCGCCCACTTGCGGCCTTGCTGGCTGCTCTTGTCCCTACTACAGTAGCCACTGAGTCCTCTCTCCTCCCCCCCGCTGCCCCCCCTGGTCACTGCCTGTGCCTCTGGGATGAGTACCCCCTATGTGTCCTGTGAATCCCCGGCGGGGAAGCGGCACCATAATGGCCCCGCCCCCCCGAAGCAGGCCTGCGGCGTGCGGACCGCCCGGGGCCTGTAGTAGCTTGCTGCTGTGTCCGCTTAGTTGGGGGTGCTGCTGAGGGCTCCGTGTTTCCGAACGGGCCGCGATGGCGGGTGAAAAGCGTGCCGGAGGCCGAGACCTCCGCGCGCGATGGGTCTCCTCCCCCATCCCGGATCCGCCCGCTTCTTCAGCTCACAGCGCCCCCACTTGCCTCTGAAGCCAGTCCGGCCCTCGTGTCGCCGCTGCCACCCTCAATCTGGCTGGTATGATGACGATGTCGGCCATGATGGTGGAGGAGCAGTGAAGAAAAACTGCCTCCTCCTGTAACTTATTCTTCTGACTGCCCCTTCCTGGCTCCTCCTCTCCTTTAAATAATGCCACTCCCCCTTACCAAGTTCCCTCTTTTCCCCACCCTCTTTAGACACTCCCAATCTCACTTTAATTAACCCTTACTGTGTCTCCTTATACACACTGTCATGCCCGGCCCTCCCTTATCATTCCTTTCTGTCATTCTCCCTCCGGGCCTCACTGGAGGGCTGAAAATCATTTACTTTGGTAGCAGGACTGAAATACTGAATACCCTTGCGAGGGAATCTTCTGTGTTTGTTTTGAACTTTCTTTTGAATAAAAGTGGGCAAAACCAGCCCTGAAACGGATAAAAATGAGTAATGGTGTCCTTAAAGCACTACACTTGGAGTGAAACCCTGACAATGGGTTCATCTTCACATACTGACTCGGTATCAGGAGGCATGGGAGGTGAGGGAGGCAAGGGTGGGACTGCAAAGTTCGGAGACAAATGTACAGGAAGCTTCTGCAAGCGCTCCTTAAAAGGGAGTCTTTCCCTGAGTCTGGAGTCAATGAGGATGGCAAACGTGATCAACCTCTCCAGCTCAGTGGGTATAATTCGGGCTGCTATCTCATCCTTGATGGTATCCGAGAGACCATGAGAAAAAGCAGCCACAAGGGCCTCATTGTTTCAAGCATTCTCTACTGCCAGAGTACGGAATTCAATGGCGTAATTGGCAACAGTTCTCATACTGATGGACATGAGGCACTTAGCAGCAGAAGCGGAGCATGCAGGAACGTTAAATACCCTTTTAAAAGAAGTCGCAAACTTAGGGTAACTCAAGACAACAGGTTTTTGCGTCTTCAATAGAGGGTTTGCCCAGGCCAAGGCTCTCTCAGAAAGCAAAGATATCACGAAACCTACTTTGCTCCTGTCCGTGGGAAACGCCTGGGGCAGCATCTCAAAGTATATCTCATCCTGGTTGAGAAACCCTCTGCATTGGACTGGATTGCCCCCAAATCGCTGGGGAAGCAGAGCGGAACCAGACATACCCCTTATAGAAGTAATACTTGAGGCGGGTGCCTGCACAGAGACTGGAGCAGCAGCAGGGACAGACTGCAAGGTTGCAGGTTGTACCGGAGCAGCCACAGTGGGAGATGCCAGGTGAGCCGTGTGACTCAGGAGCGTTTGTAACGCTATGGCAAACTGATCGATGCGGTGATCCTGCTCATCCAATCTGGAAAAAATATTCATGGCCTTCGCCTACTGTCAGAAACCATAAATCAGACTGAGACAGAAGTAAAGTTAAATCACACTTGTTTAATAATAATAATAATAATAAAAAAAGGTAAACAGAGTAAATGTAGTCAACGTAGCCAGAGTTCAGGAACTGGAACGGATAGTCAGACAAGCCAAAACGTCAGGTAGTCAGAGATGAGCGTAGTAGAACAGCAAGCGGGATCTGGAGCCAGAAGGAATGTCAGCCATGCAAGTCTTTAACAGGAACACAGGAGAGCATCTCTAGAGATGTGACCAAGGCGAAGGCAGAGGTAATCTGGACTCGATGGCTTAAGTAGGCAGGACTGACAAGCAGGATATCCTCAGCAGGTGAGTCAATGTGGAGAGATAGGAGCTGGCAATTAGCCGACAGATGAGCGGCCAGCTTTGAGAAGGAAGGGCTGAGCCCAGCCCTGACAGCACCATTAGGTTTTTAACAGTAGGGGTCCTCAGCGCGTACTTAAATTAGATAATCAGTAGTTGCACCATTAGGTTTTCAACAGTAAGGGTTCTCAGCATGCACGGTAAAGGGGAACCCTGAGTGCAACATTAAACAGCATATTTTTTCAAAAATAAAAACAACAAACATCTTTCTAGGAGCGGATAGATCGATATAAGAGGGAAAGGGGGAAAGGGAGCCCTGAGTATAAAGTCCACCCGAATATTTTTAGGAAAAATGGGAGTAATAGGAAGGCCTTTTTTTTGGGAGGCACTAGCTAATTATGCAAGAGAGACAATCACTGGAGGGGCCAATTTTAAGTACATGTATTGTCAGATAAAACTAGGGACAAGTCATAGTAAACAACTACCTTTCAATTAGGATAGCTTAACAGAGGAAGATATCTAATTCCAGCTATATGTATGTATTAGAATCCGCTCTTAGGTGTAGGCTAGGCTGCAGCCTCCCCTAGGATGCCCCAGTGGAGTACCAAGGAATTAAAGTTATAAAGAATAGGGAATAGGTGGCGCTGCCTATGAACTGAAAAGTGATTTGATAAACCCCCCTTCATGGGTAGGTATTGAAAAGTGACGTAGTGAATCCCCCTTCACAGGTGTATAGTAAGCTATAGGAACACAATATCCTAGGACCTTATTTCCTGCTCCAGGTCTCCCAAATACCCAGTGCTGTAATCATAAATTACTTACTACGTGCATAACTATCAGATTTGATCAACATAGACTATAACATTTATAAATAAATTCCACCCTGCGCCCATACATATAACCACATTCAGAGGTGATTGATGGAAGTCCACCTAATAAAGGTATTTGTAGGATCACTTTTCAGAGTGGTTTGGGTGTTTAAAGTGTTTTTAAACCCAGTGCAAAAAAACAGAAAAAAAATATATGTAACAAAATAAAAATATTAGGCAGTCCAAAAAATCATAACATATTTCCACGTGACTTGTGTTATTTCAAAGTGACTTTTGTGCTTGATTCCAATCCAAGAGTCAAAATAGTAAGGTGACTGTTGTGCTCCCCCTTTTAGATCCCTACTCACCAGATCCTGGCATCCCTACAGGGGTAAAACGCATGGGTGAGTATGCGACAGGATACCAACTCATCGTTCCCTCCTTGCACTCGTCCTGGGGAAGTCCAGAGCATCCAAGTCCTCTGGGGACAGTTTCCTGTGATCCTGCTGTCACTGGATCTGGGGTTGTGATTTTACATATGTCCTCATGTAAAAAAGAGATGGGGCTCCAAATTGTGTAATTCCGGATAAACTTTTTATTAAGAATAAAGATGCCAACAAAGTTGTAAAAAACTTAAAAAACAGAATTTATCAAAGGTCCCATAAGTGGACAGATAAATGGTGTCAATTCTCATCCACTAAAATCTAAAATGAGAGCTCTCGGTCTGCGTGCGTTCCAACAGCCGGAGTCTCATTAACCGGAAGAGACGTGTGCGTAGCTCCGACTAAAGCATTTCGTCATTGGACGTCTGGCCTCAGACGACGTCACCAAACTGGGGAGCTCCCCATGGGCCCCGACAGCCTCCACACTCTCTCACTCCAGCTCTTCCACCCGACAACTCCTCCCAAATTGGGCTGACCCCAGGTCTTTAAGGAGGCCTGCCCCCTGCCAATCAGGATTGGGGATTGGTCAGGGCTCCCTAAAACACCCCAGGCAGCTCCACCTCTCCTCTCTTCTCCTCCTCCCTTTCCAGACCTTTCTCAAAAACTCTAGAAAGAAGGGGGAGGTTTCAGTGATGCTGCCATTTAGTCACCAGCTGCTACCCTGAGCCACTCCCAGCCCAGAATGAAAACAAACAGGCCTAGCCACCAACTAGGCCTGCCTAAATTTACCTACTCTGCTAGAAAATCCTCACTCTAACACCTACCTAACTAGAGGGTATTACATGTATACAGATTTGGGGGGAGTCAGGTTCTGTCTCAGACTCAGAGTCCATGTTCTTCTCGAGCAGTGACATTAGTACATTTAGTTCTTCTTTCTCTTCCTTATCTATATTTCTAGAATTGGAGCCAGTGTGTCTATGAGTGTGCCAATATTTATAGAAACCTTCCTCAAAAACAGATTGATATCCTTAAATACCTCAAATTCGTTTATAGAGGAAGTTGGGGAAAATGAAAGAATTTTTTGTAGTAAAGTGATATGGTGTTCATTAAGTGTGAATTCAGAGGTTCATTAACTTTAGGTCCTTAGTTGGTTCCTCCTTCATCCCCTGCTTGGTTCCAAATTACCTTATCTCCTGCGATTTCTGGTCCTTAACACACTTTGAATTTTTCCTGTGTCTTTTCCTCTTTCTTTTTCTACTGTTGGTTTTTGAGTGTTGTCCTTGCTCCC
Source organism: Aquarana catesbeiana (assembly GCF_042186555.1). Lineage (NCBI taxonomy): Eukaryota > Metazoa > Chordata > Amphibia > Anura > Ranidae > Aquarana > Aquarana catesbeiana. The sequence continues at coordinate 126,814,513 of NC_133335.1, forward strand.
CTGTGGTGTTTTTACTATATTTTGTGCGGCCCAGATTGTTGGTTCTGGTGTCTGTATGCTCTAAAAAAGTTACCAATTTATCAGACCTTTGCTAACCTTGGGGTCTGGAGGTATGCGGCTGGTAGAACTTTTCCCTCAAGCCCCTGGGGATGACCTCATGCGTAATGTGGGAATTCAGTGAGGAAATATCCCACTTTCGATTGAGGTATATAATAGTAAATTTTTTTAAATTATTTTTTTAAAGATTCATTCCCAGGGTCCCCAGAGGGTGGGCCACGAGAAAATGCTGTTTATATCTCAAGGTTAATTTTATCATCCAGCACATATGCCATCTGGATGTTATATTAGTATATAATGCACTCAGTGTTAAATGTTAGATGGGAGGTTACTAATATAGCAAATTACAATGATATAATGAGGGAGCACTGTGATAATGAAGGGTTAATAAGAAACTCACACCATATAGTATACATAAAGAAAAAGATAAAGATCACTGTGTCATCACCTCAGCTGGACACATAGAGGAGAGTATCCTATAAGGAATCAGATACCTCAAACTCTATCTCATGCACAATCGCCCCATACACAGTGAGATCAGGGCTTTTTTTCTCAGAGAAAATGTGCAGGAACTCACACCCCCCCCCCCTCCGCCCTCCTAGTTTGGAACAAGCTCACAGCCTTCGCAGCCTGAGCAGAATTTTGATCCTTGCAACCCAGAGGTTGCCGAGTTGCTATAATTTCATAGTTACATAGTCGGCAAGGGTAAAAAAAGACACCAGTCCATCCAGTTCAACCTGTGGTGTGTGAGTGTGCTTGTGTTTATGTCAATAGTAAATCGTATATCCCTGTATGTTGTGATCATTAGGGTGCCCATCTAATAGTTTTTTTAAACTACTGACGCTCCCTGCTGACACCACTGTTTGTGGACGATAGTTCCACATCCTTACCCCTCTGACAGTAAAGAACTCTCTACACAGTTTAAGGTTAAATCACTTCTCTTGCAATTTTAGTTAATGGCCACATGTGTCTTTTTAAACTCCCTTTTACTAAAAAGATTTTGCCCTATGCTAAGGTCACCAGTACAGTATTTGTACATCGCTATCATATCCCCTCTCATGTGTCTCCTCTCCAGAGAGAATAAGTTCAATGCCTGTAGTCTTGCCCCATAGCTGAGATCCTCTAGTCCCTTTATTAGCTTTGTTGCCCTTCTCTGGACTCTCTCCAGTTACATCACATCCTTCTTGAGGACTGGTGCTTAGAACTGGACTGATTCCCATAGATCAGATCAGAGTTAAGTAGAGTGGGAGAATTATCATTTTATCTCTGGAGTGAATTCCCTATTTTAATGCATACTAATATTCTGTTGACTTTGCTTAAAGCAGCTTGGCATTGCATGCCATTGCTGAGCCTGCCATCTACTAGGACCCCCAGGTCCTTTTCCATCCTAGATTCCCCCAGAGGTTCTCCCCCTAGTGATTAACTTGTGTTTGTATTTTTAGCACCCAAATGAATTGCTTAACACTTTTCAACGTTAAACCTCATTTGCCATGTAGTTGCCCACTCCATTATTTTATTTAGGTCTTCTTGTAAGGTTTCCACATCCTGCGCAGAAGTTATGGCCCTGCTTAACTTTGTATCATCCACAAATACTGAGATTGAGCTATTTATCCCATCCTCTTCATCATTTATGAATAAGTTAAGCAGAATTGGTCCCAGGACAGATTCTTGGGGAACCCCACTTACCACACTGGACCATTCCGAGTACTCGCTATTTATCATCACCCTTTGGACCGGCCCCTGTAGCCAGTTTTTAATCTAGGTACTCACCCTATGGTCCATGCCAACAGACCTCAGTTGCAAAATCCAGATACACCACAACCACAGGCCTTCCTTAATCTAGATGGCAGCTCATGTCTTCATAGAATGTTAATAGATTGGTCTGGCAAGAAGGATCCTTCATGAATCCATGCTGATTACTACTAATGATATTGTTTTCATTACTAAAATCTTGGATATAGTCCCCTTATCATCCCTTCCAATAGCTTACAGACTATTGATGTTAGGCTAACTGGCCTGTAGTTTCCAGGGGTATATGTCGGCCCTTTTTTAAATACTGGTACCACATTAGCTTTTTTCCAATCATCTGGTATCATTCCAGTCAGTAAACTATCCATAAAAATTAGGAACAATGGTCTAGATATCACCTGACTGAGTTCCTTAAAGCGGACCTTCAGTAATTTTTTCGTCTTTCCATCTATTAAATCTTCTGCCCTTGTTGTTTTAATTTTGGATAGTAAAACATTTTTGTTTTTGCCAGTAAATACCTTATACAGCCCACTTCTTGTTTCTTGTCTGGTCATTAGCCTAGGCTTATGACATCATGCACAGCTCTCTTTCAATCTTGTGAGAGTTTGCCAGGAGGGGGGGTGAGTCATAAGAGGGCCTATGAGAGCTGCAGGGCTGGAGGTGTGCCTCTGTGTGCTTCAGCTGCCCACAGTTAAAATGGATGCAGCCATACTTAGTGGAGGGAGATTTCTGCAGCATATCTGGCAGGTACAGAATCACAGTATATATAAAATAATATGCAAAGTGGTTGGAGGGAAGCTGATGTAGCACCCTGGTATTAGGCAGGGTTGCTAACAAATTTAGGTATGCTAGGTGGTCATTAACCTGGCTAATTGGTAGTTGTATCCACCTAAAGCCTGAACCTGGTGCATTTCTCTCTTCTATCAATAGGTGGCACTGCTGCCTTTGGCATTAGAATGACAAGACCACAGTGAGTTCAGGTTGTGAATAGACATAATTTCTCAGCCAATCATATTTGTGGCTAAGCATGATGGGAGAGTCTATTTAAGGGGAATTAGTCAGGTGATCAGTGTGCTTTTAGCCCTAGGCTGAGGCCTGGGGGCTGTATGTGAAGTAAGGAGATGAAGGTTAAGCCTAAGCCTGAGGCCTAGCCATGTGTGTAGAGGCTCAGCCTGAGGGAAGCCTGATCGTTGCAGAGGTTCAGCCGAACGGTGAACCGATTGTTGCCAGAGGTGAAGGAGAAGCAGTTGCCAAATGGCACAACCATTTCTGTTACCAGAGGCAAGTGAGAACCAGATGTCAGAGATAAAGGGTTAAGTACCAGAGCAGCCCTTTTCACTAGCCAGGGACAGTGAACAAGTTGGGAAAGCTTCAGCATTCAGCGTTCAGCATTAGCTTCAGTGACTCAGCGGGTGAGCGTGGGTGACACTTGAAAAGGATTCAGCACGTTAGCTGAGAGCCAAGCCAGGGACCCAGCAGGTAGCGTGGCTGACGCTTGGAGTGTACAGCAGGTTAGCTGTGGAAGAGCTCAGGGGATCCAGCGGGCGGCTGGGATCTGAAGGTCTGGTGAGATGACTAAGAGCTCAGTGAGAAAAGCTACAGCGGGGGGCTGTGAGATGGAGGCCAGGTCCTACACAATGGGGATACCAAGTCTGGTATGTGTACAGATCTGTGTTGAAGTCAAATTACAAGTTCAGTTCCCATAGGAGACAGCAGTTCTACAAATACGGTGCTGCAACCAGCATAAAAGCCCTCAACCTGTAAAGCTGTCTGCCTATTTTGTCTCAGAGTCTGCCAATTGCTATTGCATCTGCCTAAGGGTGTTCAGGCCCTGACCCTCTCTCCCCCAGTTCTTGTTAAGAGGCAATACATCATTCTATCTTGCATTACACCCACTATGCCTAGTAGGTGGACTTTAAAGGCACACAGGTGTGCGCAATATATAATTTAGTGACAACTGTTTGTAATTTTTTTTTTTTTTGTCATTATTCAATCACTTGGGACAAAAAAATTAATATTCAATGGGCTCAACATGCCTCTCAGCAATTTCCTTGGGGTGTCTACTTTCCAAAATGGGGTCATTTGGGGGGGTTTGTACTGCCCTGCCATTTTAGCACCTCAAGAAATGACATAGGCAGTCATAAATTAAAGGCTGTGTAAATTCCAGAAAATGTACCCTAGTTTGTAGGCGCTATAACTTTTGCGCAAACCAATAAATATACACTTATTGACATTTTTTTTACCAAAGACATGTGGCTGAATACATTTTGGCTTAAATGTATGACTAAAATTGAGTTGAGTTGGATTTTTATATAACAAAAAGTAGAAAATATAATTTTTTCTGTCTTTTTCTGTTTATAGCGCAACAAAATAAAAACGACAGAGGTGATCAAATACCATCAAAAGAAAGCTCTATTTGTGGGAAGAAAAGAACGCAAATTTCATTTCGGTACAGTGTTAGAGAAATTATACTTTAAATGTCAGTTATGAAAAACGCCATTTTGTTTATCATGGCCTAGAAATAAGCTATGAATCTATGATTAAGCTAAAGACTAGTAATAAAATGGAGTCAGCACTATTTTAGTGATAAGAAGCTTAGATTTGCAGTTTTTTGAATATATCCTGTATTTTTGTGTTGGCTTGGGGAGTTTTCAAGTCAGTATCCTGTAACCATTGTTAGATGAAGATAAAGTCTGTAACAGACACTTCCACCTTTCCTGTTGTGTCCAGAATAAAGTTGAAAATACATGAGACTGGGCATGTTTTAAGACAGGAAAGAGGGGTGTCCAGGGCTTATAAAAAAGACATGTACCGCAGTATTCTCTTCAGAAATGACGATGACAGCATGAACATGTAATGCAATTCATTTCGCTTGCATATGCAATAAATATTACCTTGATGCCCGAGGACGGTCTGAGACGGTGAATTATGTCCCTAACAATTTGGTCCTTCGAAAAGCCGGAAGTCCAATTTACCCAGCGACTTACCAGATCAGCACAAAAGACCGCTCTCGGGACAAGGTAAGATTTTTATTTTTATTTTATTATTAACCTTTTGTGTTAGACTTGATTAGGAATTTGATGAATAAGGAATTTGAATACATACATACAATATAAAGATTGATTGAATGTTTATCTGTTTCTGTCCTATCTGCTTTACTCTTGTTGAGGGGAAATAAGTGGTCACGTATTCCCCGTATAGATCCGTCTGTGGCCATCCTGGATGGGCAGACCTAGTAACTAGCCCGTGTTTTGGGAAGACGCGCTCAGGGCGACCTGGCGGCAGTCGAGCACTGCGGGTGTTCTCTCTTGTGTGTTCTTGTTTGTTTCTCCTGGCTAATTGTCATTTGATATAGGGGTATGGTCCCATACTAATATCCGGGTGCAGATAAAGGAAATTTGTCAGTTTGACAGCCTTGTAAACTGCAAAAATTCCCGTGGGGACACATAAATACACCTAGATCAAAACCTAAAGAACCCTCCATTGATACAAGGGTGTGGCCTGGCATATAAATACCCTTGGATCAAAAATACTCCCAGATAAAAAAACCTAAAGAACCCCCCGTTGATACAAGGGTGTGGCCTGATAGATTTCCAGGTAACAAACAGAGGACATTTGGCGTAACCGCAGTGTTCATGCCATCCTCATATGTTGTATTAATCCTGAGCAGGCACATAAATACCCTTGGATCAATGACTGAAATATTAAATGTTTTGATAGGATGAAAGAACAGTCGGGAGAACTCAGTCTCCTTGTAATTCTGTAAATGCTCTCTACAAGTTAGTGAAGTAACGATGAAAGAACAGTCAGGAGAACTCAGTCTCCTTGTAATTCTGTAATTCTCTAAGACACCAGTGTTTTAGCAATACACAAGATCAGTAATCTAGAAGTGATATATCATGTCTAGAAAGTCTGTGAGTGATTGTAAGTGATAAGATACTGTGTGCGTGTGTTGTGTCATTGTGAGAAGACATTAACAAAAAAAAGAGCTCTGTGTGCACGATAAACAAAATAGGTATGATCCATGGAAAATCTGTTAGTATGAATGAAGATGTTAAGTATATGTGTAGTCTAGACAAAGAGAATGTGACATTTCCTAAAATGTTTGAAAACAAAGTATGATTTTGATGCATTTTTAAATAAGGATTATTCTGTAATACTGTGTAGAAAGCTTAACCACTTGCTTACTGGGCACTTAAACCCCCCTCCTGCCCAGACCAATTTTCAGCTTTCAGTGCTCTCACACTTTGAATGACAATTACTCAGTCATGAAATACGGTACCCAAATGATTTTTTTGTCCTTTTTTTCTTACAAATAGAGCTTTCTTTTGGTGGTATTTGATCATCTCTGGGTTTTTTATTTTTTGCGCTATAAATAAAAAAAGACCGAAAATTTTGAAAAAAAACGAATTTTTCTTAGTTTCTGTGATAAAATTTTGCAAATTATTAATTTTTCTTTATAAATTTTGGCCACAATTTATACTGCTACATATCTTTGGTAAAAATAACCCAAATTAGTGGATATTATTTGGTCTTTGTGAAAGTTAGAGAGTCTACAGGTTATGGTGCAAATCATAAGAAATTGATCACACCTGATGTACTGGTGGACTGATCTCATTTCTTGCAATCCGAACAAGTCAGGAAAGTACAAATACCCCCCAAATTACCCCTTTTTTGAAAGTAGACAATCCAAGGTATTTAGTAAGATGCATGGTGAGGTTTTTGATGTTGTCATTTTTTCCCACAATTCTTTGCAAAATGAAGATTTTTTTTTTTCCCCACAAAATTGTCATTGTAATAGGTTATTTCTCTCACATGACATGTATATACCACAAATAACACCCCAAAATACATTCTGCTACTCCTTCTGAGTATTACGATACCACATGTGTGGGACTTTTTCACAGCCTGGCCACATACAGAGGCCCAACATGCAGGGAGCGCCATCAGGTGTTCTAGGAGCATAAATTACACATCTAACTTGTTGACTACGTATTACACTTTTGAAGGCCCTGGAGCACCAGGACAATGACATGCGACACTGATGACAGATGGCACAGATACGTGGCACTGATGACACTGACGTGGCACTGATGACAGATGGCACTGATACGTGGCACTGATGACACTGACGTGGCATTGATGACAGATGGCACTAATATGTGGCACTGATGACACTGATGACAGATGGCACTAATACGTGGCACTGATGACATTTGGCACTAATACGTGGCACTGACAGATGGCACTAATACGTGGCACTGATGACATTTGGCACTAATACGTGGCACTGACAGATGGCACTAATACGTGGCACTGATGACACTTGACACTGATGACACTAATATGTGGCACTAATGACACTTGACACTGATGACAGATGGCACTAATATGTGGCACTAATGACACGTGGCAGTGATGACAGATGGCACTAATACGTGGCACTGATGACAGATGGCACTCATGACAGATGGCACTAATACGTGGCACTGATGACACGTGACACTGATGACAGATGGCACTAATACGTGGCACTGATGACAGATGGCACTCATGACAGATGGCACTAATACATGGCACTGATGACACGTGACACTGATGACAGATGCCACTGATACGTGGCACTGGGGAGGGATGGCACTGGGGAGGGATGGCACTGTGGACAGATGGCACTGGGGAGGGATGGCACTGGGGAGGGATGACAGTGGGGAGGGATGGCACTGTGGACAGATGGCACTGGGGAGGGATGACAGTGGGGAGGGATGGCACTGTGGACAGATGGCACTGGGGAGGGATGACAGTGGGGAGGGATGCCAGTGGGGAGGGATGGCACTGTGGACAGATGACACTGGGGAGGGATGACAGTGGGGAGGGATGGCACTGTGGACAGATGGCACTGGGGAGGGATGACAGTGGGGAGGGATGGCACTGTGGACAGATGGCACTGGGGAGGGATGACAGTGGGGAGGGATGGCACTGTGGACAGATGGCACTGGGGAGGGATGGCACTGTGGACAGATGGCACTGGGGAGGGATGACAGTGGGGAGGGATGGCACTGTAGACAGATGGCACTGGGGAGGGATGAGAGTAGGGACGGGTGGCACTGGGGAGGGATGGCAGTTGGGACGGATGGCACTGGGGAGGGATGGCTGTGGGGACGGATGGCACTGGCGACAGACAGTGGGGAGGGATGACAGGAGACACTGACGACTTTTTTTTAGTTTTTTTTTTTTTTTGCCCCACTCACCGCTGCAGCGGTTCGCCCTCCCTCCTCACACGCTGTCTCTGTGTGAGGAGGGAGAGCCGGCGATGAGAGATGATCTCATATGTTTGCATATGAGATCCTCTCTCATTGGCACCGCCGATCGCACTGTAAACGGCTGCTGTCATTGGCCGTTTACGGCGATCTGTGACTGGCTGTAAACAGCTGGACGTCCAGGGACGTCCACCCAGCAGATAGCATCCACGCTGCAGCCGTCTTTCGGCTATAGCGCGGGCGCGAAGTGGTTAAAAATTATGCCGGCACGAAAATAAGAAAACAGAAGAAATTAGGCCTTCCCCAGGCAAAGAAATGGCTTGAGGAGGCTAACCATAGGTTAAATTCAGAAAACCATAAAAAGACTATGTTTTTGAACAAAGAGGAGGACAATAATATGACCGTCCTCTGAAGTTTAGTTCAGCAAGTATTGACTGAACAAAACGTAACAAACCAAATGCAACCTGACTCTCCACTGTTTGTTGTTCCCCCGTGGTCACCTGGGTCACCAGATGCAACCGATTCTCCTATGGCTGCAGCTAAACCCCCTCTCAAGATGACTCTTGCTATCCAGAGGAGTCCACAAGGGACCCCCTTTACAGCAACTATTACAAAATTTTTCGGGGACCTAGTGAACAAATTGATATCCCCCTCAGTTGGGGAACAAACAGAATGTGGAGAGGAAGAATTTCCACTAATTGAAGTTCCCAACCCTAGGGCAGGACAAAATGTAGGAGGTATAGTAGTCCCCAACACTATGATGGTATATCGCCCCTGGACCCCCGAGGATGTTAAAAAAACTACTGAAGGGGTACCACATTCCAAGGTCAACAAAGCTCAAATCAGGGATGGTATCATGGGAATGATTGCTAACTATCATCTTAATGGGAGGGAAATAGAGCAGGTCATCAGACAGATCCTGGGTCCCGACTGGCATCATGTAGTGGGAGATTGGAGTGGATTAAACAACCAGGGAGTTGTGTTGCCTCATGATGATGCAGCACTCGAAAACAGGAGAAATGCTCTTATATCAAGGATAGAGAATAGATGGATATGTCGAGCTGACTGGTCCATTATAAATCAGTGTGTGCAGGGAGAAGAGGAAACAGTGGACAATTTCATTGTTAGGATGAGGGAGATTTTCAATAAACACTCAGGAATAGAAGTCCCAATAAATCAAGTAAACGATAGCCCATATGAGCATCAGTTAAAGGATGCAATCTTGAAGGGGCTGCTTGCCCCTATATCAAGTTTGTTACCAAACACATGATCAACCATAGGATCTGCAGACTTCAGGAGCTGATTGAGTATGCGAGGCATGCTGAGCGGCACTTCCAATCAAAAAAGAGAGTAAAGAAAGGGAAAGTGCTTATCGCAAGTGAAGGTAATGATGTGTATGTCATTGAGAAGGAGAACAGAACGATGGGACACATCTGAACAAGGCCCCGCATTCAAGATTATGAGGGAAAAAAGAAGAGAGAGGAGTGTTTGCTGTGAGGTAAGAGGTCACTTGGCAAAAGAATGTAGGTCAAACAGAGAGGAAGAAGCATGACTAGAAGATGTTGGTATGCCTGCAGAGAGAGAGATACAGAAGAAAATGATGGGAAAGAATCTGAAATTTTGGATGTGTGCACTGTTGAAACTTGTTAGCATGCTAAAGTCAAATCAGAAATAACCTTGGTTGTGAAGGGTAGATGGCTAACATTTCTCTGTGATACTGGGGCTTGTAGGACCCTAATACACCCGCTGGATATGAAAAAGGTAAAGAAAAAGGTGTAGTGTATGTAAAATCTGCAAAATGGGTTGATGCACCAGGAGGTCATGTCTGAAGGCCTTACTGTGGAAGATCCACAGACAGGTAAAAAGGCTCAGTGTAAAATTGTCATTTTGACTAAATGTCCTGCTAATTTGTTGGGTAGAGACATGTTGCACGCTCTTGATATTTCTGTCGTACCAGTGGAGGGAGGTCTCAAAGCCCATCGGCTGTGTGAAAAACAAATCACAGCCGTGGATAATGAGCCCTGATACTGGTACAGCCTGGAATTTGCAAACTGAGGGATTAAATATTCCCAAAACCCTGGCAGAAATAATTGACGAAGAGTCTGTGAGGAAAAGGTATAAGGTCCAGACAAACCTCTATTGCACCATGTATTACAAAAAGACCTCTGGGCCCGATAAGTCCTATGAGAAACAGTTAATGAGTCTCACTAACACTGAAGTTCTCTTAAAATGCCTGTACTGTGATAAGGAAGGAAATAGAGTGGCTACTTGTCTCCTACCACAGCCTATTCTGCAAATATACAGGCAGGATACTGTACTTGTGTTTCGGTCACACAGAATCCCAAGGTATTATGGCATGAGCTAGGAGAATTTATCACGAACTGGGTCCAAATGACAGATGAGAAACTAAAATCCAGAGGGATTCAGAGGTATAGGAAGCATAAGGGAGAGAAAGATGGGTGGAGACTCGTGCAGGATTTACAGGCAGTCAATAGGGCCGTATTACCGAGGGCCCCGGTGGTCCCAGACATGCATGTCCTCCTGAACGAGCTCTACCCAGAGAATAAGGTATTTTATGTTATCGATAACAGTAATGCTTCTTTTCCATTCCCTTACACAAAGACAGTCAGTTCTGGGTTGCATTTATGTACATGGAAAAAAAAAAAAAGGTACACATATTTACATAGTTACATAGTTACATAGTAGGTGAGGTTGAAAAAAGACACAAGTCCATCAAGTCCAACCTATGTGTGTGATTATGTGTCAGTATTACATTATATATCCCTGTATGTTGCGGTCATTCAGGTGATTATCTAATAGTTTCTTGAAGCTATCAATGCTCCCCGCTGAGACCACCGCCTGTGGAAGGGAATTCCACATCCTTACCGCTCTTACAGTAAAGAACCCTCTACGTAGTTTAAGGTTAAACCTCTTTTCTTCTAATTGTAATGAGTGGCCCCGAGTCTTATTAAACTCTCTTCTGCGAAAAAGTTTTATCCCTATTGTGGGGTCACCAGTACAGTATTTGTAAATTGAAATCATATCCCCTCTCAAGCGTCTCTTCTCCAGAGAGAATAAGTTCAACGCTCGCAACCTTTCCTCATAACTAAGATCCTCCAGACCCTTTATTAGCTTTGTTGCCCTTCTTTGTACTCGCTCCATTTCCAGTACATCCTTCCTGAGGACTGGTGCCCAGAACTGGACAGCATAATCCAGGTGCGGCCGGACCAGAGTCTTGTAGAGCGGGAGAATTATCGTTTTATCTCTGGAGTTGATCCCCCTTTTAATACATGCCAATATTCTGTTTGCCTTATTAGCAGCAGCTTGGCATTGTATGCCATTGCTGAGCCTATCATCTACTAGGACCACCAGGTCCTTTTCCATCCTAGATTCCCCCAGAGGTTCTCCCCCCAGTGTATAGATTGCATTCATATTTTTGCATACACTAGGTTATCCCAGGGATATTGTGAAAGTCCAACTACCTTCTCACAAAGAATGTCCAATAATTTGTCTCGGTTTGTACCTCCCAGTGTGAGTTAAATTCTCTTGTATGTGGATGACATTCTGGTAGTAATGTATGTAAAATTAACATGGTTCTGATGCATTTCCTCGCAGACCAAGGTCAAAAGGTCAGCAAAGACAAATTACAACTGTGGAAAGAAAAGGTGAAATACCTGGGTTACATTTTATCTCAAGAAGGTAGACTTTTGCATGAGATCCGAAAAGAGGCCATCCGGGGGGCGTGACCGGATGGATGGGTGTGTGCGGGGTTGTGTGATGGAGTGAGTGGGGGAACGCAGGGACGCTGTGCTGCTCTCCCCACCCCTCGTTCCACTCCTCCGTATAGCCTAATGTTCTCCCTGTTATCCCTGACGGCATACCCAGGCCTGGATGGAAGCCAACGGAAGACATAGAGATAGCCTTTGACACCTATCCCCTTCTTGGCTGCTGGTGGGCGGCGCGGTGTGAGCCTGGGAAATCCCAGGAAGGCGTCTATCACTATCCACAGGTGGAAGCTCGGGACCGCTCGAGACTGCGGAGTGGGGGTGTGAGAGGCGCCCGGCCATACTCAGGACCACGCAGGACTACTGTGCAGATCACCACCCGGAGACTCACAGGCGGAGGGGTACAGTAAGTGGACCGGAGCATGTAAATTTATGCAATATCTGGCGTTTATGTTAAATGAGGGGCAAGTTGCTTAGTGGCACCTTTATTGGAGTCATTGTTGTTGTAATATGTTGTAATGTTCACCGATTTATGTGGGACATTGTTGTGTGTATGTACACATGCAGTCAATGTTGACCAGGCCAGAATTGAGTTGACGATGGTCTATTTTGTCCAAACCAACTCAATTTTTATATAACAGTTGAAAACCCTTTGATGTGTAGTCTCATGCAAGTCTACCTAGGGGTGTGAGGTATGGGCTGTTAACCTAATTGAACATTTCAAAGGGTACATTGTTTAAAGGACCATAGAAGAAATATTTATTGATGGTAATTAGACTTGAGGGGGTAACAATGGGATCAAGGAGTGTTTTGGGTTGGCCTAGCGGAGGCTCCCTCCTGTGGGGCTAATTTATCAGGGGGGGCTTGTTGATATGCAGGAATGTAGGTATTCCAAGGGCTCAAAAGGGTGTTCTGTTTATCTAATTAATATATCGAAAGGGGACTTGTTGATGTTGATATGCGGGAGTGCAAATTGGGGTGGTTCACGGCTGTTCAGGGCTGGGGGTTGTTGTCTGTTTGAAAGACTAATGCCCCGTACACACGGTCGGACATTGATCGGACATTCCGACAACAAAATCCTCGGATTTTTTCCTACGGATGTTGGCTCAAACTTGTTTTGCCTACACACGGTCGCACAAAGTTGTCGGAATTTCCGATCGCCAAGAACGCGGTGACGTCAAGCACGTACGACGAGACTAGAAAAGGCCGGTTCAGAACCAAGCGCAGCACCCTTTGGGCTCCTTTTGGTAATCTCGTGTTAGTAAAAGTTTGGTGAGAGACGATTCGCGCTTTTTCAGACTCGTGGCTTTCAGATCGTTTTCTGCCGTTCAGTTTGTGCTTGTGGGTTTGTATCTGCTCTTCAGTGCGTGCAAGCAAGTTCCGCGTGACTTTAGTCACTGTATTCTTGTTCGTTCGTTACTGGTTTTCAGGTCGCTCTTCACAGGCCTTGCTGTTCTTCAGTGCGTTCTGTTACTTCGTTCTGAGCAGCCGACCGTTTTCTAGCCATGTTTCGTATGCGTACTCCTCGTAGAGTTCGTGCTGTGCGGGGGCTTGGTGTTGGGGTCCTGACCTTGACACAAGTCCAGTCCATGAACAGGGTGGGGAGGAGTTCATGGACCAAGAATTGGTTGCTTCAGCGTGACCAGTTCTCTCATATGCCTTTGCTCCGTGAGATCCGTGAGAATAATCCTGATGATTTCAGGAATTTTCTCAGGATGACGGACCCCGTGTTTCACCGTCTGTTGGCTTCGCTGACCCCCTATATCAGCAGGCAGGATACCTGCATGAGGCAAGCCATCACTCCGGAGCAGAGGTTGGTCGCTACCTTGCGGTATTTGGCCACAGGGAGAAGCCTGCAGGACCTCAAGTTCTCGACAGGCATCTCCCCCCAGGCTCTGGGGATTATTATCCCAGAGACCTGTTCTGCCATCATCCAGGTCCTACAGAAGGAGTATATGAAGGTAAGATTTTTATCCTTTTATATCACATTTTATTGTATTGAATGTTTGATAATATATTGTATTTCTTTCCTCATTCCCTAATTACCATGATTGGAATATGCTGTGAATGTCCCCTTTGTCCTCATGCATGCTGGATTTTTATGTAATTATTATTTTATGTCCTTCATACATATTTGCCCTTCAATAACCTCCCCAGCATGGTGTCTCCTGCCCTATATTCACCTCATGTAGTCACTTAACAATGTATTTTATCAGCTCCATAGTAGTGCTTTACCGCAAACACCCCCTAAAATGTTTGGAAATGTTATTTTGGATTTAAATTCAGGCAGAGGGCCAGAGGCTTTTTTTTGTGGTGTCCCCAAATTTTTTGTAACCCTCCCTCCCCCAACTGCTAAGTCAGCTGATTTCAATTCTCTATCCTCAATCATCTATCTGCTGATTTTGCCAAACCCATACACACTATACCCACCCCTTTAGTCCTCAGATTTATGGATGAATTCCCCAAAGCATGTAGTGCAAGGGCCTGCCTGTATACTTTACAATGGTACTGTTTAAAGTTCTTGTATCCTATTATTATCTTGATAGGTAATAGCAGAATGTCCAAATGTGCTCAAATGTGTACAGTGTGTATTTATATCTTTGTATTATGACACTTCTTACCTGTCCAGTGGGCTGCCAATAGTGTAACTAAGGAGGGGCTGTTCCAAGTAATACCCTGTATTTAGGCATTCATCTCTCAATGAAGTGAAGAGGGTTACCTGTCCAAGAGTTCCTCCCCCCTATAATGTTAGAAATGGCCCATGAGAGGGGGGGGGGGAATATGATAGGTGTACCTTATACTTTGTTGTTGTTAAATTCCCCTTAATAAATGCTATCTGGAGGTTGACCCATAATGTTTGTGTCTAATCTGCTTGCCAGGTTTCTGTGAAAAAATAGTAATGTTTATTGTTTTTTCCTCAACAGTTTCCTTCAACGCCACAGGAATGGCAGACTGTGGCCTCCCACTTTGCCCAGCGGTGGGACTTTCCTAACTGCGGAGGGGCAATTGATGGGAAACACGTCCACATCGTCCCACCACCCAACTCGGGGTCGTACTATTATAATTACAAGGGGTTTAATAGTATAGTGATGTTGGCGGTGGTGTCGGCTAATTACGACTTCTTGTATGTGGACGTGGGGAAGAATGGCCGGATGTCCGATGGTGGAGTGATCGCCCAGACGGAGTTCTACAGGCGTCTCCAGAATGGCAGCTTGGACTTGCCACCTCCAGAGGACAATGTTGAAGGTCTCCCATTTGTGTTCGTTGCTGATGAAGCATTTGCGCTGGGGGACCACCTGATGCGGCCATTCCCGATGAGGACCCTCACCCCGGAACAGAGGGTTTTTAATTACCGGCTGGCCAGAGCCCGAAGAGTGGTGGAGAACACATTTGGGATCCTGGCCAGCCGGTTCCGACTATTTCTGACACCCATCCATATGGCGGAGTATAAACTGAACCATATTATACTGGCGTGCTGTGTTCTCCATAATTTTTTAAGAAAACATTCAGCCAACTATGCTGGCTCAGTTGGGCCTGAGGCCGGAATACCAAATACATCAACAATGACGGCACTTGAAAGTGGCCGTCCTGGCTTGCCCTCCCTGAGTGCCCGTGATGTCCGGTTATGATACCTGGAGTTCTTTGCGGGTAGGGGGGCTATCAATATGCCAGACAATCTGTGACACCTTTTTCAAATAAAAAACAACCAAAAGCAATTCTTGGTGGACATTTACTGCTTGTGTTTGTTTGAGCTGACCCTGACAGAAATGTGTTGAGTGCAGAAAATGTCGTGATTGGGTAACCTTATAAAGAATAGTGTTGGCTGGTACTTCCTAAATGCAAAAACACATTTCACTACAAGTGCACTTGCAACTGCACTGAACCTGCACTTGTAGTGCAAAGTGTATTTGCCCTTAGGAAATAACCCCCATTTGTGCATAAAACAGCAATTACATCACCCCAAAAGTGTTGTAGTGTTGAGACAATAATCCACACATTCTTGAGTAAGGCACTTTTTTATACCTGCACAATCACATGTGCATTTACCAAAGGTTTTTAAAACAAACCAACATGTTTGTTGTATAAAATGTTTGCAGTAGCATTATGAAAAATAAAAATATCCATTTCAGATAAAACAGGCCTGTGTAAAACCAACAAGAAAGCCAAAAAACTAGAACTTACAAAGTTCACATTAGGTAAAACCTGAAGGCTATATCAGACATCAGTATTTAGCAACTGGGTTTGATCTAGCGTTCAGATGGGGGCAAATCACCCCTGGAAAAGCCAAATTTGGAAGATGCACACCAATTTACGAATGGCAACATGTGCTATCTGCCATCAGGGGGGATCAAGGGACGTGTTTTGGGGGAGCAAGCCCTTCCTCAATGCGACTTTATAATTGAGGAAGGGGTTGCCCCCCCAAAACGCGTCCATTGATCTCCCGTGATGGCAGATAGCACATGTTGGCACACTGTGTGCATCCTCCAAATTTGGCTTTTCGAAACATTGTAAAAATTTAATTAACATAAAACAGGTGATTTTGTGGGGTTTAAATTCGCCCCAAAACATCAATGATGTTATTATTTTTTTTAATAACATCAGTGATTTGTTGCTGGATGTTTTGCAATTGGAGATTACATCCCATGATCTCCCCTATCAGTATCTGGGCACTTTCTGATGTAAAGCGTTCTGGATCCCGATCACCTAAAAAGAGATAAAGAACAAAAAAAACAGGTCTCAAAAATCTGCCACCATCCATCTCTTTTACCTGAGCCTGTGGTCGCAGACACTCACCTGTTGTGGTGCCAATCTCCACCACGTCTTCTTCTTCCTCCTGCTCTTCTTCTTGTGTTTGGGGTATTTCCCCTTCTTCCAGAGGGGGGGGGGGCTCTGGTCTCCTGGGATGAGGGGTGTCCGAGTCTTTTCTCCCCTATGTAAAACAAAAATGGTATACTTAGCACACAGATATTTGATGGCAGAACTCTAGAAATAGGAAACATTGCTTGGAAGTGGGGTACAATTTTCTATGTTAGCCGAGTTCAAAGATGTATTTTTTTTATTGCCCTTTGTCAAGCTGCAATACTTTACCTGTTTGGTACAAGCTTCACAGATGGAGACCCCCCCTATAGTATACACTGGAGCACCTGTGTGCCCCCCCTAATAAAAATGGTGTTCTTGTGTCCCACACTAGTGCTCCAGTGTCCAGATGTGAAAACAGCTGCTCAGTGTCCTCTCCTTACACACAATCTAGTTTGCATTTCATTCTAGTAACAAATCCATCTACACAAACAAATATTTGGCATCCAAGTAGGCCCAAAAAAAATGTGTGAAAATGCATATGGCCTAAACAATGGTGTTCTAGAGGCCGAAAGAAAAAAATGTTTGATACGAACGAATAATGGGCCCATGAACATTAAAGTTGACCTTTTAAACGTTACAATTACTAAAAGCATATGGAGCAGAACGAACGGAATAAAGACAGAAAGAATATGAACACAGCACAACTACTTACTTTTTTGCAGCACTCTCCGGATCTTTCGGTACTGCTCCGGCTCTCTCAACTTCAGGTCCGACCACCGCTTCCTGAGCTGATCTTTAGACCTTCGTACCCCGAAATTCCTCTCCAGACTCCGGACCACTTTACCAATGATTTTTGCCTTTCGGATGTTGGGGTTGGGGTAAGGCCCATATTTTCCGTCATAGTCGGACTTCTTCATGATGTCGACCATCTCCAACATCTCCCCAAACGACATATTTGTGGCCTTAAAACGTCTCCTTCTGGATCGGGACGTGCCTGGATCCGGGCTTTCCTCCTCCTCCTCGTTGTTCGAATTATCACGCACCTGGTGTAACTCCGCCATCATGCTCTTCCCCCACTGCGCCGAACGAAAAGGGGCGGGGAATAGAATAGAAAGAACGTCAGGGGCGGGCGGAGTTACACACATGCGCAGTGTGTATAAAGCGCAACACGCGTGCGTATTACGTACGAGCTGTGAGCGGAGGAAGGAGCATTGGACGCGCCGATCGTAAGAACGAAGGTAAGAGACAAACTTGGGCCTATACTGCTTCTAGATTGAGGCCTATATTGTAACAAGATTAGGAGAGTTTTGTCTGACATTAGGCTTTGTCTTGTGTTGTGTCTTGCAGTGAACATGGATATCTTAATGAGAGATACTGACTTCATGTCACTATTCATTGATATGCTAAGGGAGCTGCCCTGTCTGTGGGAGATTACCCACCCCCATTTCAAGAACCAAGCAAAGAGGAAGGCAGCACTGGAGCAATTGTGTGAAATTGTGAAGCAGGTGATCCCCACGGCAGACATCACCTATTTAAAGATATTAATTGGTTGCCTGAGGAGCACATATCTAAGGGAGCGCAAGAAAGTCCTGGATTCACAGAGATCCGGAGCAGCAGATGACATCTATGTCCCCAGGATGTTGTACTATGACAGGCTGCATTTTCTGGCAGGCCAGACTGAACCCAGGCCATCCCTCTCCAGTCTTCCTTCCACGCTTCCTTCCCCCCCCGGCTGAGGCTTCTGACGCCCAACCTGGGCCTTCCAGGCCATATGTGGAGGAGCCCAGATTGAGCCAGGTATAGCATTCCTCTAAATATTTCTGCTTGTCCAATCAATGATGTTAACTAGATGTTAGTTTGGAGTACTAATTTATGATTGTGATTGATGATGCAAAAACTAAAACTATGTCCCTTTTTCATACACAGGGAAGTCTCAGCCAGGAGGTGGCTGATCTGCAGGTCCCTCCACCCCCCCTGAAAACAGAAAGTGGCAGCAAGAGGAGTAGCCTAGAGGAGGCGGCTATCAGATTTTTTTGGAGGGCTACAGAGGTCCTGGGAGCACCACAGACCAGGGAGGAGAATATTGCTGCATTCATTGCCTAAAAAATGCAGAGGATGGAGGAGGGCCAACAAGCCATGTGTCAGGCCCTCATATCAGAGGCTCTGGCGAAAGGTGTGAGGGGCCAACTTACACCTCACACACAGCTTTGGGATGGTCCTCCTCCTCCTCCTGCAGGTCCTCCTCCTCCTCCTCCCTCTCCTCCAGGGCCTCCCAGTCCTCCTCCAGGTCCTCCCAGTCCTTCTCCTCCTCCAGGTCCTCCTCCTCCTCCTGCCACATCTCCAGCCCGGAAGGAAGTGTGAAAGGAAGACCAGAGAGTGATTGCCCTGGATCCAGTCTGGTCGGCCAAAAGATGCAGCCTCTTGTGGTACTACAGCCTGGGGACACAGATGTCATCTGCTGCTATCCGAGTCTCTGTGAATCCCGGACCAGACTGCACTCCCTTACATATGGACTCCTCAGGCCACCAATTTTGAGGTTTAAGAATTGATGTCTGCCGTGGGGGTCCCAGGCTTCGCTAATTTCTCCTGTTGATCCAGTGTTGCCTTCCTCTTTGTTTGGTTCTGAGCCCTTAATAAAGAATTTTTGTTTTGAATTATACTCTCCTATGTGTTTTACTTCAAAAATGACAGTTTGTTTGTGAGGATTCAGGTACATTTCAAATATACAATGTGAAATGAACAAGGGACACCAACAACAAAAAATCTCATGGAGATTAAATAATAAAAGATATCAATGGTGTTGTGGTAACTTGCCACACAAAACACACACAAAAATATTCTGGAGTAAAAATAAAAATAACATTGAACAAAGATCAGCCTTGGAAAAAATCCAAACATTAAAGAAAAAAAAAGGCTTAAAAAGAAAAAAATAAAAACATAAAAAATATAAAACTGTCAGATGTGACAACTAATAACAATATATTGAGGGAATCCCACTAAAAAAACACAAATAAAACTTTGTGAGAAGTGTGTGTGAATATGAGCAGCAAAACGACTTAATTCTTGTCACATTATAAAGAAGAAGAGAGTGCGCTGTATTAAACCATTTTTAACATTGCAGCGTGACGAAAGTGCTGTATCCATTGCGAACGCTAAGTTTACCAGAACGAGCTGTCCCGTGTCGGAATTTCTTCTGAGCATGCGTGGCACTTTGTGCGTCGGAACAGGCCACACACGGTCGGAATTGACGCGATCGGATTTTGTTGTCGGAAAATTTTATCTCCTGCTGTCCAACTTTGTGTGTCGGAAAATCCGATGGAAAATGTCCGATGGAGCCCACACACGGTCGGAATTTCCGACAACACGCTCCGATCGGACATTTTCCATTGGAAAATCCGACCGTGTGTACGGGGCATAAAGCTAATCAAAGTCCTAAATAGAAACGGCCAATCAAATTGCTCAGCCATTCAATATTTAGTGAATATAACACGGCATTCAGTCTATAGGTGAGTGAGGCTTGTCTGTTTATGGGGTGAGGCTTGTCTGTGTATACACACTCAGACCTAAGACATGGGACTTTGAATTATATCTACTCTGTCGGATTTCTTTGTCATCTGTGGACTTTGGACTTTGTTCTGTGTTGGAAGTCAATAAAGTGCATCTCTCTGGAAGAATTGGGTTGCTGCGGAAGAGTACTTACATCATCATCATTATAATAATACTTACTAATTAATTATCATACCCACTCTACATCTATATATACATTAATATACTTGATCACTACAATTGTGTTATAGAGCAGGGGGCATACGGCGTGTGTCCCCACTTGGTGTAATAGCGGAGCATCCTGAGGATATAACACATACTACCCTCATCCTGGTTCCTTTCCTCCTCTACATTCCTCCTCCGCATAAGTACAGTGTGGGTGCTTAGGCGCAAGGTTAAGAAATGCACAATGCAGAATCTGCGCTCAGCTAAAAATAAAAACCCGCAACTCTCAGCAGCAGCGTCAGCAGCTGCAAAGCTAGAACAATATACTCATGCCTCGGCTGTGACCCCTCCATAAAAGGGGGCACAATCAAAAACACATCAGGGGGGGATCCCTGATAGGAAAAGCCAGGGTCAGCAGCAAGTAATGCCAACAGGCGGTTCTCAGACGGCCCAATCATCCAAAACGCACAACTTAAAAGGATCGGGGACAAGCGATCAAAATACGAATGCAAACATGGAGGCTAGTACTGAGCCAATCCTGCCCTTAGAGAAAGAACCAACACTTACGGATGTATTCATGGCAGTAGGGGTATGCAACTCTTCGCTTAAAGAACTATGCGAGCAGATGAGGGGAGTAAAAGCGGACCTGTTATTGGTCAGGCAAGACCTCCAGAAAACCGCTGAGAGAACAACAGCCCTGGAAGAAAGAGTAGGCCTGTTAGAGGATGACCTATCCCCACTGATCAAAGAAATGAAATTGCTAAAGGAACAGCTATCCAAACAAGCTTCCAAATTAGATGAAATGGAGAATAGGAGCCGAAGGGATAATGTGAGACTGGTGGGACTCCCGGAGAGAAGGGAGGGCACTGACCCGCCTGAATTCATAGAAAAGTGGTTGGTGGACTTATTTGGGAGAGAATCATTTTCAGCTTCTTTTTCAGTTGTAAGGGCCCATAGGGTGCCCTTTAGAGCTCCTCCAGCAGGGGGATTTCCCAGACCTCTACTTATAAGGTTTCTTAACTATAGAGATAAAGTGGTGCTGCTTTGAAAAATTAGAGAGGCAGGGAATGTTTTCTTTAAGGAGGCCAGAGTTTCTTTTTATGCCGACTTCTCACCGGACTTGCAGAAAAGAAGGGCAGAGTTTATTCAATCAAAACGCACCTTACAAAAACTTAATCTCTCCTACGCTCTTCTATACCCGGCAAAATTATGTGTAACATCTTTGGGGGGAACTCTGTTTTTTTGATTCCCCTCTTGGGGTGGAGAAGTGGATCGAGGAGAATAGAGAAAAATTTATAAGCTTATCATAAAGTGTTATGGGAGATATAACTGGCTTGGGTTACTTGGTGCTATGCGGGTGGGGGGTGGGGGAGTAGGGTCACACAGGCGTTGGAGAGGAGTAGTGAATGGGAAAGAAGTATAGGATGAAGTGGATGGTATTAGATGGAGCTAGGTGGGTAATGGTCACGGTAAACCCCCAGGGGGTTCACCTAGGTAGGTGGTGGGAAGGTGGGAGAAGGGTTGGAGGGGGGGTGGGACTGGGTTGGAGGGGTAGGGGGGTTGGGAGGGGTAGCTTGCTTGAAAAAATGTCCACAGAAAAAGTACACACTCATGGAAAATACCTGGGTTGGAACCAGGGATTCACATTTAGACACACACCTAGACAGAATGCTAGGAAACTGGCTCTTAAAACTATCTTGGTTGAGCACACATGTTTAACGCTTACGATCATATTAAGGTAGTATTATTATGGTTTTGGCTTGCACCTCTTTTATTATTTTTTCTCCTTCTTTTTTCCTTTTTGTGTATAGTTAAAGGGGATATGCTATCTATTAGATTTCACTTGAGGCACACAAGGTGCAAAATACACTTAATAGTAATTAAGCTAGGCTATGGTAGTAGGATTGGTATGGGCTATTTCTTGTTTCTCCATTATAGCTCTTTAAATAATCTAGATGCAGGCTGAAACGGTGAAAGTCGGATCCTGAAATGTTAGAGGACTGGGGACTCCGCTTAAAAAGCTGGCAGTGCTCTCTGTGTTGGAGAACTACGGGGTAGACCTGGTTTGTCTGCAGGAAACCCACCTCACCAGGGATACAATACAATCGTTACAGACGCACAAATTTCAATATCAAAACCATGCGGTGCACTCTTCTTATAGTAGAGGGGTGAGTATCTTGGTGAGAACTGGGGTTAAATTTTCCTGCAGGCAAGTCAGGATAGATGAAATGGGTTGATACATTTTTTTATTTTGCTCTATTAACAGCGCTATGTACGTGCTGCTAAACATATATATCCCCCCCCCCTTTTAATTTAGATGTCATGCTTAAACTGAATGAATTCTTGATAGATAAAAAGGAATTTCCTATTATAGTAATGGGGGACTTTAATGAGGTTCTAGACAGAAAGTTGGACCGCTTTCCGGTGAGAACTTTTTCAGAGTATGCTGCTAAGAGCCGTCTGAGTCAGTTTTTGGACGAAGTGGGATTGGTAGACCTGTGGCGGGTGAAGAACCCGGGGGTGCTACAATATTCCTGTAGATCAGCATCATACTCAGCCCTCTCGAGGATAGACATGGCCCTGGGGAATGATAGAACTCTTCAGTTAATAGGCAAGATTATGTATGGGCCAAGAGGTGTTTAGGACCACTCTCCCATAGTAGTTACACTGAAGATAGGGGTATATTGCCCTCGGAAGGAATGGAGAATAAGCCCGCACTGGTTTGAGGTAATCAGGAAGGAGAATGGAATTCTCCCCGCATTGAGGGAGTTTGTAGGTTTTAATCAGGGATCAGTGACATCTGTTGTGCTATGGGATGCTTGTAAAGCCTTCCTTAGGGGGGTCCTAATACAGCAGATGGCCAAATTTAATAAAGAAGATAGGCGGGAGGAAGAGAACTCACTAGGGGAAGCAATGGAGGCTGAAAACAATTTTATTAGAGACCCAATCCCTGAAAAGGAAAAGATATGGCAAGAGAAACAACGGGCGTATAAACAGATTATCATGCAGAAGGCTGAGACCAGGCGGCTCCTCCAATGCCAGGTATCTTTGGTGGAGGGAGAGAGAGTGGGAAGAGTGTTGGCACAGTTGGTGAAATCTAATAAGGCCCTGTCAACTGTACTCGCTATTAGAGCACAGAATGGAGAAATTCTCTCAAGCTCCCCAAAAATAGTGCAAATGTTCAGGGACTATTATAAAAAGCTGTACACTTCTCAGAAAAAAGTAAAGAGATAGAGATGGAGGACTTTATGGGGAAATTGTCAATCCCAATCCTCTCGCAAGAGGAAAGGGACTTGTTGGAATCCCCAATAACAATTACAGAATTACAACAAGCAATTGGAAGTATGGCGTGCCTGGCCCCAATGGTATACCAATCGAGGCCTATAGGCACCTAGGGGAGGTGTTAGCCCCCGAACTACTGAAGGCTCTGGGGGATGCGCATAAGGGGGGGCGTCGCCTGCATCAATGCTAGAATCAACAATTATAGTGCTGCAGAAAGAGGGGAAAGACCCCCTTGACATGGCTGCTTATAGGCCAATTTCCCTAATATGTACAGATGCTAAAATCCTGGCCAAGGTTCTGGCTGCCAGATTGAGCAGAGTTATACATAAATTAATACACGAGGACCAGGCGGGATTTATGGCCAATAGATCTACAAGTCTGAACATTAGAAGGGCTTTCTTGAACCTACAGTCCCCTTCGGAAAATGAGAGCTCAAGAGCCTTATTGACCCTAGATATTTCCAAAGCCTTCGATAGTGTGGAGTGGGGGTATATGTGGTGTGTGTTGGGAAAGTTTGGTTTTGGTCCATCCTTTATTGGATGGATTAAGATGCTTTATAACAGTCCCAAGGCAAGAGTAAAAATAAACAATGAGGTCTCCGAGTGGTTTGAGCTACAGAGGGGGACAAGACAGGGGTGTCCATTTTCCCCTCTGCTTTTTGCATTGGTGATGGAGCCCCTGGCTATGTCCATTAGAGCGAGCCATGAGATAAAGGGGTTTCAGAGGGGGTCGATCGATGAAAGAATTGCGCTATACGCAGATGACATTTTGTTATTTTTAGACGACAGCAAGAATTCAGTGGCAGGCGCAATGAGAATAGTGGAGGAATTTGGTAGTTTTTCCGGCCTGGAAATAAACTGGGAGAAATCCGAGCTTCTACCGCTAGACCCCTTAGGAGTACCAACAGTACCTGGACTACCCCAGGTGGCAATAGTGGAAGCACTGAAGTACTTGGGAACGAAGGACCCCAATCAATATATTAGTAAAAATGTAGTACCTCTTTTGGCCAAATATAAACAAAAGATAAGCATTTGGAGACGCCTTCCCCTATCAGTAGCAGGAAAATGCAGCCTGATAAAAATGATATGGATGCCTCAACTGCTGTATGTTCTGCACAACTCCCCAGTTTGGATTAGTAAGAGTTGGTTTAAGAGAATTGAGGCTCTGTTCAGGGAATTGATATGGAAAGGAGGGCAGGCTAGGTTACGGCTACAAGTGCTCGGCATAATACGCTTATTGAGGCATTGGAGGCAGACATGTTTTATCATGAATTCCCGACAATTAAGTTGCTAACTAAGCTCTGGAAATCTGTTAAGAAATTAACGGGGCATGAAGGACTCACAGACTACACCCCTATTTGGAACAATCGGAACTTGCAGGAAATTCTAAAAATCGGAAAGAGTAGAGGGTGGGAGGCTAGTGGTATTAAAACGCTAAGACAGCTCTACTCAGGCAATACTCTTAAAAAATTTCCCGAGTTGGTTAGGGAATTTAAGATCCCCCAGAGCTCCTTGTTTCTATATCGACAGATGGAACATGCTCTTAGGGCCCAATTTGGCGATCAGCCCCCGGGTTGGGTGGAAATGCCCCTCGCTCGTCAGTTACTACAAGTAGTACCCACTAGGGGGCTAATATCTAAAATCTATAACCAACTAAGCAACTTAGAGATCAGAGGGGGGATACTTCAGAAGGTTAGAGCTAAATAGGAGGAGGAACTGGGGGCAATTTCTAAAGAACAATGGAGGAGAATATTTGAAATGGCGCCCCTGGTGACAGTATCCCCCTCGCAGAAGATTTCTCACCTGATGCTGCTTAACAGAGCCTACTATACTCCAAAACAGCTCTTTAGGTTTGGTAGAAGGCCCAATGATAGATGCCCTAGATGTCAGGAGTCCGGGGATCTCATCCATCTACTCTGGAGATGCCCCAATTTGTTCCGATACTGGGAGGGAGTAGCTAGCAGTCTGGGAGATATCTTCTGCACATCAGTAAAGAGGGAGGCGGTGGAATGCATCTTGGGATACAGAAGAGTAGAGGGGGAGAGGAGGTGTACTACTCAGGCAATCCTGAGAGGCTTATTTCAAGCCAGGAAAATGATAATGCTAGGTGGCAATCGAAGAACCCCCCCGACGGTGAATGATTGGATAGATACACTTGGTGTATCTATTGGCAGGGAGAGATTGGAGTACATTAAAAGGGGGGATCTCAAGGAATTCGACAAAATGTGGAAGCTATGGATGGATAAGGTGGTCTGTCTAAGGGGAAAGTTTGGAGTGTAAGGGATTAGGTTAATGGCTCAGAACTACATGCACTAGAGGAATATAGAAGTGGCTGGTTTACACGAAGGAATCTAGGGTTGGTGGTGTTATGGTGGTGGTGGGTAACAGTAGAAATCACTAAATCCTTTGTTTGAGTAGGATTTTGTATAGAAAGGGCATGGGGATGGAGGGAGGTGGGGGTAGGGGTATGGGAAGGGGGTTATTATAATTTCTTAATAGCTTACTATTGGCCCTAATAGGGGGCTATGGGTGTGGGGACCACATTAGCCCAGCTTTACATATGTGGTTTTCTCCTAGCTCCTCCTTATGGGTTCTTCATGCTTTTTGTCCTCTGACCTTCTTCACGCAGGGCTGTGTGTGTTACTGCTAATTAGAGTGCTCCGGGGAGGGTGAAATAGGTTCTATATCTCCCGTTTGGCTCGAGTTGGGCTATCTAAGCAGCCGAGAATAAGTAGTATAGGAATTCTTTTAGCAAGGTATTTAATAAAGTTATATTTGATTGTTGATATTATATTTGATAAAATAAGAAAAAAGGAAAGAAATCCACAATGATGTGAGTCTAAGTTGGCGATAATAAATGAATATTACGCTGATTAGGCCCGATAGTGGTACTCGCTGATGTGGGAAAAAAAAAAAAAAGAAAAGAGGCCATCCTTCAAGTCCCCAAACCACATACCAAAAAAGAAATTATGTCATTTCTTGGGAAGGCAAATTTCTGTACAGCATGTATAGCAAATTATGCTACAAAGGTGGCGCCTCTTTCTGATCTCATCTATGGTTCACTAATGGGTGCAAAAGATTCCATTCAGTGGAATGTGCAAGCAGAGGATGCATTTACGAAGGTAAAGCACCTCATTGTGGGTTCATCTATGCTTAGCCTTCCCAATTACAGTAAAACCTTTTATCAGACTGTAGATTGTAAGGAAGGATCTAACTGATGTTCCCTTTCTAGATGCTGACATTACCTTTTGTGTTGATGGGTCTTGTAAAAAGGACGATAAAGGGGTAAATCAAACGGCATACGCTATAGTAACGCATGACCAGGTCATTGAAGCCAGACCCCTTCCCAGTTCCTACTCTACACAAAAAGCTGAAATTGTTGCCCTATCCTGGGCCTGTAGTCTAGGGGAAGGGAAGAAAATAAATATTTATACAGACAGCCAATTTTTCTACTATACACATATTTGCCCAACAATGGAAAAATAGGGGTATGATTACGTCCACAGGTAAACCAATCTCACATAGAGATCTTATCCTGGCCCTTCTAGAAAATGTACAGAAACCAACACAAGTGGCTATTTGTAAATGTACAGCACACAGAAAGGGAACAGATCCAATTACTCTAGGGAATGCACTAACAGACAAAGACCGCAATGGAAGCTGCTACAGGACCGCAAAAAAACACACATATACTATACAGGTCCCCAAGAAAATGATGAGGTACAGAAAGCTATTGATAAAACATGGTTATCAGAAATGCAGAAAACATCACCGGCAGGTGAAAAACAAAAGTGGTTATCTAAAGGGGCAACGCTGGTCAATGGTATATACACAAGTACAGAAGGTAAACCCATCTTACCTACATCACTGTTTAGATATGCTGCGTTATTGAGCCATGGGCAAGCCCATATCTCAAAAGGAGGGATGGTACAGGTGATCAACAAGGTGTTCACAACATATGGGTTTACGAACGACTCTAGAAATTTTTGCCTCACATGTCCGCTTTGTACCAGATACCATGCTCAAGGTGCTCTAAGACCCTTAAGAGGTCATTTCCCACAACCCTCTTATCCCTTTCACACGATATGCATGGATTTTATGATTATTGTTGTTTATAAAGTGGGTGGAAGCTTTTCCTGACACACCCAAATGGGCAGTCAGTAGCCAAAGTACTTATTAAAGAGGTGATTCCATTTCATGGGATCCCCCCTGTGATTTACAGTGGCAACGGCTCCCATTTTGTAAACCGAACAATACAACAAATTGGTAAATGGTACAATACTGACCTAAAAAAAACACTGTGTCTACTACCCACAATCTGTGGGCACAGTGGAGAGACACAATGGTACCTTAAAGAGTAAACTAAGAAAATTGTTGGAGGAAACAGGGAAAAATAAATGGGTTTAGTGTTTGCCAATGGCATTGTTGAGTATAATGCCCCATACACACGGACATTCCGACAACAAAATCCTAGGATTTTTTTCGACGGATGTTGGCTCAAACTTGTCTTGCATACACACAGTCACACAAAGTTGTCGGAAAATCCGATCGTTCTAAACGCGGTGACGTAAAACACGTACGTCGGGACTATAAACGGGGCAGTGGCCAATAGCTTTCATCTCTTTATTTATTCTGAACATGCGTGGCACTTTGTCTGTCGGATTTGGGTACACACGATCGGAATTTCCAACAACGGATTTTGTTGTCGGAAAATTTTATATCCTGCTCTCAAACTTTGTGTGTTGGAAAATCCGATGGAAAATGTGTGATGGAGCCTACACACGGTCGAAATTTCCGACAACAAGGTCCTATCACACATTTTCTGTTGGAAAATCCGACCGTGTGTACGGGGCATAAGAATTACCCCTACTGCTAAAGGACTAACACCGTATGAAATGTTGTATTGTAAACCTTATTATATTCCACAACTAGCCACCGTTCCTCTCCCTAAAGAGGAAATAGACTTGACTTGTATAATAAGAATGTTTTCATAAAATATAACTGGGTCAGAATGTGTAAATGAGAAAAAGAGCTACCCTAAGAATAAAATGCAAAGTATACCCCCATCAGTACAAGCATTACCAGGAAATTTTACTTGTTTCTCTAACAATGACAGTAATGGTACAAATGTTGGCACCCTATCCCCTGAATACTGTGCAACTACAACCCTTACTACAGACATTAAGTACCAACTAAAATGGTTTCAGGAACAAAAACATCAATTGGCTGATGTTTGGTGTTTATGTGGAGATAGGGAGACTAAGGCCCAGACTACCACCTAGATGGGAGGGTAGTTGTGCCCTTAGCCGATTGCTGCTTTCCTTTTATATAGTTCCTATGAGTGATAAATCAATGAAACTACCAGGTAAATACTTTTTTAAATGAATTAAGTGAGAAACACCACAAGGATCATTTGACAATCGAGTGTATATAGACAAAATAGGTGTTACATAGTTACATAGTAGGTGAGGTTGAAAAAAGACACAAGTCCATCAAGTCCAACCTATGTGTGTGATTATGTGTCAGTATTACATTACATATCCCTGTATGTTGCGGTCATTCAGGTGATTATCTAATAGTTTCTTGAAGCTATCAATGCTCCCTGCTGAGACCACCGCCTGTGGAAGGGAATTCCACATCCTTGCCGCTCTTACAGAAAAGAACCCTCTACGTAGTTTAAGGTTAAACCTCTTTTCTTCTAATTGTAATGAGTGGCCACGAGTCTTATTAAACTCTCTTCTGTGAAAAAGTTTTATCCCTATTGTGGGGTTACCAGTACAGTATTTGTAAATTGTAATCATATCCCCTCTCAAGCGTCTCTTCTCCAGAGAGAATAAGTTCAGCGCTCGCAACCTTTCCCCATAACTAAGATCCTCCAGACCCTTTATTAGCTTTGTTGCCCTTCTTTTACTCGCTTCATTTCCAGTACATCCCTCCTGAGGACTGGTGCCCAGAACTGGACAGCATACTCCAGGTGCGGCCGGACCAGAGTCTTGTAGAGCGGGAGAATTATCGTTTTATCTCTGGAGTTGATCCCCCTTTTAATGCATGCCAATATTCTGTTTGCTTTAATAGCAGCAGCTTGGCATTGCATGCCATTGCTGAGCCTATCATCTACTAGGACCCCCAGGTCCTTTTCCATCCTAGATTCCCCCAGAGGTTCTCCCCCCAGTGTATAGATTGCATTCATATTTTTGCCACCCAAATGCATTATTTTACATTTTTCTACATTGAACCTCATTTGCCATGTAGTTGCCCACTCCATTAATTTGTTCAGGTCTTTTTGCAAGGTTTCCACATCCTGCGGAGAAGTTATTGCCCTGCTTAGCTTAGTATCGTCTGCAAATACAGAGATTGAACTGTTTATCCCATCCTCCAGGTCGTTTATAAACAAATTAAATAGGATTGGTCCCAGCACAGAACCCTGGGGAACTCCACTACCCACCCCTGACCATTCTGAGTACTCCCCATTTATCACCACCCTCTGAACACCCCCTTGTAGCCAGTTTTCAATCCATGTACTCACCCTATGGTCCATGCTAACGGACATTATTTTGTACAGTAAACGTTTATGGGGAAAACAATTAATAAAAGAACCGCGCTAGTGAAATAAGTATTGAGTAGATACTTAAATAATATAAATATTGTGATATAATCCACATAATATATCAAATACAGCCCAATATTGTGTGATAAGTGAATAATCAAAAAATGTACTAAAAAAATAAATGCAAATAAATATAAAAAAGTGACAAAAAAGATAAAGTCCGTGACTTAAAAAGTTGTGTAGGATATCCACAGTCCTTATTGAAATTAATTCCACCAACAGTGACTGAAAAACTTAAGTGAATAGAAATATCTTGTGAGAGGAATCCACCACCTATGCAGATATATGTTTACCAGAGGTAAGCTATATGAAGCTTATGCCCGAAATCCACTCAGTGGGGACACCACCATCGATCTCAGCATAGAGGGAGCATCACCCAGGACTCACCGACAACCAGGCCAAATACCTCAGCAATGGGAACCCAGGGGAATAAAAAACACATCCTCCATAGTGTGAATCCGCTTACACAGTTTATTGAAAAAAGTAAAAGTAGCGCACTTACTAGAAAGCACAAATACAACAGCATGTAGTATAAATCAGCCGGCCGGCCTGCATGCACCCGTTCACAGAGGAAATGGAAACGATGACGTCAGCGCGTCTGCCTTCCGACGTACGTTTCGTCCTTTTGGACGTTGTCATAGGAACGGGCGACGCACCGACTCATCGCTCATTAAATACAATCATAGAACCACACCTCGTTCTGACGCTCTGGTGGCCGCATCCCGATTTGAAAACAGGAAGTATTTAAGATAAAACCAAGCCTCACTCTGATATTAGGAAAATGATGCTGGTCAAATCTATCTAGTGGCGGACAAGAGACTGATAAGCACAGAACGAACATTTACTACCGCACTTAAACAGTAAAAATATAAAAATAAATAGAAATAAAGAATTTAAAGAATAACCATTATAATAACTAATTTGGAATCATCCTATCAGGATATATCCATGGTTGGAAAAACGCCATCTAGTGGGGAATGTCCAATTATCAATTGCTTAATATAAAATATAATTTTTTTATTATTTTTTAATAACGAGTTTTTGAGTCTCTCTAGGCCTACTGGTCATTTTTAACCAGTAGGCTTGGTTTTATCTTAAATACTTCCTGTTTTCCAATCGGGATGCGGCCACCAGAGCGTCAGAACGAGGTGTGGTTCTATGATTGTATTTAATGAGCGATGAGTCGGTGCGTCGCCCGTTCCTATGACAACGTCCAATAGGACGAAACGTACGTCGGAAGGCAGACGCGCTGACGTCATCGTTTCCATTTCCTCTGTGAACGGGTGCATGCAGGCCGGCCGGCTGATTTATACTACATGCTGTTGTATTTGTGCTTTCTAGTAAGTGCGCTACTTTTACTTTTTTCAATAAACTGTGTAAGCGGATTCACACTATGGAGGATGTGTTTTTTATTCCCCTGGGTTCCCATTGCTGAGGTATTTGGCCTGGTTGTCGGTGAGTCCTGGGTGATCCTCCCTCTATGCTGAGATCGATGGTGGTGTCCCCACTGAGTGGATTTCGGGCATAAGCTTCATATAGCTTACCTCTGGTAAACATATATCTGCATAGGTGGTGGATTCCTCTCACAAGATATTTCTATTCACTTAAGTTTTTCAGTCACTGTTGGTGGAATTAATTTCAATAAGGACTGTGGATATCCTACACAACTTTTTAAGTCACGGACTTTATCTTTTTTGTCACTTTTTTATATTTATATTTATTTGCATTTATTTTTTTAGTACATTTTTTGATTATTCACTTATCACACAATATTGGGCTGTATTTGATATATTATGTGGATTATATCACAATATTTATATTATTTAAGTATCTACTCAATACTTATTTCACTAGCGCGGTTCTTTTATTAATTGTTTTACTTGTTTGATTCTTCTACCTGGGAATTAGAACTGCAGCTTGGGGGTGTAGGGAAGCGCAGTTAGTTTTTATTTTTCTTTGGTAAACGTTTATGGGGAACTGTGTCAAATGCTTTTGCAAAATCCAGATACACCACGTCTACGGGCCTTCCTTTATCTAGATGGCAACTCACCTCCTCATAGAAGGTTAATAGATTGGTTTGACAAGAACGATTCTTCATGAATCCATGCTGATTACTGCTAATGATATTGTTCTTATTACTAAAATCTTGTATATAGTCCCTTATCATCCCCTCCAAGAGTTTACATACTATTGATGTTAGGCTAACTGGTCTGTAATTCCCAGGGATGTTTTTTGGGCCCTTTTTAAATATTGGTGCTACATTGGCTTTTCTCCAATCAGCTGGTACCATTCCAGTCAATAGACTGTCTGTAAAAATTAGGAACAACGGTCTGGCAATCACCTGACTGAGTTCCCTAAGTACCCTCGGATGCAAGCCATCTGGTCCCGGTGATTTATTAATGTTAAGTTTCTCAAGTCTAATTTTAATTCCGTCCTCTGTTAACCATGGAGGTGCTTCCTGTGTTGTGTCATGAGGATAAACACTGCAGTTTTGGTTACTGAAGCCCCCCGATTCACTCGTGAAGACTGAGGAGAAGAATAAATTCAATACCTTTGCCATCTCCCCATCCTTTGTAACCAGATGTCCTTCCTCATTCTTTATGGGGCCAATATGGTCTGTCCTCCCTTTTTTACTGTTTACATACTTAAAGAATTTCTTGGGATTTTTTTTGCTCTCCTCCGCTATGTGTCTTTCATGTTCTATCTTAGCCATCCTAATTGAACCCTTTATAATAAAGTCTTTTTATTTGAAAAAAAAAATTCCATTACAACAAACATATAATAAGGGAACAAGGGATGTTATCATAAGTAAAAACACATTAATACCTATCCCTATATTATTATCATTCTAATGTGCGTCAGTTCAACTCGCCCTTATGCTGTAGGCTTTGAGAATAGTTTTCTTCCTTTTTCCCCCCATTCACTCTCCCACCCCCTATCCACTCCCCATCATACACTTTGCCATACATTTTATTATTCATTCAACCATCCCCCCCTCCCCAGATCATCCACAACCCACCCCTCCTACCAATCCAACCCCTTCCAGGTCCAGCCATGCTTTCCATATTTTTTCGAATTTCTTAAAGTTACCCCTCTTCTTGTATATATATTTCTCTCTGCAGATCACCTCTCTAACTGCATTCACCCATTCTGTAACCGTTGGTGCTTCCTTTCTCTGCCAATACTGTGCAATAAGCTTTTTACCCTGAAACAGGCATCTGATCCTTGCTGTCTGTTTATCCCTCGAGGCCACCTTATCCCCCGTTAATCCCAACAGGCACTCTCTCGCCTCTACTCTCAACGATGTCCCAAACACCAGATTTATCCTTTCCACAACCCCTTTCCAATATATATGTAGTTTGGGGCATCGCCAAAACATGTGGATCAGGTCTCCATACCCTCCCCCACATCTCTGGCACTTTGGGTCGGGCCTCTTACCCCACTTAAATAATTTCAATGGTGTGTAATATGCCCTATAGGAAAGATAAAAATGAGACATCACCTGTGAAGGAGAGAGAGTGACCCTAGGCCCCAGCGACAAAACCTGCTTCCATTGATCATCGGCAGTGCTCCCACATCTCCCTCCCATTTGATCCTATTTTTATTTTCCACCATGCCCCCCTGGGCTGATGCCTTCAAGCATCCGTAAATGTCAGAAATCAACCCCTTCGTAGTATGTGCATCAATAAGCTTTCTCAAAGAGGTCATTTCGCACCACACTGGCGCATCCTTCCCAAATTGTGCCTCTAGGGCATGCCTGAGTTGCAAATACCTGTAAAAAGATCTATTAGAAATTGCATACTCCTCTACCAACTCCTTAAAAGATTTTAACCTCCCCTTACATTTCTTATTGCATTCTTTATAAAGTCTGAATGCTGAGAATGATCCCTCAACCTTGTATTTTTTGAAGGCCTTCTCCTTTGCTTTTATATGCATTTTTACATTGGAGTTAAGCCATCCAGGATTTTTGTTCGCTCTTTTAAATTTATTACCCAATGGGATACATTGGCTAATGCCCTTATTTAATATGCTCTTAAAGCAAACCCATCTCTCCTCCGTATTCTTTGTTCCTAATATTTTATCCCAATTTATGCCTTTTAGCAAGGTTTGTAGTTTAGGGAAGTTGGCTCTTTTGAAATTCAGTGTCTTTGTGTTCCCTTCATGTTTCCTATTTGTGTGATTTATACTGAAACTAATTGACCTGTGATCGCTGTTACCTAAATTGCCCCGTATTTCCACATCTGTGATCAGGTCTGTATTGTTGGTTCCACGAGGAGTTCCAGATGAAATTAAAATGCAGAATCAAATAACAGCAGGACTCACCTCACTTTTCATAGTCCAGCCCAACAAGAACGTCGACTGGATAAACTACATCTACTACAACCAGCAGAGGTTTGTGAATTACACCAGAGATGCTATCAAAGGTATAGCAGCACAATTGGATGCCACCTCTTTGACAGCGTGGCAGAACCGTATAGCGTTGGATATGTTGCTGGCAGAAAGGTATGCAAAATGTTCGGCACCTTCTGCTGCACTTTTATTCCAAACAATACGGCACTTGATGGAAGTATCACCAAGGCCTTACAAGGCCTACAAATGCTATCTGAAGAATTATTTGAGAACTCTGGTGTAGAGAACCCCCTGACGAGACTCTTTGAAAAATGGTTTGGTAAATGGGGTGATCTTGCAAAAAGTTTGCTTATCTCTATTGTCATGGCAGCCGCAGTTCTTACATTGTGTGGATATTGCTGCATTCCCTGTATTAGGGGAATTCTTCAAAGACTGATTGACACATCTTTAACAAAAACTATGCTCCTCCGGAGCAACACGGAACTATGCTTGTGACCTGATGATGAATTTACAACTCTCGCTAAGGACTTATCTGTCTAAATGATAATACCTGGTAAAATGAAAAACCTGGATATTTGAATTATTGACATTATTAGTATAAAAGGGGGGAGATGTTAGAGAAATTATACTTTAAATGTCAGTTATGAAAAATGCCATTTTGTTTATCATGGCCTAGAAATAAGCTATGAATCTATGATTAAGCTAAAGACTAGTAATAAAATGGAGTCAGCACTATTTTAGTGATAAGAAGCTTAGATTTGCAGTGTGTTGGCTTGGGGAGTTTTCAAGTCAGTATCCTGTAACCATTGTTAGATGAAGATAAA
The DNA here is from genome assembly GCF_042186555.1 of Aquarana catesbeiana. Lineage (NCBI taxonomy): Eukaryota > Metazoa > Chordata > Amphibia > Anura > Ranidae > Aquarana > Aquarana catesbeiana. The sequence goes on from NC_133335.1 coordinate 126,849,874, forward strand.
GTCTGTAACAGACACTTCCACCTTTCCTGTTGTGTCCAGAATAAAGTTGAAAATACATGAGACTGGGCATGTTTTAAGACAGGAAAGGGGGGTGTCCAGGGCTTATAAAAAAGACATGTACCACAGTATTCTCTTCAGAAATGACGATGACAGCATGAACATGTAATGCAATTCATTTCTCTTGCATATGCAATAAATATTACCTTGATGCCCGAGGACGGTCTGAGACGGTGAATTATGTCCCTAAAATACAGCATTGCATGACCGCGCAATTAGCAGTTAAAGTGACGCAGTGCCAAATTGTAAAAAGTGCTCTGGTCAGGAAGGGGGTAAATCCTTCCAGGGCTGAAGTGGTTAACAGTGACATAAAATAGGTGGAACAGCATATATATTCTAATCATACCCACATAGCTAGTTTTTAGAGAAATATTAGTAATTATATGTATTGTATTGTTAATAAATTCAAATAGAATAAAGAGAATGTATTGTTCTATTTAATAGGTAACTCTTAGGTTTTAGATTAGGCTAGGAGGATTTGTTTTGGGAAGGAATGAGATTCATAGTGTTGTGGAAAATTTTATATTAATGTATTGTCATAAGAGCCTCCCAGTGTCTGTTCAATCGCAGCCTGCTCTAAAGAGCTGACTGGGGCAGACTGACGCTGGTTGAGACCTGTTAGGTAGTGGAAAACTTCCTGGTGTTTGGAGAGAGGTGTTTGCGGAGAGAGGACATGTCCGCCAGCAAAGGGCCCCTGTGCAATGCACAGAACGATGGTCTGGTGGGGATGCGTTCGCTCTGCAAAGACATTATCGGTTTAGCGATGGTTTGCTCTTGTCACCCCTGGTATGCCTGATCAACATGTTCGGGATGCCATGACGTACACCTGCAGATAATCTCTCATGCACGAGGAACTCTAGTCATCGTTATTTGGTTGTATGTATTTTGTTGTTAAATCCTTATATGGTCATTCATATCCTGTGAGGTCATATCCTGTGTCCATTTCTTGTGAGGTCACAAGCTTTGTAAGAGGTGTTTGGCTGTTGGAAGCCCAACCCTCGAGCTTTGTGACTTCCTTTTGTTATGCTAATAAAGTGGATCACTCGCAGCTGAGAGGGGGGCTGTGGCAGGCAGTCTTGCTGAGATGAGAATGTAAGAAGCATGTGTTGTGTCTATTTGTAAGCATGGGGCACACACCAGAGGAGGGGCTACAGCAGAAGGAAAGACATATGATCAAAAGGTGAGATGCATTTATATCATTAGACGAAATTGTTATTATTATGAGAAACAGGAGATTTGGCTGTGTGCCAAATTTCCATAACAGCTTGGCGAGCCAGAACGTAGGAGTGAACAGAACCTCCTTCAGAATCGGATCATTAAGATGTGTTGGGGAGCTTCTGCTTCGCGAAAAGAACAAACCTGCAGATAATCTCTCATGCACGAGGAACTCTAGTCATCGTTATTTGGTTGTATGTATTTTGTTGTTAAATCCTTATATGGTCATTCACATCCTGTGAGGTCATATCCTGTGTCCATTTCTTGTGAGGTCACAAGCTTTGTAAGAAGTGTTTGGCTGTTGGAAGCCCAACCCTCGATATTTGGGACTTCCTTTTGATATGCTAATATAGTGGATCACTCGCAGCTGAGAGGGGGGCTGTGGCAGGCAGTCTTGCTGAGATGAGAATGTAAGAAGCATGTGTTGTGTCTATTTGTAAGCATGGGGTACACACCAGAGGAGGGGCTACGGCAGAAGGAAAGACATATGATCAAAAGGTGAGATGCATTTATATCATTAGACAAAATTGTTATTATTATGAGAAACAGGAGATTTGGCTGTGTGCTCTGCGTACAACCAAATTTCGATAACAATAGGTTGGATTTGTCATTATAGATTGATGTTATACCAAAAGTGCAGGTATGGGCATAGTATAAAAAGAAAAGGAGAAAGAACTACCTCAGTCAATTATATTTCGGGGTGGGGCTATTTCAATATACAAATACCGTACTGGTGACCCTACAATAGAAATAAAACTTTTTCGCAGAAGAGAGTTTAATAAGGCTCGTGGCCACTCATTAAAATTAGAAGAAAAGAGGTTTAACCTTAAACTACGTAAAGTTTTTTTTACTGTAAGAGCGGCAAGGATGTGGAATTCCCTTCCACAGGTGGTGGTCTCAGCGGAGAGCATCGATAGCTTCAAGAAACTATTAGATAAGCACCTGAATGACCGCAACATCCAGGGATATACAATGTAATACTGACACATAATTACACAAAGGTTGGACTTGATGGACTTGTGTCTTTTTTCAACCTCACCTACTATGTAACATTTTCTTTTCTTTTATTCAGTATAAAAACAGTTAATAATACATTACAGTTAATACGGTTGAAATGGGTTCAGGGTGTGCAAATCCCCGAATGTAACATAATTATGGCCTACGTGTTTCGCGGATGAGGCCGCTTCGTCAGGGCCTTTGAGAATGGCACAATGTGATCACGTGTATATTCTACAAATAGAACATCAATTAATATTGCATAGATTTATAAAGTTACATCAGTGAGGGCTAGAATATAAAATATATATAGACATAAATTTATACAAAGGTATGTGTTTAATGAGAAATTGTTAACAATGTTTACTAAACAGATCTAGATGTTTTTTAAAGTATTCAACAGACAAATATAGCTGCATTATCAGTCCATTAGGGGTGTGTATAGTGATGCTAGTCAACGTCTGAGGTTAAGCAGTGATCATCTCTATACTGTTAAATGGTTAAACAGGTAATGCTGTGGTTTTATATACCTGTAGCAATAACTCTCGGCGGAGCTGCTGGTTTAAGCGGGCTTGTCACCTTCACTCTCCTTCCCTCTGTTTTACCAGTATCGGGTCTAGGGTTCCGTTGAGTTTACCTCTGGATGATACACGCACCAACACTTGAGTACGTTTTCAATGCTTTATTAAATGATTTACTAAGGAAGTAGCAGGAAAGAGGCAGAAGGGAAACTGCAGAAGAAACTCAAATATCTTCTTGTAAGGATCTTGACAAATGTCCTGGTAGAATTTGGATATTACAATAGAATGCGCTCCCCTCGTGGGACACAATCTTTGTTCGCCTGGATAGGCCCTTCTCACTTGCCAGTGCGTAGCACGAACAAAAGTCTCTGCCACAGACTTGTTTGGGATAAACCAGTACGATCCTCTGCCACAGGATGTATTGGTTTTCTGCAATGAACATCGGTCACAGTGCTTGAACCTTTAAGCCAACCCGGCAACACTATGCTGTATAGTTACTTTTAGGATACGTCCTCCAACCGAGTCACCAGGCCCCTCTCCAGACCAGCATGATCCTTCCATGACGGGTCCTCCCCTGGGATCTCCTCGGTTGTCCAGCTTCCTCCCTTTGGGTAGACAGCTCTAGACCATTCCTCGGCTGCTGTGGTAGGCCCCAGACAAGCTTCTGGGACCACCCCTGCGCTGCAGCGACGTGGGCCTCCGGAACGGAGGACCACGAGATTTCTCTCTAACGCATACCTGTCGGCCAGGAGGGCCAGCAGGTGGCTGTAAAACGAACCCCACAATATGGCGTCTGTCCCATAAATAAACAAGATATTTGGGGGGCACACCCTAAAAGATGCATTAAAGCTGGTGCAGCCATAAGACTATACAGCAGAGCAAAATATTACAGTGCACACATGCAAAAAAGACATTTACCTCCAGCAGGGCTAGTTTAAAACACCTAGACAATCTAAAAAATATTAGCAAAAAATATGGGGATTTGGTCACACCATATTGCTATATGGTGCTAAGCCCACTTACTGCGACAAAGTACCCCATGATTAGTGGGTCCTACACTATCCATGGATTGGGAGATTCTGCTTCTCTGAACCATGAGAGCAAACACTCTTCTATATGGGAGAGTGTTTGCTCTCATGGTTCAGAGAAGCAGGATCTCCCAATCCATGGATAGTGTAGGACCCACTAATCATGGGGTACTTTGTCGCAGTAAGTGGGCTTAGCACCATATAGCAATATGGTGTGACCAAATCCCCATATTTTTTGCTAATATTTTTTAGATTGTCTAGGTGTTTTAATCTAGCCCTGCTGGAGGTAAATGTCTTTTTTGCATGTGTGCGCTGTAATATTTTGCTCTGCTGTATGGTCTTATGGCTGCACCAGCTTTAATGCATCTTTTAGGGTGTGCCCCCCAAATATCTTGTTTGTTTATTGTATGGATTCTGACCAAATCCCTTTGGGTGCGGAGCACCCCACTCTTTCATTAAGTGCCTCTCATTAGTGTCCACTTGTGTCATGGGTGGAGACCTCAAAGTTCTCCCATATAGAAGAGTGTTTGCTCTCATGGTTCAGAGAAGCAGGATCTCACAATCCATGGATAGTGTAGGACCCACTAATCATGGGGTACTTTGTCGCAGTAAGTGGGCTTAGCACCATATAGCAATATGGTGTGACCAAATCCTCATATTTTTTGCTAATATTTTTTAGATTGTCTAGGTGTTTTAAACTAGCCCTGCTGGAGGTAAATGTCTTTTTTGCATGTGTGTGCTGTCATATTTTGCTCTGTCCCATAAATACCCTCGCCCAGAATGCAACTCGGAGGACCACCTCCACCAAGTTGTCTCCGGGACAGAAGAGCATCCATACGCTTCGACACGTTGCCTTTCCAACACTGACCAGTGATAACAGCGACACCCAGCGGTCAGTATGGAAACACACACAACGTCAGCCAAGCTGCAACAGAGGCAAACCTAACCTATTTAACAAACAAGTTACTAAATTTACCTAACATATGGTAGATCGCAAATCTACCAGCGCTACATATGAAGGAAAAGAGAATGTGTGTATATATATATATATATATATATATATATATATATATATATATATATATATATATATCATATTATTCTATCAAAGAGGTTTTTCCCCCACTCACCCGGGAACTGTAATTGGAGGGTACCGGCTCGGCGGGACAATATGAGGACTTTGTGCTCGTGGGAATACTCCAACCCTCCTCAACCAAGAGGAAAAAGGGCAGGCCCCTATACATGCAGATGAAAGAGCATGGTAAACGAAATGGTTGAAAGATGATAATAGTAATAATAGACACCTCCAAAGACAAACGGAGGTGTCAACCACAACTGAGGAAAGCAGAACAGAGTAGATGTGAGTATGTGGGGAGTGACAGGGGAGAAACAGCAAGAAAGTGAAAATGGAGGCAAGTCAAGAACGGTGGGGTGGGGGGGGGGAGGGAGAGGGGGAAAGAAGAAAGAGAGGGAAAGGGGAAATGGGAAAGGGGAAAGAGGAGGGGATGGGAAAAGGGAGGGAGGGGAAAGAAAAGGAGGGGTGAGGGAAAGAGGGAGCAGAGAGGGAAGGGGGGAGGGAGAAGAGAAAAGAAGAGGACGTGGAAAAGGGGGGGGGGGGGAGGGAGGGGAAGGAGGGAGAGAGGGAAAGAAGGAAGGGTAAAAAGGGGAGAGGGGGAAAGAAGGGAAGGGAAAGGAGGGGAGTGGGGGAGGGAAAGGAGGGAGAGAGGGACAGAAGGAAGGGTAAAGAAAGGGGGGGAATGGAAGAAGGGAAAGGAGGGGGGGGAGAGGGGGAGGGAAAGAAGGGAGAGAGAGAAAAAAGGAAGGGTAAGGGAGGGGGAGAGGAAAGGGAGTGGGGAGGAGAGGGGAGGGAGGGGAGGAAAAAGGGGGGAGGGGGAGGGAGAGAGGAGGAGGAGGAGGAGGAGGAAGAGAAAAGAGGGGAGAAAGAGAGAAAGAAGTAGAGAAAGGTGATGTAGATCAACAAACTGAATATTCATGGTACTTGCTTACTAAGTAGTTGTGTAGAGATATACACTAAATTTAAATGAAAAATAAGTGTAATCCTGGAAAACAAAAAGATTTCTGTTGCTTGGATAGTTGTTTTCCCTTTAAGGAGAAGGGGGAGTGTATCACTGAGTCTTGAAAGGACGATCAGAGAAGAGGCATCCCAGAGTGGGAAGAAAAAGACTGATTTCAAAGACATGCTGGTAGGTTAATTGGATCCTGTCTAAATTGGCCCTAGTATAGGTATGAATGTGAGTTAGGGACCTTAGATTGTAAGCTCCTTGAGGGTATGGGGACTAATGTGAATGTATAATATATATGTAAAGTGCTGCGTAAATTGACGGCACTATATAAGTACCTGAAATAAAATAAATAAAATAATTTCACAGATTGCTGGGGATTACATTTAAACAAGCAACCATGAGTTCATAGACAAAGGCTCCCTGAGCATATAAAAAGAAGAACTGTTACGAAGCAATGCCCAGAGTGAAGGAGAGATTTACATAACTTAAATCATGCAAAAGCCATGTCTCCTCAGCATTCCGCATACAAACAAGCAGGTGATTCGCTGAAGAGACACTGAAACAAAGTGTCTTATATAGAGAGTAGGGATGAGCCGAACACCCCCCCCCCCCCCCCCCCCCCGGTTCGGTTCGCACCAGAACCTGCGAACGGACTGAAAATTTGCACGAACGTTAGAACCCCATTGAAGTCTATGGGACTTGAACGGTCGAAATCAAAAGTGCTAATTTTAAAGGCTAATTTGCATGGTATTGTCCTAAAAAGGGTTTGGGGACCCGGGTCCTGCCCCAGGGGACATGTATCAACGCAAAAAAAAGTTTTAAAAACTGAAGTTTTTTCGGGAGCAGTGATTTTAATGATGCTTAAAGTGAAAAAAAAAGTGAAATATTCCTTTAAATATCGTACCTGGTGGGTGTCTATAGTATGCCTGTAAAGTGGTGCGTGTTTCCCGTGCTTAGAACAGTCCCTGCACAAAATGACATTTTTAAAGTAATAAAAGTCATTTAAAACTGCTTACGGCTTTAATGTAATGTCCGGTCCCGGTAATATGGATGAAAATCAGTGAGACAAACGGCATGGGTAACCCCCCCAATCTATTACCAGGCCCTTTGGGTCTTGTATGGATATTAAGGGGAACCCCGCACCCAAATTAAAAAAAAGAAAGGCGTGGGGCCCCAGGCCCTCTGAACAGCAGTATACAGGCGGTGCAAACAAGACAGGGACTGTAGGTTTGTTGTTAAGTAGAATCAGTTTTTTTGTAATTTTTGAACTGGTACAGTTTTAAAGTGTAGCTCCAGCCAAAAAATCTATTTTTAAGCTTTTTGGAAAACATAGGGAAGGGTTATCACCCCATGACATTTGTTTTGCTGTCTGTGCACCTCTTCAGAAGATTTTACCTCACTTTCTGTCCCAATGACAAATGTTTTTTGATAATTTGGGGTTTTTAGTGAAACAAGGATTGGTGATAAAGCATCAGTGGAAAGGAGACACGTTTTTTCCATATTAACTCTTACAGGAGAGAATTTCCCTTCCTAGTGGTAGATTTCATCTCACTTCCTATTGTCTCCTTCCGTTTGCAAGTAGGAGTCATTTGTAAGTTGGATGTTTGAAAGTAGGGGCCTGCCCTATATACTCTGCAGAAACTGGGGCCTTAGGTGTTGGTGTTGCCACAACACTGTAAGCCCTCACAGTTACTCTTGGTGGGCACAGAAACGGGCTCTGCTGTGAAATATTAGATCAAGAATTGTAATTACATGCCCCTGTTGAACAGGGTCAGAAAAATTGGGCCTTTTTTTGGTGGTGGTGCTGGTGCCACAACACTGTAAGTCCTCACAGTTACTCTTGGTGGGCGCAGAAACGGGCCCTGCTGTGAAATATTAGATCAAGAATTGTAATTACATGCACCTGTTGAACAGGGGCAGAAAAATTGGGCCTTTAGTG